>NW_022631001.1:25921476-26552148 GCF_010015895.1 Lontra canadensis
GGACTTCGTTTCCTCCAGACTCCATCTTCTTATTCATAGATCCCAGAGAGTCTCCAGTTCAGAGCTGCCAGGGACCTGATTCCTTTTCAAGGTTGACCCTTAATAATCCTGAGGAAATACATACTTTCACTTTCAGCATGCATATTATGGTCATTTTTTTGGTCCCCTTGATTACTTGTATCTTGCTTGTTGCTGTCTCTCCTTAACCCCCAGTCCCTCTCAGTGTAAATTGGCTCTGCTAACAAGTATGCCTGTTTTGGAAACATGTTGTCCATTCTCTTCATTCAGCCATGAAATTTGGGTCTTGTTCCCACCATGCTTTCTGCCTTCCTTCTCTGTCTCGACCTAGTAACTGTTAATGTGCTCCTCACCCGAGCTCATGGCCATTCACATGGTCAATCGCATCTTGATATGCAAGGCTTCTCTGCCTGCCTTTCTTCCACATGTGCTTCTTTGGGTCAAAGCATACCTTCCAAGGAGGAGTGCCGCTCGAGGAGTTCCTCAAATGTTAGTGATATTTGTGGGATATTTACCTCCTTCGTGGAAGTCTCTTCTCACCTCACATCAGAGGGTTGAGTCCGTAATGCTCCTTAGTTCATGGCACTCTGTCCTTACTGGTCTGCTTGAAGCTTCTCTCTTTCATTTACTGATTTATTCTTTTATTCTCATTCCTCCCATTCTTTTCTCAAAATAGGCAATACTCTAATACGTGTGATGTGCATCCTCTTATTTATTATGTTTTTTACAAAATGCATTGTTAGGTACATTTTTTAATTCACGTAAATAGCCAATTTAGTAAAAGGCTATAGCTTACTATTTTTTTTTAAGATTTTGCTTTTAAGTAATCTCTACACCCAACATGGGGCTCAAACTCACAACCACAAGATCAAGAGTTGTATGCTCCCCTGACTGAGCCAGCCAGGTGCTGGCTCACTCACTCTTTTTTTTTTTTTTTTACGATTTTATTTATTTATTTGACAGACAGAGAGATCACAAGTAGAGAGGCAGGCAGAGAGAGCTAAACAGAGAGCCCGATGCAGGGCTCAATCCCAGGACCCCAAGATCATGACCTGAGCCTAAGGCAGAGGCTTCACCCACTGAGCCACCCAGGCGCCCCTCACTCACTCTTTTTTATCAAGTACTGTGGCTCTGAGATCTAGCTGTGGTGCTGAGATAAAGCTAGTTTGTTGCTTCTAGTTGATGCAGAATGCTGCATTGGGTGCTTCTCCCACATTTTACCTATTCGACCCACCAAGTGACAGGTAAGTCGATTGCCTCCAACTCACTACTTAAAGAAAACACTTTCAATGAACAACCTTGTACATCTCCCCTTTTGACATGTGTGAGAACATCCCTTGGATATAGGCACATCTTAGTTTCACTTAGTACTGCCAGATTGGGATCCAGGAAGACTGCACCAGCCTGTTCTGCCAGTGCCAGAATATCTGAGTCTCTATATTCCTTTATCCCCAACACCGTTTAGCATTAATTAGCTTTCTAATTTTTGCCAATATGAAGGGTAAAAGGTAATGGAATGCAATTTTAATTAAACGAACACAATGGAAATGCTGCAGATGGAGCCTTGGGTTCTCATTGACTCAGACCTCTCCTTTGTATCTCACACCTACTCAGTTGTTAAATCCCATCTGCGCATCTCCCGAACCCATTCCCTCTTTTACTTACTTTGCCATGATTTGGGGGGAAATTTTTCCCTTTCACTATTGCAGTTGCTTCCTCATTTGTTTCTTAGTGTCCAGATGTCACCCTGTCGATAGACATTCTATATCTGCTACCAAGGTAATATTCCAGAAGCACAGCCCTTTGAGGCAAGAACGAAGAGGTTATGAGTGAATGATGGTGAGGATTTTAAACCTAGAACCCTGGTTCAGGGGTTAGCAAAGATTTTCTTTCTAGCAGGGATCTCTAAACTTAATGAAAGTTCAATTAATTAAAGATATTACTCCCCCGTAAATCTCCACAGGGGCATTTCTAAAAGGTGATTATCATACCCTCATAGAAAAGAAAACTGGGACTCATTAAAGAATTTGCAATGTTTGGGGCGCCTGGATGGCTCAGAGGATTAAGCCTCTGCCTTCGCTCAAGCCATGGTCTCAGGGTCCTGATATTGAGTCCCATATCAGACTCTGCTCGGCAGGGAGCCTGCTTACCCCTCTCTACTTGCCTCTCTCCCTACTTGTGTTCTCTGTATGTCAAATAAATAAATAAAATCTTAAAAACAAAAAAGAATTTACAATGTCTTGGTTTGGAATCCACTCTTTTGAGGGGAAGAAGTAAATAAAACCTACCCATCATTAGCAGATGCCTCCTTCCTTTGGCTTTTCTAAACATTGCTTCATCGTGTTCGTGAGGATTCTTTAGTGACAAGCTCTGAGAACCAATTCCAAATTAATTAAGCCAAAAAAGAATTGGGAGGCAGAAAGGGAGGATTAATTATTATAAAAATACAAACATGTTTCAGAGAACCCAAGAGGGAAGAGTAGGCAGATGGGGGTCGGGGGGCAGTTTGCAGGATTTGAAAGCTGTCCGTGTAAATTCTGCAGGTGCGAGGCCTCTCCATTTCTCTCCAGAATCAGCCTTCTCCCGTCCTCCAACCTCAGCCCACTGTCACTGCCCCACAGATGCCGAATCTAAATGCTATAGATGCCACATCCTGCAGAGACCAAGTTAATTCTCTTTTGGCTTCAGGTTCATCTCACTTTGCCAAACACCTTGGATTTCTGTCACCCGAGAGGCCTGATAATACAGAAATGAAGTGTTGCTAGTGACAGACTTGAAATTTTCAACACCGCTGGGTGGAAGCGGGGAGCCTTCATCACTTCACTCAAGAGATGATGGATTGTGAGAAACAGTATCCAGACTCAATACAGGTTGTAGCCAGAGATCCTGGCCTCGGAGCTGGAGGCAGAAGCTGCATGTGACTAGTGATTTTGAGGCGGTCTGTGGATTATGTTCATGGGGCGTTTGGGATTGTCTGTCTGAGAAGACAGGTGTGTATGCTGAGCAGCTACAGGGTTGGCTGGGTGAACATGATCATTTCTGTTTCACCAACATTCCTCACTTGAGAAGACCTTATATTTACAGGCCAGGCCTTGAGGTGCATACACCACTTCTGCCCCAGTTCTGCCGCTTGAACTCAGGCCTGGGACCACGCCCACCCGGGTGGGAGGCCGGACAGTGGACTCCAGTTGTGTTCCCAGGAAGAAGAGGAAAGAAGCTGGTGAGTTTCTGACCACTCTGTTCCCCCAAGATCCTCCACTTCTGCAAAATGGTTTCAAAGCGCTTTAAGTTCCAAAAAGTCTGCTCCGCTCTTCTCAATACTCTGCATCTTTTCTGCACTTCTGCGTGGCGGTCTCCCAGCAGAGTGTAAGCGGAGTCTGGACATATTACGTGCATGAGTTAGTTCTACATGGCAGGGAGTAGTGCTTTGTTGCTGAAGAAAGAGGAAAAGGAAGGTGCCTGGGGGAGAGAAAAAAGAAAAATAGAGAAAAAAAACTCCACATGGTGTTTATTCCCTAACTGGAGTAAGGAATCTGTCCTTTCAACGTATTAAAGAATTAGACATCTAGCCTCAGAAATTGAGAAGCTTTCCTAAGCGTGAGGTTCAAATACCTACTTTATCTCAGTCTCAATGTGATGGGGGGAGGAAGAAATGAAGATTTCAGAAGAAATATCATTCTGCTCACAGTTCAGGGCATCCAGTCTAACCTCAAGGGAGACTCGGGGACCTGTTCGTGTGTCCCCATCAGCCGACTGAAGCTGACATCTGTAGGCTATTTACCTGTGAGTCAAAAACTGTAAAAATGTGATGGGGAGAGGTAAAGGTGAGGAGTTGAGAATTTATAATTGAACCGACGTTAACTAGAACTTGATTTTAAAAAGAAAATAATATGAATATGTACATTTCGACCATGACCTTGATCCCTCAACCCATTATTTTTGTTTCCTTGTGTTTCTTTTTGATATCTATTCCCTTATGTAAATGCATTCACATATTTTTTTTTGTAAATTCATCAATTTAAAACCCTACGTCATAGCTGCTGTTACAGTCGAAGGAAGGCTAAAGAAACACAACTAAACATGATGTATTGTGGATGGGATTTGGGAACAGAAGGAAGACATCAGGCAAAAGCCTAAGGAAATCTAAATAAAGCATGGACTTTGGTTAATGGTTAGGTATCCATATCGATTCACTAATTGTAACAAATAGACCACACTGCTGTAAGATCGCAATCATATGGGAAACTGGGTGTGGGGTATGTGGGAACTCCTTATACTATCTTCTCGATTCTTCTGAAACTCTAAAACTGTTCTAAAATACAGAGCCTATTTTTAAAAAGACAACATTATTATTCTATCCAGTAACTGTGTTCTTTTAGTGTCAGACATTCATTCTGTCTCTGGTTTTCCACTGTTAAAAATAATGTTCTCTAAACATCCTGTACCTTTTAAATGAATTCAGAACCAGAATCCGCTTCAGCTGGAACTGAAAAGTAGTTAAACGCTAATGATTGCTCCTTCCCCTTTTCCAAACATTCAACTACAAGTTTCCCTTAATCTTCAGCCTCTTCAGTGCCTGTCTCCCCACAGCTTACTGTAGCTAATGCTACCTACGTAATGAGTGCCGTTCTGGTCTCTAGAATGGATCCTGACCCAATCAAAAGGTACTTAAACAGTTCTGGCCCAATACTCATTGACCCAGCAAACGTCTATCAAGCACCCACAATGTGACAGATAATGTGGTAGATAGGCAGCACTCTCTGTGGCAAATATCCACTTTGCGAGGGTAAGAATATTTTATAAGGTTATGTTTGTGGTCATCCAAACTTGAGGGTTTGCATTTTAAAAGATGAAGCCAGTTTTGTCTTATATGTGACAGTCTTATCTTCAGATAGTTTTCCTCTTCCTTAACCTAGAGGCAATGTCCAGAATATAAATAACAAGGACATCTTGGCTCAGAATGTATCAGGAATCCAGAGCTATTTTGTATTGGTCCAACATGATACAGTCAGAAGTATGTAACAGTTTATTAAACTTAAGTCCCTATGTGAAATTAAATCATGGAGGTAAATGAGTATTAGATCATAACTAAATCTTAAGAAAAATAAAGGTAATTAATGACACATGCACCTTTTCTGCTGGGAAATCTTTGGGGGAAAAAAGCCCAGTGAGAGGCAGATTCAGCTGGACTGTTGAGGAGTGGTGGGAGTGGAACGGAAGGGTAGCCATGGAATGGTACAGAGAGGGTCCCATAAGATATCAGACCCCCGTCACGTTCTCGGGCCGGTGTGATTGATGATGCATCCATCCCATCAGGAAGATCCTTTCATCTCATTCCCTATGGTTTTCCCTACAACAGGGAAGACAGAGACCCACAGAGCTGAGCCATGCCCAGAGTAGCCATTACACCTTGTCCACAGGGAGCCTTCTCTGTCTTGAAGGGGAGCATGTCTGCGGTTTCCTTCCAAGGAGACAGGCAGTACTGAATGTTGGATTCCTTTTTTTGTTGTTGTTGTTGTTTGGTTTTTTGCTTTTAGTGCTCATACCCAATCATCTATTAACTTCTGGTTCAAGAGGGAAAACAAAAGTTTGTCTTTTCCCACCTGAAAACCCATTATATGACTGAAGAAAGATATAAAGGCACAGCAAAGCTAAAACAAGAGGGGGGGATATCAGTGTAACAGAAATGTCAACGCATTTCTAAGAGAAAGGAAGCGGACGGAGCCGTAGTTCCTAGTGATGCAAGGTCCAAGGAAACGGCAGCCTGCACCTTGTTAGAGAGGTGGGAGGCAGAGTTGGGTATAATCAGGCCCCAGGAGAACCAGGAGACCTGGAAACACCAGGAATGGCCACAGAAAGAAAGAAGACTTGGCCGTGAAAGCTGGGAAATATAATTGAAGTTCTAGAGATAGAACATTGTACCCTTCTTACACCCTCTCCCACCCTATCCTCACCCAGAAACCCCAGCAGGAAGGCATCAGTCTCTCAAGCAGCTGTTGAGAATGTGTATTTCCAATTCTGCCCTCTGGCCAGCCGATGAGTGGATCAGCCTGGAGCCAAGCTCTCCAGTAAAGAAGCCCAGCACATATTCAGAGTCCCAGTCAGGTCTTTGTGGCTCTTTCCTAAAAATAAATTAGTATCAGGGTGCCCAGGTGGCTCAGTTGGTTAAGTTCAGGTCATGATCCCCAGGTCCTGGGATCGACTGTCATATCGGGCTCCATGCTTGGTGGGAAGCCGGCTTGTCCCTCTGCTCCTCCCCCTGCTTGTGCTCTCTCTCTCTCTCTGTCAGATAAATAAATAATATGTTAAAAAAATAAATTAGGGGACGCCTGGGTGGCTCAGTGGGTTAAGCCTCTGCCTTCGGCTCGGGTCATGATCTCAGGGTCCTGGGATCGAGCCCCATATCGGGTTCTCTGCTCAGTGGGGAGCCTGCTTCCCTCCCTCTCTCTCTGCCTGCCTCTCTGCCTACTTGTGATCTCTGTCAAATAAATAAATAAAATCTTAAAAAAAAATAAATTAGTATTACCAGATATTTGAAAGCTTACAAGGTGAAAGAGAGTAACCAAAACAAAACAAGCAGCAGCAGTTATGAAACCAGGAAGCAAGAATGAGCTTGGGAATTATATAGTTGATAAGCAAGTCAACGAAGAATTGTAAGATAAAGACAGAAATATGAGAAAAAAGACTTACAACACTAAAGTAATAGAAAGTCCAAATGGATAAAAGAGGGTGGACAAGCATGAAAGAGCTAAGAGGAGAATTGACCTGAGCTGAAGGACACAAGTCACCAGATGAAAAGGATCCACCAAAGTCCAAGCACATGAGTGAAAAAAAGACTCACATTTTGATAAATCACTGTGAAATTTTAAAACTCCATGAATAAAGGGAAGATTCTAAAAGATTTCAAAGATGGATGAAAATTAGAGGTGACTTCCAAATTAGAATTGAAAATTAAGCTCACATGGGCCTGCTCACCTGTAATCCTAGGTACTCGAAGACAACAGAATAGTGCCTTTAGAGTTCTGATGGAAAATATTTTTGGTCTTTTAATTTTATATCCTGACAAATTTTCTGTCAAGTGTAAGGATAGACTAGGAACATTTTCAGACAAATAAGAAAAAAGGACCTTTTATCTCCCAACATATTCCCAGTGAGAAAGTTCCTGAGGATAAACTCAAATAAGACCAGGCAGTAAGCCCACAAAGAGGCAGACTTGCAACTCAAGCCAGGAGGGTCATGAAAGGAGCCCAAGGGTGGGAGCCCTGTAGCCGTGACAGGCTGGAGCGGGAGCACGGGGGATCCAGGAAGCTGAAGCTACAGAAAATACGGATTCAAGAGATTTGCTGTGCTTGAAAATCTGGAGACACTCAAGGAGGTGATGAAAACCATGTTTATTTCTAGAAAACTATTTTCTTCCCTCTCTTAAAAAAAAATTGCTTCAAAATCCTTCTTCCCTGGTAAAACTATCCTATAATTCTCTCCTCAGGGTCCTTCTTCAGAGGTTCTCAGGAGCTGGCTGTTCCGGCAAAGCTTACTCATAATTTGGGGTTGGGTGGCCTGAAACTCCCTCCCAGACTTCTGTTTATAAGAGTTTATATTCGTGAGGGGAAGGGTGATAGGCTTTGGGGCTGAGGAAAGCTGTTGCCTGGAGGAGAGGAAGGAAAACTACAAATCAATACAGAATTACATGATATTTATCTCCTAACTAGCTCAGGGTCCTTCTCCAATCAGCCATTTGGTCTGGGTAGGGCTCTGCCTTCAAATCTAAGAAGGGACCATATAAGCCAGGCTAAACCCAAATAATATTAAGCACTCACTAGTGACAATATTGGTTAAAAGGCAGTACATAGGGGCACCTGGGTGGCTCAGTCGGTTAGGCATCTGCCTTCTGCTCAAGTCATGATCCCAGAGTCCTGGGATAGAGTCCCACATTGGGCTCCCTACTCAGCGGGCAGTCTGCTTTTCCCTCTGCCCCTCACTCTACTCTCCTGCTTTCTCTCTCTCTCTCTCTCTAAAATAAATAAGTTCTTAAAAAAAAAAAAAAAAGCAGCACATTCCCTAAGATGTCCAGTCACAGGGAAACTTAGGATGGTAGCTAGAAATGTTGAGACAAAGGTTTTCACTTTCCTGCTGGTTGTCAATCTGGACTGATGTAGTCTTCGAAGTTGCTGGCTGCCGTATGAAAATCACAGGACAGAGAGAGCCTCTCTGAGGAAACTGACACACAGTGGGAAGCAGAGCCAAAAGATGGAGAGGACTTATGACCTGATGATATTTTATGAGTTCCTGCTTCAGGCCACACCCATAGCCAACCCCATTCTGGGACTTTTAAGTGAGTCCATAAACTCACTTTTTACATAATGAATCTCGGTCAAGTTTCTTTCTGCATAAAACAGAAATATTCTTACCTGATATAGACTTTATACATTTGCTTATTGATTTTCAACTTTTTGAACAGAATGCTTTATGGCAACAGGAGAGAATATAAATACTTTTTAAAAAGATTTTATGTATTTATTTGTCAGAGACAGAGAGAGAGACAGAGAGAGAGAGAGAGAGCAGAAGCAGGGGGGGCAGAGGCAGAGGGAGAAGCAGGCTCCCCGCTGAGCAAGTCCTCAATGCGGGACTTGATCCCAGGACCCTGGATCATGGCCTGTGCCAAAGGCAGATGATTAACCAGCTGAGCCACCCAGGCATTCCAAGAATATAAATACTTTTAAAAATACAAAAATGAAAGTACAGATGATAGAAACAGATGGAAGGTAGAAGCAAAGGTAAATGAGGAACATAGACATTATTTCTATAAGAGTTGGGGTCAAGAGATATGGTCTATAGATGATGAAACAAGACATAAAGATATAAGTTAGCATTTGAAGTTACAAATGCCATAAATACAGGAACCAAAAATGATGCTATAAGCACCTTGGGAGGATTGGAAAGGTTTGTAATAGATATGTATTCTAGGATCTATGAGGAAATGGAGATCAGTTCTAAAACTACCAATGACCAAAAACACCAAAGAAAAAGCAAAGTATACAGGGGAAGAAAATAGATTTAAATTGTAAGACTCAGAAGGCATAAACTAGAGAAGTTGAAGTGGAGCCTTGGGAAGCCTTGGGAAACCTTGGGTCTGTGTCTCCATGCACCTTTGTGAAGTGTGTGTTCCTCTCTGGGTGGGAAAGTTACTCTAGGAAGGGGTATTGGATGATGGGATGTGAGGATGCTTATGAGTCTGGTAGTAGGGACATGCACACTTTGGAGCCCAGGGATTCTTGAGCTGAGGGTTAAGAGTGTGGGGTGGAGACTCAGAAAAAAAGGTGGGACAGAGCCGTAACTAACTCCTGTGGTTGCTTTGACAATTTTGTACATCAATGTTGGTGGGAAGTGGAAAAATTTTCAGCTGGAAAGAAGGGGGGAAGTTGATAATATCTCACTTTAGAGAAAACTAACAATGGGGGCACCTGGATGGCTCAGTTGGTTAAGCATCTGACTCTTGGTTTCGGCTCATGTCACGATCTCATGGTGGTGAGATCAAGCCTTGCATCTCGCTCCACGCTCAATGGGAGTCTGCTTGAGATTCTCCCTCTCCCCTTCTCTCTTTCCCCTCTCTCTCCCCCAGCTCACTCTGTATTTCTCAAAAAAAAAAAAAATTGAGAAAAGTAATAAGAACTTTGGTTAAGGTAACTTGGAGACATGATATACTCAAAACTCCTTAAAAAGTAGAGGGGTAAAAAGCCAAAAGGAAAAGGAGACTCTTGCTGTGGCAATAAAGTGGCCTGAGAATACTCCAGCATCAAGAAGGCTTCCTCTAGGGCTGATGAGGGGCACTAGTTAGATTTTGACTCAAATACTTTTCTCCTGAAAGAAAGGCTAAGATTGTAGGAAAGAAAGTGTTTCCATCTCTTGAAGTAGGAGGCATTTCAAACAGCCTGTGGCATCCTGTCATTTATTCAAGAAAACAAGGATGTGTTTAGAGATAACTTGGGCAGACCAGCTTAAAAACAGAGGTCACAGCTCACAGCGCCTGGCAGGTTCAGTGAGAAGAGCACGTGACTACATGAATGAACCCCAGGGAGGGAAACACTGACCCCGGTGAGTCCGAGCTGGTAAGTCTGTTAAAAAAACTGTTGAGTTCCCCAAAATCCTAAATAGTGGAAGCTTTCACAAAAGGAACTAAAAGGTGGTAATAATGGGCAAGTCGTTGACAATATTACTGATTTTAAATTTTATATTGACCATCCCAAACTATTCGAGTCATGCAGTGGTATTTTGGTCAGACTCCAGAATATAAATGATAGGAGTAGGTTTGAGCAGGAAAGAAACCCTGAAAAGATACAAGGTAAACCGGGGAAATAGCTATACGTGGAAGGAGGGTGTTTGTAGGGGGAGGGACAGATTTTATAGAAGATGAGAGAAGAGCTGTGGAAGATGGAAAAGTGTAAGTAAAAGGTAGGGAAATACTGGATGAGACCTTGTTGAACAGAGAGGAAATCTGTATTAGAAGAAAGGAAGTAGCAAGGTTAAGGGAACTCTAATGCACCGTCTGTAAATTCAGATTATTGCCTATGGGTCACCAAGTCCTTCCGAAGAGTTGGCCGGAAGGAGGAGGGAAGTTTGTACATTGCTGAGCACATGAGAAACAGTTTGGGCTGGCCTTGTCAGGCTAAGCACCCTCAAAATGTACAAAGTCAGTTAAGGTGAGAGAAGGAGTCAGTTACAGGAAAAGAATGGTAGGTTATGAGAGAAATGTCAAGAAATAAAAATAGACTCTTTTTCATAAGACGATAAAGATTAAAGAATTATGTAAACTAGGGGAAGGAGTGAAAAGGATACGAAGGTGTTTTAGGAATAGGCAGGCATCCAGCAAACACCAGCAAAGGGAATCAGTCCCTTGTCGGAATGCAGAACAGAAGGACAGAAAACAGACCAGTGGGCCCACAGTCAGCCCTTGTGATCCCTTGCAGCCAGTGCCTAGCTCACTGTGACAGGCAGGGGGCTAGGAGGCCCATTCATCCAGGGAGGGAGGACACTGTGTTCTCCTAGAGGCCTCCCCACCCACAGAAGTCCCAGGGAAGGAACTCTAGCTTTCAGAGTGGGACCCATCCCCCATGCCTGTGGTGCTGCCCATTTCCTGCAGCAGGGGCCAGAGATGCATACAGTTCACAGGAGCTGCTCTCCTTCCTCCTTCCCAGCTCCTCTAGCACTCTCTGCCTTTGGCTCATCAGAATGGCTCTCACCAGTCCCCTTTCCCTGGGCATGCAGCCTCCAAGTCATCCTCATTCCCCCAGTCCCATCCCTGAGTGGCCTGTACATCACCTTTCCTGACCCCACCTGCCATAACTCATCTCCTGAAAATTATCACTGTGCCCTTGGAGCTCAAGTTCATTCAGCAGCAGACTATTCTCATCCTTGCCCTCTTTTATGAATGTTCTCTTCGTCTTCTTGCTCTGCAACATAATTTTGGTCTGAAGATCCTGCTTTCTTTGAAATCCCCTCTAAAGGTAGTTGCTTGCGGGCCTCTGGCCCTCGTATCCCTGGACCAGGAGGTGAGTTACACGTTCCTCATTGCCAATCCCAAATGCCCTTTCTGCCACAATATGAAGAGACTAGACTATCCACAACCCTTCTGTCTGCGGGCATCTCTGCCCTCTTCCCCATGCTTAGAAGATTTTAGCCCCTGGATCATTCTCTCCAACACTCCAACACCATTCTTGGGGATTTCCACATCCACATTGATGATGATTCCGGTACCCTGGACTCAAGTTCCCTCAATATTCTCTTCTCCGTGAACTTGCCTTCCACTCTGTCTAAGCCATTCTCTTCCATGGTTGTATTCTAGACCTTATCCTTACAAGGACTTCAGTCTCACCACAATTTCAATTTTAGATATTCCATTCTCTGACTACACCTCTTTCCTAACCCAGATTTTCTAGAACACAGAGCCGGTTTGAGGCAAAACATGTGTTGATTCTTTTCTTGGAAAGACGCAAGAGCGAGGAAGAAGGAATATCAGGTAGAGAAGTCAAGAGAACACCTACAAGGTGGTGCTATACTGAGGTAGTCCATCTTTACAAGCATGCCAAACAGGGTTGCTTACAGGAGCCTTCCAGAGAAGCCATATGGAACCACAGCAACTAAAAACAATCTATCGGGGGAGGAAAAGGAAGCCATTTATCTGTGGGTGCCTTCCCTCATGGGCCAAAATCCTCCCCATGGGACAATAATTCCTTGCAATCAGCAGGTTGTGTATTTGACCACTCTGGGAAGTCAGTGAGGAAGCCAGAGCACCCAAGGGTCCAGTCGGGTCAGTGTGGGAGCTGCTGTGACTCCCATGGCAGTGGATGGGACAGAAGTCGTGCTGACCCCTGGTCCTGAACCCCAAGGGGAGCCTGAGGCAAGCAGAGCTGGGAGATATGGTGGTCAGGGCTATGACCAGTGGAATGAAATCAGGCATCCCTGGGGCCAGTATGGTCAGAAAATATGGCAAGTGGCTTAAATCCTGGGGAGAGCACTGGGCAGGTCAGGCTGAGCACCTCTGGGGTGAAATAAGCTGGATCTTGTACCACCCATCTGTTATGCCACTTAGGTCTGTTCTTACCCGTTTATATCTGGAGCTTCTTTGAGGAAAAATGATGTCACTTTTTCCCCAAGAGAACAGTGTAAATCCAATTCTTCAAGCTGATGGCCAGTTGCAGCTCTTTAAAAAGGGACTGTAAGACCAAGTTAAATCCCTTTGCTATAGCTGTGGTCCCGGGGCCATAATTGATATTCATCCTCCTCCTGTTCTAACAACTATTCTAGGTTTCCATCACTCTCAGTCAACACTTTGGCTGGTCTGGGTTACTTGCCCGGTAACCTTGCTCTTGCCAGGCAATTGTGGCAATTACCCATTCAGAGTAATCACTGGGCAGAGAAACAGCCAGACTTGCCCCAGTGAATCCCCTGAATTGCAGACATTCTCCTTTATCCATTATAAAATGACAACCCATGCTATTCATGTGAATCTATGTCGACAACCCCTGCCACGATAGAAACGTCTTTCTTTGTTGGCTGGTCTATTGGCATGAGGAGCCCCGAGTGAGCAAACCATGGTCACAGCCTCCAGTTACCTGGTAGAAGCACGCGCGCACAGACACACACACACACACACACACGCACATGTGCGCGCGCACAGGAATAGGAATTTGTCAGGACCTAAGATAAGGCAACAGGAAATGTGAATTCTACAAGTGGGTCATTGGAAATAATGGTGTTCAGGGACAATCCTGCTTCACCTTGTAGTTGCCCAGACCTATGTAGTCTGCTATTGAGGAGAAAATCACCTTCCTTCCTGGCATCATTCTAGTAACACATTCCCAAGGAAATTGCAAGGATTACTGCCACCAACCAGGCTTGAAAGATACAGAGTAGCTATTCCCACCCCAACCCCATCTAATTTGTCCTTTTGGCAGATGCGAAAGCTAGACGGGTTCTGGAGAGTGACTGTGGATTATTATGAACATAATCAGCTAGTGAATCCAATTACTGTTGCAACCCAGACGTGGTATCTTTACTGAAGCAAATCTAGAGAGCTCTTTTCAGCCCCAAAGCAATCTGGCTCCATGTGGCATGACGGCTGTATTATGTCACTATTTTTTCTCATGGCTATGTCCACCTCTGGCTTTCTGGAATAATCTAGCCAGAGGAGGCCTCGATCATCTTGATAACCCACAGATCATCACACTGGCCCATTACATTGATGATACTATGCTACTAGGAGCTGCTGAGCCAGAAGTAGTAAGCACTCCAAAGACTTTGGTAGAACATGGGCATTCCAGAGGACAGGAGATCAACTCTATGGAATTTCAGGGACCTGACCTTTGGATGAAGTTTCTGGGGTCCAGTTGCCTGGGGCGTGTTGAGATACAGCTACTAAACGAGAGGCAGGTTGTTTCATCTTGACTTGACCACCCTCACTAGAGAGGCACAGAGCTTGGTGATAACCTGCTTGGATCTTGGAGGCAACATAGGTACTACATTGAAGCATGTTATGCCAACCCGTTTACCAAGTAATCCACAAGATCACCAGCTCTGAGCGGGCCCTGGGGCCAGAAAAGGCTCAGCAGCAGGCAGAAGTGGTTCAAGCTGCCCTGCTGCTTGGATCTTGAGACCCGGCAGACCCAGTGGTGTGGGAAATGTACCAAAAGGGAGACCTTCTGCCAAAACCCCGATAAGATAATCACGGTGCAGACCCTTAGGGGATTGAAATAAAACTATACCCTTTTTCTGCTGGCTGTCCTCCATCTGAAAAGCAAATCTTAACTTGCCCCTGGATCCTGGCATGATGCAAACAGACTCCCGCTTGAGGGGGGAGGCTGTCAGCACTAGATGAATTTGCAATCTCTAAGAACTGTCAGTCACAGTAGTGGCTAACATTAGAGGTAAGCTAAGTGATGTGACACAGGACGCCATGGGCTCTGATCCAGTTACTCCTTGGACCACTGAGACACCCTTGTATTCCACATTAAATCCATTCTGTTAAAGATGGGAGCTGGCTGCATCCTCTGTAAGAGATTTAAAATATAAGGACGACCGAAACTAGCTGCAACCAGATGTAAGGAGCCAGAGGTGTAAGAGGGCAGATGGAGAGAGAATTTGGAGCAGAGAAGTGGGAAGGCAGGTAAGAGGGGTCTTGGAGCTCTGGAGAACGAGGCAGTGTAGTATTGTAAAATCTGTCTTCCCAAATGCAGCTTGTTCTTCAGGGCCCCAAGACCTCTCTTACCCAGGTTCCTTCTTCCCTGCCCCCAAATCCCTCTCCATCTGCCCCCTTACACCTCTGGCTCTTTACAGCTAGTTCAAGAGAGAGAAACCACATCATGCCTTCTGACTCAAGGAGGTAATAGAATCCAGTAAAACCACCACGACACTCAGATACAAAGATTACACTGCTGCTGGGGAGAGAGACGGATGGGAAGGTATTCTCACGAAGAGCGGTTTCAGTGAACAGAAGAGGAGGACACAAATGGCATCAGTGTGGTGAGAGAGCAGGATGTAGACGTCTTGGAAAGGTCGACTGAGAAGGACCCCTAGCAGAGGTCACCCCAGCTAGGGCAGAGGTGCTTTTCTAGACGCTCTCACTGCTCTCTGGATCTCCCATCCTGCTCTGTAAGTATCTAATTCCTCCACTAAACTCAGGACAGGATTCACTTCTGCTCCATCCCTTATCCCCTCCTGCCCTCCAGCAGTCAGCATGGCAGCTGGTGTGCACTGAATGACCCATACGTGAATGAATCATGTTATGCATGTTGGTAGTCATGGAGATATCAGGTCCCCCTTCAAGGAAGGACTTGCTGCCCAGATGCAGAGAACATAGCCAGGAGGCAGATGTAGCTGTCCCCTCTTTCAGGATCTGCTTAAGCAGCCCTTCCCCGTGACTGACTGAGCCGTTCCAGCCACACACAAGATACTGACAGGCAATATTCCAGAGTAACTCCAGGTTGGCCAAGACTTGGGCAGGTCTGGAGAGCAGTTCAGTTTCTTCCTCTGCCTAACCCAGCTCCTTCCTCCCACCTCCCTCACCCCATCTTTACAAATGTGGATCCTGTGAAACAGCAAATAGCAAAATTCAGACTAAGTTTTCAAGATTTCGTTGGCTTTATTCAACAAGTCATGCACCAGGCAGCATCCAATCTAGCATGTCGAAAGGCGCTCTGAGAAACTACAAAATGGGAGACTTTTAGAGGCAGAAGGGAGCAGGAAGTGACACTAGGCAAGAAAACAGGTTGGCTACTGCGAGGTTACTTTCTGTAGGGGATGGCAGAGGTTCATCTGGCAGATTCCTTGGGTGATTTCCAGATTGGCTGGCTTAAGACTATTTCTGGGGAAGACAAAAGTGTAATTAAGTTAAATCTCAGTTTGGTGACGTGGGCTGAGCATAAACAACTTTGTTTTGGGTGGGCCTGTTGTCTTGTTTTTCACATCACATCACAGAAACCATCTGGTACCCAAACTCCATCTTCAGCTTCTGCTTCCAAAGAAGCCATTGTGTGACAGAAGATAAAGGAGCTTGTCCACCACCCGAACAAGACAAATAGGAGATTGGGGCAAGGGGCAGCCAAGCAGATGTGTGGCCAGAGTTCACCTTTCTTACTATGAAAAATATGTGCCCTAGAATTTCATCTGTTCCTTTGCCTTTTTAAGATTCCATTCTTCTGTCAACTTTCTAGTTAAGTTACGTATCGAATAATGTCAGATAAATGAGAAGGGGTTTGCGTTATGCTTGTCAGTCAGAAAGATCAGAGCCCCCTCGAGCTTGGAGAAAGGGTGGTGGTCATTCCACCAGCTCTCAAGGAAGACAGAGAGTGGCTCTGATGCCCAGTCCTTCTCTTCTATTAACTTTATCAACAAAATCAACAAAAACCAGTGTGGAGAGTTCTTCTGAGACCTGAATGTTCACTTTATGATCCCCAAAGCCTTCCTTTCTCCTCTCTAGTAGCCAGGCTGCAGAAACAAGCATTATGGAAGGAAGGAAGGGGAGAAGGAAGGGAGGGACGGAAAAGAGGGAGGGACTGAGCAAGGGAGGGAGGGAGGAAGGGAGGAGCAGAGCATGAGGCATGGTGCTCAGGAAAGGCTCACAGAGCAAAATCTTGATGGTGGAAAAGAGGAAAAGAAGTGGAGTCATTTAGTTCTGGGTGTAAATTCTTGGTGTAGCACATACTTGCTGAGAGAGAACCTAGTGAGTTGCTTTAACCTCTCTGGTTATTAAATGAAGCCTCATTTGTCCACCTCTTAGACTCTCCTAGTCTGTGCTTCAGCCTCTGTGAATTTCCAGAGTGTTCCCTTTGCAGTTACCCCTTCTCCAAGTGCCCCGCCAGCCAGCTACTATATTCCCTTTTACCGTGTCAACTGTGGCTCTTCCTGCAGAACTCAGCTCAGATGTCTCTGCCTTTAGGAAGCCTTCCCTGGCCTCTCAGACTGCTGTGGGCTCCCAGGGAAACCTGAGTTGTCTCAGTTGCAGCACTTACCTCTCTGCTGTGATATCAGTGGACTGCCTGCCGTTCGAGGCTCCAAGCCTTGGACTGGGACTATGGTTTCAGGGTCTGGCACTTCACAGATGTACTATAAATGAGGTTCGATATTACTGAAACTATGTCCGCTTTAATGGCTTGGACAAATGCACAGGGTAGGCATCAACAAATACGTGTTGGGAGGAAGGTACAGTAGGGGAGCAGAATGGTAAAAATTCTTCCTGATTTTAATGATATTTCATGCACTGTCTTAAAAGTCCACAAGATGTCAGTGTTTCCACATGAGAAATAATGCAGCAGTCTGAAACTAAACGTACTCCCACTAGCTGACGCTGGAAGTTAATTTAAAGTGAATATTGATATAGAAATAAGAGCAATTAGTTGATTGGTTGATTTAATTGACTAGGCAGTATACGCACATGGTACAAAATTCAAAAGCGTGTACAATGGAAAGTAAGCCCTCCTTGCCTCTCTATTTCTCTCCCTTATCCCCCAGCTCCATTTCGCCTACCCTAAGGGCAACTGTTTTTATTACCCTTCCATAGATATCCTAAGTATTTAAGCACATAAATGTATATATCAAGTTTTTAAATAACACTAATGGCTGTATATAACTGTTCAGTGCCTTGATTTTTTTTCTACTTAAAACACCTCAGAGTGTTCCATATTAAAAGCGACAGGCTTTACTCCATAAAAAAAATAATATTCCATAGTTTAGATTTAACTTAATGTATTTAATCCAGTTCCTATTGAAGGATATTCAGCCTGTTTCCAATGAAAAATGTTTGGGGGTATTTCTCCTGCTTCTTGCTATTACAAATAGCCCAAAACTTTCCTCATTTTACCTATGACAAGTCTATCTATATTTTAAAATTCCGATGTTTGATATTGTCAGGCAGCTAGCCCTTTGTTGAGGTTGTACCCATTTACATTCCTACCAAAAATGTGTCTTTTTCTTTATAAACTTGCCACAGATGTTATATATTTAATATAAGTAAGTATAGTATAAGTATATGCTTAAAATATATTTAAAAATGTATATTTGCCAATCTGATAGATGAACCGTATCTTATAGTTATTTTTTTTTTTAATTTTAAGTAATCTCTACACCCAACGTGGGGCTCGAACTCATAACCCTGAGATCAAGAGTTGCACACTCCACTCACTGAACCAGCCAGGCACCCCTTATGTTATAGTTTTTACTTTATTTTGTAATTTTTATTTTATTTATTTACTTATTAGAGAGGGTATGAGTGAGAGCGCTGGGGGTGGGGGCCATGTAGAGAGAGGCTCCTTAGGCAGTCTCAGTGCTCTGAGTGTGGAGCTCGATCCCACCACCTGGAGATCATGACCTAAGCCAAAATCAAGAGTCAGACGCTTAACGGACTGAACCACGCAGGCACCCCTTATCTTACTGTTTTTGAAAATACTTTGTTGAAGTGAAATTGACATGCAATAAACTGTACAGGTTTAAAGTATACATTTGATCAATTTTGACATTTGTGCCCTTGTGAACCATCACCACAACCAATATAATGAACATAACCATCATTCCCAAAGGTTTCTTTGTATCCTTTTGTAATTGCCTCCCCCCCACCGTACCTCCCTTCCCACCCATCCCCACACAACCACTGGTTTACTTTGTGTTACTATAAATTAGATTTTATTTTCTGGAATCTTATATAAATGGGATAATACAGCATGCAGTCTTTTTTCTTTCTTTCTTTCTAAGATTTTATTTATTTATTTGACAGAGCAAGTGCACAAGCAGGGGGAGCTGCAAAGGAAGAGGGAGAAGCTGACTCCCCATTAAGCAGGGAGCCTGACTCAGGACTGATCCCAAGACCCTGGGATCATGACCTGAGCCAAAGGGAGACGTTTAATGACTGAGCTACCCAGGTGGACCCTCATTTAAAAAATCAAATCATGTTCTTATTACTGTATTGAGTTTTGTGAATCCTTTTTATATTCTGATACAAGTCTTTTATTAAATATATAATTTGCAAATATTTTCCCCCCTTTGTGGTTTCTCTGTTCATTCTTTCTCTCTTTTTAAGATTTGCTTATTTTAGAGATAGAGAGTACAAGCAAAGGGAGGGGCAGAGGGTTAGAGAATCCTAAAGCAGACCCCTACTGAACATGGAGACTGATGACACTAGATCCTGGGCCCCTGAGACCATGACCTGAGCTGAAATCCAGAGTCAGCCGCTTAACCGACTGAGCCACCCAGGCACCCTTCTATTCATTTTCTTAACAAAGTGGCTTTTGAGGAGCCAAAGTTCTTAATTTTGACAAAGTCAGATTTTATCCTTTTTTTTTTTTTTTAATGGCTCATGGTTCTGGTATTGTATCTAAGAAATCTTTGCCTTGCTGAATTTCAGAAAGATATTCTTCATGTTTTCTTCTAGAAGTTTTAGAGTTTAGGATTTACATTTAGATCTATAATCCATTTTGAGATTGTTTTTGTTTATGGTGTAAGATATGGATCAATAAAGCTTTCATTTGTACATTTTTAAAAAAGATTTTATTTTTTTGACAGAGATCACAAGTAGGCAGAGAGGCAGGCAGAGAGAGAGAGGGGGAAGCAGGCTCCCTGCTGAGCAGAGAGCCCGATAGAAGAAGGCAGAGGCTTAACCCACTGAGCCACCCAGGCACCCCATTGTACATTTCTTATCATGGACGTAGTTGAGCATATTTTCATGTCTAAATACAACTTGTATTTTTTTTCTCATGAGCTCTTTGTTCAAGTCCTTTGCTTGAGGCTAAGTTTGGATATGTAGTTCATGGAAGCAGAATGTGGAATCTGGCAGCGCCCTGCACACCTAATCACTTGCACTGTGCAGGCCTCTTTTTCTAACTCATCCACAGGGAGACCCGTTCTTTACTTTGCACAAAGGCGCAGTATAAGCTAGCAAAGGCCTTGCCCTTGTCCATTTGTCTCTTGTGTGGTAGGCCTTTTGCTTATTACTATTATTATTAGGAGTTTTCTATATTACTTAGCCCTTTCATCACTGTGGTGCGAATATCTTTTTTCCCATATTGTCATTTTCTCACTGTGTATATTTTTCACTGTATATATTTCAGTATCAGAATTATTTTTTTGTAGAGTCAAAAAATCTATCTTTTCTATATGATTTCCATATGATTTCACTAGTATGTGGAATTTAAGAAAACAAAGGAACAAAGGGCAAAAAAAAGAGAGAGGGAGGCAAACCAAGAACAGACTCTTAACTGTAGAGAACAAATGATGGTTCCCAGAGGGGAGATAGGTGGGTGGGGGATGGGTGAGACAGGTGATGTGGATTAAGAAGGGCACTTGCTGAGATGAGTGCTAGTGTTGCGTGAAGTGCTGAATCACTGTATTGTACATCTGAAACTAATATTATACTGTATGTTAACTAACTGGAATTTAAATAAAAACTTAAAAAGAAGTTTAGAGTAGGGAATACAATGCACCCCTAGAGCAGGGAAAACACTGCTGGCTGCCATTTCTGGAAGACCTAATGTGAGCCAGGGACGGTGGTGGTCTCCATATTACCTCATTCAATACAAGCAATCCTCTTGAAGGTATGTAGTATTATTTTTGATAATAATGAGGAAATTAACAATGAGAAAGGGTAAGGATAAGGAAGTTTGTCCAAGGTCATACATCTAGTAAACTCAAGAGTCAAAATTGAAATCAAGGTCTGCCTGCACTCCAAAGTTTATGTTCATTCCCCACGATAATAAAGCAGGAGTAATCCTTTTACCAAAGAAATATTTATTTAGCAGCTCTTTTTGTTCTAGACATTGTTCTGAGTGCTAGTAATGTAAGAGAGAAAAAACAAAGTCCCTATTTTGTGGGGCTCATGTTCTATTGGAGCGAGACAATAAACAATTAATTTTCAGTATATCACCTGGTAAGTACTGTGAAGAAAAATTAGGCAGGATAGGAAGCATGTGGGAAAGAGAATTGCTATTTTAAATAAAATCGTCAGAGAAGGCTCTGATGACATGAAGTTCGAGGAGAGAAGGAAGGGCAGAAGTAAGAGATGGGACTGGCATAAAATAGCTTCTTCCTTTGCTTGTGGACTGTCTGGGAAAGAAAGGAAGAAGTGGGTGTGCCGATACTGAGCTCCGAATTAGAAGACCTGAGCTTTTTTAATTGATTGATTAGCAATTTTTTCCACCTCTGAGCTGAAATTCCCTTTCCTGTAGACAGGAATAACATTTCTTGCCCAGCTTCCCCATGCAGCTGTCATGAGATACGATGCGACAACCCATGTGAAAACCCTTCGAAAATAACACAAGTGAGAAAACAAGACTGGGAGTTAGCTCTTCAACCGAAAGGAAGTCTATGTAAGAATATAAAGAGAATTGTTATTACAGGTGTACTGGTTCCCCTAGATTTCTTTTTTGAAAAGCTGTCGCAGGCTAAAAAGAGACTCAGGCTAAAAGAAATAAGCATACATTTCATAAAAGTTTTCTACTGCAGATCTCTGTTTAACTTGCAGTAGTCAGAACCTGTGTCGCATTTTTAAAAAAAATTCTAATGATTTTTATTTATTTGAGAGAGAGCGAGCACGAGAGAGGGGTGGGTCAAAGGGAGAGGCAGACTCCCCGCTGAGCAGGGAGCCCAATTCCAGACTGGATTCTGGGACTCCAGGATCACGACCCCAACTGAAGGGAGTGGCGTAACCAAACTGAGCCACCCAGGCGTCTGCCTGCGTCGTGTATTTTGACTAAATTTGGCAGGAGGCTCTGGGAATCGAACCTTAATTCTAATCTCCACGTTCTACCCAGGCATTTCCCCTTTTACCACGCCCCCTCAGTCAAACTCCACTTCCCAACATGCACTAGGCTCCTCTGAGTCGGCAGTCATTGTGACGCAAGTTCCACAGCTTTCTGGGAAATGTAGTTTATTTGTTCTCCAGCTACGGAAAAGTCTAAGGCTATGGACTACCACTCCCGTGAAGTAGTGCGGTATTCCACCGCGTTCGCGGCGTCTTCGAACGCGCCGCGGCAGCCATGTTGGACGCGGCCAGCACGGGGGCCGGCACCAGGGGGTTATCGAAGCAGCTGTCACGATGCTGGGGTCCCTGGTGTTGAGGAGAACAGCGCTGGCGCCGCGGCTCCTCCTCCAGCTGCTTAGGTCCTCATCGCTCCGGAGTCATGGAAGTGCCTCCAGCCCGAGTGTGACCACCGCGGGCCGCGGGGAGCCGCAATGGTTGAGGGCGGCCGTCGGGGGGCGCCCTGGAACATCGCCAGTCTTCCTCCCCCATGAAGGGGCAGCCACCTGGGGGCGCCAGGGAGGACTCACCGAGACCTCGTGCCTCGTAGCCGCAACATCGGGACGCTTTCCTAGCCCAGAAGAAACACTCCCGGGACAGGACAGCTGGAACGGGGTCCCCAGCAGGACCGGACTGAGCATGTGGGCCCTGGCCACGGCGCTCGTGGTTCACTGTTACAGCAAGAACCCGTCTAACAAGGGTGATTATCGGGGCAGTCTGGGTTCGAGGAAGACAGAGGTGGGAGGAGTGACCCGACTCCGTATCTTTGGAGGGCGGGAGTAGCTTATAGATTTAGGTCAGCAGAGCTTCAGGCCTGTAGGGACTCAGACATCGTCAGGTTACTGGGGCAGGCTGGTGAACTGGAGGGCTCAGTGCCTCTTAGTTGGATAACTTCCTATCATAGGTCAGCTCCCTTGTTTGGGCATTACTTTGTCCATCTGTACAATGGAAACATTGAGACATTCTAAAATTAGAGTGTAGGCCTTTTATGCACTAATATTCTGCCTGGTCGAATTCCTCTCTTAATTGGTCTCCCAAGAAACTGCTGTGTGTTCTAACGGCAACTATTAGATAGTTTAGGAAAAGTTTTCCCGAGAAAGGTGGCCCAAGAAAGGAGTACAGACTTGGTTTCAGTGCCACCTTTGTCACTGCTCACCCCTTGCTCCTCTCTGGTTTCAGGTTCCCCCCTTACACAGGAAAGAATGATTTCTCAGTACTCTTATAGTGCTGTTATTTTGAGTCTTGAATTCAGCAGTCCGGGTCTGCCCATCAGCCTCCTAGGGATTTTGTTGTCCCTGGTCTCAGGTGTGAGGTGATCTTGCCCAGCCATGCAGTTGGCAGGAGAAGAAAAACAAAGAAGTTGGGTCCTTAGAGACCCAAAGCAACCATGGGGGCTGGCTGACCCAGGTTGGCATCTCACCTGGGTGCAAGGAGTTGAGCAGGAACTGGGAGAGCAGGCAGCCAGACTTCTGGCTTACATGAGTCCAGCCACGCAGGTTCTCAGTAGTTCCTCAGGGTGGAGGCAGGAACCATGGTGTTCATAGGTTTCATGCATCCCAAGCTCTGAGACTTGGGAGCAAGAGTGGGGACTATCTTGAACTAATTTTATCGAGCAGGATGTGGCCAGCTATAAAGGAAGGGTCCTGAACTGGGAGTAAGGACCTCTGGGATCTTGTTCTGGTTCTACCTCTAAGTCCCATTGTGATTTTGGATTCTTGCTTCTCATCCTCACTGGCCCTGTTTCGTCATCTACAAAATGAGGATGTTGAAATAGAGACTCTAAGGGCTCTTCTGACTTAGACATGCTGTAATTCTATAACTTTGGACATTTTTTGAATACCCTCTGCGAGCCCAATTTTGGGAGGTGTGGAACTCTCAACAGCACAGAGTCATTTAAGGAGACAGTGCAGGCAGTTAGGCCTATGGGTCTGGTGAGTGGTCTGACAATGTTTTGTTGGGTGATTGGAGGGCCAGCAGGGTCAGGAAAGCATTCCTGGAAGATAGGAGACCTCTGGAGGGTGGGAATTTGGACTTGAGTTCTGTAGGATGAGGCAGGAGATGAAAGGGAGAGTGACATTGTGAGCTCCATGAGAGCAAGGAATGTAGCTTATCTTTTTTTTCAGGTTGATACAAGTTCCTTTCCCTAATACTTTCACATTGTTTGCCCACCATAGCATCTGGAACTTAGTAGGTACTCCATAAATGTGTCTTGAGTTGGATTGTATTGCATGCAAAGGCTTCATGGATATGGGAGTCATAGGTCAGCATGGTGTTTGCAGGGGCTCGAAGGGTAGCTGGCCTTGTTGGAGGACAGGGGATCTTTGGAATGAGGTGAGAGCAGATGGAGTGGGGCCTGGATGTCAGGAGGGTTTTTGGAGGGTTTGGAATTTGTCCTGTAGGCAGCGGAGAGCCATGGCAAGTTCATGAGCAGGGCATGTCCGATGCTAGTATGCTTAGATGTATTGGGGGAGGTGTACAGGGTCTTGCCTTAGAGGTTCCTGGGGGCTCCAGTCTGGACTTTGTCTACTTTCTAAATTAATGATGAAAAACCATGTTCACTTCCAACCCTTCAGACTTCGCTAGCTATCCTGTACCCTGATTTGGAGTTTTAAGCTCAGGCCCTCCATACAGTGAGGTAGAAACTGTACCCTGTAGGAGCCAGGAGGCCCTGATTCTCAAGCTCCTTTTCATTCCCCCCTGTGACTTTGCAGAAGCCACTTCTTTCTTCAGAAGAGGGAGGAGTGGATACAGTGATCTGTGAGGAAGCTTTGTTCCTCTTCCAACCGAGGGCTGCCTGAGCATCCCTGGATGTGTGCTTAGAGAGCCATGGGGGAAGATAACCAGGAAAGACCTCTGACTCTGGAGTCTAGGCTGGCACGTGAGGTGGAGACACTAATGTTTGAACCACAGATCTGCTTTGCATATGCATGACAAGATGGCTCTCTTGTCCCTGCTCTGCAGATAAGGAAAGTGAGGCTTAGGAGGTTAGTTGAGTTGGCTGGGGCATACAGCAAGTCAGTGGCAGAATTGGGGTGGGAGCCCAGGTCTGTCTCCATATTCTGCTCTTTCTACCTTACTGCAATGCCTCCTCTCATGTTTTGCTGGGTGAGTCTCTGGCTGGACTGAGAAATCCCTGAGGCGGGGCTCGGTATGAGTCTCTCCAGTGTTCAGAACCCTGCTAGGCATGCAGAGCTCCATGACAAAAAATCTTGCCTCTGCTAGTTTTCGAGACATGCAGTTTTTCCTTATGGCCACAAGGTGGTGCCAACAGCCTGCAGGCTGCTCAGGGGAGGCCAGGCTTAGCATTGCTTTTCTGATCTAAGGAATTGCAACCCTCTCTTTTGGGTCTCCCTTTGCTGAGCTTGGCACCGAGGAGTTGGGAAATTTTTCAACCATCATTTCACCTCCTTGGCATCCTTGTTAGTTTTTCCAGGACAAGGATTATTGCATCTACTTTATAGTCATGGAAGCTGGAGTTGAGAGGAAAGAGGCTGCCATAGTCCCGGGAGCCAGGGTCAGACAGTTGGGCCTCTTGGCTCCTGGTCAGGGCTCTTAACTGAGGAGCCCACACCCTTGCCTGTTCCTCTGTGGGTTGGTGACTTGTGACATGAGATTCAAAACTAGCCTGAGAAATCAGAGTTGGGGGAGAAAGTGGGACAAGGTAGGGGGATGATTAATAACAATGACAGCCACATGAAACATACTAGTCCGAGCTTTCTAGCTAATGAAGAGTGAAGGGGTTCACGTATCAGGTTGCATAGGCCGTGCATAGCTGCTAGCACTTTACCTGGATCACCTGCACTATAAGAGTTATGGTTTGAGGGCACCAGGGTGGCTCAGTGGGTTGAGGCCTCTGCCTTGGGCTCAGGTCATGATCTGAGGGTCCTGGGATTGAGGCCCTCATCAGGCTCTGCCCAGTAGGGAGCCTGCTCCCCCTCCCCCTCTACCTGCCTCTCTGCCTACTTGTGATCTCTCCATCAAATGGATAAATAAAATCTTTAAAAAAAAAAAAGTTACGGGTTTGGGCTCTAATGGATGTGGAAGACGGGTTTACAGTGGCTACCACGTAGGCAGGGGATGATTGGCTTTCTCTTTATATATCTTGGCACCATTTCCCTTGTTAAAGCCATTTTTTTCCCTTTTTTTTCTTTCTTTCTTTATTTTAGGGGGGGGAAAGGGAGAGGGAGAGAAAAACCCAAGCAGACTGTGTGCTCAGCCTGGAGTCTAATGTGGGGCTCGATCTCAGGACCCTGAAATCATGACTCTAGCCAAAACCAAGAGTCTAGTAACTGCACCACCCAGGCACCCCAAAGCACTTGTTTCCAAAGTGCTTCCATTTCCATTGTTTTAATGGGGCCTCCATGCAGCTAGCTCTGAGGGTAGGTCCTGGCCAGGGGTCTGACCAGTGTCCCCTTTCTTTTCAGATGCAGCCCTGATGGAAGCTGCTCGTGCCAACAATGTCCAAGAAGTCAGCAGGTGAGTGTTGATCCCCAGGACTTGCTATCCCCCACAAGAGGGCCTGAGCTGGGCAAACGCCTTCCTCAGTCCTTAGTACTGCCTTGAAGAATATCCTCACACTCATCTGGGAAGGGAACCCTGTAACTTCCCTATAGTCAAAATCGCCTGGACTCTCTTGGCTTAGGTCAACCCTTAGATTTTTTAAAGTAGGGAGTCAGCCCTGTATCTCCTTTGTTCTTGGCCCCAAACATCACTGGATCCTCCCCCTGTCTTATTTTTAGCAGGGCATGATTTAGAGTCCCTTCCACATCCTGTGGGTTCTTTTTTTTTTTAAAGACTTTATTTATTTATTTGACAGACAGAGATCACAAGTAGGCAGAGAGGCAGGCAGAGAGAGAGGGGGAAGCAGGCTCCCTGCTGAGTAGAGAGCCCGATGCGGGGGTCGATCCCAGGACCCTGGGATCATGACCTGAGCTGAAGGCAGAGGCTTTAACCTACTGAGCCACCCAGGCACCCCATCATCCTGTGGGTTCTTTACTGAATCTTCCAATTTGTTCTTATATGTTTGTGGAACTGGCCCCATGTGTTATTGTTTGTTGTTGGATGGGGTACAAGTGGGCACCCGTGGAAAGGTTT
Source organism: Lontra canadensis (assembly GCF_010015895.1). Taxonomy (NCBI): domain Eukaryota; kingdom Metazoa; phylum Chordata; class Mammalia; order Carnivora; family Mustelidae; genus Lontra; species Lontra canadensis. Next base: position 25,948,364 of record NW_022631001.1, read on the forward strand.
GGGGATTTGGTGGGGAGCTGGAAGAAGCCTTTCTGCCAGGTCTTCTAGGGTTAGAAAGGTCTTTCTGAAGGGCTGAGGTGCACATGCTGGGCTTCTGCTTGGGGGCTGACTGCGTTCTTCCAGCCTGCCTGGCTCAGCTGGGCCCCTTAGGACCACTGGCAGATTAGATCTGAAGTTTGTATTTGGGTAGGGGACAGGACTCAGGTTGGGGCTCAGCCTGGTGCCGGGGCTGGGCACTCTGTGTCCAGGATAGATGCTCAGACCAGAACCAGCGCAGAGCATCAGTGTGGGGCTGTTGGTTAGGGGCAGAGGTTTTATTCTTGGTGAAACTAGTGGCCTGCACTGGGCCTCATCTTGGCCTTTCTTGGCCCTTTGTATAAAGCGAGGTGGTCACAGGATGCCCCCTTTCTCTGCTACCATGTCCACATTTTAGACAGGAAGTCCTGTGTTTGGGGTGGCTACCCCTGCATCCAGTGCCACACTCTTGGTGCTCCTCCTCGCTCCAGCTGCCTGAACATATAAGAAAGTGTTGAAAGTCATCTGCAACCCCCACTAAGACTTACTGCTTTGATTCCCTTTCATTTTATCTGCAGCATTATTATTGATTCTCAAGGGTGCTTTTGAGTATTAATGTTCAAGGCTTAGTTTTTAATAAACTACTTTTAGAAGTATGGGCTGGGAGTTGTTTCGTAGTCAAATAAATATGATGGAGCAATAGTTTAATAAACATGCAATGATGCATCTTAAAAACCAAGCACAGATGTCAGCTTGTTGTTATAAGAGCCATTCATAACTGCCAGCTGTGCGTGGCGTCTTCATTTCCCCAGAAACAGCTGAGCCGCGCTTCCTTCTGCTGCAGTACAAGGGCGTGAGGGGGCAAAACTGGCTCTGCCCCCTCCTCTCAGGCCTTTGCTGACCCTCAAATCACCTGTCAGTGATTGGTCAGCCCTCCTGCAGAGGACTGCCAGGGTGCTGCTTTCCTCTGGCAAAGTTTAGACGGTGTATTGGTAAAGCAGCATGCCTCGAATCACTTTCCCGTCACCCAGGGGAGGCTGAGTTTACCCTAGTCCATTAAGCCCTTGAGTGTTGATTATTTTAGCTCTTTGAAATACACGTTTTTCTGATAGCAATTAAACACTTGTCAAAAGAATGCAGAAAGTGATTGAATATCTGATCCCTGTGATGCAGAACATTCCTTCTTGCTGTGTGGATAGCATTGTAAGGGCCTTTCATGCATATCTTCAGTCTCTAGCTGCTTTTCTCCTGCCTCCAGTCGTGTCATCTCTTTTGGTCTTGATGACTCAGTCTTCCCTTCACCCCTTGTAAGGGAGTCAGAAATGAGCAAGGCACGCAGCCTGACTTTTAGCACACCAGTCTTACCCCTACTCTTCTTACCTCCTGTGCCCCCCCCCAAACCCCCCCACTCTGAAGCAAAAAGTTGCGAACAAACTGAGCAAAGGCAGGGAATGGGAGATGCTGGCTGGCTGCTGGGCCCAGGGTCATGTTGGTGCTGCTGAGGTGGTACTTGTGCAGCGTTGCAGGGTGTGGGGCAAGAGGGCAGGTGGTTTGAGAGAAGCCAATGTGCAAGGCTTGGAATGTCCCTGGTAAGGAGTGTTGTATTCTTATCCTGTAAGCAGTGGGGAGACATGGAAGGTCTTTGAGCAGGTGAATAACCTAATTAGGATCATTCACGAGGGTAAAGGATAAACAAGTGGGGAGAGGCTGTTTCAATGAGACAAATTCTAGAAGATAAAGGACTGAATTAGGACATTCCTCTTCCTCACCCAAAACAGTTCCTGCTTATGAATGAATGCATAGTCCTCTGCTGGAGGGCACTGGAGATGGGGGTGACCCAGGCTCTGGTCTCAAGGAAGCAGACCTGTAACCTATCAATTACAGTTTTTCCTGCTACCAGAGATAGGTCCAGAGGTGCAGGTGGGGAGAGCCTGACCACCCTTGCTAGAAGAAAGTTCTGTTGAATTCCTACAGCCGGTCTTTTTTCAGCTTTTCTATGCCCTAGACTCTGCATGGGCGCTTCATGCTGCTCTTAGGTTCTTCCTGTGTATCCTGCCTTTAGTTCCTCCCAAGAGACCTTCCTATATAGCAGGATAGAGTCACATTCTCAATTTTTAAAAACTACTTAAACATAGTTTCATGGTTAGGTCATGAAGTGTATAATCAGTATTGTTTATGATATCAGTTTTTAGAATAAAACTTCGATCTGGTGAATAATACTGTCCTTTACCGTTCTTTTCCCATTGCCCACTCTGAGGCTTTGAGCTCTGTGTGTCTGCCTTGGTGTCCCCCAATCTTCCTTAGCCCTAGAGCCTTAGGAAGGCTCTGGATAGTGAAAGGCAGCAGCCTGAGGTTCTTCTGATTAAAGGGGAAGGGCTTCATCCCCTTTTAAGGACACTATGGAATCTGAAGTTTCTAGGTCTTGGATATGAGCCCTCTACACAAACCACCTCTCTGTATCTGCACTCATTACCCTCTGCTTAAATCCTTCCAGACTGAGCTCAAGTGCTACAGCCCTTATGAAGCCTTCTTGGACTCCTCCCATGGTGATCTCCCCTTCCTTTGCCTCATCTCCCTTCTGGTCTGGGAGGGTATGAAAGTCATCTGAAAAGGGCCAGGCCAGTCTGCGACAGTAGAATGATCCTTGTCTAGGAGAGAAGCTGGAGGTTGGGTGAGAGAACTAGGGCTGACTGTCAGGACTGAGGAGGCACTTAGTCCATGAACAGGAAAAGCAGCAAGGTTCACTGCTCCCCAAATCAGCAATCCTTACAGACAACTTTATGAGATGATTAAGCCAGCAGCTCTGGACAGTCACCCTGATGTGGGGGCACTGTTGACCTGCTTTATGTGGTGCTTGCTGACTGTGTGTGGTGTGAGCCTTCCTAGCTAGAGGGGCAGGGAAGGATCTGCCACTGGTCACATTCTGTTCTTGATATTAAGAAGGTTGTGAGCTAGACTTCACCTTAAACCACTGGATTGTATGCCTCCCCAGGGCAGTGACAGGTATGTTTCCCCACATTTCATATTCTGTTCCCCAGCACGACAGAACTTGGGGAAAGTTGCTTTTTTACTAATTTTTCAGTAAACTTGAAGCAGGCAGTCCAGAGTCTTATTTCCATACTTCCATTGGCTATATTAGAAGAAAGCTGGGTGCCTTCCTCTTCCCTTCTTTTCTTCTCCTTTCTCCCTGTGTGTCAACCATTTCCCTCCTCCTCCAAGGCACTTAAACCTTGTTAGTGTGTTTAGCTCTGACTCCTCAGGAGTGGAAGCCCTGTCTTGGGCCCCTGTCCCACCTGTCAGCATCATGAGCAGGTGGCCTGACTCCTGGGCTCAGCCCGTACCCAGGCCTGGCTTCTGGATGCAGGAACCACTCACCCGAAACCTAGGGCATAGGGCAGACTGAAGACACATCTGTCCAGGCTTGTGCTGAGCCATGTGAGGAGCTCTCAGGGCTGGGAAAAGTGAGGCCTCCTATTCTCCCAATGGATATCACATTTCCTTCAGAACAAACTTGAGTGAAAGATAACACCCCTACCCATTTCCCTTCTCCCAACAGGGAGTTGGACTTCTCTGCTGAGTGCATAACTCTGTTGTTCATCAGCTTGAACATTGTCTAATGAAGGAGGCCTGTGATATCAGTCTTGAACCTCAGACTGCCTGCCCTTTCCAGAATTATTTGATCATTTGACAAAATGTACTGAGCATATGCCAGGTCCTATGCTTGGCACAGGGGATACCTGACCAGGCATGATTCTTGCCCTTAATGCAGGAGACTGGGGGAGACTGTGGCAACATCGTATGATCAGTGCTGTGAGACAGGAGCCCAGAAGATGCCTCTAACCAACCTGTGAGACCAGAGAAAGCATCCTAGAGGAAATGGCTTTAAATATCTCTAGGGCTTAGGATATAGAAGGGCCAGGTATTCCAGGCAAATGGGGCCACTTGAGTGGTAGCATGGAGGCAAGAGACAGCCTAGGGTGTATGGTGGGAAGGGGGAATTATATATTGTTTGGTGTTGCTTGATCACAGTTTGAGGTCAGGAGGAACCGGAGAGAGGGAGGGACCTGGCCATGGAGGGCATTGTCCATTTGTCTCTCAGTCATCATCTGTCCAACCTGTCTTCTGTGCCTAGCCCTGAGCTAAATTTGTGTTGGTGGCAACAGCATGAGGAAGGAGAAGCAATTCCTGTCCTGGAGGAGCTCACTAACTCCCTTCCTAGGGGAGGATGGGGCACATGAGTCAAAATTGAGACCCAACAAAACAAGGCACATGTTGCCTAACTTCTATGAGCTTAGGTAACATGGAGATAATACCTATAACCCATAGATTTGTAGAGTATTTCTTAATAACAGAGATAATACATCACTTGACCAAGGTTTGTGAGTGCTTATTAGGAGCTAGGCATTGGGCTGAATGCTGGAAATGGAAATGCAGTGGTGAACAAGATTAACACAGACCCTGCCCTCTTGGTACTTAACGGTCTAACTGGGAGCCAGTGACTAATTATACAGACAAAATTTTGTACTTAAAAATGAAGTGCAGTTTGTCTTTTCAACAAATGGTGCTGGGACAACTGGATATCCGCATACAAAAAAATGCAGTTAGAGCCCTACCTCACCCATAAACCAAAATTATCTCAAAATGGATCATAGGCCTAAATGTAAGAGCTAAAACTATAAAACTCTTAAAACACGTAAATCTTTGTGACCTTGGGTTAGGGCAAAGCCATCTTAGATAAAGCATCAAAAGCACAAGAAGACAGAAAAAGGTAGATAAATTGGACTTCATCAAAATTGAAAACTTTGTGTTCAAAGGACACCTTCAGGAAAGTGAAGAAGACTCCCACGGAATAGGAGAACATATTTGCAAATCATATCTCTGATAAGAGATTTGTACCCAGAATATATGAAGAACTCTTTGACTCATCAATAAAAAGATAACTGAATTTAAAAACGGACAAAGAAAGGATGCCTGGGTTGCTCAGTCGGTTAAGTGGCTACCTTCAGCTCAGGTCATGATCCTGGGGTCCTGGGATCTAGTCCCGTATCGGGCTTCTCTCTCTGCCAGGAGCCTGCTTCTCCCTCTGCCTGCTCTGCCTGCTCTTTCCCCTGCTTGTGTGCTATCTCTCTCTTTCTCTCTCTCTCTGTTAAATAAATAAGTAAAATCTTTTTAAAAAAATGAACAAAGAATCTGAATAGATATTTCTCTAAAAAAGATACTCAAATGAGCACACATGATTCTCAATACCCACACATAAAGATGCTTAACGTCATTAGTCATTAGGGAAATGCTAATCAAAACCACAATGAGATACCACTTCACACTTATTAGGATAGTTGTAAGCAGAAAGATAATAGCAAGTGTTTGTCGGATGTGGAGAAATTGGAACCCTCCCGTATTGCCGCTGGGTATGTGAAATGGTGGAACTACTTTGGAAAAGGGTTAGCATTTCCTCAGTATGTTAAACATAGAGGTACTTTATGACCCAGCAAGTCTTCTCCTAGGTACATAACCCAGAGAAAGGAAGACATGAACATGAATGTTCATAGCATTTTTATGCCTAATACCCCAAAGAGGAAAACAACCCCAAAGTCCATAAGTGGTTGAATGGATAAATAAAAATACGACAAAGCTATGGAGTAGAATATTATGCATCAGTGCAAAACAATGAAGTACTGCTGTATCCTACAACGTCAGTGAACCTTGAAAGCATTACGCTAACTGGAAGTCAGACAAAAGATTGTCACATACCGTATGATTCAATTCATATAGTGTCCAGAATGGACAAATCCATAGGGACAGAAAATAAATTAGTTATTGCCAAGGACTGGAGAGGTTGGTGTTGGGAGGAAATAGGGATTGACTGCTAATGGGTCAGGAATTTCTTTTGGGGATGATAAAACTGTTCTGGAGTTAGTAGTGAGATTGTACAGCTCTGAATATACTAAAAATGATAGAGTTGTACACTTTTAATGGGTGGATTACATGGTATGTTAATTATATCTTCAAACTTGTTTAAAAAGGGAAGGACAAGGCACTTGGGAATCTAACCTTGGATCTAGGAGGAGTGGAGGAGAGGGTATATATCAGTAAGGGAAAGCATTGGAGTACATGAGATTGAAGTGAGCTCTGAAGGATGAAGACAAAGGCGGAATTACATTTGGTTGGAGGGAGCAGTAGGGTGGAAGGCCCTAAGTCAAGAACAGATGTGAAGACATCAAGAATTGAGAAAAGGCCAATCTGACTGGACTCTAGAGCGCAAGGGCACAGTGACATAAACTGAAGCTGGAGAGTTAAGCAAGGACCATACCACACTGGGTTGTAGGCCATGGTGATGATTTTTGTTTTTACTAAGATCACTGGGCAACCACTAAAGAATTTTAACCCTGTACACTTGTGTGTGTGAGAGAGAAAGAGAGCGCACGCACAAATGAGAGAAAGACCTGGTGACATGATCTAGATCTGTAATTGTAAAAGATCTCCCTAGTTGCTCCATGGAGAATAGATTGGATAGAGAGCCATGGTGGATGCAGGAAGACTGGTTGAAAGCGACTGGAATAGTTTAGAAGAGATTGATGGCAGGTGATGACTTGGACTAAGATGTCAGCAGAGATGGAGAAAGTAAGCTAGACAGGACTGGGTGGTGGTTAGAGCACTAACAGTGCCTGATATGTCATATGTACTAATAAATGAATGTTGAATGAATGAATAGAATTGGATATCACTGATTAGGGAGAAGAAGGTATTAAGAATGAATTTCAGCTGTGTAGATGCTGTTCGCTCAGATGAAAGTGCTACTGGGTTCGTAGGAAAAGATTATGAACTCAGTTTTAAACATGGTAAAGTTGACATGCTAGTGAGATACTCAGGTGAAGATTTCAACTAGGCAGTTGAATGTGTGCGTCATTCTGACTCTTCCCACTGTATATACTATGTTGCCTCTCAAAAAAAAAAAATCTCAGTGATCACTTTAGAGATTTTTTAAAAAGATTTATTTATGTATTTATTAGCGAGAGAGAGAGAGCGCCTGTGTGCTAGCACAGAAGCAGGGGGAATGGCAGGCAGAGGTAGAGGAAGGAATAGGCTCCCTGAGGAGGGGCTCCATCCCAAGACCCTGGGATCATGACCTGAGCTGAAGGCAGATGCTTAACTGACTAAGCCGTCCAGGCACCCCTAGAGATTGTTTTGTTATCTCATTTTGATTTCTGGTTTCATGGTTTTAGAAAATCAAGGAATTAATACCAGCTCAGACTTGTTTACTAGATGCCTTTGGAAAAAAGTCTGATTTGGTTTACAGTTCAGGAAAGAAGAAAGAGTTAGATTTTGTTGAGAGTTAAACACATTTGTTCTAGCTTTACATCGATTGCTTGGTTTGGTTCTTGTCCCTGGATGCCCCAGCTTGGGGCTTGAGGCACTTGCTGTCCCTATGCCAGGACTAAGGTGTCCAGAATGTGCTCAGCTACAGCATAGGTAAATGTTCTGCACATTGATCCAGGGATTTTATCTAATTAACAAAAACCCTGGCTGGTAAATACATTTGGCTGTCTCAGGTCTTCAGAGAGGCTGTCTGTTTATTGATTGTTGTATCATTTGGGCTGGATGGGAAGATATTAATGATGGCATCAGAGCAACCAAACATCCAGCTCTCTTAACCAGTAAATATTTAAGTGTCCTTGTGGTTTACAGTTGATTGAAACAAGTTTTATTCTAGACCAAAGGTCAAGGCCTAACTGGCATCACACTTCTAATTTGATGCTTATGAGAGTTCCTTAAGATCATCACACTGGTTTTTGAGTGCTGGGGTATAACACCCATGGACTTTTTGAATACTGGGGATGTCAGAGGGCAGTGGAATATTACAGAAAGAATACAAGATTTTTAGAATGAGCAGATCTGGGTTCCACTTCAGACTGGCTCTGGGACCCATAATAAGTCACAGAACTTACCTCTTTGAGTCTTAGTTTCCAAATCATATTAATGTTAGTCTCCAAATCATGTTAATGGGGGCCCCACAAGAACTTTGAAATACAGTTCCCAGTGTTGAGCACTGCAGAGAAAACCAAGTCCCTTTGGAAAGGCCCAGATCACATGCTGAAGCACCAGGTAAGCAGTTCTGCAGAGGTGTGTGACTGGGTCTCTGCTTACTTGCTCCCTGGTGATAGAAGGTAGTTGGGGAAGACTAGATTGGTAGCTTTTTCTGAACTTCATAGTTAGGTGAGTTGTGGAAGCAGACAGTCAGCTGCACAGAAGCCTAGGAGAGTCAGGTGGTTGGCCAGGTGCAGAAGCAGAGAAAAGCTAAGGCCTATGGGGGTGGCATGTAGGGAGGAGGGATGTCCCTGAAAGGGAGCCCAACCCTGGGATGGAGCCTTTAGTGTTGCCCTACTGCTTCTTGTCTGTGTGGCCTTGGTCCCTTAACTGTGAGTTATATAGATGGCAGAGCATTGCAGTTGTTCGTCACCATTCATGTGCTGGTTAATAAGTGCTTAATGAAAAATAAAAGCACTTATTGAATATCGCATAAGTGTTTTGTAAATGGTAAAGAGTTAGGCAAATGTTAATAGTTAATTGCAGTTACACTAAACCTATAAGCAGAGAACTGACCTCCTTTTGAAAAAAATAATATAAAAATGGGGAATTACCTCCTTTATTCATTCAACAAATAGTGTCTGCTATGTGCTAACACTTGGCTAGGCCCTGATGGATTGGTGGTAAGCCAAAAATACTTACACAGAGCTTAAAGCCTACTCAGATGTTGATTGTGCAAATATAAAATTACAGAAAGAGAGAGAGAAAGAAAAATTACAGCTGTGACAGGTGCTGCAAGGGAGGGTAAAGAGAATCCTAGAGCCCCTTCTGAATTTCTTCTAGTGAAGAAAAGCTTCCCAGAGGAAGCTTGAACTCTAGTGAGGAGTTAACCTAGGTGAAGAAGGGCAGAAGAGCTTTCCTGGCAGAAGGAACTTTGATTTGCAAAGACCCAGTGGAAGAAGGAGTGATGATAAGTGTGATGGACTAAAAAGGGCAGGGACTTGCAGCCGGGGGAGTGGGTGGGGGCTGCTAGATTAAGTGTTAGAGGACATAGTGAGGAGCTTTGTCTTCATTCTAACAGCAATGGTAACCGATTGGTGGTGCCAGCGGGGTAGTTGGGTTGACGTGATCAACAACCTTTCTGATGGCTGAGAAACATAAGGAGCCAGTCTGTTACCAGCCTGTGTGTGCCAGGATCTTCTTTGGCACTGATCCAGCCACCGAGGCAGGATAGGTCCCAAAACTGCAGTGCCCCAGGGTCCCGCAGCAGGGGCCTGCAGGCTCTGTCTCCCCAGCATTATTGCTGTGGCCCGAGTGCTGCTTCTTGAAAATCCCAGCTCAGTCATGACCATAACACAAATCCTATCAGCATAGCTAGAACCAGTTGGCTTTTTCCCAAGGGATTTTCCCGGAAACTGAGGGAGAGAAATCCAAGAACAATGAAAGTAGTCAAGCTAAATATGTCGCTGGGCTTACGATACTCACTTTTGCCTCTTGCCTCACAGTTCCTGCTATGTCCCTGCCCTGTTTGAAAGCTTTCTCAGAAAAACTCACTTTTTTTTTTTAATATCACTTGATTTTTGAGGCTCTTTTACTCTTAGTTCCTTCCCTTTCCTCCTTTTGATCAGAAGTCCCAGGTCCAGACTCCTAAGGCAGTAAGTGGTTCTCCCCTCTGACTCAGTCAGTGGGTCTGTCAGAGGCTCTCATATCACTGGCAGGAATCCCAGTGGTAAGGACTTTGGAGTCTGAGAAAGCAAGATTTGATTCCCAGCTGTGAGTCTGAGAAAACAAGGGTTGAATTCCAACTGTGTCATTTGTCAGCTCTGTGGCCTTGGGAAAGGTGCCTAACCTCTTCTGGCCTTAGATTCTTCCTCTGCAAAGTGAGATAATGATTGACCTACCTCACACCTTTGCTGTAAGTAGTAAATGAGAAAATTAAATGAGAGAAGCTGCTTAGTGCTATGCCTAGCACATACTGAATGCTCTGTATATAGTAAGTTTTGTTACTAAGTGTTGTTAATTACACTGCCCAGTAAATAAGGTAATGGATAGAATTTTCTGAATATTCAGTTGTTGCCCTGTACATGTTTCTTAAGCTTTTAGTGTGAGCATTCAGAAACCTTCCAGACTAACAAAGCCAAGGTAAATAAATAGTAAGTGGGGCAAAAAACTACACAGGCTATCATGCTTAGTTTTACTCCTTTTTTTTTTTTTAAGAACTTAACATATATTGAGAATTTTATTTACTTTTTATGGGATATTACTTTTTAATAGCATAATTTTTTGTGCATATAATTTATATATATATTGGTTTGTACTATAAAATATTACAAAGTAATACTTTAATAATACTGTTAAATATTACTGATAGTAGCTGATGTTTATTGAATACCTTTTTTGAGGCAGGTATTATGTGAGTCTCTAATCACTAAATCCTCACAACTGTGCAACTAATAATAGCCCCATTTCACAGATGATGAAACAGGAATGAGGATTACTTGAGTAATTTCCAAAGTCGTCCACTTGGAAGTGGCATACCGCTTCATTGTACAGATGAGGAGCCTGAGGCAGAGAGAGGTTTGCTGTGGTCACAGTTTCCTCAGCACTCTTCCAGGGTCCCTTTTTCTGTTCAGGAAGTGTTTTTTAGCTAGAGGGAGAACCACTTGTGTCTGCCTTTTTGGGAATCTACAAGGCTCCTGAAGAATTTTCTGTCCTTCCCTCTGCTCTTTACCAACACCCTTCCCCCTGCCCCTCACTGCCCTGTACTCCTACCAGGCAAGTCTGGCCTTGCCCTCCATCCCAAGAACCCTATTCCAGTCAGACATGGCTTCTCACTGTCCCAAACATGCAGCTTACTCCTACCTGGAAGCCTTTGTGGTGCTTTCAGCTCCACCAGTCCTTCTCTCTAGGATCTCTAATTCGTGCTTCATCGCCCACCTCAACCCCTTCCTCTTCTAGAAAGCTCTCCCTCACTGGTAATAATAGCTGTCGTTTATTAAATATCCACTCTGTCTGAGGCAGAGTACTAGATACTCTATATGTATTGTTTTCCTTTCTTGCTACAGTATTGCAGAACAGATGGTGTTATATCCATTTTCCAGATGAGAAAACTTGAGGCTTAAATTTCGCACTACCTCACAGCTAATAAATAGTGGAGCTGAGATTTAAGCTGAGACCCAAAGTGTGTGCTTTTCTCAGTTCAGTTCACTACTTGTTCTAGCCCGCGGTGAGCTTTCATATCACATTCCCATGGCCTTAAAGTCTGCACCATACAGTATCACGTAGGGTTTTAGCCTCCTTGCCTCTCATGCTCATGTCTCCTCACCTAGGCTGTGCTGTCACAGCAAGGTGGATGGCACCTCCTCCTGGCTCCACACAAGGCTGGCTGGGCACTCCAAGGCACATAGTACAGATAGAGTCCGGCTGGCTGATTGATGGGTCGAATGAAACCCTGTTTATTTTCCAGAGGCTGCCCAGCAGGAGGGTACAGCAGCTGGCCAGGCTGGCTGGGCTCCGGGCCCTCCATTCATGTGGATGGGAGGCCCAGGAAGGCTGCCTAAGAATCCTCTCTGAGGTTGAGCCGAGGCTTCCATCTCAATGCCCTTTTGTTTGGGGGGATAGCACCAAGGCCTCCCATGAAGTCTGTGTGTTTGACCAGCTTTTACAGTTGGATAGTGAGCAGGGACAGGGTGTAAAGCACAAACAATTGGGGGAGGCCTCTGAATTCCCAGGGGTTCATAGTCCAGCAGGCAGGCCAGGATCCTTTCCAAGGCAGGTGACATTTAGTTACAGCCCCTGCATGGGTAGACAGGATCCAAGGCACTTTGGTTTCTGGCCTCACTTACTCTTCAGTATTCAGGTCCCTGTTTAGCTTTTCTTACCAACCCCCCACCCCACCACCACCAAAAAAGGTTTTTGCTGGGAAACATCCAGCCCTCAGTTGAACTTCTCTAGGTATGAAGCCCTCTCTGCCTCCTGAAGAATAAGCAGACTCTGATTGAATAACCATTCATTCATTCATTCTTTTCTTTTCTTTTCTTTTTTTTTTTTTTGAGATATAATTCATATACCATAAAATTCACCCCTTTAAAGAGTACAGTGTTTTTTGGTACATTTACAAAATTATGTGACAATCACCACTATCTCATTCTAGAATATTTTCATCAATCCCTCACCCCAAAAAAGACCCTAGTCTCATTAGCAGTCAATCCCTGTTCTACCTTCCCACCAGACCTTAGAAACTACTAATCTACATTCTGTCTCCATGGATTTGCCTATCTGGACATTTCATATAAATGAAATCAGACAGTGTGGTCTTTTGTGGCTGGTTTTTTTCACTTATCATTATGTTTTCTTGATTCATCCATGTTGTAGCACATATCAGTACTTCGTTCCTTTTTGTGGCTGAATAATATTCCATGTATAGATATATCACATTTTATTTATTCTTTCCTCAGTTGATGGACATTTGTGTTTTTACTTTTTGACTAATGTGAGTAGTTTTGCTCTGAACATTCATGTATAAATTTTTGTGTGAATGTTTGTTTTCATATCTATTGGGAAGATTTCTAGGAATGGAACTGTTGGGTCATATGGTAACTCTATGTTTAACATTTTAAGGAGCTACCAGACTGTTTTCCGAAGTGGCTGTACCATTTTACCTTCTTACCAGCAATAAATGAGCATTCTGATTTCTCCAGTCTTTGTCAATACTTTTTATTTTCTGTCTTTTTTATTATCACTATCCTAGTATGTGTGAAGTGATATCCCACTGTAGTTTTGATTTGCATTTCCCTGATGGCTAATGATCCATCCACCGGGCATCTTTTCATGTACTTACTGGCCATTTGTATATATTCTTTGGCATTTATTTATTCTTTTTTTTCTTGGCATTTATTCTTAAGGTCCTTATAAGCCTTATGCCCTATTTGGCATTGAGGAGGAGCATAAACATGTATCATGATGACCTTTGCCTTTCAAGAACTTGCAGTCTGGTAAGAGAATTATAATTAGTACGTAAGACAAGTTAAGGCTTCATAGACAAGGTGGTGTTTATTCTGGGCCTAGAGATAGGTTGTATTTGGATACAAGACTTTCTGGACATTTGGAGTAATGTAAGCAATGGCACTTTGTAATTAGAAAAACATTTTATCTTATAGTGCTTTCTGAAGTGGTATGTGTAAAAGTACTGGCCTTGCACTTGACATGTAGTGGGCTGTCATTATGCATTAGCTTCCTCTGCAGCTGCCCCTTTTAGCCCCTGCTCTGTCCTCTACGACTACACAGCTTCCTTTTCCTGTTTCAGACATTTAAATATTAGGAGACAGAACCCCAAGCTAAATAAGCCTTGGTTCCCTAAACTGTGCTTTCAAGTCTTCTCCCCATCCTATCATTTCCTAATGAAATGGCCCCCAGATTTTGGTGCCATTTCTGAATTGTGGCATGACCACAGTTGTGAGGAGCAGGGCAGTTATCCCCTTTGTTACATATTTTACGCTTCTATTAATATGGCCTGAATTTGCACTAGGTTTTTTGGCAGCTGCATGGCACTCCTAGATTCTGTTAAGCTTGCAGTCAGCCCATTCTGCTGAGAACCAGGCCTTCCTGTGCTTCTACAACCTTTTGATTGGTTTTGTTTGCCAAGTTTGTTTTAACCTAAAGGCAAGAGCACTTTAATGCATCGTATTGGTGTTTGAGTATAAAAGTTGTGGAGCTTGTGCAGAGACTACCATGAGGAAGAAGAAGGATGGATTGGCCTGTCTCATCTTGAGTCTAGGAGAAGAGGATTTCTTCTAGGAGAGAAGGGTCTAGAAAGCAGAACTAAATAGAGTATCTTCATCCCTCAGATCCTTCCTTTCTACTTAAGTCTCTTCCTTCTTTATCATTTTTTGTCATTGATTAGTCCCTTCAGATTCCTGTGGTGTGCTGGCCCCAGCTTAAATGTGGGAAAGAAGGATGAAAAAATGGGATATGTGCCCTGAAGACAGTGTGGTTCAGCAGAGAGAGCATGGGTCCCAGTCCCAAGCTGCCACTTACTGGCCAGTCACCTTTTTTTTTTTTTTTTAAGATTTTTTATTTTATTTGACAGACAGAGATCACAAGTAGGCAGAGAGGCAGGCAGAGAGAGAGAGGGAAGCAGGCTCCCTGCTGAGCAGAGAGCCCGATGCGGGGCTCGATCCCAGGACCCTGGGATCATGACCTGAGCCGAAGGCAGAGACTTTTAACCCACTGAGCCACCCAGGTGCCCCTAGGAGGCCAGGTATTTTGCATAGTCGTCTTTAACTGAAAGCTCATGCGGTTCTGGACCTTGGCAATGGTGGTTCAAGTGCCAGCCCTGTTTGGGAAGTCTGAGCCACTTCTGTGTCTCACTGCCATAGCACACATGACAAGCTTTCTGGAAACCCAGCCGGCTGCCCAGCTGCCCTCCGTAGCAGCCTAGAGTCCTGCTTCGGTGCCAGTAGGTGGCGCCCATGGCCCTTCCCCACACTTCAGCTGCCTAGACAGGGCTTTCCTTCTTGTCACCAAGTTGCCAGGGCAGCTGGGGACAGAGCATATAGCCCTGGGCAGTGGTACCCAGACAAGGGTGCCCTGGGCCTCTCCCTCCCCTTTCTAGCCTTGTATTGTTGCTTTTCATGTTTTATTGCATTCCAGCCCCGGGACACACTGCTTGGGGAAACAGAGATTTCCTCAGGAGGACCGTAGGAGGTCATTAGGGGAATTGGGTTTCTGCCTGTCATTTCTGGCACTACTCATGCCTCTGCCTCCAGAAAGTTGTCCCTGTGGTTCTGTTGCTCTGACCTACACTTGCATGGTACCTTCTCCAGGGTCCTCCCTTATATTTTAGTTGTTTGTCAGATGTGGAGCTGAACAGTGAGTGCCTTGAAGGCAAGGACACTGGAACTTATCCTGCTCAGAATCCTATAATAACTACAATCTCATGAAAAGTTTGTGGAATGAGTGGGTGAATAATAGAAGATAGGTTCCTTAAAAAATCGTTATCCAAACTGAAGGACATTTTACAAACAAACTAGCCTTACTCTACAGCAGTGTTAGAATTATGGAAATCAAAGAAAGCCTGAGCAACTATTCTAGGTGAAAGGAAACTGAAGACACATGCAATGTCTGATTCTAACATTGGTCCTGGCTTATATCTGTTTTACAGGGAAAATTGCTATAAAGGATATTATTGGGGTAGTTGGCAAAATTTGAATATTAGATAAAAATATTTTATCATTGTTAAGTGTCCCAAATTTGATCATTGTTGGTTGGTGGTTATGTAAGAGATTAGCCTCATCCTAGGAAATATGTGCTGAAGTATTTAGGAGTAAAGGGTCATAATGTTTGAAACTAACTCTCACATGGTCCAGGAAAAAATAGAGAAAAGGAGTGGTTAAGCACAAGAGGCAAATGTAACAAGAATCTGAATGAAGGACAGAGGCTGAGGTTTTTTGTGCTATTTTTATAACTGCACTGTACGCTTGACATCATTTTAAAATAAAGTTTAAAAAAATAATCTCTGCACTTTCATGTGTGTCAAGTTCCTGCTAGAAACTATGAGAGATGGGATGAAGAATGGTCACCCAGCATTGGACTTCATTCTGTTCAATCCAGCAATATTCAGTGAGGGTCTGATACAGCTCCTCTGCTGTGTACTTATGAACAAGTAGAACACTTGTGGTAATGACAGTTAACTTTTAGAAAATATAAGTGCTTGACATATGCTATTTCTTTTGGTCAAGCTCAGCACCTTTTTTAGGTAGGTCTGATAGGCTGATAAGGTTAGGTGACTGAGGTTCAGAGAGGTCAACATAACCTGCCACAGTCAGTCTGGAAGAGAAAGATACAGGCTTATATCCAAATTAGTGTAGTTGAAGGCTGATGCTTTGTGAACCTCCATGTTTGTATGTATATAGAAGAAAGGACAGGACTGATTGATCTTTTCAGATCATCCTTTACATCTAGGAATTAAAAACCTATATAATAGGAAATAACTAGTTATGAAGCTTGCAGGCTGCATAAATGCCTGTTGTTCTCCTCCCTCACTGCTCATCAGCTTCCCTTTGGAGCAGTTCTGGTATGGCATTGCTGGAGTGGGCTATCTCCCTAGTAAGAAGAGCACCTCCAGAGCTTCCTAGAGGATGGGTCCCAAGAGGGGCCTTGAAGGAGAATGCTTAGTTCAAGTAGCAAATGTAGAAGATGCCAGAGAGGCCTTGTGTTTGTGGGGTTAGAGCACTAGGAGCCTGCCTGAAGTCCGCTGGCCCGAGCTGGGCTCTGAGAGCAGCCTCCTTCCTCCCTTGCCCTGCCCCTCTCAGCCCTGGTTGACTGGGTAGATAAGGCGCAGATGGAGGCTGTGCGTGTGGATTCTAGCCCCAGGCGCCTTGCTTCTGCTCAGACAGCCTGGCCTGGTGCTGTTATTACTGTAAACAGGACCTTCTGCGAGGCTCCAGCCAGAGCCCTGTTGCCCAGATAGTGATCATGATTTAGTCTGCATGGCTCACTGCTTCCAGGCCTCTGATGCAGGTGGGCCAGGGCTCCCTACCCTGGAGCCCCCACCCCAGCTGCAGCTGAGAGCCAGTTAATGCAAAGGATCCGGAAATCAGTTGGAACAATGCACGATTGAAGTTCAGTGGCCGCTTTGTATTGATTGGTCATAAAGAAAGAGGAAGAAAAATCAAGTGGTACCTCCCTCCCCTGAGTGGAGGAGCTGGTTAGCCAGAATAACTCAAAACTGCCCATAATCTCTTTCTGGGACTCTCCCTCCTACAGACAGCAGCCGGGGGACTTGTCTTTTCTTTGGAAGTCTTGTTAATGCCTGTATCTGTTAGGAATCCACTTCTCAAATTTTGATGTTATATGTATTTAGAATCCCGAGATTTCAGGACTGGGAGGGACTTAAGAAATCATTTGTTCTGTTATTTTACCACAGAGAAAGGGGAGGCGCAGAGAGACAGATCTGGATCACACAGCTAGTTACTGAGAGAGCTGTGACTAGAATCCATGACCTCCAGCTCCAGGCCTGCATCTTAAGTGTTCCTAGCCCTGAGCCTGAGAAGCTACACCCACACTTTCCCACATATACACAGGAGCCCAAGTTCTTTGAAAAAGACAGGCCCACCAGTACAGAACAGGTAACTTCCAACATAAGACTGAGGTATATTGGTGAGTGTGTAGGGACGTGCTGTAGACATGTACTCATTCAGCCCACGTGTGGCGGTGGTGCCAGGGCAGGGAGTGAGGAGTCTGGAGGGCCACACTCACTGGGTGGGTGGGGGACACAAGGAAACTGCTAAGTGTTGATACAGGTTAGCACAGGCTTCTTGCAGAAAGAAAGGGGAAGGTTTTTTCCCCCTAAGAAAGTTTTGCTTAAAAAAGCAATAGTATATTCACTGCTACAAATAAATAAATAAATAAAATTTAAAAGAATGCAGAAGCACTCACAGCAGGAAGGGAAAGTTTGACCCTCTCATGCTCTTTTCCATTAATTGTTTTGTGTTTGGTCCCCAGCCTTCAGAACCCTCCTGGATCCCTGATCACAGCAGCTTTGCCCCCCGCCCCCCAACCCCTGCCGTGATGTGTTAGTCTCCTATGCAAATCTCAGGTCTTGGGCTAGGGTACCCTTATTCTACCACTGCCCTTGCCTCGGGATTTGAGACTGTTTATTTATCAATCCACAGCAAATTTTGAGCACATATGGTCCAAGTTCTGTGTACACCTTTCACACATATCCTCCTTTACTATTCCTTCCTTAAAATGGGGTAGGTACTAACTGGAAATAATAATAGCACAGGCTCTTCTGTTTGTCCAGTCCTTTATTGCATGGCTAGCATTTTTCTATATTTTGTCTCATTGTTTCTTCATGGTACTCCCGTGTGACCTATAGGGTAGGGCTGCTGGGGTCCTCTCCATTTTTAACAGATGTGGAAACAGGCTCAGAGAGCATGAGCTGTCACTCAGATGAAGGGACCAAGTGAAATTCAGAGAGGCTAGGTCATTCATTCATCCATTCCTGCCCACCCAGTAAGTGCCGGAGCCTGCATGTGGACCAAATCCATCCTGCTTCTTCCCCTGGCCCCCACTACTGCCTGAGATCTGTGCAAGAGCTGGGCTTCTACTCCAGACTGCTAGTGTGACCTCCTTGTCCACTGCCCTGGACCACCCCCAGTGAGTGTCACCCACTACTGCCCTGCCAGGCAGAAGACCTAGTTCATTAGGGAAGGGTCTTCCACAAGTCTGCAGGGAGCCCAGAAAGGCCTGCAGTGCCCAGCCCCCGGACACAGGCTGCTCTGCCCTGAGTGGCAACCCGCATTAAGCATTCCACTCATCATCTCAGGGATGATGGAATCCTAACCTTTTCGGAGACACCATGCTCTGTCACAAGCATTGCTCTTTTTAAAAGAGATTAATTCACTTGCCGAATTTTGTCTGTTGGTGAAAATCACAGGGGAGAGCAGGGGTGGCTTTCTCAGGCCTCAGAGGCCCTTTCAGCCACTCTCAGCAGGCAGCCACCCGCAAGCCCAGCTGGCCACTACTTTGAAATGACTGCCCACTGGGCATTCACTTGCAAAGCAACAAAATGAAATGGAGGAGACCTGTGTGTGTGAAATGCTGACTTTGAGGGCTGCTCTGTACAGAAGGGAGGTGGGGGAGGGGCCCCACCCAGCTCTGAAGGAGGCAAAGTTGTAGTTGGCTTTGCTTATGGTGCTTTGTTGTGTTGGTTCTGGTCCTCCCTCCTCCCTTGATTTGACAAGTGCCGCCACTCTATGGAGTGCTACCGTGTGGTTACCGTGTGGTGTCACTTTTAATCCTTACAACACCTTGCACAGTAGAGATTAATATCCCCCATGTCCCAGCTAGTAAGCGACAGAGCCAGAATCTGAACCCCAGCCCTTGGACTCCAGGGTCATTGCTTTTTCCATTACACCGGAGGCCCAGGAGGCTGCAAAGAACTACGCTCAGTCAGGATGCTGGGCAGGGCTCAACCCTGCAGTGTCGCCGAAGAGCACTGAGATTTGCCTCCTAGAAGTGAACGCTTCAGGTGGGTGGTACCCTTTCCCTCAGGTTTCTGTGCCCTCTCTTGAAGCCTGCGTGGACCCATGGGGAGGCTGAAGCTCAGGATGAGATTCCTTTCCCAGTGTGTTAGAGGAGGCGGCGGCAGCCCTGACTAGAGCCCCGGGTGCCTGCCTGTTCTGTGCTCCTTCAGCTCTGGTCATTGGCAGGATTGCAAGTTTGGAGAAGCCCTTTTTCCCAGCAGTCCTCCTGTTAAAAGAAAATCCTGCGTTGTATGGAAAAGGAAAATCCCAAAGTGCTAATTGGCGTGTAACAAGTAGCTCAAAATTGTTGCTAATCAGAGCAGCAAGCCAAGACAATAACGTGAGATTCCTTTAGACCTATGGGGCTTGCAGTCAGTAGGAAGCTGGCAACTGCCCAGTGTTGGTAGGGAGAGCAGTACACAGGAACATCCCTGTCCTGCTGGCGGGAAGGTAGATGGAGCAGCTGTCCTGGAGAGGACCCTGGCACAGTGGCATCAAACCAAGTAACTGAAACCCAGGGATCCCACTGCAAATGTACGCCCCAGAGAAACCCGTCCAAGAGGGCACACGTAAGACATTCTTTGAGCATCACTTTTGGTGGTTGGGACATGGAGGCTTGCTGAGTGGGTATCAGCAGAGAGGGAAAAATCTGGTTGATGCGCCATGGAGAACTATATAGCAATTCCTAAAAATTGAATTATTGTATACCTAGCAGTATGAGTTTATCTTAAAATGCAATTTCTTGTGAAAAGAGGTAATAAACAGAAATGCATATGTGTATATGTGTATAAAAAGAAAAAACCCTGCTTGGTTCAGGTTCTGGAAAGCAAGAACCTCTGTCTTGTGTCCTCCTCAGGAGCTAGCATGCAGCTGGGCACAAAGTAGGTGTGTACACATGTTTGTTGAATAGATGAATAGAGGAGAGCCTGGAGCCAGGCTGGCTGAATTATCCAGGTCATCCTGTGTGACCCTGTCTCAGAATCCCTGGGTATTGGCCAACCTGCTGCTGCCAGCTTCAGACTAGAACATGTTGGTCCATCGAGGCAGGGGGGAAGTAGGGTAAGCTGTCAGGCAGAAGTCACCCTGTACTGAACTCCGGCTATACTCCAGATACTGAGCTGGGATCTCAGCAAAGTAGAGATTAGTGTCCCTATTTGATAGGTAAGAAAACTGAGACTCAGAGAATTGATTTGCCCAGGATTATCTACTGGATGAGAATTTAAATCCAGGTCTAGGTTATTCCAAAGTCCTTTATTCATCCTTTTCATTACACTATACTTGGCCCTCAAGGGACATCTCCACCCCTTCTTCCGTCCTGCTTCCAGAGCAGAGCTGCTTCCAGAACTCTCAGGATCCAGGCAGGGGAACATGGGTCCCTGACCCACTGGAGACAGGAAGGATTCTTACTGCACTGAGTTTCTCCTGGCTGTGTCCTGCTTTCTCATTTCCCTTCTCTGGCTCCTCTTCTTTGGTCTCCTATTACAGCAGCCCCCAAACTGTCTTCTTGTCCCCGCTTTCTACTCTCTTCCCTTTCAGACTCAGCTTGCTTAAGCTATCAGGTTAATTTTATAATTTCCTTTGCCCAAAACCTTCGGTGACAACCCCTCTGCCTGTGGTGAGAGTCTAAGGAACGCTGCAGAGGTTTCTTCTCTGTTGCCAGCTTTAGTTGATTAATGATGGCTGATTCGAACGAGTGTTGAGGAGAATTCTGAGGCTTTTTCAAAGGCTCCACAGGACAGAGCTGCCAGGAGGGAGTCAGGATTCTGACTTCAGTGCAGGAGTGCAGGAGAATAGCATGTATGCCAGGCATTTGTCAACCCTTTAGACTAGGTTTTTAACCTAAGATCTGTTACTGATTTCTTAAAGAGCTGTGAACTTGTGGACATTGTAAAAAGAAAGGAGGAAGGAAGGAAAGAAGGAAAATAAAAAAGGAAAAATTCTTCTATGGGTATGTGTGTTCCTATGAACTTTTCTGGAGAGAGTCATCAGCTTAAAGCCTGTGGCTCAAAAAGGTTTATGCCCACCACCTTGGTAGCTTGGCTTTAGAGGTCCTGTTGTAGGCCCTGCATACCTTGGCAGCTGCCTGTTTCTCTGCTGTGAGCTGTCACCTGGATGGATCTGCCTGAATCCCATCTATATCTCTGAATCTGCCTTCCCATTGCTTCCCTGCTTCTGTCTTGTTACTTTTGTCTGAACCGGCATGCACTTCCTCCCTTGCCTCTAAATTGTTCTTGCTTGTTCTTCAAGGCACACTTCGTGTCTTTTTCTTCAGAAACCTCTTTGTTTTGCCTTAGCTGGTCTTCATTTTCCAGCCTTCTGGACTGAGGACCAGAGAAATGAGGCCATCTGATCAGAATCACAGGATCAGAACTCCAGGCTCTAAGCTTTCCGACCCATGCGCTTTGCACAACACCTGCTAAACCAGGGAAGGTTTTGTAAATTAAGGAGGTTTTGTACAAAAAGAGGTTTTTTGTGGGGTTGGTTTTTTTTTTTTTTTTTTTTTTTGTCTCATAGGGCTCTTAGTCACTTTAATATTCTTGTGCATAGAAAATTGTTTCTGGGGGTGCCTGGGTGGCTCAGTCATTTAGCGTCTGCCTTTGGCTTGGGTCATGATCCCAGGGTCCTGGGATTGAGCCCTGCATCAGGCTCCCTGCTTGGCAGGAAGCCTGCTTCTCCCTCTCCCACTCCTCCTACATGTGTTCCCTCTCTCACTGTGTCTCTGTCAAATAAATAAATAAAATCTTAAAAAAAGAAAAAAAGTTGTTTCTGCAAAAAGAAGCATAACTGTGTGTGAAAAAGAAGCCTAGGAGTTTCACTAGAAAAAATCCTCCAAATTAGAGGGGAGAGATGAGGGTGTCCTGATCTCCTCTCTTGACAACCCTCCCTCACATTTTGGGCCCAGTCATGCTGCCTTCTTCTCTGGGTGAGAGGCTTTACTTCTGCCTGATATACTCTTTCCCCTCCCTTGACCCCATTTGACTGGCTAGCTCTCTGGCATGACCTCCTCAGGGAGGACTTCTGGCTCACTGAGCCTGGGTTAGGTTCCCTGGGTGTGCACCTGGACCCTGCGCTCCCCCATTCACAGAGCTCCTCCCATGCATGCTTATGGCTTGCTGGCCAGTCTCTCCCTGCACTCTGACAGTGCCTGTTCCCTCCTTGCGTCAGCACAGGCCAGGTGAATCCTACATGCTCTGGCTCTTCCTCCCAAGCCTTCATCACCTGCTTGCTTCAACCCACACTGAGCTTTTATTTGTCTTGGTCCAGATGAGCAGTTACTGCACATTGTGACACAAAAATGGAGCTAGGACTCAACCCCGCCTCCAGACTTTCTGCTGGTGCCTTTCATTTGGAACCCACTGAAGAGTCAGTGGCCTCCCACTTCCCCAAACACCCTCCACTATTCCTCATAAGCAGATCCTGCGTTGTTGGTGAATCGCTCTTGGCTTTTGGTCTTGCACTCTCCTGGCCTCCTGTGGCACTTCTGGTGGGAAACTACACCCTCCAGGCTTTGATTTCCTACTATCCTTAGTCTCCCCCCATTCACCCTTCCTGACTCCAGCTAAATCATTTGCTCCTTAGGGCAGACCCCCTGTCTTCTCATCTCCACCCAGAATCTAGCACAGGACCAAACACATACCATGACTGGCTAAAGTCAGTTGAGTCTCTTATCTTCCACGATCCATAGAGCGAGGCTGAGTCTGGGGAAAGGGCGGTGAGGTGACAGGGATTCTGGCTATAGAGGCATTATCTACCTGAACTTCAATCACTGATTGCCCCTTAGCTGGCTTTGTGACCTTCAGCGAGACATTTCACCTCACTGAGCCTGTCACCTCATCCATGAAAAGAGGTTAACATCAATTCCTTAAGCTTGTGTGAAGAGTAAATGAGAGCATGTGTGTCAAGTTCTGAAGGCACTTCCTGCTTACAGTAGATGTTCAGTAAGAGTTGGTTCTGTTTATTCCCCTTCTCTATGTTCACCCCCACATTGTAGGGCCCTCTGTTCCCAGAACCCAGAATTTAGGATTTTAGTGATATATTTAAAGCCTTGTTTTTGTTAGTTTATCGAGCAACGCTTGAATTCCTACCATGTGCTAGGCACTGACCTAGAGAATCAAATAGGCTCATGTGGATTTTCCTAGAAACCTAATCCAGCATTTCTAATACTCTTCCCATCTGTCCTTGGGTTCAAGATTTTCAGTTTCCAAACAGCCACCATACAGAGAAACCTGAGGATGTGATCCTTTTGTAAACTGGTAACTACCTAGATAACCAGTGTCATTGGGCATGCAGTGCTGAACATAGGGAAATTCTAAGGATGGAAAAGAGATCTGTGGACTGGATGAGCCAAGGAAGCCTTCACAGGAGGGAGTTCTCAAGCATGATTGAACCCCATAGCGTGCTAGTAGGATGTGAATGGGCGAAGAATCAGGGAAAGAGCATTCTGGACCAAGGGAGTGGGAGTGTCGGGTTATTAAAGAAGGGAAGGCACATTATTTCCTCAGAAGGCTGAGAAGATAACAGCAGGGGGTCAGACTCATTCAAGCCATAGGAACTGGGGTGGGTACTTAGTACTGTGACTATTTCCAGATTCACCCAGCCTCCCTGTTTTTTGACGATTTCACTTCTTCCACTCCTACTTCCGCGATAAGCCATTTACTAAAAATATTCCTCTGTCTCTTTCTAGGCTCTTGTCGGAAGGTGCAGATGTTAATGCAAGGCACAGACTCGGCTGGACGGCACTCATGGTGGCAGCCATCAGCCGAAACGACAGGTGAGAAATCTTCTTCCACACAGGGCTCCCTTAACCATGATCCTTGCAGACCACATTCCAGACCCCTTTCCCACCCTTGCTTTTCTCCTTGCTGTCTTCCCCAGAGTCAGGGTGATGGACTGAGCTGAAGGTCAGGTCTACACCTGGTGTAATGAAAGTATAGGAGATGGGGAAAAGGCAGAGATAGCCTTGGATCCTGGCTTCATCTTTCATTTGCTTTGTGACCTTAGGTGAGTCGTTTGCATTATTGAAGCCATGAAATGTTTGCAAGGCTGTGTTAAGTGGCTGAAGGTCACATGTGAGTTCTGTTCATGTTTTCATTATCTACCATCTGTCCATGTGGAGGAATCTAGTCACTGTCCCCAGCGAGGGCTCCACTGGGCTATTTCTTTGGAGATTCTGAAGGAAACTAGGGAAGGGGGTACCCCCTCCCTCCCATTAGAAGCCCTGCTCTTTTCCTGCGCACTTCCCCATTCCCTCTGAGAAGCTATTTTGTAAAGGTTGAAATAGTCCCCTATGTATAGAGTGTTATATCCAGTTCTCACAACTGCCACAATTTGCCAGAATTCTCATTTTGCAGCTGAGAGAATTGAACCCCAGTAAGGTAAGATGATTTGTCTGAGGTCACACAGACAAGAATTAGAATTTGGTCTGGCTGCCTGCAAAATTTGTGTTTTACTTTACCTCACTGCTGCCTCCCACTGCCAGATCCAGGATCCTACTTCTCCTTCCCAGTTTTTAGCAGTAGTTATGCAAAAGAGTTGATTAAATAAGAGCAAAAAGAAATACTTTCAAAGAAAGCAGACTGGGCACTTTAGTAGCAGCCATGGAAATTGATAGTTTGAAGTGCCCAGTTTTAATTTTTCCTTTAAGCTGATCATTAAGGCTTTTGTCTGCCACTACTGGCCTCCTTTGGAAGGATCATAAATGTCGAAACCGATGAAACAGGGACTTTTTAATATAGAGGTGGCACTGCCTTAGACAGGCTGAGAGACTTAGCTGTATTGGAGATAGGACTCTCTTCTCTGTTCCTCTGTCCTGAACCTATTCTCAGCATTCCATTTCCTTATTTGCCTCATAAGCTCCAAGCACTTGAAAGGAAACTTGGTGTAAATAGGCTTTGCAGTTGAGAGGTTTGGAATCCCGTCCTGGTTCTGACCCTTAGTTGAATTTCAGAATTCTGTGGGGCCCCCTCTTTCTCCACCTGAAATCAGTTATTTTCACAAGCATTTGGTAAATATCTACTCTGAGCCAGACTCTGTGCTAATCACTGGAGAATCAGAGACCTTGGAACTCAGGGTCCAATATGGAAAGGAAAGGCAGGTAGAGACACAGAGTCTAGCATGACCCATGATGTCAGAGCCATATGGACAGGATATTATCAGAGCAGAAGGTGTGAGGGGACTGACTCTGGCAGCAGGGTGGATTCCTGCTGTATTTTTGTGAGAGCCCAGTGAGGTAGTGTATGTGTCACCTGTTGCAATGTTGAGTTGTTATTCTCTTTTGTCCACATTAGTCCTGTCTACACACAAGCGTGCGTTTATTCTGCCACTGATACTCCACCCACCACCACCTCCACCCCACCCACCAGTTTTCTTTTCCAGCTTTTGGGGGGGTCTCCATCCACAAGAGATAGCAAGCAGGTGACGGAGGAAGGGAAGGGAGTGTGTGGCCCTTCTAGGTGTAGTATTTCCACCACTGAGACAGATGAGGAAATAACACTATACTTAAAGAGTATTGTCAGTCAGTGTGCAGATAGCTGGTAGATGTGCTCTGGGGACACTTTTCTCTAATTCTAATGACTTGTTACCTTAACTGATTGCCCTGTCTTTATCCAGTGCCATTAGCAATTCAGTGATGCTTGTTGAGCAAAGTGAGAGTGTTGGCTGGTATTTACTTGTTTGGGTTCTTAGGACTAATTATTGGTGGTTTTTTTTTTTTTTTTTTTAAGATTTTATTTTTTGGTTGAGAGAGAGCACAAACAGGGGGAGCAGCAGAGGGAGAGAGAGAAGCAGGCTTCCCACCAGATAGGGAGCCTGATGCGGGGCTTGATCCCAGGACCCCAGGATCATGACCCGAGCCGAAGGCAGTTGCTCAGCTGACTGAGCCACCCAGGCGCCCCAATTATTGGTGTTTTAAACATGCATTTTGTGTCCTCCTCTTCCTTCCAGTGATTTTTATTAAAAGTGGCATACCTTTTAGTTTAATTTATTCATATCACAATATTTTGGGGGGACCTACTGTTTTCCAGGCACTATTCTTGATAGACAAAGATGCCTACCCTCATAGACCTTATGTCTATACTGGTGGTGGTCCCTAGATAGGAACAGATAGTAAATGATAGCAGAATACATAAATAAAATATATACCGTATTGGAAGGTAAGAAATGCTATTGAAAGAGGAAAAATAGAACCTGATAAAAAGGAATGCCAGGAGTACCTTGGTCAGGGTAAGTAGGCCTCATTGTAAAGGTGCCACGGGAATGGTCTTAAAAGATGATCATGTCCATAGCAGTACAGTCTGCCAATAAGTTTCTCCTTATTAGAAGTGTACTGATCCTCATTTCATCAGTTACCAAGACCTTCTGGAATCATATTGGCCAGGCCCGAAATGCCACCATTTCAGTTGGACTTGGATGAAGGGGGGATAGAGGGGTGCAGCACCCCTTGCTTCAAGGCTGAAAGCAGAGAACCTTCACCTCTGTTAGATGTCAGCCCACAGCCTCAAGGAAGAGGTCTTAAGAGGATCCAGTCATTTCACCCTCAACTGCCTTTAGTGAGTGCCTGCTTCATGCCTATGTCCTAAGGGATATAGCACAATAATCTCTATCCTTAAGGAGACAAACATCTTGTGAACTGTTATTTATATATGTATTTTTAAACTTAATTTTGAATAGTAAAGACAGTACTATTTTATTTAATTTTTTAAAAAATACAGTACTGTTGAACAAAATTTTAAAAGTGTGTATGGGAACTTAATTTATAATTTATTCTCTCCTTTTATTTCCAAAAAGGGCTTGCAGTGACTCAAATTAAAATACAAATATAAATGTACACAGGAGAGTTAAAACTGGATCAGGATCAGAAATCATATTGGTAAAAGGAAAGATAATTCTATCAGGATTGAACCAGAGATTTTCTTTTCTGAAAATAGCTTTATTGTTTTTGTAAAAATAATATAGAGAAGAAAGTAGCAGTCAACTGAATTCCCTCTATCTAGAAATTAAGCAGTGTGTGTGTGTGATTTCACATAAATGGGACCATGCTATACTCACTGTAAGTCAGGTAATTAGTGGAATTTTTCACTTTAGATTGAAGCTTCCTAATGAGCAGGGCAAAAATAGGGATACAGAGGATCTGGCTCTTCAGGGAAAAAAAATTCTGTTCTCACACCCCTATGTATTATCATTTTATGTATCCAGCAGACATTTTTTAAAACTATACTGTGTCCGGTGCTGATGTGCTAGGCTCTGAGGGGATTCAGATAATAAGCAGCACAACCTTTGCCTTAAGAAGCTTCCTTGGGGGGCGCCTGGGTGGCTCAGTGGGTTAAAGCCTCTGCCTTCAGCTCAGGTCATGATCCCCGGGTCCTGGGATCGAGCCCCACATCGGGCTCTCTGCTCCGAGGAAAGCCTGCTTTCTCCTTGCTCTGTCTGCTTGTGATCTCTGTCTGTCAAATAAATAAATAAAATATTTAAAAAAAAAAAAAAAAGCTTCCTTGGACTGCCGACATCAAGGACTTGAGTAATGTGATGGCCATTGTCTTCAGTAGCCATTCTGCCAAAGATTTACCAACATTCTACTAGGATGATCCTTTTGCCAGCCCTAGTAACAGCTTGGGTGTAGTAGTGACTTCAGGGGCAGTTGCTGGGGGCTGACCCCTTTTCCATAGTGAGGCCTCCGTAAGCCTCATGCCACAGGCACTTGTTTCACTGGAGTCTGGGGGCCTCATTCTGTGTTGCACTTTGACCCCGCCCAGCTAAAGGCTGAGCCACAGGGTCCCAGTATGATCACTGTGACTTAGCATAGCCTTCACCAGCTCGTGCAAATATACCCAGCCTGCAGCTAAATTCAATTAGTTTTCTTTAAGAAGGGAAAGAAATCCAATTTTACCAAACACGGACAGACGGTGGAAGGCACTTTGATGTTACAACCTCTCAGTGATGCTTTGCTTAGTCACAAGTTCATAAGCAAGAAGGCTTAATTACTTGGGAAAACACAGGATTAAAACTGGACACAATGGCTGAGTATCCGCTCTTAGGCGACTTGATTCGAACCCATGTACCCAGTTCGTGTGTGGTGCAAACTTTGATGTGTGCTATGACAAGCTGAAAGTCATGACCCCCTCAGGGAAGCTCCTTCACATGGCATTTGCAGGATGTGTAGGCGGAGAGGCAGGGCCTGCCAGGCCTGTTTGCTCAACTTTGATGTCCAAGCAGCCACAGGCCCCTCTGTTTGCTCTTTTACTGAAGGATGGATTGGGAGCCTCCTACCTTTCCCAGTGGACAATGGCCAGCAATGGAGTGTGACGACTGTTGACCATTCCAGGAGCCTGGTGGACCAGAACAGGGCTTTTGGGAGCCCAGAGCCTGGGGGGCCAAAAGCTGTTTATAAGACAGCCATTTCTCCAGATGTAGCTTTCCTTAAAGTCTAATGCTGGTTGGGTGCTTATAGCGGAGGTAAAAATAGCCTCATGAGTTTTAACAGGTATCAGCTATTGTTTGACTGTCCATCCAGTGGCACTAAGGTTTTTATAAACTGAAGGTTGAAGTCTGTCCTGTTCCCTTCATCAGTGTGTATATGCAGGGGATAGCGGTTTGGCAGAAAAATGGTATGATTTAGATCCTTATAATTTTTAATTCTTCAAAAAAGAAACTCAAAACAGACATCTGATAAAGGAATGTTATCTGGAAGATATAAAGAACTCTTATAAATCAACAGTAAAAAGACAACCCAGTTCTTAAAAAATGGGCAAAAATTTGAGCAGACATTAACCAGAGAAGAGATGGATGGCAGATAAGCACGTGAAAAGATAACTCAGCATTAGTCATTTAGAATGGCTAAAATTTAGAAAATCTGACAATACCAAGTGCTGACAGGGTTGCAGAACAATTGCCGTCGTTGCTAATTAGGAATGCATTATGCTGTGGCCACTTTGGAAAACACTTTGGCAGTTTCTCATGAAGGTAAAACATATATTTACCATGCAACCCAACAATACTAGCTCCTGTATTAACTTTGTCCATGAGACATAACAACATACATCTTCAAAAAGACCTGTATGCAGACATTTATAGTAGCTTTGTTCATAATCGCCAAAAACTGGAAATCACCCAAATATCCCTCAGCTGGTAAATAGTCAAATTGTGGTACATCCATACAGTGGACCACTACCCAGCAATTAAAAAAAAAAACTATTCAGAGGCGTCTGGGTGGCTCACTTGGTTAAGCGACTGCCTTCACTCAGGTCATGATCTCAGGGTCTTGGGATCAAGCCCCACATCAGGCTCCCTGCTCCAGGGAAGCTTGCTTCTCCCTCTCCCTCTGCCTGCTGTTCCCCCTGCTTGTGCTCTCTCTTTCTGTTACATAAATATAAAATCTTTAAAACCAAACCAAACCATTCACACATGCGGCAAAAGGGATGAATCTTTTTTTTTTTTTAAAGAGAGAGTGCATGCACATGACTGGGGGAGAGGGGGAGAGAGAGAGAATCATAAGCAGGCTCCACGATCAGTGCAAAGCCCAACAAAGGGCTCAATCTCACAACCCTGAGATCATGACCTAAGCTGAAATCAAGAGTTGTACACTTAACTTACTGAGCCACCTAGCTTAAAAGCCTTATGCTAAGCTAAAGCCAGTCACAAAAAACTACCTATGGTATAACTCCATTTATATGACAGTCTGGAAAAGGCAGTACTGTAGCGACAGAAATCAGCTTAGTTTAGTGGCTGCTAGGATTTAGGAGTAGGAGGAAGGGCCCAGAGGAACTTTCGGAGGGATGAAAATATTCAAAGTCTTGACTGTGGTGGTGATATACAATGAAAACTCATCAAATTGTACGTCTTAAAAGGATGAATTTTACTATGAGTAAATGATACCTCAGTAAATTTACTTAAAAAAAAACTTTTTAAAAAGCTATCATCCGTGTCTCATTTTCATTATTAATTGTCACCTATGGCATACTAAAAATTCACATTTGTAGTGTCAAAATGAATTTGTATGGTTCATCGTCAGCTGGAATGTTTAGACTTCCTCTGGTTGATGGTATTTCATATTAGAGTACCATATACTCGGTTGGTAGAGAATAAAGATTTGTGATATCTCATGATATGTGATGTCATGAAACATAATTACTGACAAATAATGATAAATTCACTTACAAGTGATACACAGTGAGCTTTTATAAATGCATAGCATATCGTACGATCCTTAATATTAAGGAAAAAGGGTATAGGACTGAGAGTTTGCCTGCCATCCCACATCATCCTCCGACTCCTTGTCCCTGCATTGCCATGCAGGGAGACCACCTAAACAGTGTGGCTGTTGTGGTGCTTCAGGAGCTACAGATCCTGAAAGAGTGGAGTGGTGGGGGGAGATTTGGATTTGAGTCCACTTTGGTTTGCTGGTTGCTTTGGAAGCCCCTGCCTCAGAGAAGGTGAGGCCATGAGGCAGAGCTTCAGCAAAACTGTTTGAAATTCCCCACAAGAGTCTCCCTCCCTCCTCTGCCTTTTCTCCTGGAGTGCATTTCATCAGCATCGGAAGGACTGCTTCCCGGCACTGCCTTCCCTGCTTGGCTGGGGTCCCTGAAGAGCTGATCTAATGAGCGGCTAACACGCATTTGCCAAGGCCTTCCTGGATGTGGTACCTGGGCTTTGTTAATTTTAAAATGCCGCCATCCTTGGCTGAAGACCATTTAATTTCCTCTCGTAGCACTCATTTATTTTTAGCATTTGCTTATTTTCCCTCCACCTTACTAAGGGGATGGGTGGGTGGGCATTAAACCCTGTGTTTGATAAACCAGCAGCCTCAACCAGACTTCTGTCCTGCAGAAGAGGCTGTGCAGGCCTTTCTTTGTGGGCCAGCAGCTGCATAGGTGTTCTTACAGTGATAATGCTCTTGCAGCTGGGCCTGGGGCAGCTTCCCTTCAAGGCTCTCCTTCCTTGCTGGCTGGCTGGAGGCAGAGCAAGTACAGCACCCCTGCACCCGTGCTTCAGTGCAGGTCCTTAAGGGACCTAACTATGTAGAACTCTACCCTGACTTAAAGGCCTACAGCCTCTTTCTAGGGTGCCCAGCTTGTTCTTGGCCTGGCTGCTTGTTGCAGAGGGGTGCTTCCTTTGGCCCAAAGAGGCTGGGCTTTGCACTGGCCAATCCTCTGACTATATTGGTATCACGGCTATGGTTGTGACTGGGGGCTTCTGCGTGCCAGGCCCATGTCCATCACTTCCAGTGTTGGCTCTGATCCTCCCTGCAATCCTAATAGGGAAGGATCATTATCCCTGTTTTTTTTTTTTTTTTTAAGATTTTATTTATTTATTTGACAGACAGAGATCACAAGTAGGCAGAGAGGCAGGCAGAGAGAGAGAGGAGAAAGCAGGCTCCCTGCTGAGCAGAGAGCCCGATGTGGGGCTTGATCCCAGGACCCTGGGATCATGGCCTGAGCTGAAGGCAGAGGCTTTAACCCACTGAGCCACCCAGGCGCCCCTCATTATCCCTGTTTTACAGCTAGGAAAAATGAAGTTCAGATATGCCCATGGTTGTCTAATAAGTGAAAGAGGAAGATAGGATTTGAAGCCAGATCTCTTTGAACCACAAATTCTCATTCTTTCCACTGGATATACTGCCTGTAGAGGGAAGGGGTGGGGAGCAAGGTCATGGGATGGACTAAGAGGTACCAGGACATGAGTCAAATCAGCTCAGTCTAGGTTTCTTGATGACCCACTGGTGTCAAGATATGCTGGATTTTTGAGAAGTCTAAAAACAGAGCACTCTTTGTCTCAAAAAGCTGATAGTCAGGGAGTACTTGGCTGGCTCAGTTGGTAGGGCATATAACTCTTGACTTTGGGATTGCAAGTTTGAGCCCCGCGTTGGCTGTAGAGATTACTTAAACTTAAAAAATAAAAATAAAAAAAAGAAAGAAAAGAAAATCTTAAAAAAAAAAAAAAAAAGCTGACAGCAGTAAAGGGATAAACAAGTCCCCCCCCCCTTTTTTTTTTTTTTAACCTGTAGAATGAGACAGAATGTGGTCAGTGTCCCAGAGAAGATCACCTCGAGTGACAGGCAGAGATCATGCCGTGTAGAGATGAAATAATGAAAGGAGGCCTTTCACATGAGGTGGACCTTGAAAGATGGGACAGGATTTTGATTGGTAGAGGTAGAGAATAGAGGGACAGCATTTCTGGAATATCAATACCAAAGGAGTGGTGTGAACATTAGTTCACAAAGGTGAGAAAGCAAGAATGTGCCAGATCCAGTTGGAGGAACTGGCAGTCTAGAGATGAGAGAGTGTGACGGAAAGGCCTTATCCAACATTGGCCACAATCCTCTCAGTCTGTGGTAGTCTAGCATCGATACATCTCTAGGTTCTAGAGCAGATTACATGGGTTCAACTCCTCTTCTTCCTCTTACTAGTTATGTACCTTGGCAGGTTCTTTCACTTACCTGTGATTGTTTCTTCAACCATAAAATGGGGCTAATGAGCAAATCTACCCTAAAAGGCTATTTTGAGGTTTAAATATGTAAATATTGTATTGTTTAGAATAATGGCCTGCTGTACAGTAAGCACTTGATAAGGTTTGGGTACTTTAGTTAATAGCATAGTAGTAGTGGTGGTGATGCTTAATTATTATTACCACTGTGGGTCACTCCAAGAGGAAATTAGTTAACAGTCTGCAGGTAAACCTGTCTTCGAATGTGGGGTATTACTTGTCTCTCACCAGTACCTTTAGGTGGCTCAGAAGCAGAAGGGATTTGGAGACTTTTTTTACACCCCTTTTCATCTAAGAAGCTGGGCCTAGAACATGAGACCCCAGAGCAGGGCACTTTGATGTGGGACTGGCTCTTGTCCCAGGTGGCCACATGCCCAGTGCTGGACAGTGCCCAGTATTTCCCAGCAAGGAAGGGTGGGTGAGGGTGCTGGCCAGGTGCCCGGAATGCCAGCATCATGCCCCCAGAAAAGTGTGCCAGGCTTGATGTTTCTCCCACTGCTGCTGTGGCCGATTATGTCTGAGTAACAGTCATTTCTAATCCCATTTGGAATCGTTGCTCAAGATAATCCTGTTTCGTAGTAATGATATTCCAATTCCAGCATGCACCGATTCTAGTTTGGCAGATGCATGCCTTGACCTCAGGCAACCCAAGACAGTGCTCCCTGGAAAGCAGTGCCAGCTCATTTGCCTAACATAACAATCTCAGGGTAACCCCCCTTCTCCAACACTGTATCTCGTCCTGGGGTTCTGTGTTTGGTGCTTTCACAGAGAGTATCAGTTGGGATCAGGGGAGCATCCACTGCTCATCCAAGTCAGCTACTTGGGGAAGGATGTTCCTCTTCTAGGGACTGTGATTTGGTTCACTCCCATACTTCTTTTTAAGGACATCAGACCCATGTTGTGCCATGAGCTGCTTGCTTGCTTATTTATTATGTATTTATTTTTATAAGAGAACAAATCTATACCTTTATAAATCCTTGAGAGGTACAGCATCACATGGATTCCGTGGCCAGTGGCTTTAGCAGGTTCCTTCAGAATCTGGCATGAACACTAGTTACTTTTCCCTAGATTACTGTGGTTTTGTTCAGTTTGCCACCAGGAGTCACTGTGTTGTTCTTTACTTTGTACACCTAAGCACATCCCTTACCTAAATAGAATTCAGTTTCATCTCAGGCATAAACAGCTTCAATTTTAAGAAGAGCTTTGTGCTCCCTCTGGTTCCAGAGACCTCACTTAGAGCCAGCAAAAATGGCCGTGGACCACAGCCTTCCAGACGTATTTGTCGTTTTAGAAGTCCTATTCCTAACAGGCCTCCATAGACCAAGATGATGGAAAGAGATGAACTGTTTATTTAATAGGGCTGCAGGCTAGTGGATCAGGAGTATATGGTGATATTGTAGGTGTGTCTGGGTTTCAGCAGGGTATTTGTTTCTCATGATACCCATATGAATAAAGTATGATGTGGAGAATAGTTCAGATGGTGAACGGCCTGTTTCATATGTTGTGTATATATGACTGGAGACCAGAGAGCAAACTCAGTGGTGAGCCACGGGGCCCTGTCCTATTCAGTCATTACGTCACTGATTCCATTGAGACCATGGATAAATGCCAACCCAACTGGCAGATTAAATGAAGCTTGAAGAGGGGCACCTGGGTGGCTCAGTGGGTTAAGCCTCTGCCTTTGGCTCAGGTCATGGTCTCAGGGTCCTGGGATTGAGCCCCACATTGGGCTGTCTGCTCTGCAGGGAGCTTGCTTCCCCCCTCTCTCTGCCTGCCTCTCTGCCTACTTGTGATCTCTCTGTCAAATAAATAAATAATTTTTTTTAAAAAAATGAGGCCTAAAGACAGAGATAATATGTTGGGTGAAAGAATTGGAGATACTGAAAAAAGAACTCAGTTGGGCTCGAACAATGGTTAAATCTGTGGTGAAAAAATTAATAGGGATGAGTGTTTAAGTCTACAACTAAAACCAAAAGCCAACTGTAAAATCCAGGGTGAGGAAGACCCAACTTAGCAATAGTAGTGAATAAAGCCCAGAAGCTGACCAAAACTCAGTGTGTGCATCAGCAAGTGCAGTGTTAAGGCCCCAGAAGTGAATTGATTCAACAAATATTTACTGGCCTATAGTGGGCCTTATGTGTGAGGAACAGATGGTCAGGGCACAGTCCCTGTTTGGGGGAGCATGTAGTCTAGTTGTGTGTGACGTAGTGGTAAGGAACAAGGGCTCTGGAAGGAGATTGCCTAACTTTAAAACCTTCCTATACCTCTTACTAGCTCTGGTTCTTTATCTGCAGAATGCAAATAATAATAGCCCCTACCTCAGCATAGGGAGATTGCAAAGATTAAAATGCACATAAAACCGTTCAGTGGGATGCCTAGTGTGTAGTTAGGTACTTAATAGGTATCTGCTGGTGTTACTAATATTTTTTGTTTTCTTGTTATTTTCATCCAGAGTCTAAGGAATATACCAGCCCCAGCATGCTCTTATAGAGCATTTGCCTAGAGAGAACCTAGTCCAGACCCATGTTGTAATGAAATCCCTAACAACCAGGGCTTGACCACTTTGGCCTATAGGTTCAGCAACCATGTATTCTAGAGCACAGATAGAAAGACATGGAAGATAGGGAATTATATTTAGAACTAAGCTGAGAATGTGAGATCCAGATTGTCTGGGAAACCCTGTGATGGGTGATCTTGGTTCCATGGCCCTCTCCTTAATGTGCCATGTCTTCTTTGGGCCTTGACCCAAATGATTTCATGTTGTCTGGGCCCACCATTGATTTTGACCCTTGTCCATCTGAAGGAGACTCCCTATTTTTTTATTTATTTATTTACTTATTTGACAGAGAGAGAAAGCGAGAGCAAGTACATGTGATCTCACGTTGTCTGGGCCCACCGTTGATTTTGACCCTTGTCCATCTGAAGGAGACTCCTTATTTATTTATTTATTTATTTGACAGAAAGGGAGCGCACATGTGCACAAGCAGGCAGAGCAGCAGGGAAAGGGAGAAGCAGGCTCTCTACCAAACAGGGAACCCGATGCTGGGCTCGATCCCAGGACCCTGAGATCATGACCCAAGCCGAAAGCAGCCGCCCAACCAACTGAGCCACCCAGGCACCCCAGAAGACTCCCTCTTAACCCAGCTAGCTGCTATGACCTGCTTTACCTTACCATCTGAAAATGTCACTATCCCTGGTACATAATAGAGGCTCAGTAATTATGGGATAGTAAGACAGACTAACGGATGGATGGTTGGATGAGTGAGAACCAGTGTGGTTTAGGGAAATGTGTACCAGGTTTGGCCCCACACAGACCTGGATTTTAATCTTGGTTCCTATTCTTACTTTAATTCATGTGTATACTTGGGCAGCTCATGTTACCTTGCTGGGCCTCAGTTTATTCATTTATAAAATGGGACTAGTACCTCATTATAAGTGGTTATATGGACCTGGAACAGTGAATGTGAAGTATGGCTGTTATGTTATGATTACTGATCTGTACTTTTTGAGGGAAGAAAACAAAAGATTATTATCCTCTTTTGAGAAAATTGTGGCACATTTTCTACACAGATTTTTTTGCCTCCTACCAAATCTTAGTTTTTTTCCTAAGGAAGCTGGCTTTAAAAAGAAAACTGTTCTCCCCACCCTCTCCACTCAGGGTTCATGCCCCCATGCCACAGGACCTTTAGATTTAACACATGCCGCTGCCTTTGGTCAGGCCACCCTGCTTTCCTGACCAGCGCATAGACCAGCCAGTGGACTGAATGAGCCACAGCTCATTTGACTTTCCAGCAGATCTTCTGAACTGTGACCTCTTTGCTTCTTCCCTTCATTGAGGTGTGCACTGGATTGAGAATAGGTCAACCCTTTGTCTTCTCCTTGGGACCCGTGACACTCATCACAGTGACCCTGTGCTTTGGATGTGGGGGGTAAAGGGGAGGAGGAGTTGGAGGAGCTTCTCCTGAAGCTCAACATTGTGTGGGGACGACCTGGAGCTGGGATCACTGCCCTTCTTGCTTCACCAGCTCCAGCTGCTCGCCAGCCGTCTTTGACACGTGCCTGGCCCAGCATAGGCCTCGGCCCACACCACAGGTTTCCTCGCTTTTTCTTAAACAATGTGGCAACCCCAAGCCCCTCCGGCCACTGAGAGCAGAAAGCCTTAGCATCGATCGATGTAACTGTCCTCCCATGCATTGTGACGCCCCACTGTCCTGAAAGCAGGAGCTCATCAAGGTCAGTGTGAGCCAACCTTCCTACATATGCTCCCACCTCTAATCTAATTACAACCTGATCAGCAAATTAAAATGCGCCTCATGGGGGCTGTGGCTCCAAAGGGAGTTCCATGAGTCTCAGGAGCTGCCACTTTGGGACCACCCTCCTATTTATTTCCTCAGCTTTGTCTAGGAACAGCCTGCTGGAAGGCAGGAAAGGCCTGGTACTCAGGAGAGGAAGGTGAAGGTTTTCCACTGCTAAACTGCCCGTGACCTAGTTTGCATCCTCAGGTGGAAGATGTTTGGGCAGGGCTGATAGAGTCGCATCTACCGTTCTTCTCCATTTCCCATCAAATAAAATAATGATTTTATTTATTCTTCCTTCATTTATTCATGCACTCATTCAGAAAGCATCTACTGACTACTTTGGCTTAGGCACTGGGCAAGGAGCTGGGAACGAAGGTCAAGACATGGCCCTTCTCTCATAGTCTAGCAGAGAAGGCAAATAAAAGTAAACAGGCAATCATGGTACAACATGATGAGGGTCACTTACCCATGGGGGTAAGTACTGCATTGTGGGTAGACAAATAGGAAAGACATGGACCCAGGCTGGGGGTCAGAGAAGACTCAGTCAAGTTGGTGACCTAGTTCCTGAAGAGCCCTGAAAGTGATGGGCACTAACCAGTTGAAGCAGCAGGAAACATTCCCAGCAGAAGGAGTGGCACGTTTGATGGCCTTTGGTGTACTTCAGAGAATTCATTGTTTTTGCTGGGTCCATAATCCTTCAGTCCCCAAGATCCACTAGAGATAATCCCCAAGATCATCATAGGAATTAGAAGTTCTGCAGTTGAAAGATGTCCTGAAGGAATAAACTTTTGGAACAAATGGTCAGGTTCAGTTATGATTAATAGAAGGGGGTAGGGAATCAGCCCTTTTTGAAAAATCATGTCAATGTTGTTGCATGTATATCCAGTCTGTTGATTCTTACTGCTGTATCATATTTCATAGTGTGTCTCTACCACGTTTAACTTACTCGTTCCCAGTGGGGGACACTTGATTGTCTGCAACTCCCCACTGTCACAGAATGCTGGGATGAACGTCTCCCATGTTGCCCTCTATGGATCTGCGAAAGAATTGCTGTGGGAGGTATATATTCAGAAGTGCCGGGTCATAGGGTAAGGTACTTTAATTTGATAAAGTATTACATGATCGCCTTCTAGAGTGGCCGCACCAGTCTGTCAGATGGTCCCAGAATCCCGTGTCCTCTCCCAACACGTGGCATTTTTCAGCTTTCTAACTTTTGCCAATTTGTGGAATTTAAAGTGATATCTCCTTGTTTTAATTGGCTTTTTTCTAATAACAGATGAGCTTGAAGATCTCTTCATATACTTAATAGTAATCTTTTTTGTTAGTTTCTTCCTCTGTTGGGCTTTCTGATCCAAGCCTTGCTGCTAAAATCTGACTTGAGGCACGGCTCCCATGGTTTGTTAGCTGCCTCAGAGTCAGTATAGGGAAGTGAGGAGCAGTATAGCAGAGGGATGAGGACATAGACTTTGTAGCCACACTGCCCTGGTTTGAATCCCACCTCAGTACTTTACAGCTGAATGATACCTTAGGCAAGTTACTTAACTCCTCGGGGCCTCAGTTTTCTTAATGCTTAAGCTGCCTCATTGGGTTGTTGCAAAGATTAAATGTGTTAGTATATATGAAATGTTTAAAACAGCATGTGGCATGGGGGAAGTATACACAAATGTTAGCTCTTATTAGACTACTGTCTTCCTCGTACTTAGCCACACTCTGTACCCTTGAGAAAATAGATACTTGTACTAACAGGTAGTAGAAACAAGACAGAGAATAAAACAGTTCTCAGCCTAGGATCAGAGCTCACTCTCACATCCTTCACCTTCAGTGTTCACAAGGCCCAGTCTCTTCAGTGAGTCAGCTCACTTGGGCTGAGATAGAAACAGAACAGATTCTGACTGGCGTCTGGGAAGGCAAGTACTGCTGCTAGAGGCAAGTCATTAAAAGACAAACCCCCATCCTCTTGGGCTGTACATAGCCTCTGAATCTCCAAATTAGGGCAGTAGAGTCTGGAGATTATCTCTAGTCTTTGAGGCTAATAATGGCATAGGTTTTCTTTCCACAGATCATCAGAGATCAAATCCTGAGCTAGCTCAGAGAATTGCTGGTATTCTTAAGTCTTTGCCCAGAGGGAACCTGTTGAGTAGTCAGCATAGATCCTTTGAGTAGAAATGTTTCCTGTTGTAGAAAAACAAAAGTTCATGGAGTGATATACTCTGTCCCCTTTAATCCAGCTGTTAAGACCATAAAGGCCTAGCCCATACACCACAGCCTGTATGGTACCAGCTACCCAAGTTTAAGGCAGTAATACCTAAACCCAGACCTACTCAAGATCAACAGCCAGTATGCCAGCATCAGAACAGAGGGGAGGCTGCAGTTGTCCTTTGATAGATTACCTCGAATAGCAACATCTGCTTCCATTTGTGCCATCAGATTCTCTTTTTACTTCTGACCTTGTACTCCCTGTGTTAGCCGGACAGCAGGCCTACTTACCATCTCCCCATGTAAGTCACCTTCTCCCAAATACAGTTCTGAACCTGGGAATTTGTTTCTGTTTCAGTAAAAGGCATCAAAGAGAAAGAAATCACTTCATTCCGAAGTCTCAGTGCTGTTCCCGGTTTCTGCTTTTGCCTTTCCTTGACTTCTGATACCTGTATATTCCTTGGTTCCTGGCTACCTACTTGGTTTGTTAACCTACTCTTCTTCTTTAGCTTCTAGTCCTTAACATCTGACCTGGCTTTTGACTCTGCCTCATATCTATGCTGCCCGGTCTCTGGCCCTTGGTTCTGTTTTACTCTGAACTTCTTGACACTTGCTGGGCATGGCCAACTGCTAAGCCTGTTCTTCCAGCTTTGCCTTAGCTTTCTCTAACCTGGCTAGCCGCCTACCCTGTTTTTGCCCTGCTGTATTTCTGTTGGTCATCAAAGCTAGCTAACCAGAGTCATGTAGCCCTCTAGCCTGATCTGGTCTGGCTTCCCCAAGAAGGGCCTTATCCCCCTGGAGGTCTGGATTAGATGCATTGTAAGTAAGTAATGGCTGTTGGACAGAAAGCCTCCTAGCCATCTGGCAAGGTGTTTGGTGCCACTCTTGGCCACTAAGCAGCCACAGTTCCTTTAGTCCTAGCTATACCCCCGCATTGGGGCTCCTGCCTTTGAGTTTTATTAAAAATGAAGGGAATCTTCTCTGAGGTTACAGAATGAGTCACTAGCTTTGTTGCTTACCCTCTTTGGCCTCCAAGTTTGTGAAGTGAATTGCCCATTCCCTTTGATTGGGTTAGCAGTCTGAGGGCCGAGCCTAGTCACTGTCTTCTCTCCATCCTGTCAGACCACTATCTGCCCTCCAGGGCCAAGGGTAGCATACTTGGTTGCTTGGACACGTCTTGCAGCCTGCAAATTGGACAGATGGAATCAATATTCACGAACCTGAAGAGGCCCAGGTAGCACAGTTAGTGACACTAGCTGCCTGGAGGGACAGCCTGCCATGGGAGGGGTTGTGATTGAATGGTGATTGGACACAGCAGTTGAGGATTAACCAAATTATGTCCCTTTGAGTTTAGGTCGACAAACCTTTCTCACTTGGATTTTAAAACAAGCCACCTTGTGCAGAATATAGAAAGAAGTACTGCCTTCTTAACACAGGGCTGTGCCACCATGAGTCCTGGGGTGGAGGTGGGGTCATGGTCAGGTATACATCTGGCGCCTGCTTCAACCCAGAATCATGTTATTATCATTAAGATTATATGGACAAAGGGGGGCGCCTGGGTGGCTCAGTGGGTTAAAGCTTCTGCCTTCGGCTCAGGTCATGATCCCAGGGTCCTGGGATCGAGCCCTGCATCGGGCTCTCTGCTAGGCAGGGAACCTGTTTCCTCCTCTCTCTCTGCCTGCTTCTCTGCCTACTTGTGATCTCTGTCTGTCAAATAAATAAATAAAATCTTAAAAGAAAAAGATTATACGGACAAAGGGAAGAGAACTCATATTTGTGGACTCCTTCTATGTGTCATGTACTACTGAGTTTTACATACTTATAACCTGTGGGGTGGGGGGCGTTATTATCTCCAT
Source organism: Lontra canadensis (assembly GCF_010015895.1). Classification (NCBI taxonomy): domain Eukaryota; kingdom Metazoa; phylum Chordata; class Mammalia; order Carnivora; family Mustelidae; genus Lontra; species Lontra canadensis. Next base: position 25,989,260 of record NW_022631001.1, read on the forward strand.
TTTCCTGGTAAGGGAATGGGTGTCCAAGGTATGGTAACTTGTCCTGGATCACAGACAGTGAATGATAGAGCTTTGATTTGAACCCAGATCTCTCCGTTCAGTTATAAAATATGCTGTCTTCCCAATTTAAATGTCTCAGTTCACATTTCTCTGAGTTCCCCACAGCCCAACCACAGGTCAGGGACTTAGTAAAAATAATAAACAGCATTTGTTGAGCACTTACTATATGTCAGGTGTGTTTTAAGCACTTTATGTGTATTCACACAGCCATGTGAGCCAGATGCTCTTATCATCTGTGATAATTATGAGATTGCAAATGATGTTCTAGTTTCATTATACCTTCTACATTTATTAGTTGTCATTCTTTAATAAGAAAGAACTTTCTTTTCATCCCATTAACATACTTATTTTCAGTATGGAATTATGAAATCTTTTTTTACTCAATGGGTTATAATCCATTATTGTCATTCATGTTGATGCTCAGATTGTCCCAGATTTTAAAGCCAATGTTCTTAACCTCTATACTGTACTATCTCTCTAGCAGATTTTTTTTTCTCACTGCCTTCTGTGTTGGTTTGCATGTCTATAAGAGTCTTTTTGTACCCTCTTGGCTTTTCATCTTCTGGGGAAACAAGACCAATGCCAGTTTTATCCCAATTATGTGTAAACGAAAAGCAAATACACCTCCAAGTGAGAACCTGACAGACTCTGCTGCGAATTCAATATCTGAGTTTTAGACATGGATTTTAACTGCTTAGAGAGCCTTCTCATTTCTTCTTGGGATTGTAATCGATATACTGGATAGATTACCTATGAAAGGTAATTCTTTTTTTTTTTTTTATTAACATATAATGTATTATTTGCCCCAGGGTTGCAGGTTTGTGAATCATCAGGCTTACACATTTCACAGCACTCACTATAGCACATACCCTCCCCAATGTCCATCACCCAGCCACCCGATCTCTCCCCCTCACCCCACAGCAACCCTCAGTTTGTTTCATGAAATTAAGGAGTCTCTTATGGTTTGTCTCCCTCCCTATGAAAGGTAATTCTTAAGATCCTTTTAGGTAAGGTTATAGACACCTGAGACTCAGCCTGACCATGTTAGATCAGTTGTAGGAGAACCTCAGCTACTTGGGAGGTGGATTTCAGGAGGCAATCTGACTTGCCTGTGAGGACTGTGTGTCTGTGTACATGGGAGTTATTAAAATTCATCCATCCAGGATACCTGGCTGGCTCGGATGGTTGAGTGTCTGCTTTCAGCTCCGGTCATGGTCCCAGGGTCCTGGGATCAAGTCCCACATTGGGCTCCCTGCTCAGCGGGGAGCCTGCTTTTCCCTCTTCCTCTCTCTCTCTGTGTCTCTCATTAATAAATTTAAGAAATCATTTTAAAAATTCATCCATCCATGCGGCAAATAATTGAACCAGGTTCTATGCCTATTTGAATGAAATTCAAGCCAATTGGCACAGGGAGAACTATCAATACTGCTGCTTACAGATATTGAAAAACTAACAAAGAGATAAGCTAAAACTATAATTTGACTTATTTAAAGATTTTATTTATTTATTTGTCAGAGAGAGACAGAGAATATAAGCACAGGGAAAGGCAAGAAGAGAGGGAAGCAGGCGCCCTGCTGAGCAAGGAGCCTAATGTGGGACTCGATCCCAGGAATCTGGGATCATGACCTGAGCCGAAGGCAGATGCTTAACCGATTGAGCCACCCAGGCATCCCTACAATTTGACTTTTTAATAGTTATGATACAGTAATTTTTAGAAATGCTCACCATTACACCCTCAAAAGCATTAACAGTTCTGAAGGCCAGTAAGCAAAAGATTAACATGCTAAGAGAAAAATGGTCAAAGGATATTATGAAAATAGTCAACCATCGTGATTCATGAAAAAACACAACTGACTACTAAACATATTTATATATTTTAAGTCCAATCTCATTAGTAATCCAAGAAGTGCAAGTGGAGATGGCAGTGTGATTCCATTTCTGCTTACCAGATTGACACGTGATAAAGAAAAATAAATACCCTATTTTGGTGAAAGGAAAGCACAAGTTACTCTCATCCTTCTTCCTTTGCTAGTAAAAAAAAAAAAAAAAAGGTACACTCTTTGTGAAATTCAGTTCAATATTTATCAAAACACTTAAAAAGGCTTACACTTTTAGGGTGCCTGGGTGGCTCAGTTGGTTAAGCATCTGCCTTTGGCTCAGATCATGATCTCATCTAACTTTCTGCTCAGCAATGAGTCTGCTTCTCCCTCTCCCTTTGCTTCTCCCCTTAGCTCATTCTCTTTCTTTCAAATAAATTTAAAAAGCTTAAAAACAAAACAAAACACAAAAACCTTACGCTTTTGATCCAGAACTTCATCTCCTAGGAATTTAGCCAAAGGAAATAATCAGACTGTGTTATTGAAATATTTAAAATAATCTAATGTTTTAGAATAGGAGATTGGTTAAATGAAGTATACTATAGTAGAGCACTGTGCAGCTATTGAAAACAGCGGTTAGACAAATACTTAAAACATTGAAATGTTGGGGCTCCTGGGTGGTACATTCAGTTAAGCATCTGACTCTTGGTTTTGGCTCAGGTCTTGATCTCAGGGTTGTGAGATCCAGCCCTGCATTGTGCTCAGTGTGGAGTCTGCTTAAGATTCTCTCACTTTCCCTCTTCCTCACCCTTTGCCCCTTTCCCCATTCACATGTTTACATTCAAGTGCTCTTTCTTATAAATAAAATCTTTATTAAAAAGTGGAAATGTGGGGTTCCTGAGTGGCTCAGTTGGTTAAGCGGCTGCCTTTGGCTCAGGTTATCATTGCAAGGCCCTGGGATCGAGCCCCGCATCGGGCTCCCTGTTCAGCAGAGAGCCTACTTCTCTCTCTCCCCCAGTCTGCCACTCTGCTTACTTGTGCTATCTCTCTATCTCTCTGTCAAATTAAAAAAAAAAAAAAAAGTGGAGTTGTGTATGTTTGTGTGTGTTTTGAGAGAATTTATGTATGGTCTTATTTTTGTAAATAAAAATATACATACATTGAAAAAACTGGAAGGTTGTTTATATATTCTAAAAACATTTTCTTTTTAATTATTTATAGTTTCTGAATTTTTTATGGTGAACAGTTTTGTTTTTTTTTTTTTCTCCTTAAGGAGAAAAAGCATTAGCAGAAACATGCCACAATAGAAGGGAAGTGAACATATATATGTAGCCCTTCCTGGGTCAAGCACACTAGGCTCAGTGCTCTGTAAATTTACCTAATTTAACCTTATAACAAGTCTGTAGAGGCTTCTACCTCTGGTCCCATTCCCTTTGATCCATTCTCACAGCCACTAGAGTGATTGTTTGAATAGCAAAGCTTTGGCAGGAAATACACCCAACTATAAATAGTGGTTACTCTTGGAATTTAGATTGAGGAGATGGATATAAGGGAAGACTTTCATTCTTTAATTTAATATTGCAACGTAGTATGCATTTTTCTAAGTCTGTATATTTTGAAGTGGGGAGGAAAAGCATATGTTGTCAAGTCACTTCCCCTTTAAGCCCTTCAGTGGCCTACCTTCTGTCCCACAGTTCTTCCCCTTATACTCTCAGCTCCAATGCTACTTTCTTCAGGTGAAGCTCTGTGCCCTTTTGCCTCCAGGATTTGTGAATGCATTGAGTCCTCCCACTTCACCACCCAGATCTGGCTATGTATCCTTTCAAGTCTTAGGATCCTTAAATACCACATCCTCTGGGAGGCCTTTCCTGATCTCCTCCCTTGGTTTCCCATTGTACATGGTTGTTGTTGTTCTTCTTCTCTTTAAGGATTGATTGATTTATTTGACAGAGCATGTGTGTACAAGCAGGGGGAGTGGTAGGGAGAGGGAGAAGCAGGCTCCCCACTGAGCAGGGAGCCTGATGCGGGGCTCCATCCCAGGACCCTGGGATCATGACCTGAGCTGAAGACAGATGCTTAACCGACCGAGCCACCCAGCCGCCCCAGTACTTCCTCCATCATAGCCTTTACCACACATTGCTATAATTTCTTGCTTATTCTTGATATTCCCAGAAGACCATAAGTTCCATGAGGATGCAGACCCTTGCACCTAGAACAGTGACTACAACACTGTTGTAAGCATTTAATAAGTAATTGTTGAGTAAGTACTTTGTATTTTGTGGTTGTGGAAACCTAGCCTTAGAGAGGTGTTAGATAACTTGACCAGAGTCACTCGGCTAGTCCATTTCAGAGCTTTCCTTGTCTTTTACACTGGCAGAGTTTACCTTCTTTCCCCTGTACCACTCACATAAGCAAAAGCAGCTCCAGTCCCCAAACGTGCTTCGGAATCTGAGTCTCTACTTCCTTTGCCTTTCCAGCTTTTGACACTTTTGTCTTTCTGATTTCTTCCAGTGTGGTGCAGATCCTGCTTGCTGCTGGTGCTGACCCAAACCTTGGGGATGATTTCAGCAGTGTTTATAAGACTGCCAAGGAGCAGGGAATCCATTCTTTGGAAGGTAAGCACAGAAACCCCTGCTGTTCTGAGCACTCTCCTCCCTTTGGCTTCTAGGCAGCCTTGCTCTGTGCCCGCTCTCCCAGCAGCTCAGAGTGAGAGCCTGTAAGTCCCTCATCCTCTGGGAACTCATGGATAAAGCAGAACGCTTAGAACACATGCCCTTCACAGTCCCTTCTGGCTCTATCATTTATGTCCCTTCTGGAGTCTTGGGGAATAAGAGAGAGGCCTGACTTCATGACCAGAGCAGGGAGTGGGGGATACCTTTCACTTGGTGTTCTCCTGACAGCACTTCACCCCACAGAGTCTCAGGTGAGTGGATATTGGAGCAGGTTTCCATAAAATAATTAAGGCAACTGCATGGAATGTGGCTTTGTTCCTCTTCTACTTCCTGCAGACTTAACCTATCCCATCCCTGTCCCAGAACTAGAAAGCAGCCTCACTGGTTTCCTCTGCCTCAGAGGTCCCTCAATACCACTCTGAATACTGCTTTTTCCCCCTTCTATATGCAGAATGCAATCCTATCTCTGGGACCGGCCCCTCGATTTACCATTATGACCCAGGACAAAAGGTGGACCTTCTCTGTGCCTTGATGTTTATGCTTATAAAATGGGGTGGGCATCTGTGCCTCCTGAGGGTGTTAATGTGGGTTGTTTGGACTTCAGAAGAAAGAGGCAGTGTGCTCCTGTATCAGGATTCAGTCACGTGTCTGTCGAAGCATACTCAGGTAATCAGTCTTTGTTACTTCTTCTGGTGAGTAGTTCTTCAGAAGTGAGGTGTAGAAGAGGATAGGTTGCTTTGGCTATAAGCAGCAATGAATATTTATTTTACTTTTGAGCTTTTGCTGATTCATACTGACCCCCCTGCCTGTCCATTATCCTGTGTCACTCACAGATACTGAGATACCCCTGTTTCCATCCATAGGGTAGCTGAGAAGTACTGCTCTAGGGTTGGCAGTGATGCCCAGAGGACAGACAAGTCATGCCAACTGCCTAAGGGTCAGAACACTGACTTAAGGGAGGTTCGGTGAGGCAAGCAGTGCGCTTGGTCTCCAGAGCGGTCAGTGAGGCAGCCAGACTGACGTAGCTGTGGTAGCCCAGGGCAAAGCTGTCGTTGCTGCCCCAGTGAGGTTTCTCAGATCAGCAGCACGAAGGTGGTGTCAAGAGCGTCAGAGCGTTGCTGCCCGGGGGAAGTGTGGAGTTGCCCTCCCCCTACCTCTCTACTTCTCTAAACCTGCTCCTTCTGTCAAGCTCCACTTCTATGGCTGGATCCTCCACGAAGCCTTTCCTGTCCTTGGCAATAATTGCAACGTGCCCTCAGCTGCTCTTTTGAATGTTCTCTAAATCTTGGCCTTTTATATGGTTATTTGAACTTCATCTGCCCATATGTCTTTCCTTTCCTCCTCAGCTGACAGCTCCACGTGCAGCCATGACCTATGCTTCCTTGGATTCCCCACTGAGCTGGAGGAATTATGTTCACTTTATGTTTCAGAGGAGAATTTCATGAGTGAAACTTGCCCTGTGTGGATACTCCTCTTGGCTGTTCTCTCCTCACTCGAACACAGCATTACTGTCCTCAGCTTGGTCTTGTGTCCAGGTGCTCTCACCAAAAAGCAAAGAGGAGTGTTTTCTGAGGGGGCAGAGCCAGGTGGAAGGGAAGGGATTATTTGAGTGCCTTATCATCTGCTCTCAGGATCCCAGCAGGGCTCAGACACTATTATTGATTTCATAGAATCCCAGAGCTGTGAAGCCATGGAGGCCAACCTTTGCTGTCACACCAGTTCCTACCCCCTGCACCTAAGTTTTATATCTTTGTTCTCTCCAGATTGATGCTCATATTCAACATTCTAGATCAGTAGTCAGCGAACTTTTTCTGGAAAAAGCTGCTTAGTGGCTTTTAAGCTTGGTGGGCCACCTGGTCTGAATTGTGAGTGCTCAGCTTGGCTGCTGTAGAGCCGATGCAGCTATAGACACACAACACATGTACGTGGGTATGAACCAGTAAAACTTTAATTTGCAAAAACAGGCAGCAGGCTAGATTTGGCCCATAGGCTATATTTGCTGACCCTGTTCTAGGTATTTTCTTTTTTCTTTCTTCCTTCTTTCCTTCCTTTTTGTTTCCTTCTTTTCTGTCAGCCTCCTCTTAACTTTATTTTAATTCTTACACTAGCTAACCTATATTCTAGATAGGTAGGTAGATAGACAACAAAAATATTGGAAAAGGCTATTATATTCCTTATGAAATAAGATGAAAATATTAAGTATCTCTTCTTATTTTGTATGATCTACGAATTTAGTGAGTAAGCTTTCTGTGGATTTGTATATTTACTGATGACATTCCTACCTAGCAGACACTGTTCTAGGCATTGGTGAGTTAGGCAAGATCCCTGCCATCATGTGCTTTATGTGTTAATCTTTGGTTTATGAGACTGAGGACCTTCAGATGTAGTCTTTGGTTTAAATGTTTATAAGGACTCAATTCAATACGGAGCCTTGGAGCATGTAATCATGACAATTCTGAAGCATTACTCCGCATTCACAACTGTGTCCACCAAACTTCATTTTTTTCTATCCTCCATTTCTCATGTTGTCCACAGAATTTTAAGAGATTTTCTTAGATTTCTTGCTAAAATAAAAATGTGTTTAGCATTTGTTGTAATTTTTTTTGCCCAATAACCCTTTCACCAAAAGACACTAAGTTATTCTGAGATGGTCTTGTCTTGTCCTTAGCCCATACTGATACCCAGTAATTACCTAAGGGTTTAAGAACCATTAAAAAAAAAAAAAAAACCACATTCTAGAATTTTATCAGAATCATTGATGAACTCACTCTTCTTTAGCTTGCAGGATATGCCTGTCTCTGCATCTTTTTGTTGTTGTTGTTGTTCTAAGGGTTTTTTGTTTTTGTTTTGTTAAATTCCAGACTGCACTGCCTGCCACAGTTTCCGGCAGCTTATCTAATTTTCCTTGGCATATCAGTTTGGATTTTCTCTGCCCTCCCAACTTCATATGCTCTAGGCCCTGAAAAGTAACAGTTCTTTAGAATCATCCCAGGGCTCTCTTCTCTCCTTACTAAGCCTTTAGCTCCTTCTTAACCAGATCGATCGATTGATCGATCTTTCTTTCTTTCTTCCTTTTTTCCTTCCTTTCTTTTCTTTCTTTTATTTAAAGATACCTCGTTCTTTTATCCATTCAACCTGTATCTGTTACCTACTGTATCTATTTCTGGGTCATTCTCATTGGTGAGGTAGACAGGAACAAAAGAACCTTGTGATTCTGTTTCCTTTGGATGGGACAGACTTTCTCACAGGAGGTTACCTGACTTACAGGATGTGTGAGGAGAGTAGAAAAGAGCAAGAGTGCTAGCCTTTTGCCCAGAGTGTGTCTAGGCAAATTCAAAGGAAAGTCACAGGCTTAGTTGGACAGTCCTTCACTATTGCAGCAGAGTCCGTGCCAGGTCCATCAAATTTACTAAATTTCTAGTAGATATTTCTGTGGCCCTTTGTACTGTGCTAAGTACTGAAAGGAAGTGGTAAGTTGTCGTTCATGACCTTGGCAGGACCTCTAAACCCTAGTAATACATCCCTTTTCTACCTTATCAGTATTGTGAACATCAAGAGATAAAGCATATGATGTGTGAGTTGTAAAGTGCTCTACAGTTGTAATTGCTTATTAGTTTTATTTCTTTATAATTCAGCATGCATTTACTGAGTGTCAGGCACACTGCCAGATGCTGGGAATGTAGAAATGAATATACATGGTCTAGGCCCTCAACAGTGTTCCCAGTCAAGTGAGAAGACAGACCTATGAACAAGGCATCACAGTACAGAGTGATAATGCAAAGGTAGATGTACAAAGAATGGAAATAACACTGGCATAGGCAATGATAAGCTCTCCCTGAGGGCAGACTGCTGTCTGGGAAGGGGCATAGTGTGAATGACTTTGAATAGGGTCTTAAGGAAGAGTGGGAGATTGCCTGGCAGACTAAGAGGTATGGATCTTCTGGGTAGAAGGGACAACACATGCAGAGACGTGGGATGGGTGGGTGACAGCAAGTGGACTCATCTGCCTCAATATTGAGAATAGCAGGAAGCGAGACTAGAGAGGGAAGCAGGGTTCTGCATGAGAAGGACATTGTAGGACAGTTCTAGGGTGCTCACACTGTCTTCCGAAGGTCCTTGAAGGATTTTAAGCAAGGAGATGCTTGGTTTACATTTGCATTTTAGATGAATCATTTGGATGGGGTGAGGGATGAAATTGGAGGAGAGAGATTAATAGTGGCTCTTGACCTTTAGGGGATGATGGCCTCCTTTGAGAATTGGATGCTCCTCTCCCCCAAAATGCACTTAAAATTTCTGGGGATTCCTAAAAGTGATCTTTGGAAATGGAGAAAGTAGATGTTAAAAAAAAATATTAAGAGGTTGAATTCTTAGCTGAATGTGGGAATTGATGGAAAAGGAGGCATCCGTGGTGACATTGCGATTTCTGATTTGGGTGAACAGTTGGATGTGTGGGTCTGGAGTTCAAAGGAGAAGTCTGGCAGGAGATAGGGATCTAGGAGTCACCAGCGTTTGCTTGGTAGTGACTACCGTGGATGTGACTAAAATTGTCCAAGGAAAAGAGTGAAGGTAAGAGGTGAGGGGACAATCTCCTCACTCAGGGTACAGCATCTAAGGTGTGAAGAAGAAAGAGGATCCAAACAGGGGTGCCAAAAGCATTGGAGAAGTTGCCTTGTTTTCTTTCAGAGAGGTTCTTTCTGTTTTACCTGCTTAGAACAGGCACAGTCTAGAAAGGAAAGAAACTTCTGCGACCTCCTTTTTGAGACTTTGTCATCGGTTGCCCCGTTCCTAGCAAAACTCTTCTGTTTTATATATGGCCATTGCTCCTTAGCAAGAAGACTGCTCAGCTGGGCATATTACAATATTCCCCACCCTTGTCAAGGTGGGTGTTTCTGGGCAGAGGGCAGGTCTGCTAGTGCAAATGATGCGGGAGTGCCCAGCATAGAAACCGGGTTGGCCTGACTGTTCTGTCCATTCTCTTCAGCCTTCAAGAGTGGCATCTTCAGAGGTATAATGGTGTCCTGGAGAGAGGTCAGGCTTTAGTGCTAGGCAGTTATCTAAGCTCTGTTTGTCTAAGTTCTGTAACTTACTAGCTATGTGTTCTTGAGCCAGTAGTTAAGGTTCTAGGATTTCTGTTTTCTCCTCTGTAACATAGGGATAACAATACCCATCTTACAGGGTTGTTAGGATGACTAGAGATAAGCATCATGTGAAGGATGATATTTGATGAAGAACTTCTCTACTGAGGTGGGTTTGACTCTGTGTAAAGCTGCCTTGGAGGTACTGAGCAACTCATTACTCCAGGGGCATTGACAGAGGCTGGCTGTCTGCCCATCAGGGATTCTGTACAGGGGATTCTTGCCCTGGGTCTTCGGGTAATATGGCTTCTAAGGTCCCTGTCAGCCATGTGATTTCTAAAGTCTAGAAGCTCTAGGCTCATCATCAGAGCAAGTGATGTACTTATAAGTGGGATTTGAGCTGAGGTTTGGAGGGCAGAAAGAAAGTGAGAAAAGAAAAGCTGTTCTAAGCAGGGAACACAGCTTGAGCAAAGGCACATAGAGGGGACACATGTGGAGAAGGGAGCATGGAGATCACTGCTGCTTCTCTACCAACTCACTCCCTGATATTGACCACATTCCATTCAGTGCCTTGATCCCCATCCATGCCCATTCCAGGAGAGTTCCACTTGTGGCTGGCAGATGGGCGGTGGGTCCCAATCCTCAGGTAGAGGAGACAGTAAATTAATGGTAACAGTAAACAAGTCATCCAGCCAGAGATGCCGCAGGGTGCTTGTAAGTAACTATTATAAACATTGGGTGTCTCAGGCTGTCAGAAATGCAAGCGAGCACTCTGAGCACCTCTTATATATACAATTAAAACAATAAAACACGGCAGAAACATGGTCAGAACAGGATATAAATCAGCTTCTCTTCTCAGCTCCAAATGGTGGCTGAATAAAGATGAGTCGTGTAGAAGCTGGGTTGGCGTAGGACCCTTTTGGGGCTAGAGGGTCTGACTTGCCAGGCTCTACCTCCCAAGGCCAACCCCAACAGTCTGGGTGGTCCCCTGCCCACAGCTCCATGGGCTGCAGGTTCTGGCCTGCTGTAGCTGACCTCCCCATCTCTGTGTCTTCAGATGGGGGACAGGACGGTGCAAGCTGGCGCATCACAAACCAGTGGACAAGTGCCCTGGAGTTCAGGAGATGGCTAGGAGTCCCCACTGGCGGTAATGCAACAGCTCTCTAATATTTCTCCCCTTCCCCAGCACATGCCAGGGAGTGGTCTCATCCTGGTTCATCTCTTCAGTAGAAGTTAACCACCCAGCACCCACCATGTGCCCAGCCCTACCTAGGGACAGCAGAGAAAATGTATGCCCTCAGAGAGCATAAATTTAAGTGGAAGTAATTATGCACCCAATGACAAAAGAATCACCTAGAGAGCTTGTTAAAACACGGAGTCCTGGGTCCTATCCCCAGAGATTCTGATTCAGTGACTCTGGGGTGGGAACTGAGATTTTGCATTTCTCACAGCTCTCCATTCTTTGAGTAGCATGATCTAGACCACAGATGTTAGTTCTGGCTTTGGGCTTGAACTGCTTTTTAAAAACTCATCTGGGCCTTCTCCCTGGAAGAGACCTTATTTTGCCATTTTAAACTTCACTCCTAACGAGGCTGAGTGCTTATGCCACTGTATTATGGGTATTACAGGACACATAATAGCTATAACACCTGCAGCAATTTTCTGCACCTTTCAGGGGTCCTGTCTCCTTATTTATAAAATAAAGGTTACCAGTTTGTTTCCTGGAACTAACTGAACATAATAAAAATAAATAAATAAATAAAGGTTATCAGAAGAGTTAGAGGTAGCATATTTGTCCCTAACCTAAAACCTAGAACATAGAAGGAATCCCACTGGTTTTCTGGTTTTCTGTACTCTCATGGAACTTTACCCAGACTCTTCAACATAGCCTTCCAAATGCTTTTCAGGGGTAGCAAACTGTTGTCTGTAGGGAGCCAAACATTATTAAGAGTCTGAGGAGTGGCTTAGCCATCACCGAACAGTGTGACTTTGGGCATTTCTATTTCTCTGAGACTTGATTTTCTCATCTGTAGGGAAGAATATTTCCTACACCATTGGCTTATTACAAAGATCAGATTGAAGTACTTATGAAAACACTTGAGAAAATATAAGGCATCACGCAAATGTGTAAGGTACTAGCAAGAAAAGTCATTAATAGTAATAACAAAGATTGAAGACTTGACCAAGACTGTAAAATTGACAAGTGTTCAGTCAGAGGTACGGATAACAGAGGACTATCAAGAGCTCAGAGAAGAGAATCTCTGGTTGAAGCAGTCAAGGAAATAAAATGGTATCTGAGCCCCAGAGTAAAAAGTTTTATGGAGGGCCTGAAAGTGGGTACAGTTGGCATAAAGGAGGGTGTGTTATATCCTAAACACTGGGAAACAGAGAAATGTATGTCAGGCTGCAAAGTGAACTTGTTCAGATGAAGCTTCTACAGAGCAGATTTATTTTGAGAAGTAGTGAACAGTAAAGATGCTGAGTTCATGCACTGGGACCAGATCAAGATGCTGGGACTTTGTCCTTTAGACAGAGGGCACCGCAGGAACAGATCCTTTCCAGGGTGGAGAAGCAGGGGAGGTGGTAACAGAAAGGCGATGATGAGATCACTGCAGCAGCAGGTAACATGGACTGATAACGGTGTGCCACAGCACCCTGTGATGCAGGCACTCAAGGAAACTGAGGCAGGGAGATGCAGCCAAATGCCAGCAGAGCTATCCTCTGCTCTTATGCAGAACCCAGCAACCGTGGCACCCTGTATGTACAAGGACTTCTGCTTGTCCAGAGTCTTAGAAGTCTTGGGAATCTGCCAGGCCAAAAGTTGTTGGGGCAAGTTATTACTTTTAATGTCCCTGCGTCTTCCTCATCATTGTCACAGCCTTGTTGCACCTCCAGGGCCAGTGGTTCTATGTCTCATTTCTCAGCAGTGCCAGCTGCTGTAGTCACCAAGATGGACAGTGCACTGTCAATCCATCATGCCTGTTAACCAACTTCAAGGTGAAGTGTATCAGCCAGTTAGGTTAATTGTTTCTCTCCTTTTAGCCTTCTATGCCTATATATATATTTATATATGTTTGACTAGGAGAAGGAGATAGACTAGTTGACATGTTTTATTAAAAAGAATAAATTTGATACATTTATAAAAATAAAGAAAAGTAGGATGGGGTGGCGAAGAATTAGTCCTGTGATTTTTAACTGATTTACATATTTTGTGTATAAATATTTTTTCATCAAAAGTTCCAAATCAGGGATGGGTCCCACACACCACACAAAATATATTAGAGACATTTATATGGATAGCAGGAAGGGAGACAGAGGGCTGAAATTTTCCAGGCACCCAGTGATTGATGGGGGCTGAGGCTCCCCCTGACGCTTTATTGAGTTTCCGATGATTATCTCTCGCTGAGACATTTTTTACAGATGACGGTCGAGCTGTCACAATGGACCATGGGGGAAAAAAAAACAACAATAATAACACTTTAATCTTTTTACTGCACTGCTCCCTAGTATCTCAGATTCATCTTCCCTGACGCACGCAGTTCATTATTCTGCCCCTCCCTGGATGGGAAATAAAGGAAAATAAATATATATGTAGACACACTTACCCACATACATACACACACACGGACTGGATATAAAAGAGACCACCTCAGAACAGAGAGAGGCAGAATTTATTGTTCTTTTTGCAAGTGTTGAGGTTTATTAGTAGAGATGCTGGGTTGGCTTGGAATTGGCTATTAATTACAGCATTTTGTATTTGTTTTTTATTGCAAGTTTTTAACATTTTGAAGAAAAGGCAGAGGAGAGGCAAGCAGGTGTAGAGATGGGGAGCACAGAGGGACTGAGTTTGGCCAGCCAGGAAGCATAACTGGCTGAAAGGCAGAGAGGGCAGGCTCCTCTTGTCGCCAGCCCTACCTGGAGGATCCCTGGCGCTGAAAGATGGGATGTTTTGGTTGGGACAGGGGCACAACAGGGGCAGTGGGGAGAAGTTAAGCTCAGAGTAACAATAGGTCACCTCAGAGGGACTCTAAGTAGCTATAACATGTTAACTGCTGTGAGAGTTAGAAGAGATGGGAAGAAGGGGAGAATCAAACAGTGTTGCTGGGCCTGCAGACAGCAGGGTAACACATTCTTAAGAGGTTGTCCCACACTTTGAATTTGATGATGTGAAGGTGACATGTGGGCTGTGGAAACCTCCACCTGAGTCTGTGGTCCATGAAGGGGCACCTGCCTGGCTCAGTTGGTGGAGCATGCAACTCTTGATCTCAGGGTTGTAGTTGGAGCCCCACTTTAGGTGTAGAGATTACCTAAAATAAAATATTTTCTAAAAAGGGGTTGGGGGAGGGTCCTGGGCCAGAAAGGATGCCACACTGTCTAGCATCACAGGCAGGGTCAACAACCTGTCTTCTTAAAGCTCCAACGTTCCCACTCTCCCCCTTCCCTTTCATGGGGATGAGAGAAGATGAGTTTGGGGTCCTTAGGGGAAGCCTGCCCTTTATGTGACTTCAGTAGAGTAAGTGCTGACCCAGTCTTCCCTTTAATTCTTCAAACCTTTTCTGAGCTCCTACTAGAAGGTAATAAAGAGATAAACAGAGTTCTGTTCTTAAGGAGAAATTTTCCAGTCCATGGGCAAAGAACGTGGTGTCTGTGAGAACCATCTGCCAGTGGGGTCTTGTCTTCCCTCCATAGGCCAGCCTAGATGGCCATGAGTGCCTTCCCTGTAGGAAGGATGAAAAGATTTCTAAGGCACAGGATCTATCCTTCAGGAACCCATCTTCTTCTTGGGGAGACAAGCTTACCATCTACTCACTAAGAAGTATTTATTGAACACCTGCCATGTTCAGGAACATACACATGAGGCAATCTGCAAACCCATAAGACTTAAGAGAATGTTAACTAATTTGATGTTAACTAGATAGTACTTGAATGCATAGAGGAAAGGGAGATCAGTGAAAATCAAACTGCTCGAGTTATAAAGAATGGGTAACTTGTAGATAAAGAAAAGGAATAATGAAGTCATGTAATCACATAGAGAAATGAGTTCAGTCCTTGGAGTTAAACCGAGCAGCTCGGTCATTGAGTATCAGTGAACTGAAACAAGCTACATACTTCTGTAGGTCATGGTTTCTTCATTAATTAAGTAGGAATAGTAATAACAATAAAAATAATAACCTAGTATGATTCTTGGGAGGAAAACAGTTGTAAAGTTCCTAGCACAGAACCTGGCATGTAGTAAGTGCTCAATAAATGGAGGCTGTTATTTTCTTACTTCTTCAAGAGTTATATACTTATTAATCCGAGTATTGGAGAAAGACTTTTAGTCCTAGGATATTAGGCATCAAGACTCCCCTGTTACCTTCTACTGAGGATGAAATGGGCTCCCTGCAATGAGCCTGACATAGTCTCTAGGCTAGGGTGAGCAGATCCTGGCCAGAGAGCGAGTGTCGCCTCAGGAAGAGGAAAGGGCACAATAATAAATGTTTTACCATTATTGAGTACCTACTGCATGCCAGGTAGTGTGCTCACCTTCTTATGTACATTTTTTTAATATAATAGCTTTGTTGAGATTTAATTCACATACTGTATAGTTCAGTCATTTAAAGTGTGTAAGCTGGGCCTGGGTGGCTCAGTTACTTGAGTGTCTGACTCTTGATTTTGGCTCAGGTCGTGATCTCAGGATCCTGAGGTCAAGCCCTGCGTCCGGCTCCATGCTCAGCTGGGAGTTTGCTTGATTCTCTCTCTCCGTCTGCCCCTCCCCCCACTCATACTCATGTGTGCATGCATACATGTGTGCTCTCTTTCTCAAATAAGTCTGTTTTTTAAAAAGTGTATGTCACTGGTTTATAGTATATTCACAAGGGTTGTGCATCCATCACCACAGTCAATTTTAGAACAATTTTATCACTCTGTAAAGAAACCCCATTCCCCATTTCCTCTCAACTCCCCCTAACTTTAGACAGCCACTGATCTTTGTTTCTTTAAATTTGCATATTCTGGGCATTTCATATAAATGGAGTCATACAATAGATGATCTTTTGGACTGACTGCTTTCACTTAGCATGTTTTCAAGGTTCATTCATGTTGTAACACATACTAGTACTTCATTCCTTTTTCATAGCTGAATAATAGTTCATTAATGGATCTACCAAATTTCACATCTCCATCAGTTGAGGGATATTTGAGTTGTTTCTACATTTGGCTATTATGAATAATACTGCTGTGAATGTTTGTGTACAAGTTTTTGTGTGAATATAAGGATTTCAGTTTTATTGACTTCATACCTATCAGTGGAATTGTTTGGCCATAGGATAACTCTCTGTTAACCTTTTGAGGAACTGCTAGACTGTTTTCCAAAGAAGCTGCACCATTATTTTACATTCCCACTAGCCATGTATAAGGGGTCCAGTTTTTCTGCATCCTTAACCAGCTCTTGCTATTGCCTTTTTTACTTTGGCCATCGTGGTGGTTATGAAGTCATTTCTTGCTATGGTTTAAATTTGTGTTTCCCTGATGGCTAATGATGTTGACCATCTTTTCATATGCCTTTTGGCCATTTGTACATCTATCTACTCAGATCCCTGGTCTATTTTTTTTTAAGATGTTATTTATTTATTTGACAGAGATCAGAAGTAGGCAGAGAGGCAGGCAGAGAGAGAGACGAGGAAGCAGGCTCCCTGCCGAGCAGAGAGCCCGGTGTGGAGCTTGATCCCAGGACCCTGGGATCATGACCTGAGCCAAAGGCAGAGGCTTTAACCCACTGAGCCACCCGGGTGCCCCAGCCTGGTCTATTTTTTAATTGGGTTAGCCATTGAGTCTTGCGAGGTAGGTGATATTTATTTTACAGATGAGGAAACAGATTTTTGGAGATGTTAAGTGTTTTGATCAGTGTTGCACAGTGACTTTTGCTCCCCAGTCTGATTGACTCCGACCTCTTTTCTTTCTAAATCACAGTGCTGCCTCGTGAGGACTCATGGTAGGATCACCAGGGTCTTCTTATGGGGGTTTGACAGCAGGAAGAGAGGAGTTGAAAGTCTATTTGGAGACATTAACTAGGATTAGGTAGGAAAAGCCTCTGAAACTCAAACAGAGGAATATGGATGTATTACAGCTCCAGGACTGGAAAAATGGCCATTTCCTAGGGTGCTGGCCATTTCCTGTGCCCCTGACTATACCACATCATCTTTGATTTTCACAGCAAACCAGTTCATAGATATTAATGTTTCCATTTTACCAATGATGAATTTGAGGCCTAAAGTAATTTTCCAGAGTCATCAGGATTAGAATTTGGTTCTCTCCAACTCAGAATTCTGAACTCTTTCCTGCCAGAGATATTTTATAAAAGATAGATTTTTTTCAGCATTATTTGCAGCATTTACAAGCTCTTAAGGCCATGGCCCAGCCCATGGAAAGTACTTAATTAATGGTTGGTGGATGAATGAGGAGATAGACCTTGAGTGTATGGTGAAAAAGGACCGAATTCCAACTGGGATTCTGTGGGGCAGAAGGATGTCTAAGTGAGATATTGGAGGTCTCATCCCAAGGCTTAGTGTCCTAGGGGCTTTGCTCTAAGCCTCTAAACATGAGGCTTGGGAAGAGTGTTCTGATGCCCAGACATCCTTGGCTTCCTGGGAGCAAGACAAGGAAGGTGGAGGTGGGATGGTTTAATTAGCCTTGCATCTTTCTTGTTTTCAGCACAAGAACATTAGAGGAAGGACACTCAGAGACCATCTAGTTTGGTGCATTGGTACATTCCCAGGCACTGCCTACTGAACATTGCTGAGATGGGGGCCCAAGAATCAACAGTTTTTACAAGTTACCCAGGTGATTTTGTTCCCACTAAAGTCTGAGAACCATTGGTGTAGAAAAACTCTTCAACTTGAAAAATAGGGAGTCTGGGGCACAGAGGGCTTGAAATGCATTCCAAGGTAGTTGAATGAGTTATTTTTTAGTCCAGGTCTCTCATCTCCTGATCTGTTGTTTTTGCTGTTCACCATGTTGCTTAATTCCTTAACAAAAAACTATTGTGTGCCCATAGCTTTCAGAATAGAATCCAAACCCCTCTGAGAGTCAGCCCTTTGCCTCCATGGGCAACCTCCTCTCTGATCACAGCATCCTAGGCTCACTGAGAGACTCAGTTTCTTGAATGGACAGGTAGTGCAGTCTTTACCCCTGGCCTTTGCAAACACCACTTTCTTTCCTAGAACGTCCTTCTTCCCCTCTCTACCCAGCAAGATCCCCCTCATCCTCAAGACAGTTTATGTCTTGAGGTAATGTGTGTGCCTTGTCTCTGCTGCCATCAGACTGTGTGAATGTGTGACTCCCATAGCACCTGCTGTTCTGAGCTGCTCAGTGGTGGTATGTTCATGAGCAGACAGGTGGATAAAGGTTCTCGTATGTTCATCGCTGAAGCTGTGTAAAATACGTGATACTGTATGAAATACATACAGAAAATGTTATGAACTAGTTACTGTCATCCACGAAGAGCCTAGGATCTAATTGGGGAGTCAGAGGGAAATTTTAATGCAAGAAACTAGTATAAGAGATGTTGTTAGTAAAGAATTAACTGGTAAATGGGTACACATAATCAACACAGCAGGCATCCAGGGCAGAGCTGGGAGGAAAGGACTTCCTGGAAGAGGAGCCTTGGACAGGGCTTTAAAGAACAGGTAGGATTTGAAAAGGAAAGAGGGGTTTCCAGGCTGTGGAAGGAAATGAAGGGCCTTGTCTTCCCTGGGATTGGTCTCATGTGACTCCTCACAGGGAGTCTCCCTCTCGCTCCATCCTCTGCCCAAAGACAAACACAAGAGGCAGAGCTGACAGCGCCCATAGAGGCTGAGGTGGCGGTGGTCCCATCCGTGCTAGCAGGAGGAGGCTGTCTCAGGTAGTGAGGATTTAAAGAGGTAGTAGATACAGAATAGCCTGGAGGAAGCAAAGAGCCCAGAGGCTTCTTCCCTAAGACTCTTGATAAAAATTTAACCCAGATCCTGAGCTTCAAGCAAGGTCAGCCAACCCTGGTTTATGTGAGGCTTGAGCCTACAGGCACTGACAGAAGCTAGGCATGGAGAAGCATAGAAGCATGAGCCAGGCGGGCTCTGGATCTGGTTCTCTCCACTAGCAATTAGCAGTGCAGGTTGGGCAGGCCATCCAGCCTTTTTACCTCTGTCTTCTAATCTGTTGAACAGAGAGAATGGTATCTGTCCTAAGTTGCCACGGGGTGAGGAAACAATCACACTGATGCTGCACAGATGGAAGGGGCTGTTCTCACCCTTGCCAGAGTAGTTGTAGAGGTTCTCTCTCATGGGGACATGCTCACATCTTTAAAGGCAAAGGTGCTGCTGGACCCTCCGTGACATTAGATGGCACAAGTTCCTGGGAGTGGCACTCATAATTAGGGTTGTCTTTCTTCTGCATAAGGCAGCAGTAATAAAGCTTTTGTTACCCAGAGACCACCCATCTTGCCTCCTATACCTTTTTTCAAAGTCTCCCCCAATAGACTTTGCATATGTGGAAAGTGCCATGTCTGATTCATGTCCGTGCCCCCAGTGCTTAACCCAAGAGAGAGAGCAGCATTAGTAAATGTGGTGATGTTTAAAAAATACCTCTTATCAAAAAAAAAAACTATTATCAGATTTGATTCTCATAATATTTAAATATTTAGTATTGCTCAAATTATTTCTTATCATACCCATTTCACAGATAGAAGAACTTAGTAAGTGGCAGAGCTTAGATTCAGGACTGTAAGACCCCTTTACCTTCACTGGGGAAGACAGTCACTTTTTTTTTTTTTGCAGTTTCAGCAGTGCTGGCAAGTGGCCAGGGCTGTGTGACAGGCTTCAGGGACTACTTTCACCTCTGCTGACTCCTTGGCCCTGCTGAGTCCAAGGGAATCCTGCAAAGAGCACATCGGGCACATGTGTTTGCGACAGCACCCAAGGCATAGACTTTGCAACGTCAAAAGGCAGAGGTGGGAGCAGGAGGATGACAGTGCAATGTGTTGGCCTTTTCCCTGTGGTCAGAGGGGCGGAGAGACGTGAATGGCTGGCTTAGAGGAGAAACAGGAACCTGAGTTCATCTTACCCTGTGCTGGAGACAGGCTGGTAAATGGCTTAGTTGGGAAGGGGTCAGTTCACTGGCTGAGGATCAGCCGTAACAGGGCCTCAAAAGACCACCTTGGTAGACAGCTGGTGAACTAGTCTTGGGTGAGTCATTTTAGCTTCCATGGATTTATTTCCTTTTCCTCAGTGAGAGTGGATGATGGTGCGTGCTGCACCTCTCCCCACACCTCCTTTCCGCCTTTAGCTACTTTTTTTGGATAAAGAATAGTATGACCTCGAATGATCTGGGGGCTTCAGCAAGATCTTATGGGACAGGCTTCTCAAACTGGGTGATGTGAGGAAAAGAGCTTATTGCTAAGAGCACCGAATGGGCCTAGCTGACCTTGACTAGGTCGTAGCTCCCATGCTAACTGATTATAGTACCTTTCTCAACTTCAGTTTTCTCATCTGTAACATGACAATAACTTCTACATCACAGGGTTAATCTAAAATAAATAAGGAAAGCAAAATGCTCTTTTACAGGTGATTGTAATGCACTACTCAGTCCCAAAGAATGTTCTGGGGAACACTAATACTGCAGGATTTTAACAAGGACAAGGTAGAAAGAGGCTGCCAAACAGGAAACTGCTGACTAACACCAAATTAAACAGCTGGTTCTTACTCAGTACTGTGCCTTTCAGAAAGAAAAGTATATGCAGGATTTCCCAAAGGCAGCCACTTTTCACAGAGAGAATGCACTTTTGGAAGCACAAGACCAGACAGGAAGGGTAATAGCTGATATTTACTGAGAGGTATTGTATGCCAGGCACTGTTCCAAGCCCCTTTACTCACAGTGTCTTGTCTAATCCTTACAACATCCCATGAGAGGCTACTGTTATCTCCATTTACCGATAAAGAAACTTGGCATAGAGAGGTTAGGTGATTTACCCAAGATTACACAGTGAGTAAATTCAGAACTGGGATCCAAACACCAGGGTCTGGCTCCTGAGATCACTTATATAACAGCCACACTCTAAAACAGGTAATCCTAGGAACTTATTTATGTATTATGTATCTATTAGCTAATTCAACAAGTATTTATGAAGCCCATATATTTTTTTTAATTTTATTTTTTATAAACATATAATATATTTTTTCCCCAGGGGTACAGGTCTGTGAATCGCCAGGTTTACACACTTCACAGCACTCAACCATAGCACATACCCTACCCAGTGTCCATAACCCCACCCCCCCTCTCCCCACCCCTCTGCTCCCAGCAACCCTCAGTTTGTTTTGTGAGATTAAGAGTCACTTATGGTTTATCTCCCTCCCAATCCCATCTTGCTTCATTTACTTATGAAGCCCATATTTATGTCTAGACACCTACTGGACACTGGGGATACAACTCTAAAGACAGTCACACTTTCCGCCCTCAGTGAGCATTTGGTCTGGTAGGGAACATAGTCAAGTAAACAGATGATTGCAACAGAATAGAGTCAATACAGTAATTGGGAGATGTCTAAGGTGCTAGGGGAGCTCTTGGGAGGAACAACTGCCTCAGACTGAGGGAGAATCACTGCAGGAAGGGACTTCTAACCAGAGGGCCTAAAGTGAATTGGAGTTAGTCAACCAAAGGCATGGGAGAGGGGAAAACGTTCCAGGCAGTGGAATAGTATTTGCAAAACCTCAGAGGCTAGAAAGCACATGAGGAAGGGAATAGTGAGAGATGAGACCTCAGAGGTGAGCAGGAACCCTCTTCAGATACATTCCTTATTAGCTGGCACTCTGCTGACATTTGTCCCTGAACCTAGTAAGTCCAGCCGTATTCCTTAAGTTCATGGGCTTTTTATGGGAAGCACCCAGTGTACAGCTCTGTCATTGTGTTTACGAAACAGTCTTATAATTTGCTCCTGATTGTTGTATTAGACTGTTAACTTCTTAAAGTCAAGAACGCTGTCTTCATTAGTATGTCTCCAGAAGCTATCACTATGCAGTGATGCTCAGTAAATGTTGTTTGTTGAATGAATGATATGTTTTCTTTGTAAAATGGGTTATATCCTTCCTGCTTTCGTGAGCCAACTATCACTTTTCCTCAGGTGCATCATTATATCCAGCAGTTAATGTCCTATGTGGAGTTCAGTGGTGCCCTTAGGGGCTTTTGGGGTGCTGTATTCTTGACTTCCTCTTTCAGCTTTTTGTGATGCTGTTCTTTTCCCTTCCTGCCTAGCCAGGACTTGATTATAATCAATTTGCTGGATTCTGAAGCCTCCTCCCCAGCCTTGTTTGTTTCTCCTAATCTGCAGTGGGCTGGAAATAAGATCACTTACCATGATTTGATACGACCGTTTGTGACTAAGAGTTAGTAATCTCTGAGTTAGGTCCTGAAGAGCCCTTGTACTGCAGAAATGCAGATGTACATGGGGCTTATATATTAGCTACTCAGAGCTTCTTCCTGTTCTCCCTGCTCGGGAGAGGTCAGATAACACTCAGGGTTTGGAGGAGGTGCTCAGTCTGGAGAGCCTCTGTGTGGTAGAGAAGAGCTGATCTACCTTTGTGTGGCTAAACTACAGCAGTGTCTGTTCTTCAGGTACACATTCCACCAACTTCATTTTGGCTAAACACTTGAAATGCTTCCATCTAAGCTAGCTTATCCAGAGGCTAGCTAAAAAGCTCAGGCCGATCTCTATAAAGGCAAGTTCCTCCAAGACTGTGTTGTACCTTCATTTGAGCAGAGAAAGAAGAGGGAGTAGGAACCAAGACTGAGACAAGAATATCTGGGCTCTGGGCTCTGATTCCCTCGTTTGCAAAATTAGAGTGACAACATGATATGATGTAAACAAAAAGCATTCGGATTAGATCTGGGTTCTAATCCTCACTCAACCACTCACTCACTAGGTGACCTCTGTACCTCAATTTCCTCATCTGTACAATGGGAATTATAATACCTACTCTATCAGGTGGTTAGAAGAATTAAATAGATTGTGTGGAGTGACCATGCCAGGCATAGAGTAGAAATAGGTCATTAGGTGACATCTGTTAGTATTAGGAAGAGACGTTACAGTCTTCTTATTTGGGGAACTTTTAAATAGGAAGTCCAGTTTCTCAGGAGGGGAAATGCATAGACTCCATTCCATTGTCACTTAGAAAAGAGTGATTTAGAACTGGTATGGTGTGGGGCGCCTGGGTGCCTCAGTCAGTTAAGTGTCTGCTTCAGGCTCAGGTCACAATCCCAGGGTCCTGAGATCAAGCCCCAAATCAGGCTTCCTGAGCCTGCTTCTCCCTCTCCCTCTCCCTGTTGCTCCCCCTGCTTGTGCTCTTTCTCTGTAAAATGAATAAATAAATTCTTAAAAAAAAAATAGTATGGAACTTTTAACTACTTAGGCAAGGTTACCTCTTGACTAAATTATACCCTTTATCCAGTGGGAGGTAAGAGAAATCTGCCTTTTCAAACTCTGTGCCATGGGCTAGGGGGAGGGGAGTACAGGTACGTAGGACCCAAATTTTGCCCCCAACAAACTCAGCTCAGGAGGGAATATAAGACAATAATTTCAATAATTTCTACATGAGGCAGAAAGAAACCCTATCTATGCAGGATAAATATTGTTCTATGGGTTCTCATCTCCAAGGCAGGGCCCCAGAGGTAGGGTAACCACCCAATTTATTATCCAAACTGGGACTGTCCAGGGTAGTAGGCATAAACCAGACCCATCCAGGGTGAACTGGGACCTATGTGGTCACCCAGCCCAGTGGGTCCTATAAAATTGATGGAACTAGTTTTAGGTTCTTCTGTATTAAATTGGAGAGTCATGAATATTAGCACTAGAGTGAACTGGGGAGTTTTGGTTCTTTGACCACATGAAATGCTTATTCTCTTTTTTCCCATTTAATCTATATAACTCTATTTTTTTACTTAAATTCAATTAGCCAACATATAGAGTACATCATTAGTTTCAGCTGTAGTGTTCAATAATTTGTTAGTTGCATATAACAATACCCAGTGCTCATCACATCACATGCCCTCCTTAATACAACTCTTTTTAAGTGGTGGGCTTATTGTCCATATTTTTTCAGTTGAGAAAACTGAGATTCAAGAGCAAGTACAACCACCTGTGCATTTGAACCCCTCTTTTCTTCCATAGCCTTGAGGTCATCAATCAATGAAAGTCTTTCTGTTTGTACTTATCCCCTTCCTTTTAGAATCTTTCCCTAATACTATAAACATGCTCAGGTCTCTCATAGCTTTTAGAAAATCATCTCACCTACAGTTACTCTCTACTAACCATTTGGTGTCTGTCTTTCCTTTATCAACCAGTCTCTGGGAGGACCAGCAGACACTTGCTACATTCGTGGCCTCCTCCTTACATCTTGAACTCACTCTCCAATGGCTCTGCAAAAGGGAGACAGTATAGAGATTGCCTAAAGTCATATATTCTTGAGTCAGACAAACCTGCATTTCTGCCACTGATTAGCTTTGCACTCTTGAATCAAAAACTCTTCTATAACCCTTAGTTCCTGTCTGTAAGTAGAATTATAGCACCACTGTCTGAGGACAGTTGCAAGGATTCTGGGATGAAATGCTTGTTCTTCTTACCTTCAAAAAAAAAAAATGTTCACAGCAGATTATTAAAGGTTAAATACAAAATTGCAATATAGTAAGCTCTAATTTTGAAGAACAGGTATGCATAAGAGATATATATGTGCTTTGTAGGATTGTGTGTAGGATATACATACATGCTAGTATGTATATATATTTAAGGAGAGAGAGAGACATATAACAATATTAAATGTAGTTTCCTGAGTTGCTGAGCTGTTGATACCTTTTCTACTTTGTACTATTTTGTGATTTCAAATGTGTAATAACTTTTAAAAATTAAAAAAGTTCTTTACAAATAGTACTACTCACTAGTTTATAAACATCTTCAAAATAGAGAGGTATGTTATTGTTCGGCTAAGAACGCCTTTTTCTCTCACCTGCTTACCATCCCCTAGCGAACCCCCAGCCTCCTTTCTTCACCTGGATAACTTCTCTTCCTCCTTCAAGACTCTCATCTTTTGGGATGCTCTCTTCATGCCCAAACTGAGCTAAGCTCCCCTCTGTCTTCTGTATCACCCTGTTATAACTCTAACATAGCATTTATCTTAGATAGCACTTTACATATCTGTTTTTGTCGCTTTCTTCATTAGATTGAGTCAGGGACCATATCTGATTCATTTCTGTGTCTCCAAATGAATCCTAACACATAACAGACGTCAGTAAACATTTGTGAACTAACTGGCCTTGTTGTACCTCCTCTCACCCCTCACCGATGGCCCAGCACATAGTAGGTGCATTATATGTTTAGTAAGCTGTGTAGATGATTGAGGGAGGGAAAGAAAACACCAAGGTGATATTGGTGACTCCTGGCATTTGTTGCTAATGGGAGGGTTTGTGTTGCTGTCCCCCTAGTCCTGGTAACCCGAGAGGATGACTTCAACAACCGACTGAACAACCGTGCCAGCTTCAAGGGCTGCACAGCCCTGCACTACGCTGTCCTTGCTGATGACTACCGCACTGTCAAGGAGCTCCTTGATGGAGGTGAGCGCATGGGGGAATGCGGTTGGGGGTTGGCAGAGAAAGAGTATTTGGCAACCTCTCCACTCTGGAAAATCCATGCTTCTGCAGAGCTCTGTTCCCCTCACAGAGCGGGAAATGCCCAGAGGGTGGCTCCACCTCATGAGAGTGGCTCTGAGATGTGTGATTTGCCTTCGTGTGGCTGGAATGTGTTCTTTGCCTGTGTGTGTGTCACACACCACACCATGCTGCCTGTCTGCATATGCTCTGAGTTGCTCTGAGTTTTTTTGATTGTGCCTCTCTCCAGAAGTGTCCTCTTTTCTCCCCTGTGACCTCCAGAGCAGGGCTAGTGGAACAAGGAAGGAAGCCCTTCAACTCTCTACCAGTGCAGGTCTCAAAGACATTCTCCTTGATCCCATGCCCCAACCACAGTCTAAATTAGGCCCCTTTCATTACTCTGGATCATGGCACGCTATTCTTTCCCATCATCTTGTCACAATCTGGAATTATTTTCATGTGTTCAGTAGCCTTCTCCTTAACTTGACTCACTCCCTAAAGGCCACTGATTTGTCCCCAGCACCTAGTATAGTACTTGGCATAAAGTAAGCAGTCAATAAATCTTTCACTGATTGAATACCCTCCCTTTGGAGAGTGTTGGTTTAATTGGAGAGACAGTATGTGCCATCCCCCAGTTTGGGCTGGGCTCATCCTATGTTGGTCTGGTACAGAGTTACCTGCCACCCTGTCAGATACTTCCCACGCTCTCACTTTCCCTCCCACTTCCCCTTATCCCATTCTGGCCTCTCCTTGGGGTAGGGAGAGAAGCATCTTACCTAGGTGTGTCGTGCCCAGGCCTCTGAGTGAGTATGGCACATGACTATCTCTTTATGCCCTTGCTGCCACTTCTTGAGGGCCTAGGGACCTTCTCTTGGGCCTGGATACCGAGGGCCTCCTTATTGGTGGTCATTCTTCATAGAGCCTGTGAGCCGGAACCCGCCTCAGAAGTCCTCTGAGTAACCCTGACAGGAACCTTCAACAGCTGGCAGGCCGGCATTTCCTTGGACCCTAGAAATGACTGAAGGAACCGTGTTTCTTCCCCAGGAGTCCATTCCATTTTAATTCTTCTCTAACTGGTTAAAACATCTTTTTTAAATACACTGTGATTTTCTTCTCTGTAATTTCTGCCAACTGTCCTCTGCAGCCTAATCACTTTTTCAAAATCCAATATTCAAAGAAAGTTCTTTCAGTCCCAGAGCCTTTCCTTCACAGCCTAACATTCCCAGATAATGTTCTAGTCCTTGTCATGTGATTGGGCTGGAGGGGTTTCTCAGTAATCCCCAAGTCCTGCCACCTTCTATCAGCCACAGCCACACTGGCTTAGAACTTAGGCCTGACCCATACCCCCAGCCTAGGCGATCTGCCCCAGAGCAGCAGAGTGTGGCTGGCTCTGGGGCATGAACACTGTGAGGTGTAGGACTTCTCATGGATGTGGTGACAGTGCCTGGGGTGACTGATGCTTTCAGAGCAAGAGCTCACTGCTTTCAGAAACAGAGACTTAGGAAACTTGTCTCAAGCAAGGTGCTGCTGACTCTATCCTTTGGAAAGACTTCAGGCAAGACATTTGCAGCTAAGAATTGGAGCATTCACCATAGGACTTGTTTCTGCCGAGCCTTAAAATCAGTCAGTACTCCCAGCCGTTGTCCAGTGGTTTACATTCCCTGCTTCTTGTCAGCCCCCAAACCGGGAATTCACTCTAAAGAGAGACCCTCACCCAGCCTTCCAGATTGAACACCTTTGAAATGAAGATGCACAGGCCTTTTATGAACCATCCCCCACCCTCACCCCCCCAGGCCAAGGCTGGTCCTTTGAGCCATTCCAGGGGCATGGTTCCTGCCTGTTGGCTTGGAACAGATGCCCTTAGCCCCCAACTTTACAGTTCGTCCACCTGCCTTTTTACCCAGCATCTATTTACACCCCCTGCCTTAATCTCCCAGCCTCAAGGGCCAAAACTATTAACCCACTTATTTCTCCTTTCCCGACCTGAACAAGTGGCCATCACTCAGGGCCTGCAGGCCTGCCAACTTCTATCCCCCCTCACCCCCCTTGACCTCTCTTGGTCTGCCTGTGTGTGTGACCAGCCAACCGAGAGGCAAGATCCTGCTCTCTTGTCCTACGGGCTATTTCCAGTCACATTTCCAAGGTCTTGTGACCTCAGCTGACCTCCTCCTGAGGGTTTCAGGGAAGGCAGAAGGGCCTGCCTTCCTGCCCGATGAGCTTTCTCAGCCTATATTTGCCACTGGCTTTGCTGCAGCAACTTTAGAGGGACACTCTCTGGGAGATCCAAGGCAGGCCTAGGCATAGGGGCAGCCTGTGCTCACGAGGTCCACACAGAACCCTTGTCTTTGAAATTGCTGAGTGTCCACAGGGCTTTAGTTACCCCATATGAGAGCTGGGAGGAGGTCCAGGCAGCTGCATCAGTCTATTAACGTGGGCAGTTCTCTGATCCTTTCAGAGGCAGCGTGGAGTAATAGAAAGGACACTGCGGACCTCAAAGTCAGGCCAACCTGGGTTTAAATCCTACCTCCCCCACCTACTAGCTGTTTTGCCTTGGATATGTTGCCTTAACTCTCTAGGCCTCAGTTTTCTTGTCTGTCAGATAACACCTGGGAAATATCACAGGGGTAACATGGGGACTAGTGATAATGCCTGTATATGCCCAGATATATGGTAAGTGCACCATGATTGTATAAAGATGTCAAGCTCTCCTCCTGACAGGTATAAGCCTCCTATTTCCTCCTTATGTAAAACTTGTGCTCCTGCCTAAAGACTTCATTCTCTTTAAGCCACAACTTCTCCATCCTGCCTAAAACAACCATCGTGTTCCCTCTCTTCTCATTTAGATCCCTCTCTCAGGAAGCTTCTCTTGGTGCTCTGGTCCAGTCTTACAGCACCACCTCTGAGCTCTTGCATTGTTAGGCTGGGTGCTTAGCACAGGTCATTTCTTCATCTTTAGGAGGTCCTGTAACAGTGGAAAGAACACAAGCTTGGGAGTCTGACAGACCTGGGTTTACTTTAGTTCTGCATTGTCACTGTGGGCTAGGTAGTTGTCATTTCTGAACCCGTGGACTTCAGGGCATCCTAAGATGATCAGGCAAATTGACCCTGACCCTGAGAGATTCTCAGACTGGTAGAGGAGATAGATATGGAAACAGGCAGTGGCAGCTGGGTGGGTTTCTGGTGGGGGACTGGACAGGGGCTCTGGGAACATAAAGGAGGAAATACCCTAGTGAGTAAAGATGTGGAGTCAGTTATAGAAAGCCTGGGGCTAGAGGGCAGGGGTGGGTGTGTGTGTGTGTGTGCGCGCGCGCGCGCGCACACATGTGCGCGCTTAAACCTTATTAGGAAGAGTAATGGGAGGCATAAAGAATAGCATGGAGGACTTTAGGAGAAGGCAGGGAAAAATGAAGGGGGAGAAAAGGGAATGGGAGATGAACCATGAGAGACTATGGACTCTGGGAAGAAAACTGAGGGTTTTACAAGGGGGGGAGATTGGGGGAATGGGTGAGCCCGGTGATGGGTATTAAGGAGGGCATGGATTACATGGAGCACTGGGTGTTATATGCAAACAGTGAATCGTGGAACACTACATCAAAAACTGATGTCCTGTATGGTGACTAACATAACACAATTTAAAAAAAAAAAAAAAAGGAAGGATAATGGGAGTTTGCCGCAGTTTTATGTGGTTGGGTTCTGAGTTCTGAATTCACGAGGACCAGTTTTCTACTCCTGAGCTCCACACAGAAGTGGACGTCTTTGTGGTTCTCATTCTGTGACTGTGCTGCTTCTGCCTGTGTTGTTGGCTAATGAACTAAAAAGCTCTGCCTCAGCACTTGACTGCCAAGTACAAGAGAAGGTTGGAGGGAGGTAGGGTAGGAGAGACAGGATGACTAGGAAGAGGAGTAATCAGGGAGGGTGGGGAGTTGCCTCCCTTAAGCCCCTAGAGCTATCTACCGGGATTTCTAGGGCTCCTCAGGGGCTTTCGCAGCTGTTTCCTCCCAGGGATGTGATCTCTCTGCCAGATCCATCTTCCTGAGACATACCTCCAATCTTGGCAGCCATTCTCAATCAGGGTTCCTCCGGAGCATTGAGCCCTAATGCTGTAAGGCAGCCACTGTACACATGGAATAACTCCTCTCCCAGGCATCTAAAATGGTACAAGTTATGCACCATTCTTGGGAGAATTGAAAAAATCGTTACTCAGATAGTTTCCTGTGTGTGGTTCAGAGGAGAAGCCCAGTTGAGGAAAGCTGCAAGGCAAGAGCATGAACTGTGGATTCAGGATCTGAATGCCAGCCCTGCCACCAAATAGCCTGTGGTCTTGGGCCAACTACGGACTGCTCTGAGGTTCTCTTTCCTCATCTGGAAATGGGAGTGTGCCACCTACTCTCTCATGTCAGGAGTAGGGCATGTGTAGGTTCTACAGGGGAGGCACTTTATGGATAATACTTGTTGTTATTAACTTCAAAAACACTCGGTGCTTACTTGTTAAAAAAATAAATACAAAATAGGGGCTCCTGGATGGCTCAGTCTGTAGTGCATGCGACTCTTGATCTTGGGGTTGGAGCCTCGTGTTGGGTGTAGAGATTACTTAAAGAAAATAAAAGTCTAAAATAAATACATATATACATACACACATGCGCACACACATATATATACAATATAAAAAGAATCCTACTCATCCTAACTTTTTAACCTGATTTTGGAGACATTCTAGTCTGACCCTCACCTTTTTTCCCACTGCTACCCCAATATCCAGCTGTACAGTAATGTCGCCCCAGAGTTCCTACCTTGGTGCCTTTACTCATGCAGGTTTTTCTGCCAGTCAGTCCACATCTTCAGTGCCACTTCCCTTCTGAGCTCTTCCCTGCTCCCTGGGATTTGGGTCCAGTCCCCGCTACTAGACTGAGGTAGATTGAGGGTGAAAACAGTGTCTGATTTGCCCCTGCCTCCTTTGTCACGGTGCTCTGCACACAGTTTTGTACGTGATGGGGTGCACTGATAAATCAATCTCTAAGGCCACTGTAGATTTTCCATTTGGAGATGTGGCACCCTTGTTTCCTGGCCCACTCGATCTTCGTGTCAGATTGTATCTGGTGTCTTAGAGCTCTACACACAAGCCACCTCTTTACAACTATCTTTGTAGTTATAGTACCACTGCCTTTTCAGTGCTTATCACCTCCAAAACACTTGGCCTTTGTGAAACCTAACAGCACTTTCCCCAGGGCTTCCCTTAGCCACTTTCCTTCTACTTACTTTCTTGGCTCTTCCTTGCCCTTCTCTCCCAAGGGCATGACTGAGTCCTCAGTGTTAACCAGCCATCATCAAATGAGTCAGATTCCTCATCAAATGAGGAAGATTCCTCTGCCTAAGGCTAAAAGCCTTTCCAGTGCTGACATCTTCCCTTGAACAGCCTGTTAGTTTGTTTTGGGGGCTGGAAACTTAAAGTTCCTTTCATTGTTCCACTGCACTGTCTGTCCATCTGGCTGGACTGCCAGATGCCGAGGGAGTTGGCTTTGCCTTGGGCTGTCCTTTGGAAACTTCACCCTCTGATTCTTGCCAGCCGTGCAAAGAAGGGGAATGAGCACTGAGCTGAAGATCAGCTGTTGTGGCCCTGCTACCAGCAAATCCTTTCTCCTTTAGGCAAATCCTTTCTTCTGTAGACAAATCTTTTCTTCTCACTAAAATAGGTAGTTAGAGTAGCTGATCCCATGGACCCCTTCCAGCTCTAGCATCCTATGTAACCCCTAGGCAAGTCTTTTCATTCATTTTTCAAACACTTACTGAGTACCTCTCCTGTCATAGGTCCTACCCTAGGCACCTGGGAAATAAAGACGATCCAGACATGGTCTTTGCCCTTAAGGAACTCATAGTTCAGAGAGGAAATCAGACATTTTAACAAAGAATTGCTATCAGGTATATTAATGGAGATGTATAGGAGGTGCAGAGGGATCATAGAGAAAAGACCTTTCAGTCCCAGGGGAGAGCAGGGAAAGCATAGTGTAGGGGATGGTGTCTGCACTAAGTCTTACAGGATGAATACAAGTTTACCAGGCGGATGAGGGAGAAAGGCAGAGGGACCAGCATCTCCAGAGGCATGGAGTATGAAGCAGCATACTTCAATGCATTCAGTACATTGCAGGTGGTTCAGAAGAACTGGGTTTATAGGGTATGGATGCAAGGCTCAGAAGGCAAGAATGGAAAGCAGGAGCCAATAATGGAGGCCTCTACCAAGCCTTGCTCAGGAAATTGGACTTTATCCTCCAGGGGGAAAGGATTAAAATTTAGGGGAGGGAAAGATTGGATTTATATTAATGTGAAAAATGGTTTAGGAGTTTCAAAAATGTTTATCAGTAATTGAATGGGTAAATAAATTATGGAATGTTCACACAGTGGAGTAATCAATTGAATGAATGACACGAATGACTCTCACAAACCTAGCATTCTGGACACAAGCCAGACATGAAAGAGTACTTACTGTATGACTACATTTACATACAGAGTTCGGAATAGACAAAACTAGCCAGTGCTATAAGAAGTCAGCATACCCTCAAGTAGGCAGATAGTGACTGGGAGAAGACACCAGGGGGCTTCTGGGATGAGTAATAGTCTATTTCTTTATCTAGATCCTGGTTGTGCAGGTATATCTACCTTGATGAGAATTCTTTGAGCTATGCCCATCTGTATTCTTTGTACTTTTCTGTATATGTTATACTTGAAACAAAGGTTAAGAAAATGGAAAAACATGGATAGGAAGGGGCATGGTTGGAGAAAGGGGAAATATTTCATTTAAAAGCTTTGCAATTGTCTAGGTGAGACCTAAGCCAAGGCAGTTGCAGTGGGAAGGGAGAGAAGACTGATCCCAGAAAGAGTCAGGAGTAGAATCCATAGGATCAGACCATGGGAGAGGAGTCAGGATGAGGTCCAGGTTCTGGGTTGGATGACTGAGTAGATGGCATGTACTTGGGCAGAGATAGGAAATATAGGATTGGAGGTACAGGGGTATGACCAGGGCTATTTTGAACATTTCCTCCTTTCCTACTTTTTAGATTCCATGGCCCAGTGTTCTGATGATTCCCTTGCTGCTTTTTCCCTTCTTTGCACTCATCTGATGAAACACTGACTAACCCTGGTTAAACCCAGTTTCTTTTTACTTCATGTCTGTATCAGGAGAACTGAATATTGCTGGAGAAAAAAATCACACAACCATGCTAAGTGGACTCACTTTGCATTTACAACTGTAAATCTCACTGTCATCCACCCCACCGTCCTTGTGAGTACAGTCACCATCTTATTCACCATCTTATTTTTATACCTTCATTTTCCTCAGACCTCCAGTCCTCTCCTCCAGCTACCAAGCCAATGACCCCACCTCACGCTTCCTACAGAAAATATATTGTAGTCAGAAGGGAACTACCTCATCTTCCCACTGCTTCCATTGGCCTACCCCCATCTGTACTTGAATGCCACCCTCCTTCCTCTGCAGTTCCTAAGACCAAACCTGCATTTGAGCTCAGGCTCCTGTTTCCTCTGCTTCTCAAGGACTTTGCCTTTCCAGTTATCTCTTATCTCTCCTGCATTATCTTTGTTACCCTCTCCGCTGGCTGATTCCAGTCAGCATAAAAATATGCTCTACAATCACCCATCTTAAACAAGAAAGCTAACTAAGAATTTCCTGAGCCGTATATCTCCATGCAACTGCCACCTCATTTCTGTCCATCCCTTCATGGCAAAAGTCCTGAAAAAGAATGATCCCTATTCACTTAATCCACTCCCCCAGCTCCTGTTTTTCCCTCCATCTCAGTGTCAACTTGGCCAAAATATGCATGCATCTGCTTTTCTCCCAAAATTGGCATCTGCCAGGTCTTCCACATCTCAATAAATGATATCATCATCTACATAGTTTTCAGGCCCCAAATCCTGGCATCATCCTTGAATTCTCTTTTTTCCTTACATTCCCTGTCAAGTCCGTCAGTAAGTCCTGTCAGTTGTACCTCTAAAGCACATCTTGAACCCATTCCTACTTTCCCATTTCCATTAGTGCAGCTCTAGTCCCAAGGTGATGACCAGCACAGCTTCTTGGCTAGTCCCACATTTCCATTTTTGTCTTCCCAGATCCATCCTCCAAATTATAGCCAAGGAGATATTTTAAAACATAAATCTGGGTCACCTGGGTGGCTCAGTGGGTTAAAGCCTCTGCCTTCGGCTTAGGTCATGATCCCAGGGTCCTGGGATTGAGCCCCACATTGGGCTCTCTGCTCAGCGGGGAGCCTGCTTCCCTTCCTCTCTCTCTGCCTGCCTCTTTGCCTACTTGTGATCTCTGTCTGTCAAATGTGCTCTCTCTCACTCTCTGTCAAATAAATAAATAAAATTAAAAAAAAAATCTTAGTCAGTCAATCAGTCTTGTCATTGTTCTGCTTAAAACCTTCCATTGGTATCACCCACACCAAAATGAAATCCAGACTCCTTACCAGAGCCTGTAAGGCCCCAAAGAACCCAGACCCTGCCTGCCTATGTGACCTCATCTCTAGCCACTCCCCATCCTTGTTCATATTTCTCCAGTTACATACTGGCCTACTCTTACCCCTCAGGTGCACTGAACTCCTTCCCTTGGCAGGGCCTCTGTACCTACCTCTCCCAGTTATTGGGATAATTTCCCCCTTGGGAATTCAGGTCTCAACTCACATGTCCCCCTCCTCAGAGAGGCCTTCCCTGAGCACTCTAGTAAAATAGTTCCCCCAGTCACTTTCTCTCATATTATCCCGTTTTTCCTTCTTTCTGCCATTTATCAGTCCCTAAAATGATCATGTTTATTGGTTCATCATCTCTCTCTTCCCCACTAAAATGTAAGCCATGTCTCTTTATTTTGCTGCTATATTCATATCTCCTAGGGAAAAATAAAAACACTCACAGCTGGCTTATGGTAGGTGATTAATAAATAGTTGTTGACCAATCAAGGAACCTGGGGGACACTCTCGGAGAGGTGTGTAGCAGACAGTTGGATAAATGGGTCTGAGGCTCAAGAAGAAAAGACTGCTAAGTTGGGCATGAAAATTTCAGAGCTGTTGGTTTCTTGGGGGCAGTGGAAGTCTGTGAGTTTCCCATGGAGAGCTGTAGAACTAAAGATACCCAAGGACACAACTGAAAGAACCTACATTTCAGATGTGAGCATGGGAAGAGCAAGTGCAAGAGATAACTGAGGGGGAAAAGGGGAACAGGAGTGGAGAATGGGTTGCTTTAAGGCAGCACTTTGCTCAAACAATCTATGAAAGATCTGTTTCTTTTTGTTGTTGTATGAATTGGTAATCTGTCATGAACCAATACTTTTGTAAAAAACAATAAAAATAAATTACTGGAAAAATTATATTTTAAAAAGGCATACAAAATAGAGGCTTGAATTTGTCATTAGGTTCAACAGATATAAAATTATCCTAAGTTGCTATAAAAGTTTCCAGACAATCCACTGTACTTTCCTCATCAAGAACTGGTATCAGGGCTCACAGACCTGTGCCAGTACATGGACCACACCTGAGACATCACTGCCCTGATGGTACGCCTGGACAAGAAGGGAAGACAGATGAGCAGAATATAGCCTCTGCCCTCAAGTAGCTTGAAGTCCATTGGGCTATTTGGGACACACAGTCAGACTATGTAGCAGAGAGATCAGAGCACTGCCATTATGATGCAGGCACCCAGCTTGCCACCGTCTCACCTCTGTAGGACTTGTGGCATCTCTGCCATCACTTTTTTTCATCTGTATGATGAAGAGATTATGTCAGATCATTGGAAGCTGAAGGTTCCTCATGTTTTTTGGATATGGAGCTAAAAACCCTGCATGCCAATAAGTGTCTGTGGGAGGGATGGGGAGTGACTATTTATGGGTACAAGGTTTCTTTGGGGCCTGGTAAAAATATTTTCAATTAGCAATAATTACACCTCAGATAAACCTCATTGGCTACGATATTGCCACTGCACAAAGCTGGTAAAAATATTTTAAAATTAGATTATGATAATGGTTGTACAACTCTGTAAATACACTAAAAAAGCATTAAATATATATTTTAATGGGTGAGCTTTATAGTATATAAGTTATATCTCAATAGAGCTGTTAGAAAGATAGAAAATCCTCCATGCCACTCAAAATCAGGAATGATTGGGGGTGCCCAGCTGGCTCAGTTGGTTAAGTGTCTGCCTTCAGCTCAGGTCATGATCCCAGAGTCCTGGGATCAAGCCTGCGTTGGGCTCCCTGCTCTACCCCCCGACCCCCCACCCCACCGCCCACCTCACCCCTACCCGCAAATTCTCCTGCTCTCTTTCTCTCTCTCTCTAATTAAAAAAAAAACAAAGAACCAGAAATGATTGGCTTGTGTGCGTGAGTGGTTGCAGGCCAGAAAGCCAGGAGGACCCAACAGGCCCCATAGCTAAGGTGGTAGTTAAGAGGAGCTCCTCTGTTGTATATGAAAGTTTTCTTTTAAAAAGTACTATTCAAGGGCGCCTGGGTGGCTCAGTTGTTAAGCGTCTGCCATTGGCTCAGGTCATGATCCCAGGGTCCTGGAATCAAGCCCCGCATTGGGCTCCATGCTCTCAAGGGGCCTGCTTCTCCCTCTCCCACTCCCTCTGCTGTGTTCCCTCTCTCACTGTGTCTCTCTCTGTCAAATAAATAAATAAAATATTTAAAAAAGAGTACTATTCAAAACTTATCTGTAAAATTTTGTTTTTGTTGTAAAACTCGTCTTTTCGCTTATTTCCTTTTATTACTTTAACAACATTTATGGCATTTCCCTATCCTTGTGAAGCTTAGACTCTGGCAGAATATAGACATTAGGCAAATAATTACAGAATTATTAGCTAATTGTCACTGAGATAAGTATTATTATTAAGGAAGAATAGAGGGTCCTATGAGAGCCTAACAGGGATCTGATCTGGTCTGAATTGAGAGAAGCCTTCCCTGAGTAAATGTTTTGAGACCTGAAATGTAGATCTCAGTTCATCACTTAACTTGAGAAAGTCCTATGGAGAATCATCCAGAGGGACCCAGTACTCTCGTCAGTGGCATGTGGGAATGGAGGGGTTCTGTGGTGGTAACATTTCAGTCCACATGGTAAGTAAAGGTCAACAGGGGCCCTCAGTGACCCTAAGTCCTTCCTCTGTCCTTGGCCTAGTCAGCCCCTCACCCAATGCAGAGTAAAGAACTGTCCTTGCTAACCCCCAGGGAAAGATATCTCTGTATCCCAGATCCTGTGGATGTAGAGGAGTCACTGCATGGTTGAGTTACAGATGAGCGCCTGGCCACCAGAGCCCAAGCTCTTCAGAGCCGCCTGCCATCCAGGCACCCTCATTTCATCAAGACTGTAATCGGCTCCAAGCAGTCCTTGGATGAGCCTGGCTGGTATCCGGCATGACCTCATCACCGCCAGCAGAGGCAGCTGGAGGCCAACTCTCCCCTGGGTGAAGGAGAGGTCAGCCTTAGCTGGGGCAGGTCTGTTCTCTGTCCAGTGTTCTCCTCCACCTGCACTGGGCCTGGAAACAGAGCTGAGTAGAATTCAGATTTCCTGAAGCAAGGCCATCTGCCCTTTGCTGGTCCAGTCTTGCTCCTTCAGTGAATGTGCTTGTGGACAGAATGCACAGAAAAAGGGCAGCACTGCAGCTTTAAGAAGGGATGTCAATCTGAAGGTCAAGGTCTGCAGAATAGTAGCAAAGTTCCCATCCTAGAGTCAGACTAGGGATTTGCCCAGGACCAAGTTTCCCTACCCAAAAGGAGTTGTGCTTCTAGCATTCATGCTTTCTCTTCCTCTACACAGAGGCCTGGCAGTGTCCCAGAAGGAGCACGGCAGAGATGCTCTCTATAGGCTTATACCATAGACTCCTTCCCAAACATGGTTTTAGAAATGAATTCTTTCATTTCTAAATGAAAGTGGCAAGAAGGAGCTTGCCACTTCAGGAATCCTTCAGAAACTCCCTTTGAAGTAGTGAATGCTGTTTGGTTGGAAGTGCTAAGTCAGGTTTAGGTGATCTGGCACTAATTTTAGCCTTGCTATGCAACCTTGAGGAGACCCTCCGCCTCACTGAGCCTCTAAAGATCTAAAACTAGATCATTGGATTTCAATCTCAAAGCTTCCTTCTGTTTTCATATTTTGTGACTTTCAATGAATGCCTTCTGATTTATCTAATTGCAAATCTGAGAATTAATCTAATACTTAATTCAGCAACTATTAAATATTTTCCTGCAGCTGACCGCCAGTATCCCTTTTCTAGGTTCCTCTGAACCTATGCTCTTAAAGCGTCCTGAATAATTTCTTTCTTAAACTTACCACAACATGTAGTCATACAGTTATTTGATCACTAGATCTCTCCTTTGTTATATTAATGTGTTTCCTGAAGGTAGAGGGTCTGGATCTGCAGTGTTTATATTCCCAGCATCCTGCAGTATCCTTAGCGCATGACGGGTACTCAGTAAACATTTGTTGAATAAATGTATTTATAATGGGCACTGGACGTTACAGGAAATAAAAAAGAGAAAGAGGCAGGCCCTTCTTTCAGGCTGCACCCGAAGTTGGCGCAAAGGCTCATAAACAAAGCACACTGAGAACAGTGCAGGACAGTTCAGGACTGAAATAAACTTACACCAAGGGCAGAATAAACGCATGTAATGAATGAGGAGGGGAAGATCATTGTTGGTGTTGTAGAAGCTTCGTGGAGGAGGGGGACTGGAGGCTGTTCCGTAGGACAGGTAGAGTTCAAACAAGTAGAGGGAAGGAGGAAAGCTTTAACAGAAATAAGATTTGCATGTTAGAGAGGAGGAAGAAGCGGGCCCCCTGCTGGATTATGGGTAGGGAGTGTGAAGAGCCTTGGGGATGAGCAGAGGACTTAAACTCCACTTTGAAATCAATAGAGCTCCTGAGGTGACTGTCGTTTGTTTAGTGACTAGTGGTTTTTACTTTCAAAATTTTATTTTTTTTAAGTGTATTTTAGAGAGTGCAAGCACACGCGCTTGAGGGTGGAGGGAGGAGCGGAGGGAGAAGGAGAGAGGGAAGCAGACTTCTGCTGAACACAACCTGACAGACTCGGGGCTCAGTCTTACACCCTGAGATCATGACCCGAGCTGGAACCAAGAGTCAGACACTCAACCGACTGAACCACCCAGGTGCCCCAACAGTGATTTTTACTTTTAAAAATGTACAAGGTAAAAATTTCAAGCAGTACCAGAATATATATAGTGAAAAAGAAGTCTCCCTTCCACATCCCTGGTCGTCCTCCTCAGAAGCAACCATTGTAACTTTTCTTAAGTATCCTTCCTATTGCTGCTGTGAACAAATTAGCAAAAACTTAGTGGCTTAGAACAACTCAAGTTTATTATCTTAAAATTCTGGAAATGAGTCTAGAATGGATCTCAGTAGACTAAGAGCAAGGTGTCAGGAGTACATTACTTTTTGGAGACCCAGAGAAAATCTGTTTTCTTGTCTTTTCTAGTTTCTAGAGCCTGCCCACATTCCTTATCTCGTAGTCCCCTTATGTCTTCAAGCTGGCAGTGGTCAGTTGGTCTTTCCCCTTTTTCATTCTGACATTGAGTCTCTGCCTCCCTTTTTCACTTTTAAGGACCTTTACGATTACATTGTGCCCACCTGAATAATCCAGGGTAATCTTGCCTTCTCAGAGTCAGCTGATTAGCAACCTTAATTCTATCTACAACCTTAATTCCCCTTTGCCAGGTGATTTAGCACAATCACAGGTTCTAAGGATTAGAATGTGGATATCATTGGGGGGGCCATTATTCTGCCTACTAGACTTTCAGAGATATTTTATTTTTCTTCCTGTTTTGAATAGTTAATACTAGTACACAGTACAAAATTCAAAAGTTTTCAGTTAACGGTCTTACTCCCACCCCATCACAAACCCAAGTGGTTTCTCCACTATATTTTTATGACTTCTTTTTAAAAAGATTTTATTTATTTATTTGTCAGAGGCGGGGGGTGCGTACATGTAAGCACAAGCAGGGGGAGTGGCAGGCAGAGGGAGAAGCAGTCTCCCCAATGAGCAAGGAACCCAATGCGGGACTCAGTGCTAGGACCCTGGAATCATGACCTGAGCTGAAGGCAGACATTTAACCCACTGAGGCACCTAGGTGTCCCTCTTTATTACTTTTTCCCTTAAAATTAATAAGCAGTCTGTGGGGAGACAGTTTTAAGACTATGCAGCTATCCTCCTCATCAAAATTTCCCTCTGGACTTAGCTTCCATTGATGATTTTTTTTTTTTTTCCATTGATGATTCCTTCCTGAACCAGTCTTTTATGCAGTGGTTGCAAAATGAGTATTTTACAACTTTCCCAACTCCAGCACTCACTCCACATTGACCACTCAGCATCTGTCATCCTGTGGTAAACAAAAGTCCTTTCTTCCACATTTATTTATCTGTTGTGAAAATGTGCTCATGGCTACTATTGCTTTAATAGTTCTGTAACTCATTACTGTTCTTTGTTACATTGTGCTAAAATGCTAAAACTGTCTCCGATTTGGCCAGTGTGGCATACCCCAATTTATTTTTTTATTTTTATTTTTATTTTTTTAGCATTTCCATATTTCCTGGCAGAACAGGATGTTCCGCTCTTGTGTCCACCTTGCTGCTGCCCTGGAATCAGCCATTTCTCTCAGGAGCCCTAAGACTTTTTTTTTTTTTTTTTTTAATTTTATTTATTTATGTGTCACAGAGAGAGAGATCACAAGCAGGCAGAGAGAGAGGGGGAAGCAGGCTCCCCACTGAGCAGAGAGCCCGATGTGGGGCTTGATCCCAGGACCCTGAGACCATGACCGGAGCTGAAGGCAGAGGCTTAAACACTGAGCCTCCCAGGCGCCCCGCGCTAAGACTTTTTAATGAGCAATTGTATTATATGCTGAAACCTGAGTACCACATTTGCTTATTACCCCTTCTGTTGACAGGACCAGGAAATATATATGGTTATATACACATGTGCATACACGTATGTGCATATACATATTTATACACATATGCATATTGCATGTACATATTTTTGAAATCCTGAATACCACTACCTCCCATTCCAGTCCATCCCCACCGGGTTCTTCTTTGTCTTCACACATTTCTGCTTTATATGCCCCTTCTTCTGTAGGGAGAATGCTGGCTCCAAACAGCGCTGGATACATTTGCTCATTTTCTTACTCCTGTAATACATCTAAGAAGGCTTCATCCTTGCCTCACCTGTTCTACTCTAGAAAACAGACCTACTAAATGGAGTTCAGATCAGGGTTTGTTTGCAGTTCTCAGCCTACTCCATCCAAGGCTAAGAGTATAGAGTCAAATGAGTATAGAGTCAAATGCTAGCTTCATAAGTTACTTGGGTGGTATTTTCTCTCCTTCATTTTTTTTTTAAGATTTTATTTATTTTTTATTTATTTTATTTGACAGACAGAGATTACAAGTAGGCAGAGAGGCAGGCAGAGAGAGAGAGGAGGAAGCAGGCTCCCTGCTGAGCAGAGAGCCCGATGGGGGGCTCAATCCCAGGACCCTGGGATCATGACCTGAGCTGACGGCAGAGGCTTTAACCCACTGAGCCACCTAGGTGCCCCTCTCCTTCATTTTGAGTGTTAATCATTTGAAATACATTTGGGTTAATTTTTCAATTCACTTCTAGTTTTCAGGCTTTTCTACCTTACCTGTTTTTGTTTTAATTTTGTTGTTTGAACTATATAGAAAGATATATTCAGAAAAGTAAAACTCTCTCCTGTATCCCTTTCTACCCTTTTACTGCTCCCCATAGTAACCCTGACCCCATGTTTCTTTGTATAAGTAAATTAGATGTATTTTTAAATTTACCCTTTTTTCCTACACAAGAGGTAGCACATGATATATGCTCTTCTGCAGTCTGCTTTTTTTACATAACCATATTTCCTGGCAATCACACGATAGCAGTTCACAGAGGTCTTCCTCGTTCTTTTTTATAGCTGCATAGTATTCCACTGTATGTTTTTATTGTATTTCCTATGCTTAGACATTGAGTTTTCCAGTATTCTTTTAGTTACCAATAATGCTACAGTGAATAACCTCTTACACGTATATTTGGGATTGTTGGAGGTGTGTCTTTATAGTTAAGTCCTAGAAGTGGTATTGCTGGGTCAAGGGGTAGATGTATATGTCCTTTAGTTAGATATTGTGAATTTCTCCTCCACAGAAGTTGTGCCATTTTTGCATTCCCACTAACAATGTTATATGAAAGTGCCTTTTTTTCTCACCTCTCCCAACAGAGTGTATTGTCGAGCTTTTAGAGTTTTCCAATCTGGTAGGTGAGAGATAGTATCTTAGCATAGTTTTAGTTTGATTCTCCTGTTATGATTAAAGTTAAGAGCCATTTTGTATCTCCTGTGAATTGTCTTTTCATGTCTTTTGCCTGTTTTTCTATAGGACTTTTGGTCTTTTTTTTTTTTTCTTGATTTTTGAAATTTCTTTGTATGTTAAGGATGCAGCCTTTTATCTGTGATCTATATTGCAAATATTTTCTCCCACCTTGAACTGATATGTTTTTAATACTTCCCATATAATTTTGATACACAGCCAGGATTGCAAACCACTGGAGTAGTTTAAACTGTGCCAACTGGAACAGTTTCTTAAAGGAGAGTACATACAGAGAAAGGATCATGAGCTGAGGACTCAGCCTTGGATGTTACCCATAACCTGAGACAGAAGAATGAACAGGAACCTGCATAGGAGATAAAGTCATGGGTGTTAGGTATCATGAAAATCAAAGTGGAAAAGAATCGAAAGGAGGAAGGATTGGTCAGCAGCACTGATTACTGTAGCCATGAGGAAGAAGAAAGAGTTGTTGGGTATGTTAATGAGGTCCATACCTCTGCCTTCCAACACTGCTTCATTCCCGCTTGTTCAGACTGAGAGAAGACCCTCCTGATCTCTTTGATTTCGTCAAGCAGTATTTCCAGGGACTGGGCTATAGGAGGTCTCGCCTAACAAATAGAAATTGAAGGAACATAGCCTAACTACATCATAACTGAAGCATAATTACTCAGTCAGTAAGTATTTATTAAGCTCCTCCTGTGTGCCAGCTACTATTCTAGCCACAGACTGTCACAAGACCTCACTTTAAATGTGTGATTCTCTCGCACCACTTTCTGAAAAGTTTCTTTTTCCAAGTCCATCCATCTGGTTTGTCATGCAGCCTCAACTGAGACAAACTTGGTAAAGTCCTTAGAATTAATTAGAGAAAAATCCTTTTGAGGGGAATGGAATCATTAGCACCAGTTAGAAGCTCTGAGCCAAAAATGGCCCTTTTGGTGTAGCCTGCAAGTCTATTCCCTGCCCTCTCCTTCCTCCTAATCTTCCCACTGCCCTTCCACTTTTATTTTTGGTGACTGTTGCCTAGTGACCAGAGTTGGCCAGAAAGGAAGGAGCATAAACTGAGAGAGTCCTTGTTGGCAGTGGCTTCTAGTTTTTTTTAAAAAGCCACAATTTTATGAGGGAGATGAGTAATTCCTTCAGCCTTGATGGGGGATTGAAAAGCAGACATCAGCAGATGAATGGTTCCTGCACCCAGGACTGGAGCCTGTAGCATTTAATATCATAAAGATACCCACCTCCACACTCCTTATTCTCTCCCTACTAGGAAGTGTAGTTAGCAAAAATATTTCATTGGTTTCTGTTTTTGCAAATGTTCTCGAAGCTGCCTGTAAAGAAGGCTTCCTGCTTTCCTGAAGGTCAGAGCAAAAGTTTGTATATTTTAGTATACAGTTGGCCCTTGAACAATGCAGTGGTTAGGGGCGCTATGCAGGCAAAAATCTGCTTGTAACTTTTGACTCCCCCGAGATTCAATGATTAATAGCCTGCTGTAGATCAGAAAAGTCTGACCAATAATATAAATGGTTGATTAACATACATTTTGTATATTATAGGTATTATATACCGTATTCTTGCAATAATGTAAGCTAGAGCAAAGATGTCATTTAAAAAATCATAAGGAGGAGAAAATAGATGTATAGTACTATTTATCAAAATAAATCCATGTGTAAGTGACCTGCACAGCTCAAATCTGTGTTGTTCACGGGTCACCTGGGCTTCATTGCAGTAAGCCTGGCTCAACCACCACTTTAATGTACCAATTGCTCTCATGCAAGCAGAAGGCTTTACTTAGCTTTGGGAATAAACATGTAAGTGGCAGTGTAAGCCATCTCTTGGTAAACCCTCTTCTCTGTTGTGGACATTAGGCTGGGATTGGTCAGCAGAAGCTTAAACATCTGGTCAGGTCAGTCCTTTGGGGTGGTTGATGTTTTATAGACAACCCATCAAGATTGATTGGCCTCATAACTGAATTAGCCAGATGTGTGGGCATTGTGTGCCCTCTCCTCAGCCTCCCTTCAATGTTGTTAGACAGAAGCAGACATGCGATTAGCATGTTTGAAGATGATGTGTTTTTAGTGCATGAACAAAAGCTGCTGCCTTCTGCAGAGACTGTGGCTCTGCCCGAGACGTCAACAGTATAATTGTTGACTGCTAAATTCAGCCCAGACCCCAGGCTTGGCTGCCTTGGTCTCAGCTGTCATTTGTGGGCGGGGGTGGGCGGAATGCAGAAGCCCAGGGACCCAGGCTCTTATTATGTGCACTTTGAACTCTGCTTTATCCCGAGTCATTCACTTCCATGACAGTTGCTCCCAGCTGCTTTCTGGGCACAGAACCTGATGCCACTTCTGAGGGTAGTCTGTGCTGGATTGTGGGGAGAGAGGGAAGTGGGCTGGTCTCCTGAGAGTCCACAACTCCAGGAAACTTGCCCAAAATTAAAATGAGCTGAGGATCCCTGTACTCCTAGTGCTTATGCCGCATGCTATTCGGAAACATCTCTCATCTAGAAAACCCCTACCTTAGGTTGCATTGAACAGAAATCCTTGGCAGGAATAAGGCAAACCCTATTTCCCACCTAACTCTATATATGAATTATGTTTGAACACTTATTTCCATGCTATTGTACCACCTCTTTTCTAACCAGACTAGCCTACATATTTGCCTTACAATAGGCTAAGCATTTTCATGTCTCCAATACATCTGCTGATGCTTAATATTCTGTAGACTCTCATATTCAGTGTATCGAAACCCAACCTTCCACAGACTCCCCCATATTCATTATTTGGTGACTGGAAGCATCAATTACTGGTCACCAAACAAGAAAGTATTGTAAGTAAGTCTGATGACTTCACTCTCACTTTTCATCAAGCATGTCTGTCTTAGAATTTTCTCTCCCTTTTGTCTGCTAAAGAGACGGGGTGGGGGGCTTCGCGTTCAGTATGCGATCTCTGCAATAGACCATTGGTGAGATGCATTGTAGGAAGGAATGCCTAATAAT
Source organism: Lontra canadensis (assembly GCF_010015895.1). Taxonomy (NCBI): domain Eukaryota; kingdom Metazoa; phylum Chordata; class Mammalia; order Carnivora; family Mustelidae; genus Lontra; species Lontra canadensis. Next base: position 26,033,882 of record NW_022631001.1, read on the forward strand.
GGTAATTGTACTAAAAGTAGCAATAGCTATCATTTATTGAGTCCTTACTGTGTACTAAGCTCTATACTATGGCTTTTTTTCCTCTCTTAATAATTAAAATAACTGTGAATTTGATACTCTTATTATCTACATATTCCGTATATATAAACAATGGCACTGTTAAGTAACTTGGCCAAGTTCCACCACTCACTAGCAAGTAGCACAGCCATTGTGGTCTATCTCTGCTTATGATCTCATGAGCAGAATTACCAGTCTATATCCTCAGAGCCTCTACAGGGTCTGGCATAAAATAGGTGCTCTGGAATGTTGGTTGGTTGAATGAATGAATGAATCCATGTTCTTCCCATTGAACTTGCTTTCAGGCTTAAAGGGGGACTGGCTGAGCATTTGTAGCTTATGCCAAGAAGTATGGATTTTGTCTCCTCTCCTAATACCCAGCTGTACACAGACATGTTCCCTCCCACTCAGTAACAAACTGCCTGGAACTCTTTCCTGGCTCATATTTACAAGAGAATGTGATAAATTCTGTATTGATCCCTCCTGTTCCACTGTAAATTTTGCAAAAGATGATTAAATAGAGCAATAGAGTCTGCAGGCATTGTGGCTCAATATGTTGTGGAGTGGCGTATCGACCTCCTCCATCCAAAGGCAGCCAGCGCCTATCCCTGCTGCCCCAGACCAGTAATTAAAATCCTGTGAGACTGGGATTTAAAATCCAATCATATCCCTGAATCAAGCCTTCTAGCCTCCCCATGTGACGAGTGCAATAAGGTAACGGCAGGAGCATGTTTATGTCTGTGCTGAAGCAGTCCCCATAGGGTGGGTAAGAAATGGAGAGTTGGGTAGCCCTGCTGGCTAAATCACTTCACCCTGACATCACAGCCACTTGTAAGACAATCTGTAGGTACATAAACAGGTCTCCGCCAAAGATCAGATCTCAGTCTCTAAGAGCAAAATATCATGCACAGAATTCATGAATTGTGTTTTGGAGTGTACACTTCTGTTCCCACAGCGAGTAGTTGGTTTAAGCAAGTGATTTGGCTTGATTAAGCTATGGCCTTTAATAATCAAATACGTGTTTGCATTTCTACGGGATCTCTTTGGTTTAATCTAAGCTGAAGCCAACCTTCTCTGTGCTGAGGCCTGTAATCGAGGCACAAGATATTCTTGAAATAAACTTATCCATCTTCTCCCAGCAGGACCAGGAACTCTTTAAGAGCTGGGACAGTGTTTTCTTTTTTTCTTTCTTTCTTTCTTTTTCTTTTTTTTTTTTTTTTGAAGATTTTATTTATTTATTTGACAGTGGGGGGTAGTCACAATGAGGCAGAGAGGCAGGCAAAGAGAGGGGGAAGCAGGCTCCCTGCGGAGCAGAGAGCCTGATGCAGGGCTCAATCCCAGGCCCCTGAGATCATGGCCTGAGCTGAAGGCAGAGGCTTAAGCCACTGAGCCACCCAGGCGCCCCGGGACAGTGTTTTCTTATTCACCTTTGAATTCCTAGCACTTAGCTTGATGCCAGACACATAAAAGATTCTCAAAAAGTATCTCTGAATGAACAAACACAAATTAACAATTAGTCTTGGGGGAAAAAACTCCATAAGCTGAGGTATAAGTAGTAGATCTACCAGATGGTCATCCACTCAGTGTTTAAACATTTCTAGTGCTGGGGAACTCATTTGTTCCTGAGGCTTCTCAGAATCTATCTTTGGATGATGATTAGAAATTTCTTATATTCAACCAGAATCTGCTTCCAAGGGTATTAACTTTACTGCGGGGCTTATGTAGAATGAATCTAATCCTTGTTCCACTGCTGGCCCTTCCAATACCTGAAGATGCAGGCATGTTCTTCTGAGCTCTCTTTTCTCCAGCCTGCACCTCCAGTTCCTTAACCCATTATTCTCATGTGGCTTCCCAACCTTTTTCTACTTTTTTTAAAGTATTTTACTTATTTTTTTTTAGTAATTTCTACACCCATTGTAAGGCTTGAACTCACAACCCAGAGATCAAGAGTCACGTGCTCTTCCAGTTGAGCCAGCCAGGCACCCAACCCTTTCCTATTTTGATCACACTTCCCAAACCATCTCTACTTTGTCTCTCTTCTAAAACCCATGACTTCCCATTTATTTCCATTACTTTTCATCTCATTTGTTTCAGCTCTTAATGTCAGCCTTCCACCAGGTGTATCTGGCTCTTCTCACCTTAATCTGATGCCTACAGGTTTGATGAACAGACCATCCTGTGATATTTTTATTAAGGATAATCATACTAAACAGGACCATCCCTATTTGCTGCCACTCAGAACTTCCTTCCAGGTCATCTATGATCATTCCCCTTGGGTCTGGTTAGTCCACCAGTCACTACTAACCTTCCATACTGTACTGGCACCCAGTACAATTCTCCATCATGTCCTCAGGTTATCCTGAAATACCCCATCAAATGTCTGATGAAGTCCACATTTGCCCTGACTGCATCTATTGAGCACAGATAATCCCGATGAAGAAAGGAACTGAGGTTAGTCTGGCATGACTTGGGTTTCTGTGACCCCATCCTCATTGCCTGACAATCACCATTTCCTTTTCTAGGCAGTCACAGGGCATCCCTTTAGTGATACATCTGACTCTGGAGATGAGACGTATGTGTATAAAAAGTATGTGTTCAGTTAGGTATTTTAGGGGTTCAAAGGAGGAAGTGGTGCACGTAGGCTAGAGTGGTCTGGGAAAGTTTCTAGCCAGGGGAAATGGAGCTGGGCTTCACAGAATAGAGGGTCTGAGTGGTGGGCAAAGGGGAGTTTGCCACCGCTGAAGAGAATAGTGACACCTCTGTGTGGTCTAGTCCTTCTGGTCACATGGAATTGAAAGTCTGGGGGTGGGGCCTAGGATTGTGGGCAGATGGAAAGAGCCCTGGACTGGAAGCCTCCAACCTTCCCTTCTCCAGACTTCTCCAGTGTTTTTTTCCTTAGTACTGACTCAGTGTAACACCTCTGCTCTTCCCCAGCTGGTGCTGTGTTTTCCTGTCTCTCCAGCTACACAGTATGTAGGTCTCTTGTAGTGGGGGGAGGGGAGTTGTCATCCTCATCCCCTTGTCCGCCCTCACCACACTGCATTGTCACTGTTTCCGTTCCTGTCTGTCTCCCATCAGTCTGGGTTCTGCCCAAAGGCAAGAACCAGTCTGACCCTACTGTGTACCCAGCACTTGGCCTAGTGTCAGTTCTCAGTGGGTTTTAATAGAATGGCTGGGTCCGGTCATGAGGCAGTAGCTCTCTGTTCCATGAACTTTAGATATCCCCCTCTCTGCAGGCAAGGGGTCTCAACTGACTGTGTCTGTTGGAGAGTTAGGAGTTGCAGATGGTCTTCTAGGATGTCAGTTAATGTGGGTCACTATTCACCTGGTCCCCAGTTGGGGAAGCCCCAAATGAAAAGAAAAGGAAACCCCATCTTGTACCCTACAAAGCTGTTGATCTCAAACCTACCTCTAGAAATCTCCTGTATCTTGATTTTGGAGCATCTCAGCACACTGGAAAGGAAGAAGAGAGATTATTTTTTTTTTCCTGTTTTTGAGTCGTCAGGTCTTTGGAAGATAGAACTATGTGGTGGAAAAGCAGACCTGGCTTCTTTAAAAAACAACAACAAAAAAACTGATTATGTAAAATTGCGTACAAAAGAAAGAATAGTGTAATAAATCTGTGCTTTAAATTCCAGCTCTACTGTTTGTCTGCTGAGTGACCATGGGCAAATTATTTCAGCTCTCTGAGCCTGTTTTCTCTGAGTCTTTGTATGATGAATAATTCAGACACTATGTACAAAGGCCTTATACCCGACAAATGTTAGCTTACCTCTTTTCATCTTGCTCTTCTGCCAGACTCCATTAAATCACCTGGAAAATGGGGAAAATAATACCTCTTCTGCTTTCTTCAAATTGTTAAGAATGAAATACATGGAAGGAGTCAGCACAGGGTATGGCATGTAGTGAGTGCTGGTAAAGCTTGTTGGTCACAAGGGAGGCAGATCTAGAGGTGCACAGGTATGTGTGTGTATGTATCTTGAGAGTGCTTACTGGTGTGATTTATGGAAATAGATCAGGACAAGGTGTCAGGGAACTGGGGCTCTTCCTGGTTCCACTCAGCCTTCTGACAGCATTCTGGACAGATCTCTTCTCTCTCTGACCTGAGGGACTACAGGCATACTAACTATGAGGACTAAATGGGGATGGGCCCCCAGGAAAGGGAGGGTGTTGGAAAGACAACAGGATCCCATGGACAGACAAGAGAGCACTGAGAGCTGGAAGGTGGTAGAGACTTCCCAGAGGGAGGGACCTTGAAGAAGGGGTAGTCAGGGAAATAAGGAGCAGGGTTCCAGGTGTGAAGAGTGGCCCAAACAACAGGGTGGAGACAGGGAAGACTTGTGGTTTCTCTGATGTGGTCATTCTGTCTTTCTAGGAATGCTTCCTTGGTGGGGAACTCACATCCAGAAAGAGCAGATCCTTCCACACTGACAAACATCTCTGATTATAGGGGAATTTTCCCTTATATTCAACAGAAAACCTCTAATTGGGGGTAAACAAACTGTTGAAATAGTGAAAATCAAGATGAAGATGGTAAAGGAGCTAGCAGTAAAAATGGAAGGAAGAGTGAATATAAACATTATTACAAAGAACATTGTACCGTCTTTTTCCCCCCAATCATTTTCAGGCTTTTTGTTTTACTTGGTCCAAACAAAACCCCTAGAGGTAGACAAGGGAGCAGTTGTTACCACCAGAGAAGTGAAGAAAGTGTCCTGGATCACACAGCAGGGAAGTGGTAGCCTCCACCCATGCAAGCTCCGCCACCCACCCCCCTACCACCACCCTGCCTCTTGCTCTTTTAGAGAGCTGGGAGCCAGCTACATGCAGGGGAAGGGGTTAGTCAGGGAAACTCATTGGTGGTAGACCTGGATCACTAGAAGTCCGAAATGTCTGATAGAACTGCAGGGGTGGGGGTCAGTGGGGAGTGTATGAGCATGTCAATCTTGTTAATAATACGGCTTAACACATTTGTACACTGTTGTGTTTTTTTAAAGCCTTCTTATACTAACATTATCTTCGTTGATATTCACAGAAGCAGGCAGAGGGCCAGAACAAGTAGTGACAGGGGTAGAGGGAGTAACAAGCCCCCTCCCCCACCCTAATTTCAGCCCTTTCCCAAGGAAGGGCAGGTGAGCCAATCTGTCCTACCTCTTCCTCCCCACTTCCCCCCACAGAGCCTAGAGGGTGTTGGGCCTGACCTGACCTACTTTTCCAGAGAGATGTCTTGGGACCAGGAAAGAGACTAGGAGATTTGGCCTTCAGGAGTCAGTGACAGTCATACACTTGCTGTCAGAGGGCTCTTCTGAGGCTGGAAGAGCAGCCATGTTTTGTGTGACCTCAGAAGATAGTCCCTGGAAAGAAATCCATTCATTTGGTTAATCTTAGTGAAACCTGCTCTGTGCCAGGCCCTGTGCTGCGTAGCAAGGATACAGCAGTGGATCAGACATGATCCCTGACTTCAAAGAGCTCTCAGTGACAGACTGTTTCCATGCAGAATGATCAGTAAGGTAGAAGCAGAAGGGCCTGTGGGAACACAAATGGTGATACCGAACCTGGGATGGGAGGGAAACCAGGAAGGTTTCTTGGAGAAGCCTGAACCAAGTCTTTAAATATGAACAAGTCTTTGCTGGAAGACCAAGGTGGGAGTGGGTTTGGAGGGAGAAGTTGGAGCTCATATGAAACTGAGTTCTGTCCTCGGTTTAGTGGGGGAACCCCTTAGAACCATGAGCTCAGGGCTAGGTTCTGGGCGTAGTCAGGCAAGCCAGGGTGAGACCACCTGTTTCTGATATAGTGGAGGGGAATCTTTTCTTAGGGACTTGGAAGAGCTCACCATTAAGATGTTTTTCCACTCAGAAAATCTATGATTGTGTCAAACCAAAGACAGGCACTATGCCAGAGAAGAGCAGGGGGTTCCCTGGGTCCCAGTTGGCCAGACTTATGTCCTACCAACACCATTTCTACTGCTTTACATGATAAGACCCAAGCCAGCACTGGTACCAGCCAGGACCAGCCCATACCACCCCGACACACACACACCTTACTTTGCTGACCCAAGCCCTATTGACAGATCCCCCAGAATCTGAAGGAATTCAAGACAAATGGTTAAGAGGATGGAGTTAATAAAATTTGAAAAATTGAGGCCTGTCACTCCACTAAACTTTTTCAATACCACTGACAGAAACATATTTCCCCAATGAGTGACCTTCCACAGCTGTAGCGGGCAGGCACAGCCGCAGCAGTGCTGCCAGGAAGCCATTCTGCTATTTATCAAATATTATAAGCTGGGACACACTAATCTGGAGCAGGGAAAGGAGAGGAGGGGTCCTGCTCTATACTGCCTGGGGTGCTCCAGGTGTTGGCCCCAGCCCCAGACAGCCAGTGGGAGGTGACGGATGGCCTGCGATTAGCACTCCCCACCTCCATTCGGCCCTCTCACTTGCTCCCAGAGGCCTGACCCTCTAGACCAGCTGCTCGGCCCGGAGGGGCCCTGGGTAGGAGACAAGGGGAGGTCAGGCCAGGGCACGGGCCATCCTGATGCCCCCGGAGAGGGCAGACGGGTGACACCCAGTGTGGTTATTTATTGGAGTATAATGGTTTGTGGCCGTTGGTCGTGGAGGTGAAATCGATCAGTTGTAAAAGTCAGGTTCTATCAATTATTACAGCAATTAGTCAAGTCCGAGCAAGGGTATGGGGGGTTGGGGGACTAATATTAGATGGACATTTTCCATGGTGCCCCCACTTCAGCCTTCCTAAAGTGGGAGCAGAGAAGTGCTGCCCTGAGGCTCCAGAACCTTGGAGAAACCGGCTGGCTTCCCCGCTAAGAGTGGCTGGGTGGGGACTGACTGAGAGCCTCCTGAGCTAGAGATTGGCCCAGTACTATTTTAAAAGCTGTCCCTGTGCTCACTGGCCCAGGTGCAGAGATGTCCTACCTGTCCCCATCCTATGGTTTATGAAAAGTGACACGACTCCTACTAGAAATTACTCAGTGGCCAGTGTTTATGGCACACATTTTTCATTCTGTAAGCAAATATAGATCACTGACAACACTTGTTTGATGCAGCTAATCTCATCCTCTGTTCTTTCTCCCACTGTCTTCCTCTCCCACTTTTCCTTCCTTGCCTCCCTCCCCTTCTCTTTCATTTCTCTTCTCCCCTTCGCTCCTCTTGTCTTTCCCTTCTATAGGTCTCTCCTTATAGATTCCCCTTTTACTCCAGCCCATATCTAGTGACTGAGTTCCCCTCAAGGCTACCTAAAATGGAGGCCTTTCCCCTGCTGAATTGTAGCTCCCTTTTGGCCCTAGCCATGACCTAGGAACTTGTGGGGAGGGGAGGATGCCATCTGCCAGTGGCCCTCAGCCTTGTGGACCCCTCAGTGTTGAGCACCAGGGGGATGCTGGGTTGGGCTAGTAAGGCCAGACTAGGTGAACAAGCCCCTTAGTACTCCATTCCTTTCTGCGCCCCCCCCCCCCCAGTACTGTCTATCTTTCCTTCAGCGCACACTGACATTCAGCCTGAGTTGTGGTTGTTTGGTCATCTCTCATCCCCATTAGCTTCTGGAAAGCTGGGATTGTGCCTTCATGTACACTCTAGGTAGCATCTAATCTTAAAGACAGGAAGAGGAGTCTGCACAAGAGATAGCCACAGGGGTATGAGGAAAATCTGAAAAAAAAAAAAAAATGGTTTTATAGCAATCAAAGGAGAATGGCCAAGGTATCACTTGCTTCAGAGTGGTCAGGAAATAACAAAAGAGAAGACTATTCCTTGGCTTTGCCAGTCTCCCATCATCCTGCATCCAGAGCCCTGCAAATACAAAGCCCCCAGTCACCACCAATAGAACTGAAAGAAGGAGGCTCCAATGGAGACCCTAAGGACTTGGCTACTAGTTAGGAAGAGCACAGACACCCTCCTTACAGGGAGATACCACTTGGTCCTGTAAGTGGTGAAAAGCCGGGGAAGGGTATTTCAGCAGGGCTGTGTCAGAGCTGCCCTGTGGGAGTGTGGAGAATTGGAGTTGAGAAAACCTGGCAATGAATTGGACTCCTGGTCCAAACAAATAATTAGCTTTGTGACCTTGGGCTAGTTGGTTCACTTTTCTGGGCCCCAGTTCTCATGTCTGTGGCTGGGGATTTTAATTTCTCCCTCTCAGCAGTGGTTGCAAGGGTTAAGTGATACAGTGTACAGAGCTCAGTGCAGAGCTCAGTGTCCAGCACATAGTTAGTGCTCAGCAAATACCCGCAGCCCCCGTGACCACCACTCCTAGATTTATAGCCAAGAGAGATGCAAAGACTTGTACGCATACGTTCATAGCAGCATTGTTCACAATAGCCTAAGGGAGAAACAACCCAAATGTCCATCAACTGATGCATGGCTAAGCAAAATGTGGCCTATCCACAGAATGGAGCTTTACGCATCCATGAAAAGGAATGCTGCTTTCCTGCTTTCATGTTGCAGCATGAATGATAGCTACTACAACATCAATGACCCTTGAGAACATGCTGACTGAAAGAAGCGAGACAGAAAAGGCCATATATTATATGTTTCCTTTTATATGAAATGTCAAGTATAGACAGATCTATAGAAACAGAAAGTAGACTAACGGTTGTTGGGTTTAGGGGGAATAGAGGGTGTCTGATAATGGTTATGGGGTTTCTTGTCAAGATTATGAAAATGATCTAGAACCAGTGGTATCTATGTATAATCAGTTGTATGTATCTAGAGTAGTTGTACAACCCTGTAAGTATATTTAAAACCAGTGAATTTTATACTTGTAAAGGTTGAATTTTATGGTATGTGAATTATATCTCAATAAAAAAGAACATAAATATTTCAAATTGCTGTTAGAAAATAGGATTATGTATAAAAGTATTAGTTTTTCTCATTGATAAGTGTCCTTGGCCTGGATCATACTTCTTGCTCTCTGCCCCACCCTGTCTTCCTCCCACACCTGTTCCTCTGTAGTCCAGGCAGACAGCCATATGTAAATGCTTAATAAATGCTTACAATTGTTGAAAATTTATAGACCTTTAAGAAATAGAGAATTTCAGTAGGAATAGTTTTATATCCTGGAACAGATGTTTCCACAGCGTAGGACTGAGAAATGCTGGGTTTTGTAGTCCATCAGCAAACCGTAGCTAGACACCCACCTTGAGCCAGGCCGTATGCTGATGTGCATTTGCCTGCATGTACAATGCTCCCAACCAGCTCACTATATCCTGATGACAGGGGTGGAGTCTTAACCCTTCTTTACTTCTAGATAGTACTTCCTTAGCAAGAAAGAAGATCAAGGAATGTTCCATTTAATACATAGTTCTTGAGCATCTTCTCTGTTCAAGGCACAGCTTTCTGTGGTTTGAGAGAAGTGCTTTGGGGGCCAGGCCAGATCTGATTCTTCTGTGTCTCAAGCCCCACACATTGAAGGTTTGCCAAACTGAATGGTATGGACAGTTTTTGAAGAGGAGAGTGAGGTGTTCAGACCTGGCCTTGGGAAGGAGATTCTAGCAATGTGGAGGTCAGGGGAGCCCTTCCTCCATATCTTCCAAGACATTGCACCAAGTAGTCCCAGTTTAAACAGGCTCGTCAGTTGCCTGTTTAAAAGAGAAAGAAGGTAGATAGATGGCCTGGGCAAGCCCCTTCTTTTTATCATACTTCAAATTCTTTGTCCTCAAATCACAGGAACTAATGATTGGAAGAAATGCCTGCCTACACGCACACATTCACCAACAGTTAGGCACTGGTAAGGGCATCAAACCTCGAGGCTGCCATAACCAGCTTCCTGGTGATGCCTACTCCCTTCCAGAGGACTCTACTAACTCTGGTAGACCGGAAATACCAAGGTAAAAGGGCATTAAAGGAGAGAGAGAGAGAGAGAGAGGAGCCGAGAGCAGGAAAAAGGGGGGCTGTTTTATTTTTTTTTAATATTCTATGCTTTAGAAAGGAACCCCTTTTGTATGATTTTATTAATGAATATTCATCTATATGCAAATGATCTTAATCATACGGGCATTTTAATGACTGATGCATTGATGGTAGGATATATTAATCTATGTGTTTGGTATATTAGCATGTTCAGCTGTGTGTATTTGGGAGGGTAACTGTGTATGTATTTGTGTACGACACACCTATGTGTACATATAACACATCTTTGTGTACATGGTAGTATGTGTAATATGTTTCTGTGCATGAGTGCGTATATGTGTATGAACCCCGATACCCTGACCTTGGTGTTAGAGAGAACTAAGGACTGTCCTCTCAGAGTACCTTGACATGTTTTTCTCACCATTCTACAATCTCTTAGGGTTTGTTGCTCCCTACTTCGAAGGAAATTCCTTCTCTGAAGTCAGGGCCCAGGTTACCTCTGAGAGAAGGCTGAGGCCTCACTGTGATCACTCATAGAGCCTTTGACTACTTCTCTTCCTGCCAGGAGCCAACCCTCTGCAGAGGAATGAAATGGGACACACACCCTTGGATTATGCCCGAGAAGGGGAGGTGATGAAGCTTCTGAGGACTTCTGAGGTGAAGGTAAGTCTCAGAAAAAGGAGAAGGCCTCTGGGCACTCCCTGCTGCATTTAATCTTTCACTCATTAAATTATGTCTGGCTCCATACCAAGCCACTTCTCCTTAGGGATTATTTTCTGTTTAAATACAAATCCAGCCCCCAATTTCATCAAGAATAAGTAGCTGCCCCTGTCATGACCAGGCAGAGGCCTGAGTCACTTCTGACTTCTGAGGACTAATCTTCAGATTCAGTTTTTGAGGTAATGGGCCTTCTATCTCCTTTTCATAGGACCAGGGTTAGTTAGACAAAATCTTTAGCCCAAGTACTATTACCTCAGCCTCACATATTCTATAACCTCAACAGGCAATCCTTTCCCATCATCACTCCTTCCAGAACCATTCTCTGAAATAGTAGTAGTCCCACATATCCAGACATACTCCACACATACTCCAGAGAGCCTGGGACAGTCTGGGCCAAAAAAATTGCTATCATAATTTGCTCTTCTCAACCAAACTTTTGAACTCCCTAAATGCTGGTTGCCTTCTGCTCTTCCAGCCACCAAGCTATCATCACTCAGGAACTACTGGGCAGAATCCAAGAACTAGAATTACAAATCTCAGAGCTGCCAGGGGCCTCAGAAATCATTAAGTCCAGTGGTGGGAAATCTTACCGAAGCCTAAGCAAATAAGTCAGAGGAAAATAAAGCTGTTCTGGTTGAAGGAGAGGTGGATCAGAGCCATACCTACCTGGCCTAGCCCTTCTCTCCTGGGCAGCCTCTATAGACGTTCTTCTGTGAGGCACATGTTTTAAATACCTGAAGCCTAAATCAATGGACTCATTTTACTTCTGGGGGAAACGGGGGCCTGGGGATGTGACATGGCTTGCCTTTGGTCCCAGAGTGCATTGGTGTCAAAACAGAAACTAATAGACTTGAATGCAAGGTCATGTAGTAGGTTCAATGGTGGGACTAGAACTGAAAGCCTTAGTTTGTTTGTTTTTTCTTTTTATGGTGAAAAATTTAGATTTAGCAGCTGGACTCAGTTTAGATGATCCCAGTTTTGTTGGCAACATCCAAAGCATCATATCAAGAGCCAGTTGAACATACGCCTTTTCTTCTCCATTGGGCCTGATCAGGGTGTTGACCTTGGCCACATCATGTCCTAGAGCTTCTTCACAGCCTATTTGACCTGGTGTTTGGTGGCCTTGACATCCACAGTGAACACAATTGTGTTGTTGTCTTCTGTTTTCTTCATGGCTAACTCGATAGTCAGGGGGATCTTGATGATGGCACAGTGGTCAAGTTTGTTTCTCCTGGGGGTGCTCTTTGGAGGATATTTGGACTGCCTTCAGAGACCCATTGTCTTGGGCTGTGGGAATATAGATGACATACAGATCTTCTTTTCTTTGTGACTGTGGACGCCTTTCAGCACTGCTTTCTTGGACTTAAAAGCTTCGGCTTTGGCTTTGGCTTTGGTTTTGTCTTTGGGAGGGACAGCGGCTTCCTTCTTCGCTTTCAGTGCCATCTTCATGAAAGAGCAGAAGACTTGATTTCTGACTCTCAGTCATGTGTTCTTTCCATCATTGTGGAGTCTCTTTTGGCACAGTGGCTGAAATGCTTTGAGATGATTTAGTGTGACAAGTCCCACCTGGTGGCAAATATTCTCTGTGTCTTGAGTAAGAGCACTTAGGTCACCGGACCGAGATAGACAAGACATGGGTTGTGATCCCAACTCTACCACTCACTTGGTGAGTTGGTGACGTGGGCCTAGCATTTCCCTTCACTGAAGCTCAGTTTACCTCTGTGAAATGAAGACATTGCACAAAATGGTTTCTAAGGTTCCATTCAGTATATAATTATCTATGTATTCATCAGAATAAACTAGATTATGTTGTAACAACCCAGAATTTCAGTGGTATAGAATAATGAAGATTTATTTTTGGCTTCATGCAGCCTGTCCATGATGGGTCAGTGGTGGGGCCTGTGTTCGTCATAGGCCCTCAGAGACCAGACTGGCATTACAGCCACAATCTGGGATGTTGCATGTCGCTGGCCAGAGGGAAAGGAATGCTCTGGAGGGTCTTGCATCTGTAGTTAAATACTTAGTCTAGAAATCGACCCTCTACTTCCACTCACAACTCACTGGACAGATAATGCCTTGTTCCCACACAATCACAAGAGGCCAAGAAGAGTAACCCTCCCATGTGCCCAGAAGGGGGAGAACTGGAAATATCTGGCAACCAGCATGAGACATACAGTTTGTCTCCCTGGAATCCTGAGTAACTGTCTTGCAGTAGTTCCCTCCAGAGAAGGGGTAGGAGGGTAGGAAGGGAGATGGGCTTTCACAACACATCCTGAGGAGTGCTTGGGACCAGCAAGAGTGAAAGTTCCTAGAGAGCAAGCACTTCTTCCTCTCTGTTCAGATTTTCCACCCCTAGGAGCAGCCCTAGAGGCCAGGTCAGTTTCCTCAGGTGTCTTAAGGAAATCCCTGAAAATGTTTCAGATAACCTCAGGGACTGCACTCCTGTCATCCCTCTCAGGCTCTTTCCATCATCATGGGTTGTCCCTGGACTTGGCCAAGAGAGTCCGTAGTGTGTTCAGTGGTATGACACAGAGCAGGCCTCTTAGTGCCGGCATAGGTGGAAGGGTTAGGGCTGATATGGGACCCTTAACTAAATTTGACTGCCTTAGAAGTGGCTTAATGTTGGTCATGTTAGTACACGGCTAGTGCCCGAGTGAATAATAGGTACTGTGCCAGGTGCTCTCCTGTATTTTTTCTAATCCTATAACAAATCCTTGAAGCAGCTCTTACTACCTGCATTTTACAGATGGGAAAACTGAAGTTTAGAGAAAGAAAGCAGATGACTTACAGAAAGTCGTTATAAATAGCTATTGGATATGAATGAGAGGATTTCCTTTTATGACATTATATTTGCCTGTTCTGGACCTTATCTATCTATATATAAATGACCTCTTTTTTTAACCTGATTAATAGCCTACTGTATATACAGGAGTCTCAAATGGCAGCCATATTTTATTTTGCTAAACCAAGAATTTATAAAAAAATGTGACCCCTTAGGGTTTGGGAATATAGATTCTCCAGGCATAGGCGGCTCAACTCCCTATTATATTATGTGCCGGCCTATCAGACATTCGTATTTCCTCCTTGACCCTTAAAGTGAATTATGATCCTAGTTCCATGGGGGGAGGGGTTTCCACCTAATTTCCTTCCTTCCTTCCTTCCTTCCTTCCTTCCTTCCTTCTATCTTTCTTCCTTCCTTTCTTTCTTTCTTCCTTCCTTTCTTTCTTTCTTTTTAGTTACTTTTTTTTTAGTAATCTCTACACTCAGTGTGGGGGCTTGAACTCAAGAGTTGCACACTCTTCCAACTGAGCCAGCCAGGTGCTCAACTTTATACTATTTTTCGGGGTGCCTGGATGGCTCAGTGGGTTAAGCCTCTGCCTTTGGCTCATGTCATGTTCTCAGGGTCCTGGGATCAAGCCCTGCATTGGGCTCTCTGCTCAGTGGGGAACCTGCTTCCCCCTCTCTCTCTGCCTGCCTCTCTGCATATTTGTGACCTCTCTCTCTGTCAAATAAATAAATAAAATCTTTTTTAAAAATATTATTTCTTGATAATTTTCCCATTTTCAAGTTATCCATAAGCCTAATTTTTAATTTCATTCTGCCTTTTAAAAATGTGTCACTTATCTAAGAATCTCTGTCACCTTAAGTGGCCTGAATGATTTTCTCCTTACTGACAGGTTGCTCAGTTTCTCAGCATTCTCTGTGCAGAAGCTTCCTTGGGCCTCCTGAGAGGATTCAGAGGTAGATGAAGCCTAGCCCCTGTCCTCTGAGCTGGCCGTCTAGAAAAGGAGTATGGGGGAGAGGCAGGCTATCTTATCTCTGATACCCACAGACTGATTTGTACATTAGAAGGGGCCTGCAGAGAGTTTGTGGGGTCTCCAAGAAAGCATGGATCATGTCCAGGCAGAATGAGCAGGGCAGGCTTCATAGAGAAGGTAGCTTGTGATCTCAGTTTGAAGGATTTTACTACATGGAGAGTTTAATACTTAGAGCTTAGACCATTTTCATGTTTTAACTAAGAGATGAAAGAGAGAGGTAGAAATATATCTCTGTGCACACGATGGCAGATAAAACAAAAATATGGGGAGCTATTCCATGATGAATATTCAGCTGAGGGGGACGTGCTGGTGCCAGCCTGCATCTCCACTCCCAGATCCTCATTCCACCGAGACTCACGAGGAATTTATTGCTCATTTTAATCACACCCAGAGAATGAATTGGCAGGAATATTAGGCAGATAGGCCTATCATATATATTTTATTTGCATATCCCAGTGACAGAATCACAAGCACATTTCCTATAGCTACATTTTTTCATTTGCTTCAGGGGTAGCTGGGGATGCAGTGCTCCCCTGGGCCTGCATTCTGGGCTATAAGGCTGGGTGCCTCCATCAGAGCTGCGGAAAGCCCTCTAGGAGAGAAGGGGTGAGGTACACAGGAGGGTAAGGGGGTTCTCTTACTCCTGTCTTAGGGTGAAGTGATGCCTCTTCCCCATTTTGCTCAGCCTGCTCCCTGCCGCATCTCAGGTGCCAACATGTGCACACCTAGCCCTGTGTTTGGCGCTGCGGGGGTGGCGATACCATCTGATCTTCACTGTAGGCTTACTGTGGGCCAGACACAGACTTAGGTGCTTTATGGGGACAAGCTTTTGCTCTCTCTTTTGTTTTCAACTTTTTGAAAACTTTTTGTTGACATGTACTCTTATAAGGTATACATATCACAAGTATAGAGCTCACTGAATTTTCACAAACTAAATACATCTGATCAAGAAATAGACCATTCACTCAGAAACCCACCGTATACTTCTTCCAGTCACTACCCATCCCCCAAGGAGAAGCATTATCTTGATATATTTTATTTTTACATAGTTTCACAAATAGTGGAGTGAATTCTATAAACCCTTCACCCACATTACCTGTTAACATGTATCATATTTGCTTTATGACGTATATAAATATTATAAAGAAAGATATGCATAATTTTTTCTGAACTATTTAAAAGTAAGTTATACACATGATGCTCCTCTACCCCTAAATAGTTGTGTTTCCTAAAAAAACAAGGACATTTTCTTACCTTGGTACAGTCGTCAGAAGCAGAACATTAATATTGATATTAACTAATTTGTAGATGTTATTCACATTTCACCAGTTGTCCCAATGATTATCTTTATAAGAAAAGAGAATTCTGGATCCCAAGTTGGATTTAGTTTCATGTCTCTTTAGTAGTCTCCTTTAATCTAGAATGGTTCCTCAGTTTTTTCTTGTCTTTCATGACCTTGACATTTAATGAGTACAAACAGGTTATTTTGTAAAATGTCCCTCAATTTGGATTTGTCTAATGTTTCCTTATGATTAAATTCAGGTTATGCATTTCTGGTGTTTATTTTTAGTAAAATCATTAGGTAGCCCCATGCTAAAAGTAGGAATAGGAGATTTGTGTTTTAACTCTGATCTCCCTAAACAGACCCTAAACTCCCTGAGGCAGGGAACAGGTCTTTCCTTACCTGCAAGGTGGCAAGTACAAAGTTCTGAAGCCAGACCGCAAGGGTTAGCATTCTGTCTCTGTTACTTGCTACTAGAGGAACTGTGTTTTAATTTACCTCATCTCTGTACAGAGGAGATACTCCGAACTTCTTAGGGCCATGAGGATTAAAACAGCTGGTCCCCATCAGGTGAGACTTCGCAATGATGCTAAAACTAGTGAATGGGAGTTTGAGGAGTAACAGGATTATTTACATAGGCTCAGTTCTTCATCCCTCAGGATACTTATTAATTACAAAGTGGGAAAGGATAGTGGAGAAACCTGGCACAGACCACCTTAACCAAGTGATCAAAGTTAATGTCACCAGTTGTAGGATTATAAACATCCCATGCCACTGAGAACAAAACTCATTTTCTCACTTGAGCCAGTCCTTGCCCCCTCTTAACCTTCTCTCACCAGTCTTTGGATCAGCCTGGCTATTTGCATAGTGACATGATCTGATTTGCATATTAAAACATCACTCTGGTAGCAAGGAGGATGGGGCTTCAAGAGAGGAGAGGAGAATGGAATCTGGGGTGCCGACATAACAGTCACCAAGTGTGATAGAACTGACACCTGCCCTGTTCCTGACTTCCTCTCCAGGGATGTGTGCTTTATGAGCTAGTTCAGGAGATTTTCAAGTCCCTTGGATGCCACTCTCATCCCACAGGCTTCTTTATTGGACCTCCTGGGCTGCTCTTAACATCATCCCCCCCACTCAGGGTTTCTTCCCATCATCCCCTGACCCCAGTCTCATCTATTGCTCCCTGTCCCTTTAGTGATTTTCCTACCCAGTCCTCTCTGTCATTCTAGCTTCAGCGCATGACAGAAGCCTGGTGATGTGAGTTGAGGTTAGAGTCAGGAGGATGGGGCATATCTGAGTGTATCTGAGAGCAGCCATTAGGCTCTGTGGCCCTGACCTCCCATGAGAGGCAAATTGTAGCTTGGCCTTTCTTCTCTTCCCTCCTCCATTCCTACCACATTCCTACCCAGGGTCTCATTCTGCCTACTCACCACTCCCACCACTGCCTCAGCTGCCCTTTTGGTGAACACACTGCCAGGTTCATTGTCAGACCTGTTCCCTGAGGAATACTCAATAATAGGATTACCTGACATACCCCTTCCCTCTCTAACCCTCCCCAAAGAACCACTCATCCCAGCCACCCACCTCTGAGAGAGCCTAGCTAGGCTTCACCCCAGCCTCCCAGCCCTTTCCTGTAAATGCACTCACAGCCAGGAGGGGTGCCATATTAAATCAAGAATGATGGAAACCAGTGGCCACGATTATCCAGCCAAGATGCAGCATGGGGAGCTGGTTGCTGCCGGCTCCAGGTGAGGGCTTCTGAAGCTAATTGCATGTGGCTTTTATTAAGATGATCACTCCCCCACTCCTGCTCTCCTGGGTGGCTTCTTCCTAGTGCTTCTCAGCCCAGTACCCTCTGCTTCTACAGGCTGGGTCACCTGCCCTATCTTTTTCTCCTTGGAACCCTGTCAAAATAGGGTCTTGACTTAGTCTCTGTAGGCTTCCTCAAAAAGCCAGGAACAGTAGTAGCCTACATTTATGGAACCCTTACCAAGTGCCTTCTCCCATCTTTCTCTCCTCTCCCACATAGATATATATACACCAAGTCTTTTCCTTTCCTTGGTTCTTCCACTAGCTGGTTTTTCACAAGCTAATTTTTCACAAGCCGGGGCTCCTAGCTAATGCCTTAAGAAGCAGTTCATTCAACACGTTTTTTGGTAAAGATTTTTATTTATTTATTTGACAGAGATCACAAGTAGGCAAAGAGGCAGGTAGAAAGAGAGGGGGAAGCAAGCTCCCTGCTGAGCAGAGAGCTAGATGTGGGGCTCGATCCCAGGACCCTGAGATCATTACCTGAGCTGAAGGCAGAGGCTTAACCCACTGAGCCACCCAGGCGCTCCTCAACACATTTTTTTTAAAATACAGACTCTGTGCTGAGCACTAGGAAAAGACCATAAAGCAGGAAACTTTAACCTGGTTTAATTCCAGCATCCTATTCATTTTTAATCAAAAAGTCTGATCCATTTTCAGAAGCTTTTCTTAATAGATATTTAGGGTTCCAGGTTGGAAAGAATCAGGATGTGCCTAGATTTAGGCTACAGGTTGGATCTTTCCCAGGACCATCTAGAAACCTCCTAAGAAACAAACTAGGGATGCCTGGGTAGTTTGTTGGGCATCTGACTCTTGATTTCAGCTCAGGTCAAGATCTCAAGGCCTCAGGATGGGGCTGGTTCATGCTCCATGCTCAGCAGGGAGTCTGCTTCCCCTCTCCCTCTGCCCCGCTCCCTGCTCATGCGCTCCCCACCCCCACCTAGAATAAGAAAATAAATATTTAAATTTTTTAAAAAAGAAAGAAAGAAAAGAGGGCACCTGGGTGACTCAGTCAGTTAAGTGTCTGCCTTGAGCTCAGCTCATGATCCCAGGGTCTTGGGATCAAGTCCTGAATCGGGCTCCCTGCTCAACAGAGAGTCTGCTTTTCCCTCCACCCTTGCCCCCTGCTCATGACACTTCTCTCTCTCTCTCAAATAAATAAATAAAATCTTAAAAAAGAAAAGAAAAGAAGGAAAAAGAAAGAACAAAAGAAACCAGCCAGATCACAGTATAACCTTTTCCCCATACTCACCCCCATAGAAGTCAAGGACCATTTCTCCTTGGCCAAGAAAATAACAAGAATATTAAAACCACCTAAAATCATGACACCGAAGAGTTATAGAAGATAAAAATGTTTCCCTGGAGAAGACTTAAGGAGACTACAATATCTATACCCAAACCAACAGAGTGGCTAGAAGTCATGTTTGCCTGTGACAAAGGAAAAAGATATGTTCTAAGAGGCCCTACAGATGAATGCATGGAAAGCACCCAGAGGCAGAATTCTCTACCACAGTAAGGAAAACTGACAGGCATAGATGAGCTGCCTTGTGCAGTTGAGGTATCCCCAGAACCCAGTTTGTATGGAGATGGTACCCTCAGACCTAGGCTTCTTGAGGAAGGAGCCATTTCTGGGGCAATGGGGGCTCTAAGTGGACTAGGCTCCTAGATTCTAATTGAGCCAGAGCAGTTCTTCATCTGTGGAGCCCATACAGCATAAGTTAGTTAAAAGGGTTCCAATGCCCCCACCTCATCCCCCAAAAAAGCACTGGGTTAGGTAGTTACCAACATGCAGTGAAGGAGAAGAGAAGTAACGTTTACCAGAAGCCTGTCCAGGGCCAGCTACTGTGCTCTGCACTTGTGTCCCTCCACCAACACTCCTGCCTGTACATTTGCTCTGTGCCAGAGTCTCTGCCACGATCTTTTTGTAGATTATCTCACCCAATCTTCACCAGCATCCCACCAGGACCCTGCAAGGTGTTGTGAGTTACTGTCTCCGTTTTAGACATGATGAAACGAAAATTCTGGGAAGCCAGTTAACTTCCCCAAGGTCAGCTTGCCAGTGAGTGAAGAGGTGAGGTTTGAATTCCGGTCTCTCCGGAGCAAAGCCGCCTATTTCTCCCATACAACATGCCCTGCTGTGAGCCAAAAGAGGAGCCAAGCTTCCGATAGGGACAGCTGTGAGGACTGAAGGAGACACTGTATGTGAAGTGCAGCGCCTGGCTCATCAAGCTGTTCCACAGCCGGGACTTAACCTCATTCAGTTGGCAGCGCACACTGATGCCTTCTGGGAGCCAGGCCCTGTGCTATGTGAGAGAGCCATGGAGCTGAGTAAGACGTGGCCGTTGTCACCGAGGATCTCATGGCTGAGTAGGGAGAGACAAACAGGCAGTTAAGCATGTACTCTTGAGGTGCCAGGCATGAAGCCTTACACCAGGCTATTTAGACAATGTGGTATTCAAGTTGAGATCACCAGGGCACTTAGAGGTTGATGGGAACAGAGGAGACTTCTGTGGTGAGGGAGCAGGATGAGCAAAGGCCCAGAGGCAGGAAGACTCTGAGACCATCACTGAGGGCAGGTAAGGAAGCAGACCCAGCAAGCCCTTGGCAGTCAGCTTCCATTGCTTCAAGCTGCTTTCATGGCCTGCCTGCCTCCAAGCCGGCCCGGCCGCTAGCCAGTGCGGGACCAGGCAGTGTGTGTGCGTCTCTCCATCAGAGCCTCCCAGCCCAGTGGACCCAAGTGCTGAGAGGGGCTGGGTGGGCAAGGAGGAGGAGGAGGCAGATATATGGCAGAGTCGTCAGAGCCAGGTGATGTATGTGGTGCCTGAGGGAGCTGCGTAGTGACACTCCGGATTCCAACCGGCAAGCGTCGCTCCACTGGGATTGGCGCCGAATTATTGCTCCATATGAAACCCAGGACTGATGGGAGCTTTCAGTTACAGACTGATAGCAACAGCCAAAATTGGATTGTTTGCTATTTATTTTTTTTTAACTTCTGTCAAGGTCACTACCGTAACAGGAAAACACTGCCCAAGCAGCAGGTATTTTTCATCCACTCTGCCTGCAAGAGCAATCTGCAGCCACAACTTTTGTGACAGGGCCTTACCTTGGCAGCTCTCTTTCTAGAAAGCTGTCAGTGTTACGGGGTCTTAGGGGAAAGGAGCCTCTTGAAGATCCAGATCTTTCTGTCCCATTCCAAGGCCTGCTTCCTTCCCCCATCTGCCTGGTTCCATGAGCACTTTCTGATCTGACCTGCATACCTACGCACCCTGCCTGGCCTCCAGACAGTCCCGTGTCTCCAGCCTAACCCAGTAGTCCAACTTCTTCAAGCCTCCAGTCACCCAGAAGCCTCCCCACAGTGTTCCAGGCTGTGCGTATCTTTCCCTTCTCTGGACTCCTGTGCCACCCAGGTTAGCTGTTAATTCTGTCCTCTTCTTATCTGCCACCAAATTTATTTTGCAGACGCTCACCAGCTGCCTTTTACTGTGCCAAGACTTGAGCAGTGAGTAAAAGACAGTGCCTGCCCTCAGGCAACTCATAATCAATTTAGAGGACAGATGCACAAACATGGAACAAATTTGGTTTTTGTTTTTAAGCAAGCTCCACACTAACATGGAGTCCAGTGTGAGGCTTGAACTCAGGACTCTGAGATTAGACCTGAGCTGAAGTCAAGAGTCAAACACTTAACCAACTGAGCCACTTATTTTGACTGAGCCAGCAAATTTGTTTTCCATAGTGGGAGGTTTTTATTTGTTTTTTTGTTTGTTTGTTTGTTTGTTTTTTAGTGATAGGTACAAGCTAGAAATAGGCATGCATACTTTGGAGGAAAATGGCTGATCCTGCCTAAGAAATATTTGTGTGCGAGCCCCGCCTCACCTCCCTGTCCAACTTAGAGCTCCCTGAGGGCAGACCTGGCTCTCCTCTCTTCCCTTATAGTGTGATCACGCCCAGGCCTCCTTCTTTCTGCCTTTTCTAAAGTGGACCAACAAGCCAAGGGCGAGACACACACCAGACACTCAGAAGCAGCTAGAGCCCCCTAGGTCCCAGTCCTCCTCCTTCTCCCCAACCTACCATTTCCATCATGGCATACACAGGGCCAGACACATGGCAATTGCCAACTAATTGTGTTTAATTGAAATGCAATATCTTTGAAGTGGAGGGTGTTTATAGCTCTGGTTTAAAAGCCAAAAAGATTTTGGGGGCACCTGGCTGGCTTAGTCAGCAGAGTGTGTGACTCTTGATCTCAGGGTCATGAGTTCAAGCCCCACATTGGGCATAGAATTTAATGTTTAAAGAGAGAGAGAGAGTAAAAACCAAAAAGATTTTCAAGAGGGTAAGTGAAAGGAAAGAACCTCCGTTAAGCATTTACACCGCATGCCGGCTCATTGTGCATATCATCATATTTAATCCCTAGTTTACAAATGAGAAAACTGAGGGGCAGTAACTTGCTCCAGATAATTAGCACATCTTGTAAGTGATAAAGCTGGGATTCAAACCCAGGCCTTTTGTCAGACTCCAGAGTCAAGGGTTAATCTACTCTCAGTACTTTATTTTATTAGCAGGGTGAGCCAGGACTCTTGAGCCATGGCCACCTGAGGTGAGGACTCAGACAAGGGGACAGTGGGAAGGACTGGGGCAGCCTCCAGTGGCCAGGAGCCTGAGTGTGCATCCAGACCCCTGGAGCCCCAGACCTGTGTTCTTTGCCCCTGGGTTATAGTGTGGAATGAAACGATCCTGCCAGGCCCGGCACCCCTGAGCCAGCTTCCCTTTCTCCCCACAGTATCAGGAGAAGCAACGGAAGCGTGAGGCTGAGGAGCGGCGCCGCTTTCCCCTGGAGCAGCGGCTGAAGGAGCACATCATTGGCCAGGAGAGTGCCATCGCCACAGTGGGTGCTGGTGAGTAGCAGGGGGCCAGCCAGCACCGCAAAAGGGTGGGTGGCTCGTGGTCTGCTGCAGTGAGGTGTATGCTGTCACCATACCATGCGGAGGGGGCTGTTACAACTTAACATTCATTGTACTTCCTGTGTGCCAGGCATTGGGTTAAGCTTGGCACATACATTTTCATTGAATTCTTACAGCAACCCCATGAGGTTGGTACCATTAAACCCCCCCCCCCCGCTTTTGTTTTAAGTTATTTATTTATTTACTTATTTATTTAGAAGAGAGAGCACGAGTTGGGGGCAGAGGGAGAGGGAGAAGCAGACTCCCCACTGAGCAGGAGCCCAACACGGGGCTCGAGCCCAAGACTCTGAGATCATGACCTGAGCCGAAGGCAGACCAGCTGATCCACCCAGGTGCCCCAAATCCCCACATTGCAGAGGAGGAAGCTGAGATATAGAGCACTTATAATAATTGCTCAAGGCTGCTTTCTTCTGCTCTAACTCTGATCTTCATCTGGTCCACTGTCCCCAACCCCCACTTTTCAGGTGGGCAGACTGAGACCCAGAGAACAGGAGCTTATCCATCACTTGTAATATTGCAACTCAGCCAGAACTAGAACTTATGTCTTTTGTCTCCCAGCCTGGAATTCTGCCTCTCTTCAGTATAGTTTGTCAGCAGCTGGCTTGATTTTAGGAAAAACACCCTGAAAAAGTCGTAAGTGCCTTCTTCTCAACCCTAGAAGCTCTTATGTCCCATACTAGGAGCCAGATTCCTCTCTGGTATAACCCCTACTCTAATTGTCTTTCTGCCCATGCAGACCCCATTAGAAGGAATATAAAACTAGGGTGCTGCTCAAGGTGGTGGCCTCACCTCTAGTCTGTGACTCAGGTGCATGACTTTCTGAAGGTGACCTCAGATGAGGCAAGGGCAGAGTAACCTGTGTCCAGCTGAAACAAGATATCCCCCAAGGCATTGTTTCTCAAATAATGGTCTCAGCAACATCAGTATCCTCTGGGACCTCATTGGAATTACAGATGTCAGGCCTCATCCAGACCTGTGGAATCAGAAACTGTGGGGTAGAGCCCAGCAGTCTGTGTTATAACAGGCCCTGCAGGTGATTCTGATGCTCAGCTCAAGTTTAAAAACCTCTACCCTGCAGTGTCTTGGTACCATTTGTGTTGCTTACCCCTTCTCTCCAAGTATTTGGTTCCACCAGATGCGGTCCAGTACTACCAAAGACAGCACCTAATAGAGGCTCACTGATAAAAGAAGACATCAGACTGTACTGTGGTGCTCCTCTGGGACATTCTGGAGCGGCATATCAGCCCTAGGACACCAATTAGAGTAGTAATTGAAAAATGAAGGCAGCCACCCCTGCGACACAGCGAGCCCAGCCTAATCTCCATCCTCCTCAAACATCAGTGAGACTCATGCAGTGGTCATGAACCCTTCATCAGGGGCCTGACCTGAGCAGCGGATAAAAGGAGCCCACGGACTAGAGCTGCGTCACCAGCTAGAGGTCAGAAAGCTGTCTGCAGCCACACATAGGAGCTGAGGAAAGCTTTTCTGAACACACAAACCCCAGTACACTACCCAAACCACACCAGTCTGCCCTTTTGTGTCTGGATACATCCACTCTCAGCCTCCACCTTGCAGGTGGCAACCCCCTACTTCTTTGCCAAGGCTGTGGCTGAGGTGGAGGGAGAAGAGACCCTGGGAGCCCTTGGGGGTTTGAAGAGAGGAGTTGCTCATGGGAGAGAGATTACCTGGGCAGAGAGCTCAGAAAGCATCTCCTGTTGGAGTTTCCTGTCCACAGGGGCCAGCATGGCCACTGCCATCGTAGTGTCTTCCCTCTGCTTCTTACACGGTCCTTTACCAGCAGGCCGTGTCTGTGACCTCCTGCCTCTCCCTAAAGTAAATGTAAAGCTCCCAGAAGTTGGAGGGAGCGGAGAGGAGGATGTTGAATGGAGAGCATTAGACCAAACTGGGTCCAATAGCAGCTCTGCCACTTATCAGCCATGCAACTTGGGCTACTCACTCGGCCTCTCTGAGCGTCAGTTTCCCCAGCTGTGAGCTGGGGAACCAAGTACACGACTGTCTCACAATATAGCACGTGCTCTTTCTAGTTTCTGTCCTCAGGATGTTTATCATCTAGGGTTGGGCATGTTCTTTAGATCAGGCCCACAGTTGTTTCCTTCACGCCAGGACTGATCCGTAGTCCCAGCCCCAGGCTGGCCTCTTCTTGTGATCTTACACTGACCTCTGAAGTACCACCCATCTTGTCTCTCTTTGTCGTTGGCCCAGAGCAGGAGTAAATGATCCAGCTGCCCACCTCCGAGGGGCTGTCAGAATGTCTGCCCTGAGAGCTTCCCTCTACCCAGAGCTCCATTTTGTTACCCAAACTCTGCCTCAGATCAGGAAGGCCCTACGCCTTGTCCTGTATTAGGTAGGTTGACCCTGCTCGCTCAGTGACCTTAGAAAAGACAAAAAGGTATTGGGGCCTGAGCTGTGGGGTTGGCATCTCTCCTCCATTTGTATGGTAGTAACTGTATGCCCACCAACTGAGAGGCCTGTGGCTGGTGATCACACTGATGGTGATCAGGTAATATTCCCTTACCAGGTGAAGCATGAGGTACTCTCTAGGTCAGAATCTGTGGTGGGCAAGCAGCAGCCAGTGGCCCAAGGTCTCCAGACTAAAGCAGGTGCAGGAGAGAGAGGCGGATCCACAGGGGTAGGCCAGGTCTCTCTAGATCCTCTAGACAGCATCAGCTATGTGCTAGGGACTGGCTGGGTGGAGCCTGGCACCCCAGGGGTACCATGAGGATGGGCAGCCAGAGAAGTGCCGCAGAATGAATTGATTTGATAAATGGCCATTTATTACCCACACGAATTGGCTGAAACCAATTTCGGTCACATCAACCCCTGGTAAGTGCTGGGATATTGATTTGTGCAAAGTAATACAGTGAATTTATCAGTGTGATCCCCAGCTGCAGGGCTTCTAGCAAGGCTGGCGCGCAGTTACCGCCTTACAAATGGAGGAGATAAAGTACCAACCCCTTAGCTTAGGCCCCCATGGCCTCTCTGGTCTTCTAGGGTCACTGGAGCCAAAGCAAGGCTAGCCTACATACCACAGGCCAGAGCCTTGGCACTGAAAGTGAGTCAGTCCTTCCAGAATCCACAGTTACTCCTAGGCATGGGAGGGGGAGGATGCCTAGCCCATTGGGCCAACCTCCTGGGAGCTCAGAGCCTCTGTGCCCACCATTCTTGTCAGAAAAGCAACCAGCTGTCTCATTAGCACATGCAGGGCTAGACTCCACCCCCTTCTCCAACGGGCCCACCTCTCCTCTGTCTCAGTAAAGGCATTGCCATTCACTGGTCTCCTGAATAAAAATTTAGACAATTCCTTAGCTTCTCCCTCTCCCTCACCCCTTATAGCCCATCACATATTAGGTCCTAGCATTCTGCCTCTTAAATGGGTCTCAAACTTGGCCTCTCCCCTCCTTTTCTAATACCACTGCCCTTGCTCAGGACCTCAGAATCTCCCATTTGAACCATGTAGTGGCCTCCTCCCTGGTCTCCCTGCCTCCTTTCCTTCCCCTGTAATCACACCTCCTCCCCAACTCGAGTGAGCTTTGTAAAATATGAAAATTGCCCTGTTCAAAATCTTTGAGTGGCTCTTGCTGCCATGGCCCAGTATATAAGGCTCACCCCTGTTGCTGCCACCCCATCCCCCTTCCCTGAGCGAGTGTACACCTGGCCGCTTCCACTGTGGACATGCTGTGTTGATTTGCTTGTGTTTGACACTACCCTGCTGCCCTCTGCTTGGAATTCCATTTTTTCTGGTCCTTTCCCAACTGCACCCCTGCCCTGCCCTGCCCATCTCCCACACTCTAGCTGGTTTTTACTTAACCTAACTCAGTTCAGGAGCAATAGATTGTAGACTCCCAAGAGCAGAGACCATGACCGAATCATTTTGTTTTTCCAGTTCCTGGCACAACACTCTGCTTGAAATAGATGTGTAGTGTAGTTCGCTGAAGTAATTTGGTTGGGCCCCTTGTCCATCTCTTTGCTCTGAGGATAGAGGAGCAGCTGTAAGCCTGCCCTTTAGTAGCTCACAAGCATACTAGGAACACGAGTGTATTGAAATAGTTAATAACAACACGCACACTACTTGACCTTTGACCCTTGTGGATAGGCCATTCCCCAGTCCTACTTTGGGTTAGCCTGCCCACCTGGAAGTTTCCCTGACGCTCCCTCTAACCAGAGGCTTATCACCAATACCCATTGCACCTGCTTCCACTTGACTCTGAAGCCCATGAATTCCCTGAGGAAAGCTCTGCCATCACAACTGATCTTCGTACCCGGCTCTGGCCTGAATTCAGAATCTCAGCATCAGCCATGTGGCACACAGTGGGCTATCTTGTGCTTTGCTTCCCTTTTTGACCGTCTAAAACTGTAATTGCCCAAGCCCTGCACCTTTCTGGACTACCCCCCTTAGAGTCCGATTTCTGAGCTGAGAAATAAGTCCAGGCCATTCCTGAGTCATGGCGTGGTTGTGATTAATTTAGAAAACTACATGCAGTCCCATTCTACCTCGTACCACTTCAGATATTCTCATTGTCCAGACCACCCTGGCGCTTCCCTGGCCTGTCGAGAAACTCAGGACCCAGGCCTTTTCCAGAAAGCCTTTCTTAGCCCTCCTCCGGGACACGGGGCCTGTTCTTGGGGCTTCCCGTGGACACCTTTTATCACTGTACCTACCACAGGACGTCTTTTTGAATGTCTCTCTCCAAAGGTCAGGAACTACCTTCTTTCAGCATTTCCCTGGGGTTAGGCACACAGGTCTATAAAAAATTGCTGAACTCAAGTGAATGAAGCCTGAGCCCATCTTGACATTCAATCTCTCTTCGACAGATTCTCATCCCAGCCTCTTTCTGGAAGGGTGGCAGTCTTCTTTCCAGTGATTCCTACGAAGTGCACGCGCACACACACACACACCCACCCACCCACACCTGGGGTGGGGGTTGTTCAGCAAAAGCTATTTGCATTTTTTATGTTAATCATGTTAACCACTCAGTAGCAATAGTAAGCCTTCAGAAGCACTAATCCTTAGAGACTAAGAAGAGAACTCTTCTCTCATCCTCCCAACCTGAGGCTCCAGTCCATACCCATTTTGCCAGCAAGCACTTCTTGAGCTGTGCTCCCCGAACCTACAAGCTATAGACAGGAGATTGCTAAAGATGTTCAGGTGACTCATCCACAAGAATTCCTCTGAAGGACTGGTTCCCCTGAGGTGCCACAAGCATGGTACAGACATGTTCCAGGTTAGGTTAAAAAACACCTCCCACACTAGATCACTAGAACTTCTCAAGAAGGAGGAGTCAGCCCACACAGATAGCCTCAGAACCTGGAGCTGGATGGAGGTAATGGCCTGGCATGGGAGAAGGAGGAGGCAGGTGTCTCCTCTTGCTTTGGTTTTGCACATGGTGGGTCTTTCTGTCTGGAATGTCCCATCATGCCCACACTGCCTGGCAGTGCCCCCTCATCATCCTGGCGCGTATGTCAGTCGGACACGAATGGCTCTTCCCGCACCTCTCCCAGGGCTCCCATCTCACTTGGAAGCCACAGTTTGCACAGCAGCGCTCACTTAAATGGCACAGACCTTACATTAGCACAGCACCTGGCTCAGATGGAGAAGGCTCCCTAGAAAGGGGTTAAGAAGAGAGAGGAAGCCTTCTTCACCATGGGTCATAGTGACCACTGGAAGCATTAAGAGACTCAGATCCAGGCCTCACTTTTCTTCTCTGTAATATGGAAATCGAAGTATTTGTTGTTTCCTCCTTGTGATCCCAGAAAAACCAACAATTAATTGATTCATTCAGTGAGCATTAAACCACCTCTGGGCTAGTCCCAAGGGTTCCTCAGGAAATGGAGCTCCTAGCACCTGCTGCCATAGATTACACACTATGGGCACGCCTGGGCACATCCTCCTCCAGGACACAAAGGCACAGGTGGATGAAACCCCTTGCACTGCCTGTCACTGAGCCCCAGTCTTCTATGTAAAATGGAGCTAGTACCTACTGCTCAGGACTAGCACGAGGATGAAAGAGATATCTGTCCCATACCACTACAGCTGCCACTGCTACTGGGACTACTGTGGTTTGTACTTTTCTGATTATCCTGCTTGTGCAGAGTGCCTTTATAACCCTGGACTCATTTCATCTACATGTGCGGGGCTTGGCGTGTATCTGACTATTCCTGTTTTAAAACTGAAGAAACCAAGGCTCTACAGGAATCCATATTTTATTCAAAGCCACTCAGCTGGAAAGTGGCAGAGCCAGGACTCTACATTTGATCCTGTAACTCCTACCCTGTCTACTGTAACACCCTGTAGGTGACGTGGGCCAGAGAATAAAGACCCCAGGAGGTTTTGTTTTTATTTTTGTTTTAAGATTTTATTCATTCAATTTGAGAGAGAGCACAAGCCAGGGGGAGGGACAGACCCCCACTGAGCAGGGAATCTGACATTGGGGCTCCATCCCAAGACCCTGAGATCAAGACCCAAGCTGAAGGCAGATGCTCAACCTACTGAGCAGATGCTCAACTCCCAGACCCCGGGAGTTAATGGAGTAGAGGTGGGGTCATGGAGTTAATCAAGAAGTTCGCTGCCTGTGAGTTTGAAGATGGTCCAGTAGTGGTAGGCACAGCCAGGAGAAGGCATTCTCCTAAGGGAAAGAACACAGAAAGGAGGCACTGGTGCTGACCCAGTCTGTGGAGAGGCAGCCAGGCCTGTGCAAGCTTGCAGAGATGGGACGGGCCAAGGAAGGGGCTGAGCTGCCTGCTCAGGGGACCCTGGTACCATCTTGAACCCAGAGAGTTGTGGTCAGGAAACAGTTGGAGGACAGGGGCTCCTGAGGCCATGTATCAAAGGCTGAATGAGCCAGACCAAAAGGCTACAGAAAGACAAGTTTTCTGGCTGAGGCTAGGGTATGAGGAGGTGCTGTGGCCGGGAAGGCTGACTCCTTTCTTTAAACTCCTGAAGCATGAGTTCAGGCTCAAGAGTTAGCCAGAGTTGTGGGTAAAGCCCAGGGCCTTCATTTATTTACCTGTATAACCCTGAGCAGGTTATCTAACTTCTCTGCACATATTTCCTCATCTATAAGAAGGGAATCAAGGAACACCTGGCTGGCTCAATCGGAAGAGCACACAGCTCTTGATCTGAGCGTCGTGAGTTCGAGCCCCACGTTGGGTGTTGAGATTACTAAAAAGTAAACTTAATAAAAGTGGGGGGGGGGATAAAATTCCCTGCCCTGCTTGCTTTGTAGATTCATAATGAGGCTCAAATGAAGTTATGTCTATGGAAGTTTTTGATAGACTGAAAAGTGCTAGCAGAAGAAGTTGTTGCATTTGCTGGTCCACGGTAAGAACATCAGCACCTATGGCCACGTCTCCAGCAGCCCTTCACAGTCTCTGCCCCAGCCTGACAGAACCCTCAGGGCTCCCAGCCATGGTCATCAGCCACCCTGCCAGCCACACACCCTGGGGGCTCGCCTTCCTCAGTCTTTCCTAGCTGCTTCCATTTTTCATTCTGTCGGACTCCATCTGCTTGGTCGTTTTTCTCTTCAGATATTATTAGAAATATCCAGAGTTATAATTGTTTAATGGTTGGCATTTCGCCTGTTTCACAGGGGGCCAGATCAAACCCACCCCAGACTCGTGCCCCGGGTCTGGCAGAATTGGCCAGGGACAGCTGTGCAGTGGAGTCTGCCTGGCATTATAAAGGGCTCTCTCCCAGGTGCATCATTAGAAAAGAAGGGGGAAAGATGGCCGCAGGCATAATCCAATTCCTCCTTCTCCATGGTGTTTTTGAACTGCATAGCCCAGCAGTATGTAGCTCACAATAGCTGGGAAGCTTTTCTGAAAGAGAGATCAAGATCAGAACCTCAGGTACCTGACACCTGGGGAAAAACACTTCCCCCAGGCCACCTGTCTGGGTGATGCCTGGCCACTTCTGCCTCCTCCAGATACCCCATGAAGCCTGAACCCAGTTCATGCTTAGCTTCTTTCCAACCTACATTCTCAGTTTATCCAACTTTTGGAAGAATATGACTCCTTTCAGATGCCCCTCTCTCACCCCTCCCTCAACACACACCTATACATCGTGTCCACAGAAGTCTAGCCTTTGCCGTTTATATCTCTGCCTCCCCAAAAATGCCACGCACGGGTTCTTGTTTCTCTCAGGGGCACTGGGGACTCCCATCTCAGCCAGGGATGGACTACCCCTCATCATCCCCAGCCTTCAGGTACCTGTGAAGCTGGTGGGTTCCTCTGAGAGCCAAGCCTTCCATAGGACTGGGTCAGCCAGTGTAGAGATGATCTGGAACCTTGCCCAAGGGAGAGGCTGGACTTGAGTGTTTTCTTAAGGCCCTCTCAGGATTCTCAGGGGATGTCTCCCAAGAGGTTGCACTTCCATCTGTTTCTGCTGAGGCCAGAACTGGAAAGATCTTCAGGTAGCAGCATATGAGTTTGAGGTAAGAGAGGCCACAAAGGCAGGTATTTGAGACCATAATCTGACCCCACCCACAATTACTCATGTTCATTCCTGTCTCCCCAGTTGTGTCATGCTGGCCACTTTTGGCCCTCCAGATCCTTCCCAGCTTCCACAATCCCTCATCAGTCCCATTTCTTCCAGAAAGCCTTTCCTGACCTCTGCAGCTACTTCTCTGGAACCCAGCCATAAAGATCGTAGCACACAGTATAGCATTATGATCTTTGTACCTCAGAACTGGCCAGTACTTTCCCCCAAGACCATCAGCTCTTTCTCAGTTGACTTGTTTTCCAGGTCTTGTCTTCTGGCATATATCCCTTTGTTAATCTTCCCCTGACACTTGAGAACCAGACCACCCTGACATTACACAGTGCTCTATCTCCTTCCTGCCTCTGACTGCCATGTTCCCATTCATGTTTAAAGCAACCCTATATGAGCAAAAAGAAGAAATGTTTAGAGAGAGAAGAGATTCTATTCTCAACTAGTAATCTACTAGTTGTATGACTGGGGCAAGTCTCTTTATCTCTTGCCTCAGTTTCCTATTTAGTAGAATAGAATTGAAAATAAGACTTTTGCTCTCAGGGTGTTTGTGTGGGTCTCGAGTAATAAAAAATGTTAACAGTTTTTCCAGTTGTGTGCAGCAGATAGCATGTTCAATAAATGTTTTTTCTTCTAGTGGTTCTGCCTCATTCCTCCCCCTGCTCTTCCACTTGAGTGATACCTCTGAGCCCGATTCTCCCACTCTGTCGCTAGGCACTTAATTTCCTCACCTTGAATGCACAGCCCTTGGTTATATACTTCCTCCTGAAGAAGAGCGGTCAGGTCTGTCTCGAGCAGAGCTGAACTCTTAGGAAACCTAGTACATGTCTGTCTCACTCCCCAGCCACTGCTCCTCACTGGAGGCCATGGTTAATGGCAGTGCTAACCGAGTGGCTCACCCATCTGTGCCCTGAGCTCTACACTACCCTTGACTGGATTCCAGAAAGTACATTTGGCTATACTTTCAGACAGCAGACTAGACCTTGGTTTCCCCAAATGGGAATGAGTCCAGAGCTCACACCCCGGATCCCTCAGGGCCTGCCATGGGCTTCTGTCTCTTCCATTTGCATAGGAGGCAGGCTCAGTCTCTCACTAGTGGTGAGTAGATGGGTAACCAGCCATCTAAGAGCTAAAGTTCCTCTCGAATTCTCCTTCACCAGCCCCCTACCCCTCTATTCACCGTCCACCCGCCTTTCAGTTTCCCTGGCAACGCTGAGTGCTCATCCTGGAAAACTTTATCCGAAATCTGCTCTGGGCAGCTTTCCAAATCCATGCTAACCTGATTAGGTGTCTCTAGGGGCCTTGCCAGCTAATCAGATTAGGCAGCACTAATGGTAGTGAGGACTTTGAGTGGGCGCAGAGCAGTAAAACATATTGTATACTTAGTGATAATTATCCTGCCTTTTGTGTCATTGATTTATCTGCCTCTCTCCCTGCTCCCCCCCAATCTTGTGTGTTTGGCCCTAGCGATCCGGAGGAAGGAGAATGGCTGGTACGATGAAGAACATCCTCTGGTCTTCCTCTTTTTGGGATCATCTGGAATAGGTAACTGAGAGCAGATTGGAAAGTCGGGGAGGAGAGCTGGGGGATCCCTAGTGCTATGGCCCAGAGTCACACAATCCACTTCTGTACAACTCCAGCTCTAAAAACACCACCTCCAAATTACAGAGCCAGCAAGAGGATCATCTGTCACATTAGGTTAGGAACAGCTGGAATTATGTCCTTCTCACTCGAAGCTGTGGTGTAGGGCCTAAGTCACCTGGCCCTTTGGGGTCTGATAGCCCTGGTCTGGCCACTCTGCATCCCCAACGCTGCCCTTTGGGAACAGTTAAACCACCTCCACTGCCCAGCACACCAACCTTATTTAGTACAGCTTGGAGCATAACCTTCTAGGAAGCTAAAGAAAGCCCTTGATGTGGCCAACACAGTGTGGGGTGCATCGCAAAATTGGTTTTAGTCAAATGGGTTGGGTATTTTTCTGGCCAGTTGGGCTGGATTATCTGAGGTATTCTCACATCTTCACTCTCCACCCTCACAGAGCCCCCCCACCTGTACCACCTCCTCCCATCATTGTCCTGATGGCAAGTTTTCATGCATTTGTTGTCTCTTCATTCCCTCTTAGCATCTTCAAGGACCTAGCACTCCCCCAGATTAGGTTACCACCACCTCACCATGATACTGTAGAACTTGATTTCCTTTGCTAGGCAATGAGTTCCGAAGCTTTGGCCATCATACCAAAAGGCCCTTCAGAGTCACCACTTGGTATTGTCATTTCTTCTTTATGTTACAAGGAAAGGCTATGAGGCCAAGGAGAAGTAGTCTTTATCCTCCCCCCACCCACCGCTGCCCCCCCAGCCTCAGTTTGGCCTTTGGCTCTGGAGCCTGGCTGAATGGCAAGACTGTGAGTGTCTAAAGAGACTCAGTGCAGAGACCAGGAATCAGAATGCTCCTGTCAGAGGCAAGGTTTGCACTGGGCTTCAAAGGACAAATTGGCTCTAGATTATAAAAGTCCACCTTCCATTCTTAGGAAGCTGCTGTAGAAAAATAGTCTCAATCTCTATCCACAGAAGAATCAAGATGCAGTGTATACTTTGATTCTGATTCCAGCTCCACCTTTAATTCTCCCTCCAGTGACTGGGAGAGTCACCGACCCTCCATGAGCCCATCCGTAAAACATTATTTCCAGTGTCCATCCATTTCTAATATTCTTTCATTCCAGAAGATAAGTCATTTAGTCCTAACCCAGCACCTCTCCCTTCCTTCTTATTAGGAAAGACAGAGCTGGCCAAGCAGACAGCCAAATACATGCACAAAGATGCCAAAAAGGTAAGGGCTGGGATGTCGGTCTGATGTGCAGGCCATGGAGACCTCACCACTACTGCTAGCCCCCAAAATTCTAGGCTCCCTGAATCTGGCAATGTGAATCAAAAAGATGGACCCTGGCCCAGAAAGCAGGCCTCAGTCTGACCCCAACTTGGCCACCGGTTGTTCCAGGAATTTGGGCAAGTTATCCAACCTCCTTGTATCTCAGTTGATTCATCTGTGAAACAGTAAAAATAATCCTTGCCCTGCCTGACTGCTAGGGCATTTAGGAGAACTCAATGAGATTCATCCATGCATTTTCAGGCATCTGCTCTGACCAGGTATTGTATAGATCCTGATAACTCAGCATTTAGGACATACTCCTTGCCCTGAGGAACTTGGGCTAGAGAGGGAAACAGGTTTAGAAAGATATTATTACTATCTAGTACATCAAGGCCATGCTAGAGTGAGTCTTGGGGCCTATAGAAGAAAAGTTGGAATGAGAAGATAACCATATTGCTTCTCTCCATTGTATATGAGCTTTTAAACATTTCTTTGGCCCTAAGCTGTGGGGTGGTCATAGACCCTTTTCCCCATGACTTCAGAGCCTTTGGACCTCGCCGAAAGAGAAGACTATCCCTATATTTATTCAGACTTGGGCCCTCAAGGCCTTCTTAGTTTGACTTTCTAGGCTGAATGGAAACGTTTTCCTGCAGAGAGAGATGTCAGAGCCATCCTTGGAGATTGCAGAAACATTTCAACTAAAGCCAGACATTCTTCCACCAGCCTTCCGCTGTGGAGGCTAAGGTACCCCTGCTTACCACCTGAGGTTGCCCGTGACCCCAGATGCCCTTGCCTAATTTCTGTGGAAGGCCTCCCCAGCTGAGGCACTGAGAAATTACTCAGGCTGCTGTCAGCCAAAATTGCACTAACAGCAGAGTCCTAGCCACCTTCCGTCCTGCTTCCGGCCTCACTGCCCCTTTGCCTCCTCCCTGAGGGCCTGGCAGCCATGGCAACATCCCCAGCCCCCTTCTGCCTAATAACTGGCTAAAGGCTCCGAGGCCTCCCTGGCTCTGCCCGTAGCTGTGCTCTGCCTCAACCAACCCCAGAGCAGACCTTCCTGACAGGCAGTAAGCAAGGACAGCATATTAGCATGCTGCAACTGAAATAGCATTTTTAAGACAATTCATCAGGTTGGCAGCGATTGAAACAATTAGCACTCTGGAAAGAGCCATAAACTAGCAGGACTATTAGGGAAGATACAGTTACGGGCAGGAACCACCTGATTAGGGATGAGGAATTCTGAGTGGTTTAATTTTAATACTGTCAGAAAGGTTAATATTTAATTACAAATTATAATCTCCTTATCCAAGCTGTCTTAATATGTCTTCATACACAGTGGAAGAAGAAGGGAAGCATCGGCTGACTTGCTGGTGTAGAAAGGAGATGGGCGTGCTAAGAGACTGGTGATGCAGGTCGTGTTCAGTCGGCGCATCTGAACGAGGGGCTGACTGACACCAGGGCAGGGGCTCCTGAAAGCAAGGGGATGGTGTCCTACAGTATACCATCACCCCTCAGAGGCAGTGGGCTGGGCACTCAAGGCCCTGGAGCTGCCCATGCCTCAGCACAGGCTCCAGTTCTTCTTTCTACTAGCCTTAGGCAGGTTGCTTGACACCTCCCCACAGCGAGATACTGAGTCACAGTGACCTCAGGCTCTTAGCACACTAATCAGTGCCTGAGCCCTGATCTCATGTTTATTCATCACCTCATATTTTCCACGGTACCACCCCATCGACCTCTTGTTCAACCCCATGAGGAAGATAACATAGATGCTGAATTAGAGCCACTTTTCAGATGGGAAGACCCAGACCCTATAGCATGTAGGGGCCCATCCAGGGTCAGTTGAAAGGGGAAGAGATAAAATCAGAATCCAAGTCTCTCAACTCTCCTTTCAGTGCCATTGTTCCTAGCTGTAGTAGGCAGCTAGATTGTAAACTTGTCAGTCTGTTCCCGTGTCAAATAGGGAGATGTGAGGCATGAGAAACCCGGTACAACCGTCTGTGTATTTAATATTTAAATCCTAGGTGGTGCCTCTATAAAACTCCTCTTGTACCAACTCCATTCAGAGTCTGTGTTTAGCACAGGCATTTTCTGGCCATATAACAGGCAGGCATGAAACCTGCCTTCAAAACCTGAGAGTCCTGGACTGTACCTGATGCCAGCAGGACCCAAGGAAAGATATACAGGAAGGGCCATGTCACAGGAGCTGGAGAGGACCTGGGCAGTAGGGCCAGCTCAGTGACATGTACACTAGCTGGGGACTCAGCTTGGTTTTAAGTTCTGGCTTCCTGATCCTTAGTGGCCTCATTTGTAAAAAGTCACGAATGCCTCTAGAACTGGCTGCCTCACAAGGTCTTGTTTGGACATTTGTATAATTCCTTTTTCAGATCTTTGGCTTATTTTTTCTCACTCATTAGCCTCTGCTCTTTGTCCCAAATTTGAGCAATTTTGTTAGCTTCCGTTATTAGGGTTAATAATCCTTGCAAAAGCACCTTAGTGCTTAGGGGATCTGTGGTCTTCTCCTGAGGTAGGATAGTAGTGCCTGGAAGATGGCAGTTAGCATGGCACTGTGACAAGGGTCTGAGTCCTCTGCCTGGCTTCAAATACCAACTCTCAACTGTTCCGGAGTTGGCTGGGATCTGTGTTCCCATCTGTTTTCTCATCTGTAAAAGGGGTTCAATTATGGCACCTATCTCACTGGATTATTATGAATGTTAAATGAGACCATGTAAACAGCTAAACACCGTTAGCACATAGTAAGCGATCGGTACATATTGGATATTACTATCATAATTGTTGCTTCACTTCTAGATAACCCTAAGCTAAGATCATGTGAAACCAGAAATATTCCAGGCAAGCAAATCAAGCCCGGAAACTTGTTCAGAGTTACTCAGCAAATCAGTTACTCAGCAAATCAGGGAGAGGAAACAAGAGCCTGTGTTCCACAGAAAGGAACTGCAGCTCCAAAAGAAGAGGCAGCATGCCCAGCGCCACAAAGACAGTGGCCAACCTAGGACTGGAAGCCATGTCCCTGCCAGAGCACTTCTGCTGCCCTGTACTGCGGGTACAGAGTGACAGGATGTGAGAAAAACTACAGTTCTGACCAGCGGCATGCTAGAATGTGGCCTAGATTTCAGACATAGATAGCTACCTCCCTCTAGGGTCTTGGTGCCCTGTCATCCCCAGCTGTGGGACGAAGCATATTCAGTGAGTGCACTTTCTGAGGTGGAAACGTGTGCCAGTGGGAGAGGAGCCTGGGGAACCCTGGTTTGGGTGGAGGGACAGGGCACATGTAACTATAAGTCCCTAAATTCGTCATGAAAAAGAGTGAACACTCTGCCTGCGTTAACTCGCAAACTTCCCACCACATACACACACACATACCCTTTCCCTGGGTCTAATTGTGGTTGAACCTCACCCCAGAGGGCCAGTTCCCAGCAGCTCACTCCTAGGCCCAGTGGTGGAGAGGGATGGGCTTACAAGCTGCCTTATGTATAGTTTTTCAGTGAAATGAAGAAATGTAGATAAATTAAAAGATTTCTTAGCACAAAAGAGAAGTAATATAAAACAAAGAGGCATGTGCCCACAAAAGCTGCAAAGTTGAGGGCACCATGGAGCTGGCTGGGTGCTTGCTGCACCCTTCCTTCTCCGCATGGCCCACACAGACTGAAGCTGACTCTACCCATGTCTACCTGCCCCACTTGACGGCTTCTTCTCAAGGACGTAGACCAAGACTTGTTCGCTGCTGTAGCTTCAGCACACACAGGATGCCCTCGGGAAATATGGGGTGGCTGATGTGGTAATCAGACCAGTAGAAGCCTAAAAAGAGACATTCTGAGCCAGATTTAGAAAAGCCGGGACATGACTTGGGTTTGTTAAGGTAGGGAATGAGGGAATCATGTGGGAGAGGAGTGGACAGAAAAGGAGGCAAGGAGCCAAAAAAATAGAATAGGATAGAAGATCTTGCATTAGTGTGGTCTGAAAGCCTAGGGGATAGTTGAGATGTTCTCCTCCTTAACCCTCTTCCTCTACCTTCCTGCCTCCAAATGGACTCCTGCTTGTTTCCACACAGGGCTTCATCAGGCTGGACATGTCTGAGTTCCAAGAGCGGCATGAGGTAAGTGAGAGTCCTCACTGAAGTATGGTATGGAGGGCCTGTGAGTCAACATCACTCTGCGTGGGTATTTTGTTGGGACTTGTCATTTGGACCTGAGATAACTCCAGCAGCCTTGGGATTCATCCTTTGGGGGCATACATGTGCAAGAGGGTCACCGATCTGTTTTGCATAGGACTTGCTCTGAAAAAGAAACCTAGAGAAGATCTGTAGACTCTTCCATTGTGGCAGGATTCCTACCACCCCAGAAGAAAATCCAACTGTCCTTGTTGAGATAGGCAGTGTTAAAAATGAATGAAGCCATTTTCCTGTGCATGCCCATATCAGAAACTAAAGGTATAGAAAGACCTTTCCAGTATGTTTCCTTCCTTCCTCCAGGTGGCCAAGTTTATTGGGTCCCCGCCAGGCTACATTGGCCATGAGGAGGGCGGCCAGCTGACCAAGAAGCTGAAGCAGTGTCCCAATGCTGTGGTGCTCTTCGACGAGGTGGACAAGGCCCATCCAGACGTGCTTACCATCATGCTGCAGCTATTTGATGAGGTGAAAGTCACTTTGGGCTGGGATGGAGTAGGGGACATCTTGGGGCATGGGGACCTATGAACAATAAGAATCAAGGACCCAGAGGCCTGTCTGACCCTTCCTTCACTTGCTGCTTCCACATGTGTACATTCAGTCACCTAGCAGATGTGGCTTTGCCCCCTTTCTGGATCAGGGCCCATGCTGGGCACTTTAGGACAAACCAGCACTACCCAAGAATTGAAATTCTGTGGCTACCCAGGCTGCCTTCTAGAGAGACACAGAGCGGAGGTGCCAGGACAGACCTGAATTTTTAGTTTCAACTCTACTCCATCTCTAAGCATCAGGGGCCTCATATGACAAACAGGCTGAATCCAAGATAATCTCCAAGAACTTTCTGGCTCATGGAGCCCTTTTCTTGCCACAGGCCCTTTTCAGGCTTGTCACAAACTAGACAGCCTCCTCCTGGTGGGGTGAGCCCTAAATGAGAAAAACTCTCTTCTCTTTCAGTGCATTCTGTGTACTAGGCTAAAGATGTTATTGCTGACCATCATAACAGCAGGCAGAGTAGAAACTCTTTTTACAGAAGAAACTGAGGTTCAGAGAGGTTATAAATGTCTTGCCTATGGCATGGAGCTACTGTGCAGAGGAACCATGTTTGGGCCACAGATACGTTTGATTCTGGAGTCCCAGTTCTCCCTCTCTGTACCACTCCTTACCTCAAGCAGAGAAGAGAGACTTAAGAACATAGGCAGGGTTGACCTCCTTTAGGGGCCCTGTGGAACTGGGAATGAGGCTTCTCTTCTATATTAGCCAACACGTGTCCAGAGGGAGTCCAGCCTGCCTTTCCACTTAGGCCCCTACAGCCCGGGGACAGCAGGAAGGTGTTTTGCTTCCCATGTTGCAAGTGTACTCAAAGAGCAGGAAGAGATTTCTGGACCAAATAGCATACCAGGTGCCAAGCCAGGAAGACCCAGATCCAGATATACTCACAGCTGCCCATCACCTTCCCCACCTGGCCCAGCATCCTTGTCCCTGCCCCAGTTTTACTGCTATCTTCCTAGCTCCCCAAGTCTACCCTGTCCCCAGACCAGCCTCTGAGGAATGAAGGCCAGTCCTTCCAAGGTTACATATTCAGTTACTCATACCTGTGCTCTGAGACCTCCCACCTCGTTCCATTCTCTTGATGGGATTCAAGTACACAGCTATGGACCAGGCCCAGTCCTGGTCTCTGAGAGCTCCCTGCATAGTAGATGGTTGGAAAGGAGACATAATAATAGTAGATATTTTTTACTTTATGTGCCAAGCACTGTTCTAAAACATTTACTTATATCAATTCATCGAGTCCTCCCACCATCCCTATGAAGGTGGTTATTATTCCTGCCTCTGTAATTACTGAAGTAAAGTAAGAGAAGTGATTGGCCTATGGGCATGCAGCTGGGAAGAGGGAGTCCAGGATGGGAGCCCAGGTAGTCTAGTTCAGAGCCTGCAGCTTCAGTAATAACTACCATGCAGCCAGGGC
This sequence comes from Lontra canadensis, assembly GCF_010015895.1. Lineage (NCBI taxonomy): Eukaryota > Metazoa > Chordata > Mammalia > Carnivora > Mustelidae > Lontra > Lontra canadensis. Next base: position 26,073,903 of record NW_022631001.1, read on the forward strand.
CAGAAGAGAGAGGTAGATCTGCAGGGAAGCCTTCATGGGAAGGGAGGGCCCAGCTCAGAGGGCATGGGCACTGCAGCTTCTGACATCTCTGTAGAGTTACCTCTGATGGCCTTCTTGGCCCAGAAGAGGAGAGGCAGCTACTGACTGAGATACAACAAGTGCTACCTCCAAGTTGTTACCACCTCCATATGTAAGCCCTGTAACCCTCCCCTGCTGTCACTCCACTGACTACTTTCTGGGAGTTGATAATAATTCCTTTTTGCGGCCTCTGGCAGCCTACTACCATCTCTGAAGTTTATGCCCTTGGTTCCATTGACCAAAGCTGCCATTCAAGATTACTTAGATTTATGCTTATAGGCTTCTTGTGGACAGGGATCTTGTCTTACTCACTCCAGCCACTCCCAGAGCCCACAGAGTCAAGGTAAATGCTCTGCTTAATTTAATTTAACTTAATTCAACAGTAATTCAGCATACCTTCCAGGATAACTAAGGAGGTTCTAGGTGAACAGTGGAGAAGGGCTGACAGTGGACACCTATTATGCAGAAGCACAGGGGCACAAGGCATCCTGGCCTGTCCAGGGAACTCTAGCTGCTCAGCACCACTAGACCGCAAAATGAAAGTGAGAGCAGGACAGTAGAGGTGAGTGGGTAAGGGGCATAATTGGCAGGGGCCAATTATGGTCCCAGGCGAAGGAATGTGGGTTTTAGATTGAAAGGAGCCTTTAAAAGCTTTAAGTAAGAACGAAACATGGCCACATTCTCACTTTATAAAGATCCTGTTGGCAACCATGATAGAATGGACTGTAGAAGAGGGGGAGCAGCGAGGAGGCTGGTGAAGCATCCAGGCTAGATGTGGGGATGCCTTCTCTGAAGCAGGGCAGTGGGCTGGCCAGAACTCCCAGAAGGCTGACTGTGCAGGACTCAGGGATTGAATGTGAGGGGAGACAGAGGAGCCAGGGGTGGTCAACTACAGGACTCTGGCCTGGGTGGCTGGACAGCTGCTGCTGCCTTCAGCTGAGGCAGGGAACCCATGAGGACAAGCAGCAGATCGGCGAGGAAGATGAGGAGTTGAGGTTTGAAATCGCTAAAAATGAGATACCTGAGGGACGACCAAGTGGAGGTGTCCAAGAGGCCGGTCATCAGTTGGAGAAGTCTAGAGCATAGAACAGATCTGGACTGGAATCAGAGATTGAGGAATGTCAGCACAGGTAGAGTAAGAGAAGCCCTAGGAAAGGATGAGCTCTCTCAGCTAGGGGGTATATGGTATGCAGAGAAGAAGGGAGGGCTAATAACAGAGTCTTGTGACCTATCAGGAAAGTCAAAGAGGGAATGTGGTTCAGTGTGGGGTGGACGGGACACACAATACACAATCTCTGCCTCAGTGTTCATGAAAGAGTTGGAAAGACTAACAGCAAAAAGCACTTCACCCCACCTTCATACGTGCTGTACTAGGATGAGTGGCAAGTGCTGGGAGTTGTAAGGGCTCCTGCTCTAGTCTGGGGGTGTGAAGGAAGCCCCCCATTCCCACCCAGCTCAGTTCTCCCAAGTCTTGTCAGGAGCCCTGATGCTCTGGGCAAAACACCAAGTGGAACTAATGACCCCAGAGCCTGCCATGCAGGGCAGAAGTCTCAGGAGGACACTGCCCCTGCAAAGCCTGCTTCTGCTCCTCCCTCAAGGACAAAAGCAGTGGGAAAACAGCCCCTATAACCCTGGGGTAGCATTCACACCCAGTCATTGCTGGGATGGGACAGTGACAGCTCCCTTTTTGGAGAGGACTCTTTGGCAGTCCTTATTGCCAAGGTCTCTGAGGAGGAGGAGGAGACACGAGCACTGTGAAAGTCATGCTTTGGGTCATCATACACCATGTCTGCTACCCTCACCCACCTGAGACCCATCCCCATCCCAGTTTAAAAAAAAACAGGACTTTGATCCTGGGATGAAATTGCCACTGGTTACTGTTCTGGCCAGTATAGCAGTGTGTGTACTCCGTCCTCGGGGATGAGCTCTGCCAAGTGCCCTATGCATACATTTGGACACATCACACAGACACACAAACACACACGCACATACACATACCGCAACCGGGTTCCTAGAACTAGAATTGCCCTTGGTGGATTCTGTTGCTCTGTTACTCATGATCAGGGAAGCCAGTGGCAAAAGCTCAAGAACATCCACTTGCACTCTCTCAAATTGAACAAATAAATCTAAGAAGCCTATGCCAAGGGCCAGTATAAAGCAAGGCTAAAAAGCAGGTACCATGCCCAGCGTGGAGTAGGTACTGAGTTAATGCACATCCTTCCTTCTTTGCTTCTGAGGGCCAGGGCTGGTCTGCCATTGCTTTGGCTTTAGAAGTAAGGACTGAGCCTGAGTGAGGTCCATACCACCAGGGAAAGGGAAATGCTTGGAGGACTAGCTACCACCTGAGGCCGGGGCAGGCAGGAGCCGACAGGTTGGGGTCAGTGACGTGTCCCCAGGGCCATGTTCTCTGGCCTGTCAGGTCCTGTGCTTGGTGGGAGAGTGCAGTGGGGCACAGAGAACACAAAGCACAGCACCTGTGGTGCAAGAAGTGCCCCACCAGTGTCCACTGTTACTCCCCTAGAGGTTCCACTCACCAAGGCCCTGACCGCTGCTTGCGTCATAAATAACTGTAAAGTACTGTGGTACAGTGATACAGCATTGTTTGCTGAGTCGGTGGGAGCTTCTTGCCCTTGAACTCTATGGCCCCAGATAGCTATACTTCTGTCATTCTCTCTCTTCTCTTTCCTCAGTGCATCTGTCTCCAGTCCAGATGGTTTCTTTCCTCTGTGTTCTTTCTAGAAAGAGCTAAAGATTCCAAGGCCTCTTCCCACATTGGTTAAAGGAGGAGCCTTATTTTCTGTCCCTCTCTGCCAAGCCAAAGGATGGCTTTAAGTTGCAGAGATTATACCTGTTTCATTCGTCTCGTTCATTTTGATACAACAAATAGGTAGTATATTACATGTCTGCTGTCTAATAACAGTTCAGAATATTTGCACAGCTTGGCTAACCAAGGATTTTTCAGCAACATGACCATATTAGTCTTCACAATGGCCACATAAAATACCCTCCTCTGAGCTCCTACAGTGACCCCTTATAATACTGAATATAATAATGAATTGTCATTGCTGGTTTCTTGAGTGTCTTTTTTCTTTTTCTATTTTTTTTTTTTAACAAGAAGCATGTCAAAGGTTCAGTGAGGCCCCAGTGCCCAACATAGAGCCTGGCCCACCTTGGGCCTCTAAAAAAGTGTATTGCATGGATGCATGTTTAATCGAGCTAACTTTTGGGGTGCCAAAGATGAATCAGGTCCCTGATGGATGACAAAGAGAGCTTCAGTCTTGATTGGAGACACTATCAGCAGGTGGAATGGTTGCAGCCCAGGTCAGTGAGAACCAGCAGGAGTGAGTAGCTGGGGGTTCTGGAGAGACCTCCCGGAAGAGGTGCCCAAGCTTAGCACTTCCTGACTGTGCAGTCACTGTTCTTTCCCAGGGCCGGCTGACAGATGGAAAAGGGAAGACCATCGACTGCAAGGACGCCATCTTCATCATGACCTCCAATGTGGCCAGTGACGAGATTGCACAGCATGCACTGCAGCTGAGACAGGAAGCTTTGGAGATGAGCCGTAACCGTATTGCAGAAAACCTTGGTATGGCACACAGCCTGAGCCATCTGGGCAGGTGGGCAAGTGCCCAGACCACCAGCACATCTCCTAGGGGCAAGGATGAGATCAGCCAGGAGGCCACATCTGTCACCTTTCTATTTGCAAATGAACCTTCCAACCCTTCTTCCAAGTCAGAACTCAAGTCTTGGTCCTGACTCTTGTCCCCCTCCTTCCCTCCCTCACACAACTCCTACACTAAGGAACCCCATGCTTTATATTTGTAGCACATAGAACTGGAGGGGCTCAGGAAGTGCCCAGTCCAATCCTCTCTTTCAAGTGGAGACCAGGCTGAGGCCTAAAGAACCTGAGACCCTGACCAGGATCACACAGACCATCAGGGGCAGGACCAGAGCTCTTTTTGTGAATGGGAGCAAGAGCTCCCTAAATCTGGGGAGTAGGCAGTTTATGATTCTTTTTCCACAGGGGATGTCCAGATTAATGACAAGATAACCATCTCAAAGAACTTCAAGGAGAATGTGATACGCCCTATCCTGAAAGTAAGAGGTCTTTGTCCTTCCTACTAGAGTCTCCAGTGGGAAGATCCCCTTAGCCATCCTTAGTCTTCCCCACCAGGGTCCAGTAATTCCCTTTACCCCTTCTGGGTCACAGAGCTCACCTACCCCTAACCTGGCCCTGCAGGCTCACTTCCGGAGGGATGAGTTTCTGGGAAGAATCAACGAGATTGTCTACTTCCTCCCCTTCTGCCACTCGGAGCTCATCCAACTTGTCAACAAGGAACTGAACTTCTGGGCCAAGAGAGTAAGAGCAGGAACTGCCCATGGGTGGGGTTGGGTCATCTGCCCATTGGAAATCAGGGAACACTGGGTTGGAAGCGACCCCCCTAGAGGCATGGAGCACATTGGTGTGGGCCAGTGGCCCTGGGGGATACAGTCACTCACAGTCCCAGGCCTCAGGCCAGAGTGGTGAGAGATGGAAAGCACTGGGCCACATGCAGGCATGCTCTTATCTGACCTATCTCAGGCCAAGCAAAGGCACAACATCACGCTGCTCTGGGACCGCGAGGTGGCAGATGTGTTGGTTGATGGCTACAATGTGCACTATGGTGCCCGCTCCATCAAGCATGAGGTAAGCACAGGAGCCTGAGAGAAGTAAGGCACCTCCATACCTCCCTCCCCGGTGCCTCCGCCCCACCCTGGGCTCCCAGCCTGGAATAGCCCCGTACCCAGAGCAGATGCCCCTTCAGAACCCAAACCGGAAGATGATCAAGTAAAACCACAGTCCTGGAGGATAAGCCAGGAATGAGGAACAAGTTGGGAACTTCAGAAACTGGCGTTGTTGAGTTCTTAGTCTAGTCCTACAAGCTGTGTGTTGTTAGACCCACTTTTTAGAGGGGGATGCTGAAGCTCAGGTTTCTGACTTGCCCTGGGCTATAGGCCACGGGCATTAGCAGTGCTGACCCCTTTGCCCATCACCTACAGGTCGAGCGCCGTGTGGTGAACCAGCTGGCAGCTGCTTATGAGCAGGACCTGCTGCCAGGGGGCTGCACTCTGCGCATCACTGTGGAGGACTCAGACAAACAGCTGCTCAAGAGCCCCGAGCTGCCCTCCCCCCAGGCTGAGAAGCGCCCACCCAAGCTACGGCTAGAGATCATTGACAAGGACAGCAAGACCCGCAAACTGGACATTCGGGCACCACTACATCCTGAGAAGGTGTGCCACAACCTCTAGCTTCTACCTACCTGCCTTTACGTGCCCTCAACATCCAATAAAGGCCCCTCGGCTGTGGCATGACAACTGACCTATCTTCCCCTCCTCTCCACCCAGCCTGATGCCTGTTTACCCCCAGTAGACTCCTCCTCAACCTCAAAGTCAAAGATAAGGATTTTGCCCTCCCTTGGACCCTTTGTTATGGGCCCAAAAACTTGCTAACAGGTCTCCAAGAGAGGAGCTGCTTCCCCACCCCCTTCAAGGCAGGGAGGAGGAGGAGGCCCCTTATCTTTATCCTTTAGCATGATCCCCATGGCCTATAGTCTCTGGAACTTTATCATGGTCACAGAAAGCTCAGAAGTTTGGCAGCTAAGAACAGATCTGCCTGGGAAAAGACGGTTACCAGGCTGTGACCTGCCACCCTCTGCTGGCCTTCATGCAACTGAGTGCCCAGAATGTCTGCACAGATTGTGGAAAAAGAGTGCAGAGGCCCAGGCAGAGATTGTGCAGTGTAGACTGTAGCTACCTCTTTCCCATACCCTAGAATTCCAAGGAGAAGGGACCCATAGAACTCTTCCCCGCTCCACTGCCTTATGGTAGCTGTTCCCACTCATTGCACATTCTGGTGTCAGGCCAGACCATCTTTCTCCAGCTTTGGAACCAAGCCAGTGTAAGGCACCTCTAGGAGGAAGGCTGAGTGGGTCACTACCCTGCTCTGCTCTGGGACTGGACAACAGTACCAAATGACCAGGCAAGCTCAGCTCTATGGGGCCTCCTTTAGGAGACCAACACAGACATTGGGGAACTGTAGGAAGAGTGATAATGAAATCAGGCTGTGCCTAGGTGGTCAAGGAATCTGCATTAGCTCTGTCTATACTGCTGTCCCAGCTGAGTTAGCCTGGAATAAACCACTCCCCCGTGCAGTCTGCATGTTAGTCACTAAGCAGAGGGTCTGCACACCCACCATCCCCCAAGGGCATACCATAAACCAGGCACGTGTCAACCCTGGCTTAGGACACAGCGAGGCCTGGTGCATCTTTGGGCACCATCGATACTAGCCATCATTGATGACCACCCCATCACCTGCAGGACCGTTTTGGATCCCTCCTTTGGTGTTAGCTACTCTCTTTCAGGAAGCAGAAAATAGAGACAGGAATTAAAGTCTCTTCGGTGATGGAAGAATGCCATGACCACGTGGTGGGTACGAGGCAGTCAGAAGTCAAGACATGGGCTCCAGCAGATGCTCCAGCAATCACCGTCCAGTATGTCAAGGAGCTGTCTGCTGCTCCTTACCTCAGTGACTGCTGTTCTTTTTACTACTACTACTACTACCACCACTCCTACTTGTTTTGAAATCATTTTAGACTTAGGAAAAGTTGCAAAAATAGTCGTTTTCATATATCCTTCACCTCATTTCTCCCAATACTAACATCTTACAAAACTATAGTATAATTATTAAAAGCAGGAAATTAACATTGACACTGTACTAACTAATCGGTAGACATTCAGATTTTGCCATTTTTCCCACTGCTGTCCTTTATCTGGTCCAGGGTCCAGTCCAGGATCCCGTGTTATATTTTGTTGTCATGTTTCCTTTGTCTCCTTCAGCCCATGGTAGTTCCTCCATCTTTCTTTGCCTTTCATGACCTTGACACTTCTGAAATATCCAGACCAGTTATTTTGTAGGATGTTCCTCAATTTGGGTTTGTCCTCTGTTTTCACATGATTAGATTGAGGGTCTGCAGTTTTAGCAGAGCTACCCCAGAAGTGATGATGTGCCCTTCTAGTGCCTTCTAGCAGGGGGTGATATTAACTTGGATCACGTGACTGGTGGTGTGGGTCAGGTTTCTCTACTGTAAAATACCTAATTCTCCCTTTGAAATTAATAAGAATCTTGTGAGGAGATACTTTGAAGCTGTGTAAATACCTTACTTATCCTTAAACTTTTGCCTGCTAATTTTAGCATCCATCAGTGGTTTTTGCTTACAAGAATTAATGTTGTGTTGGCCTAATGATGACTTTCTGTTTACTTATTCCATCTGTACTTATTAATTGGTATTCTGCTATAGGCAAGAGCTCCCTCTTTTCTCCCATATATTTATTTCAACAATTTATTTATATCAGTATAAACTAATGGATATTTGTCTTATTCTGTGGGTTATAATCTCGTACTTCAGTAGTTTATTTGTTGCTCATACTGGCCCAGTTTTAGCCATTGAGAATTCTTTCAGGTTGGCTTCTGTATTGTTTTGGCATTGCCCCCATCATTTTTTAGCCCTTCTTTCTCTCTAGCACCACAAGATGTTCCAAGCTCACTCCTATTTTTCCTGTTCCAGCCCTGCATCGGCTGTTTTCCCAGATAGCTCCTGTGTTCCTTGCACTCAAGAACAGACACTAGGTGTATTCATTACTACTGGAGTGTCATTACTTCTAGGCCCTTTCGGCATACAGAGCTAGGAAATAGGTGTATTCGTGTTAACACACGCATCTGAATTAATTGTTGTAGCTGTATGTATGTTATTAAAAATCATGAGTTCGCACTAATACCTACAGTTCCAATCCAATACCATAGGATTTGTGACTGCTGTTGTTATACCTCAATGTTCTTTTTCTCTTCTGCTGCCATCTCCTTTTCTTCTCCTTTCACTCTGTTTGGTGTTCAGATTTTCCTTAAAGGTTCTAATGCAATCAGTCAGTGACCATCATATATGGAACATTCCTATTAGATAAAGTTCTTATGCCTGGTTGTCAGTCTTTTGTTCAGTCAGCTGTGGCTAGGAGCACCTGGCATATAACTCAAGACCAGATAACTTTTGTATTAGAAAACCCAATGGCCACCTTCCAGAGAGGAGAGTAGGAGATAGGGAAAACCCTCAGATTTTGAGGAACTTAAGTATCACTTCTACAGATTCTCAACTTCACCTCCTAAGTGATGTTGGCCCCTAGCTTTAGCCTCCATAACATACTGGGCAAAATTCAGCCCCCTTGTATTACCTGTTCTCTGTCTGTCTTTGTCACTAGAAAGCACGGTAAGCACCCAGAGGGCAGACACTCAATTGTCCAGCTCACTGTCCTGTTTACAGGATGTGACACAATGACAGATGTTCCAGGTATTCGGATGGTTGGGTGGGCCCTGCAGCGAGCGCAGATCTTCACAGTGAGTCCCAGGACAGGGCAGTATCATTTATTCACTGAGCACGCATTTATTTGTCATGTTCTTGTGGCCAGCCAGCAGGATCTGCCGGCAAAGACCCAGAACCTGTATTGAGTATCCTGGAATGCATGAGACAAGGCTTGAAAATGAAAAATGTAACACCTGTGTTATTCAAAAAGAAAAACTCAGAGATGCGTAGTGATTGTTTTAGAAATTTAGGGAAGGGGCGCCTGGGTGGTTCAGTTGGTTAAGCATCCAACTCTTGATTTTGGCTCAGGTCATGATCTCAGTGTTGTGAGATTGAGCCCCATGTTGGGCTCCCTGCTGGGCACGGAGCCTGCTTAAGATTCTTCTCTGTCCCTCTCCCCCTGCCGCTCCCCCATCCAAAAAAACCAGAAAGATTTAGGGGAAAAAAACACATCTAAGCCATAAGCCTCAGCCTGGTAAGTAGAAAAGAGGGGAAAAAGTACAAGATTAGGAATGAAAAATCACATAGATATGGAAATTCTTTAAATAATTTCAGGAGAATTCTATGGCAACAAATTTGGAAACCGAGCAAATAGGTAATTTTCCAGCAGACTCCTAAAACATACTTTGAGTAGACCAATTAATTACCAAAGAAGAAATTGGAAAGCTGATTAAACGTTTATCCTTCTGAAAAATCATGTTCTTTTTTTTTTTTTTCCCCTAAAGATTTTATTTATTTGACAGAGAGAGAAAGCACAAGCAGGGGGAGTGGCAAGCAGAGAGGGAGAAGCAGGCCCTGCGCAAAGCAGGGAGCCAGATGCAGGACTCGATCCCAGGACCCTGGAGTCATGACCTGAGCCAAGGCAGAGGCTTAACCAACCGAGCCACCCAGGTGCTCCTGAAAAATCATGTTGTTTTATTTAAACTACTTTTATTGAAATATACATGGAAAAATGTGCAAATCACATGTATACAGTTCCACTGAATGGTCACAAGGTGAACACTACTTGTAGCTGTCATATCCAGCCCAACAAATAGATGAGTTATAATTTTTAATTATTGTATAAGCTGCTTCAGACCTTGGGATAAGATGGAAAGATGTTCAGTTGAATTTTAAAGGCCAGCATAAGATTAATACTCAAACCTGATAGTCCTAGCCTATCTCACCTATGACTGTAGATAAGAAATATCAAATAAAATAAAGTTGAATTATACACTGTGATCACATTAGGTTTATTTCAGTGATACAAGCCTCAGTATCAGGAAATTTATTGATATAATACACTACATCAAGAAATTGAAGAGGGGCCCTGGCTGTCTCAGTTGGTAGAGCAGATGACTTTTTTTTTTTTTTTTTTTAAAGATTGACTGATTGATTGATTTGACAGGGAGAGAGGGAACACAAGCAGGGGGAATGGGAGAGAGAGAAGCAGACCTCCCACTGGGCAGGGAGCCCGACACAGGGCTCAATCCCAGAACACTAGGATCATGACCTGAGCTGAAGGCAGATGCTTACTGACTGAGCCACCCAGGTGGCCCAAGCATGTGACTCTTGATCTTAGGTTGAAGACCCTCACTGGATGTAGAGCTTACTTTAAAAAAAAAATTTTTTTTTTGAAAATTATTTAAATGTCTAAAATATTAAGATTAATATTAATGTTAATTTTCTTATTTTAATAATATATGATTAAGAGAATGTCCTTGTTTTTATAAAATATACATTGAAGTATTTAGAGGTTAAAGGTAAAGGGAATTTGCAAATGTATCTAGAAACTTTTTTTTAAGATTTCATTTATTTATTTGTCAGAGAGAGCACGGGCAAGCACAAGCAGGGGGAACAAGCAGGCAGAGGGAGAACCAGGTTCCCCGCTGAGCAGGGAGCCCAGTATGGGACTCCATCCCAGGACTCCGGGATCATGACCTGAACCGAAGGGAGCTGCTTAACAGCTTGGAAACTTTATACACACAGATGCATAGGCCCATATATGTATACACACGGACACACACACACATATACACACACACACACACACACAATGGTAAAAGTAAGTATTAACATTTGGGAAATCTGAGTAAGGGTATACAGGAATTCTTAATATTGTTTTTCCAACTTTTGTCTAAGTCTAAAAATACTTCAAAATAAAATTTTCCAAACTGAAGGAAATAAAACATTTTCTATCAGTATATGCTAAAAAAAAAAAGCATTGGATAAGATGTTTCAGTTGTAACTATGATTTGATAAAAATAAAGCTCTAGGGGTACCTGGCTGCCTCAGTGGGTAGAGCATATAACTCTTGATCTCAAGGTCATGAGTTTGAGCCCAGACTGGGCAAAGAGATTGCTTTAAAAAAATTATTTTATTTAAAATAAAATACAATAAAGCTCTAAGTAAAAGAAAAAGATTATTTATCAAAAAAAATAATAGCAAACATTTCTTTTTTACCTGCTGAGTAGAAATCCCCACGCGGGGCTCTATCCCAGGACCCTAGAACCATGACCTAAACCAAAGGCAGGCGGACGCTTAACTGACTGAGCCACCCAGGCACCCCAGTAGCAGACATTCCTAATAGTAAATACTAAAGCTATTTTTATTAAAGTCTGAAATAAGACAGGATTCAACCATGCTTTGAAAATTCAGCTGAAAGCAATGAGGCAAGAAAACTAAATAATTGATATAAATACTGGAAAATAATGTATCTTTTTTGATGAAATATGACTGTGTATTTAAGAAATCCAAGAGAATATACTAAAACATAGTAGTATTAATAAGGAAATTTGGTAAGCGTGTGAATAGAAAATAAATGTATAAAAATGAATAGCTTTTTTCTACTCTAGCAACTGTCAGTTAGAAAACAGTAACAAAGGAAAAGCATTTCATTCACAGCTGCAACAAATAAGTATATGTATTTGCTCATATATACAAAAAAATACCTCTGAAAAAGGATTGGGGAGAGAAAGGGGATAGCAATGGAAAAGGAAGATTCACTATATTCATTTTCATACTTTTAAATTAAATTTTGAACCATATTAGTATGTTACCTATTTAAAAGTAAATTATATAATATCTATTCAAAATTATAAAATACTTAAGAATAAACTTAAGAAAATCCTATTGAAGGATATAAAATAAGATCTGGCAAATGGAAAGACATACCAAGTTCTTGGAATGGATGACTCAATATATAATTCAGAGCAAACCTAACCAGACTCAACAGCATTTTTAATTTATTAAAGTTAACTAAACTCATGTCACACTACAGTGTCCAGAGGTGAAACTACATGGAGTTACTGTTTTCTGGATCTAGGCTCTTAGGAGATACAAGCTACTATTACTGTCAGTAACTACTTAAATAGTATACAAACTAGAGGATAAGTCAGTTTCACTCCCATCAACACACACCCTAAGTACAAGAGAAAGGAAAGAGAAGAGTTGTCATCTGTGACTGTCTGGGTGTGGAGAAGAGAAGAAAGCTGTGGAAAATGAAACTAGAAAGGCAAGTTTCCTGCTTTCATAGTACCTTGAATGCCATTCTAAGAGAATGAAGTGACCATATTTGTGTTTTAAAAAGATTCTTTGTTTTGGGGTGACTTCTAACCAATATGTAACAGATGGAGTAGTTCAGGCAAACCCCCTTCCCAACCTCAAACATGGAAATAATACGTAACGACAACAAAAAGTTCAACTCTCAACTGGGCTTGAAACTAAAAATGGGAGATCCCAGGGTGCAGAAATGAATGGGAACCCAAAAGTCAAAGATGTGTGAAGTGGAAGTTAAAGGAGTTTTTGTACAGACTTGGGACCAAGATACAGGCCTAATAGCCGAGTGCTAGGGCTTCAACAAAGACCAGAGTCTCAAAGGACCACTTCCTTGTGAAATAAAAACTAGAAAAACCACTCATTGATCTGGTAATCAGTACAGAAATAAAAGAAAATCTACCATAACTCAGGGATACAAGGAGAAAGAATCACCTACACAGAAAGTAATAACATTTGCTGTCTGGGCAATTGTGGTCCAAATTCACAATACCCAAATGTTTCTGGGATGTCACAATGAAAAACTGACAAAAAACTGGTCCTGGGCCAGTGAAGCAAACAAAACTGTTCTGTAAGGATAGTCCCGTAATCAACTTTTCACAGAGGAACCTATGGAAAAACAAGTCCATCATTCTTGGTGGCTTTAACTTCCCATGAATGACTTATCTAACACCCTGCTTTCCTTATATTTAATGGTCTTTTTCTGCCCTCACCCACTTCAGTCACCTATGTCATGGTCACATCCTAAATTTTATCAACAGTAACTGTACTTCCTTCTAAACGCTCATTCTTCTCTGGCCAGTCTAGTATAAAGAGTAAGGAAAGAACTTTTACAACTCAACAGTAAGACAAATAACCTAATTGTAAAATGGGAAAAGGGTCTGAATAGACATTTCTCTGAAGAGGATGTACAAATGGGCAATAAGCAAAACATCATTTAACCATCAGGAAAAAATGCAAATCAAAACTGCAATGAGATACCATTACACATCCACCAGAATGGCTATAATCAAACATAGACAGTAACAAGGGTTGATGAAGATGTGAAGAATTGGGAATGGAAAATTTATGCAACCACTTTGTAAGTCTAGCAATCCCTCGAAAGATTAAACAGTTTCTATAGTCCCAGCAATTACATTCCCAAATATATACCTAAGAGACCTAAAACACACCCACACAAAAACTGGTTACTTGAATGTTAAAAAGCAAAGAAGTGGAAACCAAATGACCATCAAACTGATGAATAGATAAGAAATGGTATATCTATACAATGGAATATTCAGCAAAAGAAGAGTGAAGTACTGATTTGTGTGACAACATGGAGGTGAACCTTGAAAACGTGTTAAATGTGATGGAATCCAAGGATGCCTGGGTGGCTCAGTTGGATAAGCATCTGACTTCAGTTCAGGTCATGATCTCGGGGTCCTGGGGTAGAGCCCCATGTTGAGCCCCAGGTAAAGTCCTGTGCTCATTGAGTCTGCTTGTCTCTCTGGCCCTCCCCTGTTCATGTTTTCTCTCTCTCTCTATTAAAAGGTATTTTTTTATTAAAATATATTTTTAAGAAAATGTAATGGAGGGGCGCCTGGGTGGTTCAGTCATTAAGCGTCTGCCTTTGGATCAGGTCATGATCTCAGCGACCTGGGATCGAGTCCCACATCAGGCTCCCTGCTCAGTGGGGAGTCTTGCTCTCCCTCTCCCACTCCCCCTGCTTGTGTTCCCTCTCTTGCTATCTCTCTCTCTGTCAAATAAATAAAATCCATTACATTTCTGTACATACATATTCTGATTTCATTTACATGAAAATGTCAGGTAGATAAATCTGTAGAGACAAAGCAGGTTAGTGGTTGTCAAGGAGAGAGAATGGGATGGGAATGACTGATCATAGGGTTCTCTGGAATGATGAAAATTTTTTGTAATTGCATAATGGTGATGGTTGCACAACTTTGTGCAAACCAGTGAATTTACGTTTTAGAGGATGGATTTTTTTTTTTTAAAGATTTTATTTATTTATTTATTTGACAGACAGAAATACAGGCCTGAGATCATGATCTGAGCCAGGCGCCCCTAGAGGATGGATTTTATGACATAGGTTATCTTAAGTTTTTTCTTTTTTAAATTTTTATTTATTTGAGAGAGAACACACTAGCAGGGGGAGGGGCAGAGGGAGAATGAGAGAGACTCAAGCAGACTCTGCACTGAGCGTAGAGCCCAATGTGGGGCTCGATGTCACAACTGTGAGATCATGACCTGAGCCAAAATCAAGAATCAGGGGTGCCTGGGTGGCTCAGTGGGTGAGGCCTCTGCCTTTGGCCCAGGTTGTGATCTCAGGGTCCTGGGATCGAGCCCTGAATCGGGCTTTCTGCTCAGGGGGGAGCCTGCTTCCCCCTCTCTCTGCCTGCCTCTCTGCCTACTTGTGATCTTTCTCTCTCTGTCAAATAAATAAATAAAATATTAAAAAAAAAGAAAAATCAAGAATCAGACATTCAACCCAGTCACCTAGGTAACCCTTAGTTTTTTAATATCAAAAAATTATACCTCAATTTAAAGAAAAATTCTTTAGAAAATAACATTTAAAAAACACATAAAAGTTAAATGTCAAGAGAATGAGAGGACAAACCACAGACTGGGAGAAAATATTTGTATATTACATAATCTGATTAAAGACTGGTGTCCAAAACATACAAAGAACTCTTAAAACTCAACAGTAAGAAAATGAACAACCAGATTACAAAATGGGCAAAGATCTGAGCAGACACCTCTCTAAAAAAGACACATGGAGGGCAAATAAGCATGTGAAAAGATGTTCAACATCACACATCATTAACGAATTGCATATTAAAACAATAATGAGATACCACTACACGCACATTAGCAAAGCTGAAATCCATAACACTGACAGCACCAACACCAGTGAGGATGTGGAGCAAAAGGACCTCTCATTTATTGCTGATAAGAATGCAAAGTGGTACAGCCACTTTGGAACAGTTTGTTTCTTGCAAAACTAAACATACTTTTACCATGGGATCCTGCAGTCATGCTTCTTGGGTATTTACCCACATGTGCTGAAAACTTCAATCCACACAAAAACCTACACATAAAATTTATAGCAGCTTTATTTATAATTGCCAAAACTTGAAAAGAAAATCCTTTTTTAAGATTTATTTTTGAGAGAGAGAGAGAATCCAGGCTGACTCCATGCTGAACATGGAACCCAATACATGGCTCAATCATACAGGCCTGAGATCATGATCTGAGCCAAAACTAAAAGTCAGAGGCTTAACCAACTGCACCATCCAGGCATCCCTAACCAAGATATTCTTTACTAGGCAATTGGATAAGCAAGCTATGCTACATCTATAATGGAATATAATTCAGTGCTAAAAAGAAATGAGTTATCAAGCCTCAAAAAGACATGGGGAAACCATAAATTCATGTTACTAGTGAAAGAAGCCAGCGCAAAAAGGCTACATACTGTATGATCCCAACTATATGACATTCTGGAAATGGCAAAGCTATAGAGATGGTAAAAAACATCAGTGGTTGCCAGTAAATTGAGTAGGGCAGAGAAGTGGAGCACAGAGGTTTTTAAGACAATGAAACTATTTTGTATAATAGATAATGTTGAGTGCACGTCATTAGACATTTGTCAAAACTCATGGAATGGCTCAGTCAGTTAAGCATCTGACTCTTGATTTCAGCTCCGGTCATGATAGGTTGGTGAGACTGAGCCCTGCATTGGCCTCCACACTCAGTGGGGAGTCTCCATGGAATTCAGTCCCTCTCCCTCTGCCCTTCCCCCACTTGCTCTCTCTCAAATAAATAAATCAATTTTTTATTTTTTAAAAGAGTTTATTTATTTAGAGAGAGAGCACCAGCAGGGGGAGCAGCAGAGGGAGAGAGAGAATCAGGCTCCCCACTGAACAGGGAGTCTGATGGAGGGCTCAATCTCAGGACCCCAGGATCATGACCTGAGTCAAAGGCAGATGTTTAACTGACTGAGCCACCCAGGTACCCCAGTAAATAAATCTTTTTTAAAAATAATAAATAAAATACCTGGAAGAGCAGGAAGTCTCTAAGTCCATCTCAAACTTAAAAGAGAATTAAACTCCACTTTTTAAAGCATCAGAGAAATTTTATACATTTTTTTCAACCACTACATGTGCCTGGACACATCATAAAATTCCAAAAACTAAAGTAAAGAGAAGATCTTGAAAGCAGCCAAGGAAAAAAGACACATTATATGGAGGAACAAAGCACACTTCTCACCAGAAACTCTGCAAGCCAGAAGATATTCTTTAGTAGGCAATTGGACAAGCAAGCTATGCTACATCTATATAATGGAATATAATTCAGTGCTAAAAAGAAATGAATTATCAAGCCTCAAAAAGACATGGAGAAATCATAAATTCATGTTACTTGTGAAAGAGGCCAGTGCAAAAAGGCTACATACTGTATGATCCCAACTATATGACATTCTGGAAAAGGCAAAGCTATAGAGATGGTAAAAAACATCAGCAGTTGCCAGTAACTTGAGTGGGGCATCTTTAAAGAGTAGCGTCTTTAAAGTGCTGAAGGAAGAAACTGTCAACTCAGCATTCCATACCCAGTGAACATATTTCAAAATTGAAACACTTTTTCAGACAAATAAAAGCTGAGAGAATTTATTACCATCACACCTGCATTATAAGAAATGTTGAAGTTTTTCAGGAATATGAAGTATGATATCAAAGAGAAACTTTGATCTACATAAAGAAGTGTAGATCTCCATAAATCGTTAAAATGAAGACTCTGAATCAGGCCTTGTTTTAACAATAATGCCTACTGCTTTCTACTTGAAAGGATCACAGAGCTTTGGAGGCCCAGAAAAGGGTGTGTTGGTGGGCTCCAAACTGATAAAGACATCTTTTGGTAGGGTCTTCTCTGTGACCTAGGAAATCTTTGGAACCTTCACCAAGGGCTTGGATTTTCTTCAAACGATGGCATCACTGAAATCTTACCCCTTCTAGGGGCAACTGGCTGGCTCAGTTGGTGGCCCTATGTTAGGTGTGGAGTTCCTCTAAATAAATAAAATATTTTTTAAAATCCAGGGGACCTGGGTGGCTCAGTTGGTTAAGAATCCGAATCTTGGCATACCTGGGTGGCTCAGTCATTAAGCATCTGCCTTCGGCTGGTCATGATCCCAGGGTCCTAGGATCAAACCCCCTCATCAGGCTCCCTGCTCAGTGGGAAGCCTGCTTCTCCCTCTCCCACTCCCCCTGCATGTGTTCCCTCTCTCGCTGTCTCTCTCTCTCTCTGTGTCAAATAAATAAATAAAATCTTAAAAAAAAAGACTCTGACTCTTGATTTCAGCTCCAGTCATGGAGTCAGGGGTTGTAAGATTGAGCCCTATGTGTTAGGCTCCATGCTCATCGAGGAGTCTGCTTGAGATTCTCTCTCTCCCTCTTCTCCTCCCCCTACTCATACACATTTGCTCTCTGCCTCTCTCACAAAATCATTAAAAAAAAAATCTTGGTGTGCCTGGTGGCTCAGTCATAAAGCGTCTGCCTTTGGCTCAGGTTAGGATCCCAGGGTCCTGGGATCAAGCCCCACATCAGGCTTCTGCTCAGTGGAAAGCCTGCTTCTCCCTCTCCCTTTCCCATTCCCCCTGCTTGTGTTCCTTCTCTCACTATCTTTCTCTCTGTCATATAAGTGAGATCTTTAAAAAAAAAGGAAAAAAAATCTTACACTTCCAGGAAGTCTCCATCAAAGAATTAGAAGATTCAGTAATGGCAGACCCCTGGGCAACTCAGCATTCCCTTCTGATAGCAAGAAGCTCTCCCTTACCCTTCGTACCATCCAAATTTTTTTTTTAAGATTTTATTTATCTATTTGACACAGAGAGAGATCACAAGCAGGCAGGCAGGGGGGCGGGAAGCAGGCTCCCCGCTGAGCAGAGAGCCTGATGCGGGGCTCGAACCCAAGACCCTGGGATCATGACCCAAGCCAAAGGCAGAGGCTCAACCCTCTGAGCCACCCAGGTGCCCCAATCCAAATGTTTTTCAAGGTTGCTGTCATGTTTGTCCATTTACTGCTATCCATTGCTCTCTGGGTACATCTGGATACATTTTACTTGTCCTAAGGTAGGAACCTAATGTGACCCAAGCGGGACCAATCAGATTTCTCTCTCCCCCAGAAATTTTAAAACCAGAATAGACTACCTAAGATGTACAACTCTGAAACTGTCCATTGACAAGTTATTTATTCTGAGGACCAGAATAGTTGAAGAAATGAATTTGCTTAGAGTAAAGAACAGAGTGCAGAGAAGAGCAGAACTAAAGATCAGAGATAGTTGTGATGGTGTCTGGGTCTCTGGTCCCAGTTTTCCATGAAGCCCACCTGTTTTTAGGTCCTATAAGACTACAGAGTATCCCTGAAACCCACTCCTTTTCCCTTTAGCTGGAGATTCCTTTCAGGTGGAATTTGTTTCTTGCAACCAAAAGATTCCCAATAATTTTGCTCTCTGCCTCACTGAACATTTCACCTGAAACCCTTGTAACCATATATGTAGTAATCTGTTGTCACCAAGTGGGATCACTTTAAGAAAGGTTGATGTATTAAAATACAAGTATACAGGGGCTCCTGGCGGCTTAGTCAGGGGAGCATGTGTAGAGATTACTTATGTAAATAAATGTAAAAAAAATACAATTATACATACCTGATAAATTAATAGACAAGTATTAATTACCCTGAAATAGTTGTTTACTCTACAAAACATCTTTTATAGTTTGTATAAGGCTCTAGAAATATTGTTTCAAAACCAGTGTGGCTGTCACAATAAATTATAAAAAACAAAATGAATCTGCATGTGCCAATAGTGAAATATCTCCAGGAATATTATGGGAAAAAAATCTCCATATACTATCTGGTTTTATCCCCTTTGTATATGTACAGTTTCACACACACACACACACACACACTTTTTTTTTTTTAATTTCTAGGAGAAATCAAAACATTCACAATGTTTTGAGAGGACTCGGGAAAGAAATGAAGATATTTTAATATTTTACTTTCAATTTTTTACTTTAGTGAATCATCTGGCCTAATACATGTATTTTTATTTCAAGTTAGTGAAATTATAAACTTCTTTCTCTTAATCCATGCCTGTACTCTATTACAAATGAAAACTAAATAGAGAAACCAGAACTGAGAAAAATGAATAGCAGAACTAAGAAAACTAAACACACAATAGCCACAGAGTAGATGGCAAAAAAAGAAAGAAAAAGAAAGGAAGGAAGGAAAGAAGGAAGGAAGGAAATGAGGAAGGAGAAGAATCAAGTTCCTACCACAGAAGCCCAGAAAAGCTCAGAACTATAAATATAACTTATTTTTAAAGTGCAGTAAGACTTCTAGGTCTCTTCCATCCCGGTCAGCCAATTACCCCTTTCCTGAAGATACAGGAAACTGAAGTGTTAGCATGTAAAGAAGCCAACCAGAGAGCCTTCAGGGTCAGGACCACCACAAACAGCAAACAGTGAGGAATAAGAGCTTTGCCCAAAACACACCCCAGCCGCTTCTGCCATGTGGCTTCAAGAGCAATAGCAGCCAAGCACATTTCCTTCTTGGGCAGAACCTTGAAAGATTTGTCTCTAGAGATACTAAATGACCCTGGAGAAAAGAACTGTAGAAGCAACATTTTGCATTTTAAAAAAAAAAGCAAAAAACCCTGAGTCCTTAACCCAATCACTATGCAGTGAAACCACATTTCACAAGCTCTGGACACACAGAGAGAGCCCCCAACCAACTTTTTAATACCTCACTCCTAAATATGAAAGGAAATAAGAGTCACCAGGCATGTAAGGAAAGCTTGAGCACAAAAGCCAAAAATATAATCAAGAACAAAACTAGAAGCAGAAACAATACAGAAAACAACAGAAGAAAACTCACCCAAAAATCTAGAGAAGAAAAAAAATCAAGAGAGGAAAAAAAAGGAGAAAATAACCATGAAACAGAAATAAGATTCTTTTTTTAAAGGTAAAAATAATGGAACAGAGATAACTTTGAGAATTTTGAGATATGTTAACTAATTTTTAATCCATAAATAATTGGAAGATAAACAAGAAAATCTCAAGGAGTTAGAACAAAAAGATATGGAAATGTGAGGGGACAAATAAAATTAGAAAAAGCAATTAAGAGTGCCCAACTTCCACCTAATAGGAGTTCCAAAAAGAAAGAAGAGATTAAATGAAAATATATTATCAGATAAATAGCATTTTAAAAAATTTTTCCTGTTAAAAATTTTTTTCCATCACTAAAGGACTTGAGTTTTCAGACTGAAAGGGCCCACAAATACCCAGTGGTTGAAAACAGATTCCCACACAGGCATATCATCATGAAATATCCCAGAATTCTTAGAACATAAAGATTCTGAAAGCTTCCAAAGGAAAAATAAATAAGCCACATATAAAGAATAGGGAATTATAATTACATCCCTCAAAAACAACGTAGGAAGCTGAAAGACAATGGTGAGATGCTTTCAAATTCTGATAGAAAATTATTTTCAACCTGGAAATCCATACCTGGCCGAATTATTAATGAAATGTGATGGCCCAGGCAACATGAGGGGGTCTCAAGAAATGTGTCTTTTATGCCCCCATTCTCAGGAAGCTACTTGGGGATATGTATGTTCCATTAAACCAAGAAAAAGGAGGTCACAGAAGTCAGTAAATGGGGTATGTAGTCTAACAAGTACGCAAAGGAACATCACAGGACAATAGCTGTGCTGAGCAACAACCAGTCCATATTTGCACAGGAAGGCAGAAGGCACTTAGTTTTTTTCTGTGTAATAAAGGAAAACCTCAAAATCTCAGTATCTTAACAAAAACAAATATTTTTCATGTGGTGAATGGGGAATTGTAAACTAAAACAACAATGAGATACCACTACACATGTCCTAGAATGACTAAAACCAAGAACACTGGGGCACCTAGGTGGTTCCGTTGGTTAAGCATCTGCCTTTGGCTCAGGTCATGATCTCAGGGTCCTGGCCCAGTGTCGGACTCCTTGCTCAGCAGATTCCTCTGCCCCTGCTCATCTTCTCTCTCTTGTTCTTTCTCTCTCTCTCTCTCAAATAAACAAATAAAATCTTCTAAAAAATAATTAATGGGGTGCCTGGGTATCTCAGTCGTTAAGCGTCTGCCTTCGGCTTAGGTCATGATCCCGAGTCCCCGGATCGACCCCCACGTTGGGGTCCCTGCTCAGCAGAGAGCCTGCTTCTCCCTCTGCCCCTCACCCAACTCATGCTCTCACTCTCTCAAATAAATAAATAAAATATTTTAAAAATAAATAAAATTAAAAATTAAAAATAAATTTATTTTAAAAATAAAACTGAAAACACCAACTCACTAAGACATCTGGAGTATCTGATACTTCCTGCTACTTAGGTTTTACGAGCATTCTGTCATAATTAGAGTGGACTTTTGTGATGCCTTATGTGATGCTAAGATGATCAAAGTCCCTGTGGACTAAATTGTGACACAAAGGCCAAGAGTTAACATGGTCATGAAGCAAAATGATGAAGGTATATTTCTGCCCTTGCCAGATTAAACAAAACTGCCTTTGGTTTTCTTCGCTCATTGAAATTGAGAAAAAAATTTGCAAGTTAATAACTTTATTACATGTGTCAGAGGCTCTGTTGTTTTGCTCTATCTGGAACACAGAACAATTGGAGTCCTCAGCTGTCTTAACCTTCAATAATCCACTGCCATTCTCCAAGCACCTTCTGACTTCTGCGTGAGCTGGATAGGTGAGTTGAGAGGGTAAATAACACCAATCGCCACCTCTGAATTTCGAGGTCTTTGATGGGTCCCCTCGTCTTACATTTCCCCCAACAATGCCGTATTGGTTTTTGTTTATAATTTTGATAGGAAGGAGGCTGTAGGGCTTCCACTTAGCCCTTTCAACCATAACAGTCATAGTCCATGGATTGGAGAGACCTATTCTGCCTCATCTTGCTGAATATGACTAACTATACACTATGTAACTAGAAAAATCATGGGTTTAAAAATGGGCTTCAGAACAGGACTGGCAGAGAGGTAGATTAGAATCAAAAGTTAGGTTTTTGTTTGTTTGTTTTAGATTTTTATTTATCTACTTGACAGAGATCACAAGTAGGCAGAGAGGCAGGCGGAGAGAGGAAGGGAAGCAGGCTCCCCACGGAGCAGAGAGCCCAATGCCGGGCTCAATCCCAGGTCCCTGGGATCAGGACCAGAGCCGAAGGCAGAGGCTTTAACCCACTGAGCCACCCAGGCGCCCCTCAAAAGTTAGTTTTGCACTTGACTCCATAAGCCTCCACTGTGAGTGGTGGATCACTGTGCCCAACTACAGCTGCAATTAGCATTAAGCCAGAGTCAGCAATTCCCAAGGGCACAGTTATTCTCTTTGTTTTCTAGGGCTGCCATAACAAGTACCAAAGACTGGGTGACTTAAAACAACAGAAATGTATTCTTTCATGGTTCTGGAAGACAAAAGTCCAAAGTCAAGGTGTTGGCAAAGTTGGTTGCTTCTGGAGGATCTGAGAGAGAATCTGTTCCATGCCTCTCTCCTAGCCTCTAGTGGTTACCAGTAATCCTTGGCATTCCCTGGCTTGTAGTGTTTCACTCCAACCTCTGCCTCCATCCTCACTTGATGTTCTTGCTGTTTGTCTCTATGTCCAAATGTCTTTTTATTAGGATATCAGTCATTGGATTAGGACATACACTAATCCCGTATGGCCTCATCTTAGCTTGGTTACATCTGCAAGGAACCCATTTCCAAATAAGATCACCTATTGCACAGGTACCTGAGGAAAGGGTTCCAACATATCTTTTTGGAGGACACAATTCAAACATAACAGTTATCTTGGGACATGACTATAGTCCTATTGGGGAAGCCTATTAGGAATATAAAGACAGATATTTATACATCTTCCTTAAGTGTATCTAACTTCACTTCATCCAAGGAACCAACCCAGGCCTGGAAATTGGGTGAGAGACCATAACTATTTATCTTGCCTTAAGTTGGCCTTCTGTTCACCCATTCCAGAGGATTCTTGGTTTTATGAATCAGTTAGGATCTTAATGAAATGCCCACATTCTTTAGTCCCATCTGCAGTGTCTTCCCCCAACATCCCTGGCCTACAGAAACCAGTTACTACACACTTTCCAAAGATGTCATTACTCTCTCATAAATATGTTTCTCAGTGGCTTAGTGAAGAGAATGTCATCTGGACCCTCTCAAGGAATGAAGATGATTTTGAATGAATTACACCTTCCTAGAAGGAAAGTTTTATAAACCAACATGCCCATCTCCATAAGTGTTTGGATTCTTTCTGCTACATTATACCAAAGGATTCTTCATTTAACTTAATCAGTGAATCCAGGTTTCAGTCAATCAGCTGGTAAAAAGCAATTAGATCCACTATACACCCACAAAAGTGGATAAAATGTAAAAGACCGACTATTTGACATTAAAGAGAATGTGGAGCAACCGGAATTCACATTAATATTAGTGGGAGTGTAAAATGGCACAACAACTTCAGGAAAAATTCTGGCAGTGTCTTAAAAAACTGAATATACATCTCCTCTATGACCCAACAATTCCACAGGGCACCTGGGTGGCTCAGTGGGTTAAACCCTCTGCCTTTGGCTCAGGTCATGATCCCAGCGTCCTGGGATCAAGCCCCGCATGGGGCTCTCTGCTCGGCAGGGAGCCTGATTCCCCCTCTCTCTCTGCCTGACTCTCTGCCTACTTGTAATCTCTGTCTGTCAAATAAATAAATATTTATTTAAAAAAAAAAAGAAAAAAAAAGAAAAATGAGAACATATATCCACACACACAAAAAAGATTTGCACATGGATATTCATAGCAGACTACTTGTACTAAAACAAAACTAGAAATAGTCCATATGTCTATCAAAAGAAAATGACTAAACAAACTGCATATTAAATTAGTTTTACATTACTGTGCGGCAAGTAACCCAAAACTTAGCAGCTTAAAACACCATTCATTCATTAGCTCACAATTTTGTAGCTTACAATTGACTCGTCAGCTCACGGTTCAGAGTATGGCACAGTTCTCATCTGCTCAGGATCTCAGGATGTCAGCCAGGTTGCATTTTTTTTTTTTTTTTTTGAGGCTCTGAGGAAAACTCCACTCCCGAGCTTATTCAGATTCCTAGCAGAATTCAATTCCTTGTAGTTGTAGGACTGAGGTCCTGTCCTCTTATTGGCTGTCAGCTGGAAGTCACACTCAGCTCCTAGAGGTCACCCACATTCTTTGCCATGTGGCCCCACCATTTGGCTATGAAGAATCTTCCTCCTGTTGAGTGATGCTTCAAATCTCTCTGACTTCACTGTTTTCTGAACTCTCAATCCAAATATAAAGGGTTCAATGTCATTAGGTCCGATCCACCCAGATAATTCCCCTTTTTAATAGTCAATAGTGTCATATGATATAACCTAACTATGGAAGTGCTATCTCATCATATTTATAGTACTGGGAATTACATAGGGCATGTACACCAAGAGGTAGGAATTTTGGGAGACATCTTAGAATTCTGCCTACACAAGTATATTCATTCAATGAAATACTACTCACCAATAAAAAAAAGTAATAAATTCTTGATACACACAACATAAGTGAATCTCAAAAAAGTTTTGTTTTAGAGTAAAAGAAGGCTTTCACAAAATACTCAAAGGAGTTAAAGAACGGACAACATAAATCTGTAGTGGAAAAAGAATCAGACGAGTGGTTACTCCCCATGAGGGAGTGGGAGTTGGGATTGATTGGGAAGAGGCATGAAAAAACTTTCTGGGGTGATGGTAAGGGGTTGGGTGACACAAGTGTATGTGTGTGTCAAATTCATTGCATGGTGGGTGGGTGCAATTAAGATTTATGCATTTCGCTATATGAAATTTTTACCTGAAAAATTAACAAATAATATGTTTCTGTACTTAATGATACACGAAAGTGTTAGGAACCAAGTGTATGGATGTCTGCAACTTACTGTGAATTAAAACAGATTGAGAGATGGATAGAAGAATGGATAGCTGGGTGGATAAAAGGTAAAGTGAATATACTAAGATGTTATAATAAACTCTAGGAAAAAAAATGCTTGTCTTAAAAAAAAAATGGGCAACTAGAACTCCCAGTTATGGGACACTTGGGTGGCTCTGTCCATTAAGCATCTGCCTTTGGCTCAGGTCATAATCCCAGGTCCTGGGTTGGAGACCTGAATCGGGCTTTCTGCTCAGAGAGGAGTTTGATTCTCCCTCTCCTTCTCCCTCTGCACTTCACCCCACTCATGCTCTCGCTGTGTCTCAAATAAATAAAATCTTAAAAAAAAAAAAAAAAGAGTTCCCAGATATTAGAACTAACTCATGGGATCCAGGCTCTCTGGTATGTGCACTCATATAGATCTATTCAGCCTAATTTTAAGTTAAATTAAATTAAATCTTAAAAAATTAAATTAAGTCTTCCTCCTCCCTGGTCCAGCACCCTCAAAATCCATTCCCACATGTATTTGCCAGATTTTATTGATATAACTTGAAAAATCTCTTAATTCTTTTAGTGGGAAGACCTTCTTGTGAATTTGACTTCCTATTTGACCATTAGGCATGTTGGGGTCTGATTCTGGTTGTAAGTATGGAGATAGTGAAGTCAGTGTGATGGGGCATAAGGAAACTTGGTTTCCTCTTACCAGACGATTCCCAGGGGGACATCTTTACATGGTCTTCAAACAAGAGAAAAGCTATCCCATTAGACAGGAAGGGATTCCTCTAGTAGCTGGCTACTTTTACTGGGAGGTTGGAATTGTGACAGAGATCATTAGTTGCCTGCTGGGTTAGATAGCTTCTGACATGGCTCTCAGTGATCCTTGTCTTCTGATTCTCATGTCCTTCTATAATCCCCTCTCCTTGAGTGTGGGCAGGACCTAATAACTTCTTCTAAGGAATAGAATACGGCAAAAGTGATGTCATTTCCAAGGTTACTTTATGAAAGACTGACTTCTCTCTTGCTGGCATTTTGTCTAGCTCTTCTTATGTGCTTTCCTTTTTGGAGAGGCCCATATAGCAAGGAACAGAGGGCAACCTCTGGCCAACATCTGGTAAGGACCAACCCCTTCAGTCCAGCAGCTTTGGAGGAACTGAGTCCTGGTAACAACCATGTGAGTGAGCTTGGAAGCAATCTTTCCCGGGTCAAGGCTTCATTTGAGACTGAAGATTTGACCTCTTGACTTCAACCTTATGAGAAGCCCTGAAGCAGAATGTTCAGGTAAGTCACATCTAGATTCATGATCCACAGATATTATGAGATAATAAACGTGTGTTGTTTTAAGCTAATAAATTTGGGGGTAGTTTGTTATGTAGCAGTGGATAACAATACAACTGCCTAATATCCATTCTCTCCTCAGCAACAAAGACTTTACTAGGGACGGAGGGCTACTAATTGTTCAGTTAAAATCTTGCCCTCCTAGTCCCCCATTAAGTTTGATGTGACTAAATGACTAAGCTCAGGCAAAGAAGTAAGTGGAAGTGTTGTATGGAACTTCCAGAAGCTTCCTTATAGGGAGATGTCTCACTGAGAGATGCACTTTTTCTTTTCCTTTTTCCTCATTCTTGCTGCCTAGAACATGGATGTGATGGCTGGATCTCCAGCAGCTATCTAGGACATAAGAACCTAAGTTAGGAACCACACTCTAGGAAATTTAAAAAAAAAAAAAAAAAAGGAAAGAATATGAGTCCTTAATGCCCATGGAGCAGCTACACAAGCACTGGATTCCTTACTTATAGACTTACCTTAAGTAAAGAAGAAATAATTATTTTGCTTACGTTGTTGTTATTTTGGATTTTCCCTTATGTGCACCCAACCTAGCCCTAACTTATAGAGAGCTTAGGCTGCTCTTAGCCATCCAAATCCTTTAATCATGATTCCCATCCTAGCATGTCCCTCTCCTAAACCATCTCTAACTCTCACACAGGAGCAAAGGTTGAGTTTGATTTTTACCTTCTTTCATTCTCTCTCTGAGCTTTCCACAACTCCTCACAATCCTTGAATTCCTCATTCCCTTTATACCAATCCCTGACAGTCTCCCAAGTCTATGCTTTTTATGGCTACTTAATTCCAGGTGCCCACTGGTAATAAGTTGATGAACTGTTTTGCCATTCAATAATACCCCATCTCCAACTTTTTACTGCCTTTGGTCCCAACCAGGCATCACAATGATTCTAAGATTCCAACAGTTCTGATAGTCTGATACCCTCAGCCAATCTAATACCAATTTCTATATTAGAGTCATTAGTTACAAGCAACAGAAACTAACTCCATCTTATTTAAACAAAAAATACATTAATTAGGTATTACATTTATAAAAGATATTAGATATCTCAGAGAATTACTGGAATGACTGGAAAACCAAATATAGAGCCACAGAACTAGAAATACTGCCCTAAATTAAGCTGCCTTGTTTTCTCCATGAAGACAGCCTTGCCACCTCTGCCCCTTGCACAGATGACGTGGTTGGCACTGAACCCTCACTGCTGCCAAGAACAGGATCTGTAGGGGCCTGCTGTCCTAGAACTAGATCTTGCTGCAAAATTTTGCCCCTGTAGAGAATTCTTATGGTCCATGAGTCCTCACTACTACAGATTCCTTAGTTTAGTCTGTGATGAGTGTACATGATTGGCTGAGTCTAGGTCAAATGTCTGCATCTTGGTTGTAAGGGAAGTTTAGAAAGCAAGTGTCTGGCATCTGTTATATGGGAATTCCCCTAACTTAGAAAGTGGTTTCAGATGCCAGATGCCAAAAAAAGAATAATGAATTTCAATTCTTTCCTGCTGTCAGGACAGAGTGCCAAGAGTGCCAAGAAGGACTGGGAGAATCACACTTTCCTAATTTCTCTGGATCTTCCCAAATATCTCCATTTGAGCTACAAGACATTCACTGTTTCCTAATCAATACATTCACTTTAGGGGGTGGCAGAAAACTTGACTATAGACAACCTGCCAAGCACATGATTATCCTCTTGCTGCAGCCTCCGATGCTGGCCACAGGCAGATGTTTCTTTACCAGAGTTACAAATTGTTATGCTGTCCCTCATCTACCTGTTCCCTCTTGATGCACCTTCCTGAGGTGGCAAATGTAGACAGTATCCACCAATATTTTACCTTTTTCTACTTAACCGTATGATGTTGCAATCACAGGGCAAGGGGAAAAATTGACATTAAGTTCTAAGAGACACATGCAATAGTTTTTCCAGCTACTTTATTATCACCTAACAAGATCATATCATTTCCAGGCTCAGGACTGAGACAGCCTCACTGCATCCCATCCTACATCAACAGGGCCAGTTCCGTATTTTAAGAACTGCTCTTTGCATCATTCTATACCTTATACCAATTTTTTATTTGAATATCTTTATTTGGAAGTGGCAGAAATCCAATTTGAACCAAATTAAACACAAAGAAGAATGTATTGAATAAAAAAAATCCATTGAAGGACTGAACAACTAATTTGCAAAAAGAGTAAGGATGTCTTAGAAATCACTGGAACTAGGCTCCTAAATTCTAACATGAGACTCTTTTGCTTCAGCTTTTTATTTATTCTTTCTTCACTGCAGACCAATGGCTACAAACATTTCCTAAGATTTATATTTATAGCTTTAACCATTCAAAAGAGAATGATTCATTTCCCAGTTAGGAAGTAATGATGAAGGGCGCCTGGATGGCTCAGTCATTAAGTGTCTGCCTTGGGCTCAGGTCACAATCCCAGGACACTGGGATCAAGCCCCGCATTGGGCTTCTGCTCAGCGGGAGGCTTGTTTCTCCCTCTCCCATTCTCTCTCTCTGTCAAATAAATAAGTAAAATCTTTTTTTTTTTAGATTTTATTTATTTATTTGACAGACAGAGATCACAAGAAGGCAGAGAAGCAGGCAGAGAGAGGAGGAAGCAGGCTCCCCGCTGAGCAGAGAGCCCGATGCAGGACTCGATTCCAGGACCCTGGGATCATGACCTGAGCCGAAGGCAGAGGCCTTAACCCACTGAGCCACCCAGGCGTCCTAAATAAGTAAAATCTTAAAAAAAAAAAAAAAAGAAGAAGAAGAAGAAGAAGTAATGATAAGGAAGGGTTTGTTAACCCATCTTTGGACAAGTACCTACACCTGGGCCAATTATGGCTGAGGGTAGGATTATATAAGAGCAATGATTCCCTGGGTAGCCATGTGGATGGAGGAGACTGTTTCCAAGAGAAGAGTTGTGCTGGGCTGACCACACCATAGATATCCACTATGGCAGCCCTTAGGCAGGTCCCTTCCCACACACAAAAACTTGGATAAGTTTGTCAATGTATGGCATGGTTGTTAGGATCAAGCCTTTTTTCCTTCTCCACCCTCCTTTTTAAAAAGATTTTATTTATTTATTTGACAGAGAGAGAGAGAGATCACAGGTAGGCAGAGCAGCAGGCTGAGAGAGAGGGGAAGCAGGCTCCCTACTGAGCAGAGAGCCTGACGAGGGGCTCCATCCCAGGACCCTGAGATTGTGACCTGAGCTGAAGGCAGAGGCTTAACCCACTGAGCCATCCAGGTGCCCTTTTCTTCTTCCCTTTTTAAAAGAGTCAACTCACCTCACCATCTAAGTGTCATTCTCTTGTCCAGACAACTGAAACATTCCAGGGATTACTTCCCCCATAGACAAGTATCCATGTGCCCATCCGACTAGGAGATTCTTTTGTCTTTGTTTTTGTTTTATAAAGATTTTATTTATATATTTATCAGAGAGAGAAAGAGCACATGCAGTGGGGAGTAGCAAGCAGAGCTGGCAGAGGGAGAAGTAGGCTCCCCGCTTGAGCAAGGAGCCGGATGTGGGACTCAATCCCAGGACCCTGGGATCATTGCTTGAGCCAAGGCATCCCAGACTAAGAGATTATTAAAGAAAGCATATAGAATTAATTTATTACCATGTGTCTAGTGCCTCATGAAGTTCTACCATAGATCAGACACTCAAAAAATATTTCTAGAACTGGATTAAGATCCTCCTTCATTCTTCAGAGATCCTTGATGGTTGAGCATTTGGGTACCTGGAAAGGTCTAATGCTAAAAGCTAAAAACAAAAATAGAAATTGGTAGTATACTGGATAGCCCAAGGTACTGGTGGGAAGAAAAGCAAAGAATGGTCAAAAGGGTTGTCCCCATAACAGAGAGATGAACAGGAGATTAGTTCTGATAGACAAGTTGGGAGTATATACAGTTGATGTGTTTGCCTCTAATTCTCTCTGGAGCACAGAGACATGGCAGGAAAGAAGAGGGATTTGGGAGAAGGATGCTTGTGGAATTGGTAGATAAATAGGGTAGAGGGGAGTTCAAAAGTCCTCAAGCAGGACCTGACAATGCATTAACTTTCTACTGATAGATAAAGTCCCTTCCTTATTAGAAGTTAGACATGGGGATGCCTGGGTGGCTCAGTCAGTTAAGCGTCTGCCTTTGGCGCAGGTCATGATCCCAGGGTCCTGGGTTAGAGTCCCACATTGGGCTCCTTGCTCAGCGGGGAACCTGCTTTTCTCTCTGTCCCTGCCTGCCATTCTGCCTGCTTGTGCTCTTCTCTCTGACAAATAAATAAAAAAATAAAATCTTTAAAAAAAATAAATAAGTTAGACATGAATGTATGATCACAGTTGGCATTCAGTCATGGTTATGTAACATATGACACGAGGATATCACTTCAGAGGGTGAGAAGATGAGTTTCCATGGTAAGGAGTAGCCACTGCTCCTGCCACTTCCCCATACCAGAGAAGGGCTGACAAGGAGGGCACTGGCTTAATAAATTAGCATGGTGGCCACTTACTGAGCCTAGGTAAGCCTTGCTCAGAGTTCTGAGGGGAGGCTAAGGTCAGAGAGTACTTGTAGAAGTGGGAATAAGGTGGTGGTACCTTGGAATTCCCAGGCTACCATTCTCCAAGTGACCACAGGCAGAAAAAGTTCTCCAAAACATGGGTCCTTCCTCACCCATCCTCATGGCAATTCCACCATCTAGGCTCAGAGTAAGTTAGTGTCAGAGCAGAAGGGAAAATACCCTCCTCAGGTTCCTTTTGGTATGCTGCTCCCTCTGGGGGGCTGGGGAAGGGTGGGAATCCTCCTGCTTTGACACACTTCTACTGTTTTTAGTTTAACTCTTTCTACAGGACCACTCCTTGGGCCTCAGCCTCTTCCTCTGCAAAAATTAAGAGGTCAGGCTGGGTAATTCTGCTAGGCCCTGACAGCCTCTGAAATCTTGAGGGTAGAGGTGGATGGTGTGGTGCAAAGATAGGGGTTTATATCCAGAGTCTTTATCCAGGTATCAGGTGTAACAAATCAGAGAAGCCTGATCAGAGTGTGGTCTGGGTCTGTGAGTCACACAGGGCTCAGTCAGCTGGTGAGATGGAGAAGGGGGTATGTGGGTGTGACGGTGTTGGTGCACCAGTGGTATATTAAAAAAAATTTATTTAATGCTTACTATGTGCCAGGTACTACTCAAACACTTATGTACTTTAATTTATCTAATCATTAAAATAAACCAGTTTAAGGTGAGAAAACTGAGGTAGAGAGAGGCTGAACGACTTACTCTAATTCATAAGCCTGTATGTGGCAGAGTTGAAACCCAGCAACCAGGTCCAGAATCTGTCATCCCTTGTGGAAGTGAAGACATCATGCTCAACACAGACATGTCACAGCAAGATTGCTGGACAGTGTTTTGTGCTAGAGCGTCTTTTGTTCCCCCAGAAGTGCACGCATTTGTGGGAGGGAGTTTCAGTTAGGATGAGCTCCCCACATCAGGTCTCAACCACTGGCCTCTTGAGTGTGAGGTCCTTGCAAAGTGTAGCCCACTCTCCCTGTTTCCTTCTTCTTTTATGGTGAGTTCTCAGGGAACCCCCTTTCCTGCCCCGATCTCTCTCTCATACACACACACACTAAACACACACACACACACACACACATTCATTCACACACACACTGCAGTCTGCCCCCCAAAGTCCCCCCACTTCCACCATCTGGAAGACCTGAACCCAGTAGTGGACGGGGTTCAAAGCATTTTTCTGGGCGGTGTCTGTTTCTATGCCAATCAGCAGATGTAAATGGCTGCCTTCAGAGAAAGAAACCTCCACAACCCTGAGCCATGGGAAGGTCAGTTCCTGCCCTGCTAACCCTGTAACATGCATGTTAAAGCAACATTTCTAATCACCACTACCATAATTAGACTACCTGCAACTGTGCCAAGCATTCATAGATTATATTGGTCAGAACTTTTGGTTGCAAGAGTCAGAAGCCCAAACTTAAGTAGTTTAGACAGACAGGGGAATTTATTGGTTTAATGACCAAACCATAGAAATAAGAGGGATGGATCATGGTCTCAGAGACAGCTGGAACCAGGGCCTCTTTGCCTCCCCTCATATCTCTGCTTGGCCTGACTACAAGCTTCATTTGCTCCTTTCCTTCAGTTTTATCACTGGAGAAGGGATAAGGCCCCCAGCAAATTCCTCAGATGAGGGAGGACTTTCTTTCACCCAGAAGGTTGGCTCAGAGGAAGGAAGTTTCCTATCCCTGGGGAATGAGGGAATGAAGATGGGAGGATGATCCCTTTCCAGAGAGTGGAGAGTAGGAATGAGAGGATGAGGATTCCATCCCCAGAAACAAGGGCAGGTATTCCCCAGCACACAGCTTAGCTTTCATTAACTCAACAAGCAAACGTGGGAAGACCTGTGGTGTGCAGAAGGAAGGACTAGACACTGTGGTGGGGCTGGGAAGTAACAGGTCTGTCCTGAAACCTTGCACTTTTTTGCAAATATCGGTGACATGGGTCACCAGAAGAGAGGGAGGTATTATGGGACCCTCAACAGAGTCTAGGGGCATAAGGGAAGGCTTCCAGGAAGCAATAAAGTCCATGTTGAGACCAAATGCGTAAACAAGAGTCATCCAGGTTTGGGGGTTTGAGGGAGGTAGAGGGCAGTGGGGGTGGGGTGGGGAGTGGAATGAACATTCCAGCCAGAAAGGACAGGACTACAAGACCAATCAGTGTGTGAGGGCTTCAAAGAAAGCCACAGTGAGGGGGAGGGGGAGGCAGGCACTGGCACAAGAGGACATTGTGACCAGAATGAGGGCTGGGATTTGATCCTGAGGGCAATGGAGAGCCATAACAGTTCTGAGGAGAGCACTTCCGATTTCTCGATTCTGAGATCCCTTTTTGGGCTCCCTGCAGACAATGTGTCAAAGGCGAGAGGTACACTTCACACACCTGTGGGGAGAATTGAAGCAGTTTTGCTGCCAGTTTTAGAAGTCTGTACCTAAAAAGTAATGAGAAAAAACACTTCAAAGAACCCCCCTGGCATGGAGTAGTTACAGAAGATGGAGATAGGTGATCCTTGTGTGAAGAAAAGAGCTAGTGGCCCTTGAAGTGGATGACCTGAGGGTGGGTGTGTTCACTATAGTGGGGAATTGGGGAAAGGTATTCCCAGAGACCTTCTCTCATCCTGCAGAGGCTTTGGTAGTAAGGGGCCACCCTCCCCTGGCTTCTGGGTCTTCACTCTCCCATCTGTAGAACCTACCAAGATTTGGGTGGAGGAGGCTGGGGACTGGATGGGAGAGCTGTCCAATCCACCTCAGGTGAACTGCAAGGGCAGAACTCTTTCCTGTTCTAGAAAGGATCCTGTGTTGGTTTTCTCACCATGTGAAGGCCAGAGGCTGAATCTGCTGAGGTTCAGGTCTGTGGCCAGGTCCAGGTTGAGGCTAGGTAGTTTTCCTGGTGAAGAAAAAGAGAGGTGCTGGGGTGGGGAGGCTGAAAGAGAGTGTGGAGGTCACTTGGTTCCTCCCTATCTCCTGATCCTGACATTCATCACATACACACACTCTGTGCCAAGGGTGCTGGGGACCAAAGAAAGGGTCACACTGGGGGATTGTGGGCAGGGAGACAGAGCTGGGGAACTGGGGGAGGGGAGAGGCAGACTGGGCCCTGAAGGTGTGGGAAGTGTTGTGTGGCCCAGTCAGGATAGAAGGATCTGGGCTGCAGACACCCTCCCCCTCGGCAACCCGGCCTGGTCTCCACCACAATCCTACCGCCCCCTGGGCACTCCCACTGTGGGGCTCAGCTCTCCGAAGGATTTTTCTCTCAGCTCTGTTCCTCCTCCGTCTGTCCCTGTCCTTGTCACTCTGAGACCGCCTCCGTGTATGTGTATGTGTCCGTGTATGTGTCTCCCTGTCCCTGCCCTGTTTTGTCTCACCTCTCTCCTGATCTCCATCTCAATCCTTGTTTCAATCCCTGTCTCACCCCGGGGCCTTCTCCGTCTCTACGCCTGCCTCACTCTCTTTCTCCGTTCCCTGTTCTGTCTCTCTCTTATCCTTGTTTCCTCTGTCTCTGCTTGTCCCCATCTCCATCCCTGTTTTTCTCTTGCATGCGCTTCAGCTTTGTCTGTCCCTGTGGACCCACTTGCCCCTGTCTCCAATCTCTCTCTCCTCCATGTCTCCTCCTTGTCTTCATCTGTGTACCTGTATCTCTCTTGTCTCTTTCTCCACCACTGTTTCTGTCCCTTTCTCTCCCTGTGTCCTCGCTTCATCCGCGTCCCCATCCCAGGCTCCGTCTCTTCCTTGTCCGTGTCTCCATCCCCCTCCTGAACCGCCTCCGTGGTCCCCGGCGGGATGGGACCTCGCTGGGGGCGGGGCCGAGGGGCTGGATCAGAATAACTCGGTTATCAGGACGAATTGAATTAACTTCTTCACCGGAGCGCCGCCAGGCCTGTCTCCCCTCCCTTCTGCGGGGCTGCAGGTGGGGAGGCCGAGGAAAGGGGTTGGGACCCTCCAGCCTTGCCCTGTGCGCTTACAGAGCGAAGGTCTGGTCGGGATTGGGGCGGGATGGGGACTCTAGGCATGGGGCCCAAAACTGCCCCGCCCTGCACCTCGGGAGCCCAAGGAGGGTGGCGGGGACCCTTTGGAGTGGGGGTCTGGGGTAGCTGGGGGTGGGGCCTGGGCTGCCCAGGCCCCGCCCCGCGGAGCTTGCCCGCCCCGCCCCCTCCGCGGGGTCCTGAGCGTTAAAAGGCGCGCGGGCCGGGCCGGGCTGCACTTGCTTTGCACCCGGGCGAAGGGCGGCCGCGACGGGGCGGGCGGACTCGCGGGCGCTCAGAGCCGGCCTCGGGTCCTCGGCGCTAGGCGCTCGAACCCTCATCCCGACCCCCATCCGTTCGGGGACCCCGACCCCGACCCGACCCGGCCCGGCCCGGCCCCCGACCCCGACCCCCGGGCCGATGGACTACTCCTACCTCAATTCGTACGACTCGTGCGTGGCGGCCATGGAGGCGTCCGCCTACGGCGACTTCGGCGCCTGCAGCCAGCCCAGCGGCTTCCAATACAGCCCCCTGCGACCCGCCTTCCCCGCGGCTGGTCCGCCCTGCCCCGCGCTCGGCTCCTCCAACTGCGCGCTCGGCGCTCTACGCGACCACCAGCCCGCGCCTTACTCGGCAGGTGAGCCCAGACCCGGCCCAACCCTCCCTCCAAATCCTGCGGAAACCACAGCCCCTGCCCTATTTGGCAAGTGATAGCGACTCTCCCCCACAGCCGCCACCATCCTTGCCCTCCAACACCCGCGGGATCCTCAGCCTCCCTGTAAGACGGGCTTCCTGTAGGCAGAGTTGAGCCCCACCCTCTCATCCTTCCCCTTCTTGTGCTCTTAGAGTCTGGGAAATAGATCCCTGGCCCAGCCCCAGGCCCCTCACCAGGTCCTCCCCTCCCCACCTGCAAAGACTGACCACCAAACCTCTCCATCCCATATCCCTGGAAGATGCCCCCGGCTCAGTCCAATCAGATCCCCATCCTTATCCCCACCCCACTTCATGTCTGACCCCCAGCAAGGGCTCCTGCAGCAGCTGAGCTGCCCAGATGGAAGCCTTCCTAGAGCCCCAGCACCATCAAGCCCCTCCTGCCCGGTTTTGGACCCATCCTGCCTGTGCTCAGACCCTCTTGCACCAATGAAAAACCCTCCCTTGCTGGAAGAAAAGAGTGTCCAGGTCACTAAGCCACTTTAATTCTCCCTTTCCCCCTGAAGACTCTCCCAGCTAGAGTCCTGCAGAACCCAGAATGAGCTCCCAACATCTCCAAGCCTCTCGATCCAAGTCCCAATCTGAACCCTCAAACTCATGGACCCTCTCAATCATCCCCATCTCTCCGGTTAGAGTCCCGGCTGCCCCACCCAATCTCCTTATCTCCTTCCTTCCTGGGAAGACCACTGGGACCCAAACAGAATATTGGGGCCTGAGAGGGTAGGAAGGGATGGTGAGATAAGGACCTGGATTTAGAGAAATGAGAACCAGCAAGATGGAGCCAAAAACTGGAACAAGGATGGGGAGATTGGGTACTCTTGGCCAGATGAGGATGTGGATTGGGGAGATAGGGTGAGGAAATGAGGATATGGGCCCCCCAGAGATGGAGTTCTGAGATGGGGAGATAGGTGTGAGCAAAGATGGGAAGATTGGGGACCCTGGGAGAAATGGGGACCCAGGGTTGGGGAGATGGAGACAAGAACTAGGTGATGGGGACAGGAAATATGGGAGATGGGAACCAAAGAAGATTAGCAACAGAGATGAGGAAGATGGGGCTAGGAATGGAGTGTTGGAGACAAGGACTGGGGGGAGATAGAGAACTAGGGTTGTAGGACAAAGATGAAGAATACTGGGGACTCCTGAAGAATATGGAGACCTAAGCAGGGGTTGGTGACAGGGATGAGGAGATACTGTCAGAAACACTGTCTGTGGGGCAGGGGGTCTTGGATGGGGTAAAAGAGAACAAGGATGGGAAGAGAATGAGGGAGAGTGGTAGGGCTGGCTGTGGGGGAGTTGCATCACAGAGAGAGGTGCCTGGGAGGAAGAAGAAGGGCAAAGAGAAGGTGAAGGAACCTGGGTGGGGGGAAAATAAGGACCCTTTTCAACGGGCACAAAGGAAAGAATGGTCTGAAAGGGGAAAGCTGAAGAGAGATGTGGATGGAGAAAGAAAAGGAAGAGGAGAGGACACATGAAGAAGAATGGGATGAACGGAAGAAGTTCTCCAGAAGAATGGAGGAAATGAGGTCTGGGAGGAGAGAGATGGCAGGG
This sequence comes from Lontra canadensis, assembly GCF_010015895.1. Lineage (NCBI taxonomy): Eukaryota > Metazoa > Chordata > Mammalia > Carnivora > Mustelidae > Lontra > Lontra canadensis. Next base: position 26,111,019 of record NW_022631001.1, read on the forward strand.
TAGAGGGGGCCAAGTCCCTACATGACAGAAAGTACAAGGCAGGGCTCACAGTGGGCCCAGGCCAGGCAGTTTCAGTCGCCCAGCCTCCGTCCACAGCTCGTTATGGGGAAGACTCAGGATGCTTATGAGACCTGGCAACCAAGGCTAGGGTGGACAGACCAGGACCTGAAACCAAGTGGGCAGACTGACCAAGGTAGAAGCACACCAAAGGGGAAGTCAGAGGAGCAGGTGGACTGGAGGGAGTGAGGAAACACGGGGAGGACTGAGGACCGGTGAGCAGTCTTGACCTGAGGATCAGATCCTGATTCCCTTGCTGCTGCTCTTGGGCCCCAGGTCTACCTGCGCCCTGTCCCCCTTCACTCCTGCCGGCTCCACTGAGCAATAGGGAAGATGCTCAATTAGGGACTGAGGGGAGGAAGCGGGGACTGAGGGGAGGAAGCCGAGGGGCCGGCTCAGGGGCAGGAGACCGCGAACGATCTCAGGGCAGGACACTGCGGGCTGAGCTCGGGCCCTCACGCCCCCACCCTCGTTGCTACCTCCTCCTGCACACACCCCTAGTGCCCTACAAGTTCTTCCCGGAGCCGTCGGGCCTGCACGAGAAGCGCAAGCAGCGGCGCATCCGCACCACGTTCACCAGCGCGCAGCTCAAGGAGCTGGAGCGCGTCTTCGCAGAGACTCACTACCCCGACATTTACACGCGCGAGGAGCTGGCGCTCAAGATCGACCTCACTGAGGCTCGCGTGCAGGTGTGTGTTTGCGTGTGTGTGGGAGTGTGCGCGTGGAGGAAGGTGGGAGGCTAGTGCCTGACACTTGGGGGCCACTGGACAGAGGGGCCTCGCTCAGGTGGCAGGCAGGTGCAGCTTGGAGGCGGAGACCTGGGACCAGGGGCCAGCGTGCAGTCTGGAGGTGGTTGGGCAGGAGAGGATGGACAGCTGGGGGAGGGGATGGGGCCAAGACTTGGCAGACCTGAGGTCCTCAGGAGACCCTGGAGGAAAACTGAGTTCTTCAGCCCCACGATTTTCCATGGGTCTCCTTAGTAGGGCCAGGCATGTAGAGGGAGGCTTGGGAAGCGTGGAAAGAGGCCGAGTGGGTAGTAGAGTGGGAGCCCCAGGCGACCTCTGTGCCAAGTGAGGCAGACGAATCCGAATCCGGGAAAGCCAGTGAGTGCTGCCATGTCCCCTCCCCAGCTCTGCAGCTGTGAAATCTCTGAATCGGGAAACCCAGGGCTCTAGGCAGGCTCCGGTCTCAGGAGGACCCGCCCGGGTGGACTCTGTTGTCTGTCTTACAAACCCAAGTACAGATGTTCAGCTGGTCGCCTTTACTGGAGACCCTGAACAAAAGATTTCCCCTGGTGCCCAAAACCCGTTCTCCACCGTTGTGGGACACTCCTGGTGCAAACTCCTGGAAGGAAGGAATTGGGGGCAGGGCTTTGAGTGATGAGGAAGCAAAGGCAGAGTCCCCTCCAGGAGACCCAAGAACACTGGAAGCAGCGGGGTGCGGGTGCGCGGGTAAGCAGATCCCAAGGGGAAGCCTGGAGGAAGAGGCAGGTGGAGGAGAGGAGATGAGCGGAGAGGCGAGGGGGGCCACGAGCCAAGTGGTGGAGGGCCGAGGGGCCGACGCTCGCTGGTAATAATCCTGATCCGGCCCCTTCCGGACTGAGGGTTCACCCGCGTCTTGCGGCCTCGGCCTGACCGGCCCCTGTGCCCGCAGGTCTGGTTCCAGAACCGCCGGGCCAAGTTCCGCAAACAGGAGCGTGCGGCCAGCGCCAAGGGTGCGGCGGGCGCGGCGGGCGCCAAAAAGGGCGAGGCGCGCTGTTCGTCCGAGGACGACGACTCCAAGGAGTCCACGTGCAGCCCCACGCCCGACAGCACCGCGTCGCTGCCGCCGCCGCCCGCCCCCGGCCTGGCCAGCCCGCGTCTGAGCCCCAGCCCGCTGCCTGCTGCCCTGGGCTCCGGGCCCGGCCCTGGCCCCGGGCCGCAGCCGCTCAAGGGTCCATTGTGGGCCGGCGTGGCGGGCGGCGGGGGCGGGGGACCGGGCGCAGGCGCAGCGGAGCTGCTTAAGGCCTGGCAGCCGACGGAACCCGGGCCCGGGCCCTTCTCCGGGGTTCTGTCCTCCTTCCACCGGAAACCTGGCCCGGCCCTGAAGACCAATCTCTTCTAGCCGCCGGACTCTGGAGGCTCCGGGCCTGCCCCGGAGAGAGCCACTGCCCCTCCAGGACCTGACAGAGTCCCTCCCCATTTGAGTGCCCGCCTGGAAGTGCCCGGCTGTCCCCACCCCCTACCGTGTCTGACCCCTAGGTGTGTGCCCTCCCCAGCTCTGGAGACCAAGTCAGGGCCTCTCCTCACCTTCCCCACCCAGCAGAACAGGGTGTTTTCCACTGGGATTTCCCCACCCCTATCCCTTTCAGCTTGGCTTTCTTTGGAAACGGGATCAAATAACTGTGCTGGAACCTGAGGGTCCTCAAGTAGAGTAACAGCCTGGCTCCCTCCCCTGGCTCTGCAGCTGGCTGGGTCACTCCTCACCTTAGCGACCAGCCTGCTGCCCCAGCCCTCTGGTCCACCCGCACTGATCGCACTGATCCGGTCCACCAGCACTGGTCGTGGTTGGGATAATAAGCTGCCAGAAGGATCCCACTGCCAATTCACCCCCTCCCATTCCCAACCGGTCTGGTGCAGAGGTAGGCCTGTTTAGAACAGGGGGCTGGCTGCCAGACATCCGGACAGAGGGGTTTCCTCCCCCACCCCTTTTTTTGGTTGTTGTTCTTTTCCTTTGAAAAACTTGTAATTTATTGAGGTGAGTTTGGCTCAATCCAAATAAAACTTAATTTATTGAAGACATCATGCTGGCAACCCTTCTGAGTACCCAGGATGGGGATAGGCTGCCTACAGGAGTCCGACCCTCTTGCAACCAGCAAGGAACCCACTGTAGCCCCACATCCACAACTCAAGGTGGTATAGACCAGGAGACAGTGAGAACTAAGCAAACTAGCACTTTATGGCCCAGATTCTTCTCCCCACCCCCAACCAGCCCCAATAATATTAAAGTGCCCACCCTCCCAAAAACCCACACAGAAAAGCTTAAATAAACCCTAGCCCGGTCCTTGGGCTATTCCTTCATTTCCGGACAGACACCCCCAGAGTGGGGGTTGGGAGAGGTCCTGGCTGAGCTCCTCCCCCTGTGGTTCAGGCCAGGTGGAGGGCAGCAGAAACAGCGGTGAAAGTGAGGGCCCAGGCATACCCAAATGGACTGCAACGGGCACCCCTGGGACTGGGAGAAGGAGTCCAGAAAGGGAGGTCAGCACCCGAATAACCCAAGTCCTTGGTAATCGGGGTGACTGACCTCTGGAGACCTGGGGCAGGTGAAGGGCAGAATGTCCTAATTAGGGCATTCCAAACGATTGGGCAGTGGGGAACGCAGATCCCCAATAAATAGGCAGAGAGGTACTGCCCCACCCCTCCTAACTTTTCAACTTCAGGGCTGTGGCTGGGCCTTAGTGGAGGGGTAGGGGTGCCGAGTTTGCAGCCTCGCAGTGCCACTGCTATCACTTGCTGAGCTGCAGGGTGTCCAAAAGGAGGCGCTTGTGAGCCGGGTCCTGCACCCCAGCCTCCTCCAGGTCCTCCTCGGTGATGTCGCTGTAGGGGTAAGAGAAGCTGGGAGATGGGCGAAGTGCTCTAGAGGGCCCGGAGCTCCGCCCCGGGGCCAGCCCCACCCCATCCACCTCCAGCCCCGCCCCACCTGAGAAACTCCAGGTCGTCCCAGCCATTGTGCACCAGGCCCTCTTCATAACGCTCCAAACCGATGGCCCGCAGCCAGGCGCCCATGCCCGCCTCACCCAGTCCGCCGACCCGCCCGCCCTGCGGGCACGGAGCCTGAGGGAATATGATATGTCAGGGGGAGCACCGAGGGTACCCACGCAGAGAAGCCCCGCAGACAGCCACATTCTACTACATGCTTCAGGGGGAGAGCCAAGGACTTGGGCTGATTCATTCATGTGTCCCCCCAGCTGAGGGCAGAAGGGACACCACTGAATGGTGCTGAATGGTGAAGTAAAAGGACACCACTGTCCATGGGCAAGCACAAACCTCAGGTACACACAGACAGCCACCCCTGGTCCACACACCTCCTCCGCCAGGTCCTCCTGGATGCTCTCTCGGATGCGAGGTGGAGGGAAGCTGAGAGGCCGGCCATAGTCCGAGGGCAGTCCCCGGGGTGGCTGCAGCTCCAGGGGGCCTGGCAGAAGCACTGAGCGGCCAGGCCCAGCAGGAGCATAGTCCACCTCGCTCAGCGTCTTGGCCATCTGCAGCACGGAGCAGGAGCGATCGTCCCCACTGGCTACCTCCCCCAGGAAAGTGCTGGTAGGTGAGGGGCCTGGGGGCAGTGGGGGTCTTGGATGGGCCTTGGGAGGTGGTGGGCCACCCCCGCTGCGGCCCCGGACCACTGGCCCTGGCAGAGGATCCAGGCTGGGCGGCAGGAAGATGGCTGAGTCTGGCAGTGGTGGGGGTGGAAAGTCTGGAGGGGGCAGTGTGCCCCCAGACTCCTCATCTGATGAGCTCCCCTCTCCCACACGGGGGGGCCGGTGGCGCCCAAGCTGTGGAGCAGGCACTGTGATGGCCACTTTGTTCTTGGTGGCCGGTGGGACAGGGGCCCTGGCAGGCGAGGGTGGCTCCGGGGGCAGCAGCTGGTGGGGGACCCCTTCAAGGACGTAGTAGGCAGGGTTATTGAAGCTGTTCTTGGGTGGGGGGGCTGCCACCCCTTCCGGCTCTGGAGCCCCCTCTGCCTTCAACCTGGGTTTGGGAGCAGGATAATGAAGTCAGGACCCAGATACCAAAGTGAAGGCAATGTGTGCCGCGGAGAGAGAACTGGACTGGGAGTCAGGACTGTGGGCCCCCGGTTCTTAGAACTGCATGTGACCTTGAACACATCACTTTCCCCTGCTGGCCCCTGGTGTCTTCACCTCTAAAATCCAGGAGACATGATCGTTGAATAGATAATCCCTGAACTTCCTTGCCTGACTTGCTAAGATTCTCAGATCTTTCCTGACTTCGTGAAACCTGAGTTTAAAATCAGGGAAAACAGGTGTGGGAGGCAGGGCAATAAATACTTTAATGCAAATGACCGGCCAGATCTTGAAAGCCTCTGGAGGCACCTGAGGCCAATCTACTAAGGAGTCTCACCCAGGGATTCAGGTCCGTTTTACTCAAGCCTGAAGATAAAACCAAGGTGACTGGTAGCAGGTGAAGGTGAGTGAAAAAGCACCGAACCGCAGCTAGGAGCTTTTATTGAAGTTCAAGTGACACTCGGATATAATTGGAAAGTAAGCCTCACTTTCCCCAAGTATGATCCACAGAACGCTAGTTCCCCAGGGTATTAATAGTTACTGTGTGGAAAAGAAGTTTCCTGGCCCATTAAGTTTGGGAAACTATATTCAACAGAGTTGAAAAAGGGTTTCCTTCCTGTCCACATGCTCAGAGCTTTTGCGAATACTAATGTGCACTGGTACTGTCTAAGAAAAGAATCCAGCCAGAACCATTTCCCAAACTCATTTGACCACAAACCCATTTCCAATGGGGCGCCTTGTAGGACAGCGTTCCATAGAATGCACCGAAGGAAAACCCATGCTGAGGCCAAACAGAAAGTTCAAGCTAAATCTGTTTATGTGGAGGGAACTGTTGCAGAAAACACCTTCTATTTTTTTAAGGCAGAATCAGGAGGAAAGAATGACTGTGCTCCCATGGGCTCAGAGAGCCACGCCTCAGGGAGGCCTGGCTGGCCACAGTGGCTATAAGTGTAGGGGCATCAGATCACTCAGGCAGCAAATGGTCCCCAGCCTGGCCCTGAGAGCCAAGCATAGCAACAGATGAAGTGGGGGGTAACAGGTTCCTTCTCTCACCTGGAGGTCAAGGGCTCCTCCCTGGGGGCAGCTCGAGGTGGGGCTGGGGGCCTCCCAGTTGGTGGGGGTTTCTCTGGTTCTTCAAATAACTTGGAAAGTGGGCAGGAGGCCTCTGCAGGGGCTGGCTTGCGGTTCCCTGACCTACCAGGGGTGTACAGGGGTGACATAAGGTCGAGGCTGATCCAAAGCCCCCAGGCACCCCTTCAAGGGACACCCAGCACAGTCCCAGCTCACCTGGGATCCTGGCTGCCTCGAGACACAGAAGGGGCTTTGCTCTTTGCTCCTGCCTCATCCTTATCAATGCTGATCCACTCTGGGGGAGGAAGAGAAAGAAGACTCAGAGGGGACCTGGCGTCCTGAACTATAGGCCTCTTCCAGATACTCTCAGTGCAGGCCCACCTCTAGCCATGGCTGCATAACTTCCAGATATTCCAGGGGTTCTAACAAGTCCTGCCCACACCCATGGTCCACCCCTCCTAGATGTGCCCACCCCATCTTATGCCCCATATCCCTCCCAATGGGGACCCCACCGTAGAGTCGCTCACGGGTGCCCAGGCGCTCTGTGGGCACCCGCACCTTCATGGAACCACGGATGTTGCCTGTCTCCTCGCCGCGGTGGGACAGGAAGGTCAGGAACTGCTGGGCTGTGCTGCCAATCATGGACTTGAGTGCCACCACACACTCCCCTGAAGGGAAGATTGGGGCAGACCAGCAGATTGCCAAACCTTCCTGGAGCTATGCTTGGCTTTCTGTGTCCCTTGGCACCCCTCCCCGCCCTCACCATAGGATTCGTAGCCATCCATGGACTTGACTGTGAGCAGGAGGTGCTGGTCCTGCAGGTACTCAATATCAGCCAGAATTGGCTTGAGCTAGGGAGCAGAGAGGCCCAGTGAGGAACAAAGCCTCAACCACCCCCTCCTTTTCCTGACACCACTCACCCCTACCCTCAGACTGGTCCATGTTTACTCTCACTTAAGATCCCAAATCCTTAACATAGAAGACGTGGCCCCGCATGGGCCTCTCATAACAATTAACAGCATTGTCATTCATTTTCTACATCCTCAATGGCCAAGAGAGAACCTGACATTTAGCAAAGGCTCAAAAAGTATTTATGAGTGGATGAATGAACCTGCAACTTGGTCCCACCCGCCCCCGCCCAATAAAGCAAAGGCCTTCACTCTTTCTCATGCCCAGCCCCACCACACACACACACACACACACACACACATTTGCACACGCATGAACCATATGCACTCGGCCCACCTCTCCCTGTGCCCTCACTTGTAGGCTCAGGCCCTGCCAAAAGCCTCACCGTGGGCAGCTGGCGCGAAGACCACTGCACCTTGAGGAAGTTGATGTTGTCACTGCTCTGGGCATCATTCTCGAAGCTCTTCTTGTACTCTGGGAAGAGGGTGGGGGATACCCAACTGAGTGCCACCACCTGGCTTCCTTTCCCCCTATCCAGGGGGCTGACCACTCTGGGCACCTTGGGCTCCCCATCCCTCCTGGCCACACCCGGCCCTGGGCCTGCCTCTGACCCTCCAGGCAGGTGGAGTAGAACTCAATGAAGAACTTGGTGCGGCTAGCTGTCTTCACAATGGCCTCGATGCTCTCAAACTCAATGTAGGCCTGGTCGGAAGTCTTTGAGAGCCCTGAGGGCCAAAGGGAGGCAGGCAGTCAGGAGGGCTGAGAGGGTGGCAGGAGGAACAGGACAGACACTGAGCCCTGGAACAGGAAATCAGGGGCCCTAGCAGGGGAGGAGGGACATCCAGGAGGGACCGCCCCAATCCCAAGCAACCAATGCAGAGACCCCAAAGTCCAGGTCCTGGACCAGGCAAACAGACAACCCAAGGATGAGAGACCATCTAACAAGGGGGTTGGGGGACCAGAATGCCTGCAGGGATTGCCGGCCAACAACTCCCCCCACTACCAGGCACACTCAGGGTACACACTTGGCTCCAACCAAATACCAGTATGTGTGTGTGCTTATATTCCCAGATATACACACACTCACAGGCACACACCTTTCACGGTGCCCCAGGCACACACACAGTCTCACACAGTACTTACTCAGAAACAGTCTTGCACATACGTGTACACACCCAAACATACACACACAGATAGTCAAACCTCGGCACATCCCCAGGCCACCCCCTGTGCCCCCCTTCCCCCCCACCACAAGCACATCCAGAACAGTCACCTTTCTTGGAGATGAACTGAGAGGTAACTCCAACCTCAAATGTCCCAAACACAGGGGAGTGGTCACTGGTGACGATGTCATCAGTGCAACCTGGGATAGGAATGGGAGCTCAGGGGCAAGCTCTTTACTCTCTGCTACCACTTCCCAAAGCTAGGGCAGAATCAGGACTGTGACCACCCAGGACTGCCCATCACCCTGCCCCGGAGACTCTGACCGTAGGAATTGCAGATGATGTGGGTCTCAGGGTAGGACTTCCAGAGAATCCGGTCACACCATGAAGGCACATTGGTCCGGACCTGGGGCAGGGGATGTCAGCATGGTCAGGGCCAACAGCCAGGGCTGCTTGTCATGAGCCCTGCCACAGAGCTGAATGCTGGTAAGGCCCAGCACTCCCACCACCCCAGGCCCTGGTACCTGCCTCCCTTCCAGGGTCCTCACAACACCCAGTATCACCCACCCCCAAGGCCTTAGAGGGGCCACTGAAGCTGGAGTAGTAACTGCCCAGACCTCGACCAGACACGCACTCTTGATTTGATGCAGCCCAGAGGACTCTCCCAAGGGCCCCGCTGCCCGTTCCCTCCGCTCACCCCAGTTGGCTTCTGCTTGTGCCAGGCATACGTGTCCCGGGAGCCCCGCTCATAGCGGTAGGTGGGTGGGAAGGAGATCTCTTCCTCACCTAGGGAAGGCGGGGAACAAGTGGGGGTCAGGGCCCTGCAGACCCAGGGGTATCATAACGGTCCCAGCCCTGGAGACCTGCTGGGCCCACACTCACTGAATCGAAGGAAGACCTTGTGCTTCTCGCGTTCCAAGTTAAGCTGGTCCACCCTGAGCAGGGGCTCAAACTCTCTCCTGCTGATGTAGTTCAGGATCTCCTGCGGTGAAGACACAAGGGCGGCTACTCCCTCTTGAGCCCGAACCAGAGCCAGAGGTGGAAGCCCCACTGGCCCCCAGCTCAGCTTCCCTCCCAGCCACCCAGCAGCCCCGTTCGCACCTGGATATCCATGTCCAGGCGGTAGTTGAGGTCCCCAAACCAGAAGAGGTGAGTGAAACGCAGAGAGATGTCAAAGGCACTGAGCTGCCGGTCGCCCAGCGAGAGCAGCCGCAGGATGTCCAGGTAGTTCTGGTTCCTCCTATGAGGGAGTGGGGACAGGGTCAGGAGCCACAGACAAGGTCAGAAGTCTCTGGCGTCAGGGATGGGGTGTGGATCAGGGTCCCTGGGGACAGAGGAAAGAGCTGGGAACAAGATAGAAGTAGAAGAGTCGAGTTGGGACAAGGGAGAAGGCGGTCTCTGGGGACAAGGATGTAGGAGGGTAATGGACTGGGATATGGGAGAGGGGAGAGGGCTCAGGAATAGGGAGTTAGGGTAAAGACTTGGAAAGGCGCCCCCTCACCGGGCAGTTTTCTCATTTCCTGAGGTGAGGTGGCAATTCACAAAGCCAAATGAGGTGCCATTGAACATGAAGGAGACTCCCACAGCTCCCTTGTTTCCTGTCAGGGCAAGCAAGAGAGGAAGGCCTGCGTCACCTTTGGAAAGCTCCCAACTCTCCCCTCTGCCCCTCGAAGGGGTGGTGGGAGGATCCTCCCACTCCCACTTCTCCTGCCCCCCAGGCTATGAGGCAGGCAGGCCTCTGAATGCAACCCCCATCCCCAGGGGGCCACACAGGGCACACGCAGTCCATGTGGACAGCCCGAGTCTCCGCATGTGTGAACACAGCCCCTGGAGATCACAGCAGGAGGTGTGAACAGAGAGACCCTGCCTACCCTACTCACCCAGGGTGTTGGCAATGCCAGTCTTCACGCTGGATGTACTGACGTGGCTGATTCGGTTCTCGTGCTCTGGCTTGACCAGAACAGCTACCTTGATGTTCCACAGTGACTGCATAGCAATCTGGGTAGAGGGTTCAGAGTCACCCCTGCCCTAGGTGGGGGCACTGTCCACACTCCCCCACCACCCCTGCCTGTACTATAGACTGTACTGTTAGTCACAGGACAGAAAGGTCTGTTACCCTTTTTCCCTGAGGGGCCAGAGAGAAACAGCATGTTCCCATAGCACGAAGGACTTGTTAGATCTCCTAAAGGATTTGCCCGGGGACCAGAGGGAAAGCCAGTCAAATAGTGCTCCCCAGGGTTGCCCATAGGTCAAACAGGATGGTCTGGGGGGGCCTAAGGAGGGACTGGACAAGATGACCCCCCTCACCGGGCGGTAATCCAGATCTGTGAGCTCCTTGAGGCCCCCGCGTAGCAGGTCCAGCCACTCGCGGTCGCCCACTGAGTTTTCCTGGGTCCCAAAGACATAGATGTCATGGGGTATGGTCACTGTGACCTCATCCAGGGTCTTCCCCAGACCCTTCGATGTGAACCAAGACGTCACATTCTTTGGAGGTGGCACGCTTCCTGGAGGTGATAGCAGGGGGTGGGGGGGATCAGGCCTCTGCCCTGGGGCTGGTCCTCTCCCCCACCCCCCAGCCCCAACCCGGGCCTGACCCATGTTCCAGGTGCCGATGAAGACAGAGATCATGTCAGGCTCATCTTGCTTGGAGTGTTTGTTCTTCATGAGCTGTAGTAGCTGGCAGAAGGCCTCCCGCTTCTGGGGGGACAACAGCCAGTGAGGAGAGGTCCCTGGTAGGTGGCAGGTCCCACGAGGGGAGGGTCATGCCTGTTTGGCCCACCACTCAAGCCTATCACAGGTGCTCAATCAACATTCACTGAATGGACCTTTGACTCCACCCTCAGGCCACCCATTCTCAACACAGATGCTCTCTGCCCTGTCAGACGCCCCCCACCACCACCCCTGCCAGGAGGGGTGACCCACCTACATCACATGTCTCTTCTCTTCCCACCCCCCAGGGACCCCTGCAGCCCCTGGAGCCTCGCCCAGCTTGCTGCTCACCCGGGCACTGACAAAGATGAAGTCCTTGCGCTGTGTCCGATCCTTCTCCTTCTCAAACACGACACCCAGCTTGTTCTGGACGCGCTGGGACTTAATGAGCTGGCGGACTAGGGAACGGAGGATGGTCTCACTGGCCCAGGCACGGAGGCTGGGAGGCTGCCCCACCCACCACCCCAGGTCAGGCCCTGGCTCACTGCGGTCATGTGTGAAGGTGGTCCAGTCCTCCTGCGAGTCCCGCTGTCTCCGCAGCAGCACTAGCCGCCCGCCCTCCACATCCACGCTCAGTGTGAACTTCTGCGACTTCCCGATCTTGGTCAGGTCGCCCAGGGTCACGTCCAGCTTCACCTGCAGGTCATGAGGTGGGGGGCTGCTGAAAAGACCTTGGAGAGGGGACGCCCCCTTCACCTCCAACAGCCCTGTGCCCCACGAGGCCCCTCCCGATACCCCTCTGTACCTCAAAGGCCTGCACAGGGATGGTCTTGGCCTTACGTATGGATGGCTGCAGTGGAGCTGGTGGGGCCGTGGAGCTCATGTCCTGCAGGGCCTTCAGGGCCTGGAGCAGGGAAGGGCAGCCAAGGTCAGGGGACATGCGGAGAGCAGGGGCCATGAGGGAAATAGCAGATGGGATCAGTGCGAAACCACAGATTCAGGGCTGAGATCAGTTAGGCCAGTGTACACACTCAGGGACTGGTAGGTCAGGTCAGAGGTTAGGAGTCAGGCTACCTTCTTCTGGATGCCTGACAGGAAGTCCTTTAACACTGACAGCTTCAGCACCAGGCTCTCGAGTTCTTGCTCCCCAGTCTGCGGCGGGTTCTTCACAGAGAAAGAATGAGGCTTGTACATGAGGCCAGCAAGCAGGAGGTCCCCCGCCCAGACCCAGATGTGAAGCCCTTCCTCACAGGCCTCCCCGTACTCCCACCTGCTGCTGCAAAAGGCGGGTCACCATGGGAGAGCTCTGCTGGTCAAACACCTTGGACAGGATCTCCAGGCCCGACAGGACCTTGTCCACCTCACTAAGGGAGACAACTGGTCAGAAGTCGCCACCCCAACCAAGTACGGGGAAAGGGGGCTGAGTGTGTTGCTACAGCCTCCACCATGAGGATACAAGGGTTTGGGTGAGGAAAAGTCAGGAAACAACAGCTGGATCCCTGTTCAGGGCCACAGATCAGAGGTCAAGACATTTGTGCAACCAGGGGGCAGGGGAGGACAAGTCAGAGGAAAGGCCGTGTGCTTGTTGTGGGGAGGGGTACCTGTGCAGCCTCCGGCAGGAGGTGGCAAGGGTGCGGGTAAGGTGGGGCAGGTTGCTGGCTCCGCCTCGCACAGCCTCCAGGTCCAGTCCGTAGCTACCCTTCAGGTACTCATGGGAAACAGTGCTCAGCCCATTGGGAGCACTTCAGGGAGGGGTTAAGAAGTCAGTGAAGAACCTGCTGACCGCATCCCACCACTCCAGCCTGATCCCCAGAGGAGATGGTGCTGGTAGTGATCTGAGCCCCATGGATCGGGGTGTCTGCCTCTGGGGCTGAGATGGGCTGAAGAACCCCAGGGGTGGAGTGGGGGCTTGGGTCTCTCCCCCTTTGATAAGGACACCACTCTCAGAGGAGAAAGGGGAGTCCTGCTCCATGTAGGAGGCTGTGGTCTTACCTCTCAGCAGCTGCAGTTGTGGGAGTCTCAAGGGCTGCTGGTGGGCTGCCAGGCCCCACAGAGGCAGACATACTGGTGGAGCCAGAACGCGGGGGCAGCGGGGGCTTCTCATCCTCGCCATCTGTGGACAGGAGTCAGTGGGCCTCCCTTCCTCAGGGAAGTATGGGGGGATGCTGCGGCTCTCAGATATTTCCCTGGAAAGTGGGGTAAAGGGCCCTGGCATCATGGTTAGGAGCAGGGGACTTCGGGGGACACAGGTTGAGAAAACAGGAGGGGAAACAGCAGGTGGTGTCCGGGGAAGGGGCAGGGAAGGCATCTGCACACAGCAAAGCGGGCAGCACCTGAAACATCACGGTCGTCAGGTGGGTCTGGTTCTCGCTCCCTCTCCACAGGTAGCAGCAGCGCACACACGAGGCCCTGATTGGGCTGGGCGTACAGGCCGATGAGCTCACCCAGGGTCTGGAAACGGCGCACGGGCACACCCTGCGAGGTCTGAGAACCAGCAAGAGTGGGAGAAGGGTCAGCCAGCTGATCCCAAGTCATAAGAGGGAATCAAGGTCGGGCTCAGGGTCCAGGCTCCTACCTGCACAGCCAGGAAGTCTTCTCCGTCAGGTAGAATCCGATATGTATGCACGTGCTTCTGATACCTGATGACAAAGCAAGGGTCAGAATCTGTCGCCCCCCCCCTGGGTGGGGTCTGAGCCCCAAGGCATGCCTTCCTCTGGGTACCGGGCTCGGCCCTCAGGTCCCTCAGCTTGGTCTTCCTAAAACCCTTTGCTCAGACTGCACAGGGTTAATGAAGAGGCCAGTCCACGTCTATCCTGCTAGTGTTGCCAACAAGAGCAGGAATGACCAGCCTCCCCCCTCCACTCCCCTCTCCGCGCCACCCCCAGCCACTCTGCCACCCAGACCTACATAGGCTCCACACCCAACACAGGGCCCGGGAAGCAACAGGCAGCTCCTTTGTGGCCTCCACAGCTGTCTAAACAGCCCCTCTGGGCTGTGGTACCAGCTCTGGCCCCCCGCCAGAGTACGAGTCCTCAGAAGCCTGATTCACCTCTGTTTGCACACACAGGAGATGTGCTCACACACGTGTGTGCCTGCTGTCTGTGTTTACGCTGGTGTCTGGCTCTGCTGGAGCTGGGGATGGCGGGGGCCTTTTGGCTAGGAAGTATGTGGGTATCCCAGCTTTCTCCCCCCTTCCCCAGATGCCAGGAAACTGGGGTGCCGCAAGGGGGCCCCCTATGGGAGACCCAGGCCTCTAAGAGCCCCAAACTGAGGAGGGGCAAGAGGGGTGCTGACAGATGGCAGCAACAGCTGAGCAGGTGACAGCTGCCAGGCCTGGGCAGCGTGGGCCACACTCAGTGGGGAACGGAAGACTCCGTCTGCAGCCATACATCAGGTCAGCTTGCTCAAGGGTATCCCCTGGGGCCCATGTATGTGCTGGGCACCAGAGAGGACCAAATGTCCATTTGAAGGGACCCTACACCTTGGCCACAGTCCATCCCCTCCACTCAAGTAAGTCCCCTCCCGGAGCTCTCGTGGATGCTGACGGGCCTCCGTTCTCTGCAGGTGTCTGTGTGGGTACTGCTTTATGGACTGTATTTATAAGAATAATAACATCCCATTAACTGAGCCATGCCTGTAGGACACCCTACAGATGTGATCTCTCTTAATCCTCCCTTTTGATACAGATATTCGTGCCCTCCCCACTCTGCAGAAAAGGAAATAGGCTCAGAGAGGAAAAGCAATTTGACTACTGTCACAGAGTAAGTAAAAGGCAGAACTGGGACTTAAAGCCACTTACAGAGGCCAGTGCCTGTGAGAGCAGGGGTGTGTCCTGAAATGCCTCCCATGGACGTGTGGGTATGTACACAGGTAAGCAAGTATGTTTCTTATCACCTTCCCCCAGGTTTTTATCCCAATTCTGACTCCCCCAGCCCCATACCCATCCCCGGGCTCTTGAGATTCAAGGAGTAGCCAAAGTCAGCTGGCAAAGCTGAAGCCCCCGACACAAAAAGACCCTCACTCCACCCATCTCCTACCCTGGCAGTGGAGCCAGGACTCTCCCCTCCTGGGACAATAATGTTCCTCCCCAGACACAGGCCCAGCTGTCCCCCTCCTACTCAACAGCTGACCCAGCACCTGCCTCCCCCACCCCATCGGGGGTATGCCCTGAGGGGGCTGTGACTCTAGGATATAGTCCTTTGGTAGTCTCTCCTGGATGTCAGACTTGGGGCACAAGCTGAAACTCAGGGGACCCATTCCTCTTCAAGCTTCTTGACCCCAGCAGTGCTCACATTCTGGCCTGCATTGTTCTGTGAGGGCCTGTCCCATGCACTGCGAGATGCTGCAAAGCATTGCTACTGGCTTTCACCTACTTGATGCCAGCAGCACTACCCCAGTGTGACAGCCAAAAATGTCTCCAAACACTGCCCAATGTCCCTGATGGGTAAAATCAACCCCGAATGAGAACTACTGACCTAGACCAATACACCCACAAAGAAGTGAAGAGAACAGAAGCATAAAGGACATAAAGGGATTTGGGAGGGTTCACAGGGCTCAGGGGGAATGTAATCAGAGCCTAAGGCCCACAGGAGTCCACATAGTATCAGACAATGGGGCACAGGAGTCAGCTCAGGGAGAGGACTCCAAACTCACCAAACTCACTCAGAACCACTGATGGGTACAGGCACAGGACCAGACTCAGTCAGAGAGCTGCCAAGTCTAGCCCCACAACCAGCACTCATAGCTCAGGGCCAAGGTGGCCAGGATACCCAGGACCAGGGCACATGCCCATGCTCATTGATTTATGAAATAATAGCATGGCCCTATATAGCCTCGCTCCCCCCACCCCTTCTCAGCACCACTCTGCCTCCACAGCCCCAGGCATCTACTCCCCAGTCCCAATCTCAGTCTTGGGGGCATAGAAAGGACCCCTAAGGAAGTTGTTGGGCATCCTCACACACCCATTGGTTTTTCTGGCCCTGCAACCTCTAATGCCTACTACTCAGACACCCAATCCCTGTATAAACAGAACTACACACAACCCTGGAATGCACATCCACACATCCTCACCCCTCCCGCCCCTTCTGCCTGAAGGGTGCCTGAGAGGGTCTGCCAGGAACTCCTCAGATTTTCCCCCATTACAGCCACCCTGGCTAGCGGGACCCCACATACCCAGCCCTCCACGCCCCCAGAAAGTGTCCCCAGACACACAGCAGGAAGGAAGTGCCCCCTGCATCCTTCCTCAGCCCCGGCTTAAAGCCAAAGCCCCCACTGTTGGGGGCGCTGGCATCCCACTGTCCCAGGCCCTCCGCACACAGGCAAGGAACCTGGGGCCGCGCCCCCTCCCGCCGGGAGCCCCAGCCCCACTCACAGGACGCAGAGCGCGAAGGCTCCCGCCACGCTCTCGCTGTCTCGGACCAGGAAGCTGCCATCGCGGCCTGCCCGGGCCAGCAGCTCCTCGGCGGCAGCGCGGCTCAGGTCGCGGTGGTACCAGGCGGGGGCCGGGCTGCCCAGCGCGCCCCCCGGCCCCGCACCCCCCGGGCCCGGCGCCCCGCATGCCGAGGCCATAGCGCGCGCAGGGCTCAGCGCCGCCGGCGCCCACCGCCCCGCGCCATCCGCCCCGGGAAGCTCGGGGCCGAGGCTCGGGCCGGGCCCGGGGCCAGAGCCTGAGGATCCACGGACGGGACCAGGCCGGGGGACGGGGGCTCCGCGGTCCGCCGCGCAGGCCGCCTCTTTCGCCGCTCCGCCGCCGCCGCTGCCGCCTGCAGCGCCGGCCTCAACTTGAAGAGAAAGAAAAGTTTGTTCAGAGGCGGCGGGGGAGGGGCAGGAGCGCAGCGCAGAGCCGGGCGGCCGGCCCCCTCCCCCTCCGCTCGGCCCACGGCCCCACCGTCCCTACCCCCACTCTCTTCCCAGTGGGGATGATGGGCCCCGCGTTCCCGCCGGACGCGGGACCCCCCAAACCCACAATGATCCTGCCCCGCCATCACCACCTCTAGGAGATCCAGTCGTCACCCCCCCCCCCACCAACGAAGGTCAAGTTCCCCCCAGCCTTCTCCTGGACATTTTGGGACCCCGGGCCCCAGTCCAGAGAGTTAGCCCCCTCCAACAATCTCAACGATATGATCCCCAATTCCCATAAACGTCTAATTCCACCCCAGATCTTTTCCATTCACCTCCCTTGCAGCCTCAGAGAGTCGGGTCGAGTCTCAAAACCCGCGAGGGATCCAAGAAGAACCTCTTCCCTATCCTCATTATCCGGCCGGCCCAGACTCTCAAGTCCCATGAAACCCAGGCCCCTCTTCGACCCGAAGCCCCAGACTCCACTGGGTCCAGCCCCTGACAAATCCTGCGGGGGGAAATCCCCTCCATAGAAACCTGATCTCTCACAAACCCTCAGACAAGGTCCAGTGATCCTGAATCCCCACGCACTGTCCCTGGCAGCCCCTCGCAGCCGGGGCAGAGCCCTTCCCCCTTCCCGGCCAAGTTCCCTGGCACCATCCCCCATACCCGCAGGCCCGGGCCTTAAGGGGTTCAGCAGTCCGAGATCAGGCGCCCCCCTCCGCCACTGCCCTTCTAGAAGAAAGTTCCCTCAAACCCCTGGGCTCCTGACTTCTCCCCAGAGCCGCAGCCGCCCGCGCGCAGACCCCCACCTCCTGGGCCGCTCCGATGCCCCCTTCCCGGGGGAAGCGGCCCTTGACTCTCAGCGGCCACTTAAGATGGCCATCCTCTGCCGCCGCACCCCCCCTCGCCTTCCGCCCCGCCCGCCGCTCCGCCCCCGCGGCTCTCCGCGGAGCCGAGGGTAGCACCCGCGCCTCGCCTTCCCCGGCCCCCAGTCTTGATCCCGGGGCCGCTGACCCGCGGAGTGACCTCGGGCAAGTCACAGCACCCCTCCGCGCCTCGTCTTCCCGCTCTGCAAAGTGAGAGCAATGTTATGAGGGCCGACTTAATGGGACCGTGCTTGTAAAGCTCTCGGCACAGGGCCTGGCATCCAGTAAACCTCCAGAACAGCGGCTATTTTTATTATTAATTAAGGAGTATCGAAGGTGACAGCTGTGTAAACTGTAAAGCGCGGCGCCAGAACGAGCGGGTATTATTAGCACCCGCCCCCGCCCAAGCTACTCCCTCCAAGACGACAGACTTGAGCCTTTGTGGGCGGGACGCCGACCCGGGAGCTCCCAAGAGCCTGTACGCTTGGACGCCCCCGGGCGCCCAGGGTGGGAGGGGTACCCGGTTGCCGGAAAGGGGGCGGACCCACAGAGGGTCTGGCCCGCCCCTTCCCCCCCAAAAAGACCTAGCCGGTGGCAGCGTCTCCCGGGAGAGCGCTTCCTGCCCCGCCCCTCCGCGCCTTGGCTCCTTAAAGGCGCAGGCTTCCAGCCCGGCTCCCGCCGCGGCCAGCTCCCGGGCCGCCGTCAGCAGGTCCCCCTTAACCTGGGAGAGAACTTTCACTTTGCTCGAGTGAACCTGTCTCTGGGTCAGTCCCGACAAGCTCCTTCCTCTATTTCAAATATGCGTTGGCTTAACCCAGCTGGGACAAAGCCTGGGACACAGAATGGGGTCTGTGGGGGCCTTCCAGACTAGGTAAATATAGTAGCTAACAGACAGCCCCGTACATCCCAGTGTCTCCAGACCCCTCCAGGAACTCCGTAAACCATCCCGCACAAACGGCCCGACTTCCCCATCACTCAACTCTAGATATGGGGGAAGGTGAGTGCCATGAAAGGCGCACCTTCCTGCGACGGGCAGGGGAGGGCCTGGATTAGGAGTCTTCACTCCAGGGTTCTCGGGCTGCCTGGTGTTCTCAGATACTGACCTGTGCCTCTCTGAGGATAACTGTGAGGGGGGTGTAGAGACAAAACTTCCCCAGGGGAAAAGGGCAAGAGGGAGACCTAGAGATCAACTCAGGCCCAGTTCCTGGGAGCTGGGCAAAGACAGGATAGGCATATCTGGCAATCCCTGGAGGGGACAAAGTTGCCAGAGGAGAGGCCAGGCTCCTGCCCCTCGGATGCCCCTGAGAGTTTCCAACTTTTTTCCATCCAAGCTAAACCAATGGAAGGCTCTTGAGCATTTCCTCCTCCAGGAACCTCCCAGACCGTCTTCTGTCTTCCTCCTCTGAGGGTCCAAGCCTCAACTCTGTCCCTTCAGTCCACATCATGGGTGAACTTATTTCACCCCCACTGGGAATCCAGAGCCTGGACTCCCATCCCCAGCTTTCCCATTGCAGAGCTGAGCA
The DNA here is from genome assembly GCF_010015895.1 of Lontra canadensis. Taxonomy (NCBI): domain Eukaryota; kingdom Metazoa; phylum Chordata; class Mammalia; order Carnivora; family Mustelidae; genus Lontra; species Lontra canadensis. The sequence continues at coordinate 26,129,878 of NW_022631001.1, forward strand.
CAGAGCCAGGCAGACAGGGCCTGGGAAAAAGGGGGGATATTTGGGGACCAATATAAGTAACAAAGTCCTGGACCTGGCTCTTGTTTGTGGCTACAACGGAGTCCCCGAGGGCTACTGAAGTGAGACTGCGCTCACATGCTGTCACGTGCTCTCCAGGCAACAGCTTCTTTGTGTTTCACAACCCAGAGGGAAAGGACGGATATGCCCATTTTATTGAGGAGGAAACTAAGCGTTAGCCTAGACAAGCAACTGCTTCACTTTGGCATAGTCAGTAGCAGAGCTGGAATTCACACCCAAGTCTCATTTCTCTGATCTGAAGGAATCCAGAAACTGTGGAATCTGTCATCTACCCACTCGAACAAAAATAATTCATCTGACACGGATGTGTTAGTCTTTTTATTTGAGCTGACTGCCAGACAAACCCCAAGGCCCACCATGGAGCAGGAATGGGATGACTGAAGGATGGATAATGGATGGAAGCACACTTAGGGTTCCTCCTTTTGTGAGCCCAGCTTGGTCATCGAAACTCAGGACACGCAGACATGATGTCTGGGTAGGGCTAGACTCGGCCCAGGAGCCCAAGCTGCAGCATCAGGGCCAGGCTGAGCAGGAGAGGCTCCACCCCTCGGGGCAGGGCCCCAGTACTCATGGCCATGGCATAGAACCTCGCCACCTCCTCATTGGGGTTGCCCTGGGCCGGGTTGAACCACATCTGGATGCAGCGGCCACTCCCTCGGCTGTAGTTGCTGGCCTGGTAGGATTTGCTCCAGAGGCCCTCACACAGGGCTGCGGGCGTGGGAAAGTAGGTCTCAAAGGTGAGGCAGGTGGTCCCGGCTGGACACTTGTTAATTCCTGTAGGCGGAGAGAGGGTGGACGCAGACATTCAACCCCTGGGCCTGAAGCTGGTTTCTGGCCACCCCAGATCCTCAAACCCCACCTCCGTCCCCACCCGCCACCCCCCACACCTGAGGTCCAGTCCCAGCCCCGATGCCAGTTGTTCTTGCAGGTGTAGGAGCTGCGACAGTCCTCCCACCATTGCTGGCAGTCCTCTTTGCACAGGGGCACGTGTAGGAAGCGTTCCTTGCGCCAGCTCTGATTCACCTGGTGGGAGGTGAGGAGGGAGGGCTCACTCAGCGCTCAGCGGATGGGACATGCAGATGGGATGGGACATCACCTGCCACAGCCCTGATGGAGCTGGATGGCAGCTGCAGGGGTGGGGTGGGGAGAGGCAGTGTCCCATACCTCCCGGATCCAGGGCCCCAGGTTGGGGGAGCACTCATAGAGACAGTTGTCCTGGATAAAGTGGCGCTTGCAGGCGGGCTCCATCTTGCCACAGTGCTCCCAGGTGAAGTTGTACAGGAGGGAGGTGTCCTTGTGCAGCTCCTGGCTGGTGCTGACTGAGCAGCAGGCCTTCTCCTTCCAGGGAGTGCACTGCGTGGGGAAGACACCGACTAAGTGCCCACCCACCCCCCACACACACACAACCTTCTGCCACCTCCAGCCTCTCCCCATTTGGTTCTTGCTCTCCTGCCTTAGGTGGGTTGTCTTAGAAAAGTTTACTGTGAGGACCCTTTTGTCCTTGACCCCCGGAACTCTTATCCTGGGGGAGATTCAGTCACAATAGGGCTGATCAGGGGTCATGGGAGCCGGAGAGAAACCCCATGTTGGGGGACAATAGCCTTCATTGATGCAGCCCTTCACACTTCATAGAGAGTTCTTTGACATATTCGTTAAAAAATAATTACTGAGTACCTATTTCTATTCCAGTCACTATTCTAGATGCTGAGAATATGATAGAGAACAAAACAGACAGAAATATATGTTCATGGAACTTACATCTTGATCAGTGGGGACAGACAGTAAGAAAATAAAAGAGAAAAAATATGGCGTCAGGATCTGATCAATTATATGGAGAAGATTACAGCAGGGATTGGGAAAGTGGGGTATGGGATAACTTGAAATTTTAAATAAGGTGATTGTGTGTAAGTCTCACCGGAGAATGACTTTTTTTTTTTTTTGGAGGGTGAAATTTTAAGCAAAGGAAGAAGGACACGGCCTATGTAGTAATTTGTGTTGAATAACTTTCTTCTCAGCAAGTGTTAAGGTCTCTGTCCCCAGCGGTGAGGCCGGTGCCAGAAATGTGGCAGCCCCATAAAAAATATTTGCTGAAAAAAGTCAATGAAAGACCACTCTATGATTTCCTAAATCTAAACCGAACTCCATCTTACATATGGACCCACCATATCCGAGCAAGTTTTTAATATAGACAAGCTTTTTCAGGACTGCAAATATTGTGAAAAGGAGGGCCATGCTCTGTGTTTTGTTTTACCAGAGTTATTCACTGTCTTAGAAAATTACATCATCAATGTCAACACAGCTTAGAGTACCCTATAGCATTTAAGTTGCCAGCAGAAGGCACCTGTATCGATCTTCATCTGTAGCTGCCCCATTCATAGTGATTTGGTGATGAGAAGCAAATATGCTGTTTGACAGTGATTTTCTGATGGAGTCATGCCCAGGAATTGACATGCTGAAATATACTTTATTTTATTATAAGTTACTTTCTTTGTGCTTCTCCTTTGTTTTTGTTTTTGTTTTTTTAAGATTTTATTTATTTATTTCACAGACAGAGATCACAAGTAGGCAGAGAGGTACTCAGAGAGAGAGGAAGGGAAGCAGGCTCCCTGCTGAGCAGAGAGCCTGATGAGGGGCTCGATTCCAGGACACTGAAATCATGACCTGAGCCGAAGGCAGAGGCTTTAACCCAGTGAGCCACCCAGGCACCCCTGTGCTTCTCCTTTGTAGTACAGATAGTCATGTTGATTTTTTTTTTAACTTAAATGTGCAGATAGGTTCTATTGGCTTTGAATTTTATTCCAGGATAGAAAAATAGTCTAAAGAGAATTTATTGGGGTGCCAGAGTGGCTCAGTTGGTTAAGTGTCTGCCTTTGCTCAAGTCATGATCCCAGGGTCCCAGGATCAAGTCCCACATGGGGTCCCTGCTAAGCGGTGAGGGGACCTGCTTCTCCCTCTGCATGCCACTCCCCCTGCTTGTGCTCTCTCTTACTCTCTCGGTAAATAAGTAAATAAAATCATTTAAAAAAATAAAGAGTTTTTATCATAAAAAGGAGACATGGAGTCTCAATAGAGTTACAACTGAACAGCATTCATTTTTACAGAATGTGTGAACGTACAGCACCTGTTGCCTGTATCACAGCCAGAAGAGACCATCTTCTCCACCCTTGACACTCCGTGGACTGGCATATAGGGAAGGTAGGAAGAGCCATCCTTGCTAAAATCCCTCACACTCCAAACCTGTCCCTACACCACCACAAGGGCTGCTTATGTCTGAGTGCTCTGTGTCTCCTTGTGCTTCTCTGGTTCCTCATTTTCCTCATTTATGTTATGTGGGGGAGAACATTATCTCCTACATCAAAGGACCACTGAGGGTATGAAATCATGGGCAGTCAACACGACACTGGGTAAGTGCTCGACAAATGATTATAGCATATCTTGCTGACATGGTATTCTCCGAGGAGGCCACCCCTAACATCTTACCATCACCTTACCATCATCTTTCCAGACAGCAATAACCCAAGTTGTGGGGGCATCTGCCAGTTGACCTTTCTCCTCACCCCCTGACTTAGTCTTCCCTGTTAGAACCAGTCCCCTCCCCAACTGGAGCCACACTCCCTCCTCACCTGGCCATGCAGCTTGTCCTCAGGGCCTGGCTTTGCCTTGTGGTGCTTGGCGTCCATGCAGACGTTGAGCAGGTCCATCCTGTTCCGGGCACTGCACATGGACGCTGTCCAGGCTAACAGCAGCAGAAGTGGAATCAGTCTCCAGACCATGTCTTTCTGTCCCTGCAGACACAGCTTTGGTTGAGGAGGCCCACGCCCGAGGGGAGAGACCCTCGTGTAAGGCCCCCTGTGGCCCCCATGTCAGTCTCCCTATCTCCACAGTGAAGGATGGGGTCAGACCCTCTTCCTTCAGGCTGGGGTCCTGAGGCTCCCTGAAGCTGAAGTAGAGAAGGTTGGCAAAGGGGCTCCCTCATCCCAGGATTGGAGCTCGATGAGGATCTAGAATTAGTGGATCAGCCCTGGGAGAGTCTTCCTCAGTTGGAGGCGATGTCTTTGTGCCCACTCTTCTCTCAACTTTACTTAGGAAAAGTAATTAAATAGTTCAGACCCATGCCCTGTTCCCCTGAAAAGGGCCAGGGACACAGAGTGCCCTCATGCCATGTCTAGCAAGCGCATGCTCTCCAGCATACCCTGGATCACCTGGGTCCCCATGCCAGCTCAGAAATCCACTAGCCTGGGGAAGGCAGTGCCCCAGCTCTGCTGAGTCCTCCCAATCAGCACTGAAGTCACGGATGGTAGCACATGGGGTGCTGTTTGGTCAAATAACACAGATATGGAAAGATTGGGGGTTTTCTAATTTTTACTTTCTCATACTTTTTCTTTCCCTGTTCTTTGAAAGCCATTTCCTTCCTCCACTCCATAGTAACACTGGTCTCCTCGGCAATCTCTAGGCTAATGCACCAGATTCCTACCTTACCCCTCAGAAAACAAGTGCAGAGATCCGTGGACCTGAGGGACAATATAAAATACTCCATGGGGGCACCTAGGTAACTCAGTCGGTTAAGCATCTAACTCTTGATTTCGGCTTAGGTCATGATCTCATGGAGCCTGCTTCAAATTCTCACCTTCTCCCTTTGCTCTTCCACACACCTCATCTCCCGTGTCTCTCTCTCTCCCCCCTCACCCCAAAATTAATTAATGAATTAATTAGTTAATTGATTAAAATAAAAGTACCCCATGTTGGAGCAGCCAACTAGACAAGTGCTTAGAGTCTTGGAAGTCACCCAGCACAAGTGCCTCCCACTTCTCTTTTCCTGACTGACCCTCACCCCCCAACTCCCATCTGTTAAAGATCTGTTCCTTTGGGTTGACAACAGAGACTGCTTCCTCTCTCTCACCATCCCACATCCACACAAAGCCCTGGCCAAACCGTCCTTCCAAAAACTTTCTGGAATTCACTTCCCTTGGCTTGGGGTCAGGTCTTCCCTCCTCCCATTTCTTCCCCTAAAGGCACCTTCCCCACAGGAGCCCAAGGGATCTTTCTTTCTGTCTTTTTAAGATTTTATTTATTCAGGAGAGAGAGAACACTGCAAAAGAGCATGAGCAGGCAGGGCGGGGTGGGGAGGGCGATATGTGGGAGGCAGAGGGAGGGAGAGAAGCAGGCTCCTGGCTGAGCAGGGAAATGAAACAACACAGAACTCCATCTCTTCACCCTGGAATCATGACCTGAGCCAAATGCAGATTCTTAACCCACCGAGCCACTCAGACACCACACACACCCCCCCTCTCACCCCCCCCACCCCCGCCACCGCCCAGTGTCCTTGTCTCCCTTTCCTCCTTAGGGCATCTTGCCTGAGCCTCCTTTGCTGCTGGGAGCCCACACAGCTGTGTCTTGACTGACCTCTTTTCAGGCTGGCGATGGCTTCAGGTCCCTGGACTTTCCCCAGTGGTCTCTGACCTCAGCCAGGATACATTGACTGTAAGACCTCTGATCACCACGGAATGTACTTCCCCCTTCTGCTCTCAAAATCTTCCTTCCTTCCCTCTCTCTCTTCCAGGCCCCACCCATGCAAGGCTCCGTCAGCCTGTCAGTGTTTTCACTCCTGTTTTCATTCATCTCTTTGTTAATTTATTCGTTATAGGATTCACACACTCAACATTCATCAAAACTTAGAGAAGCTCATCTCTAAGTGGGATCTGAATTTTTGAGGTACCCCAAATAGTTGTTAGGATGAAACTAGCTTGAGGGGCATGAGGCACAGTAGGGAAGAACCCAGGCTTTAGGGTTAGGCCATGGGTTCCAGGGACAGCTCCGTCCCTCATACAACCTTGGGAAATATCAGTGAGACTTTTGGAGCCTTAATTTGCTCACCAGAGGATTGTTGAGAATTACATACGAAAAAGCCTGGCACAACACGAGTAGGCTTAAATGATAGCTATTGGGTTAATTTTTGAGTAACGAGATAAACACGGTTAGAGGTTGCAGTACCAAAGTCCAGTTTAACAGAGAAAAATTGTCTCAGATCTGATAAATGATGTAATATAATAGCTCACCACCTAGCATTTCTGTAAACATAATTAAGCATTTTTTATAGCCTTTTAAAAAATTGTGGAAAAACATATGTTATATAAAACTCACCATCTTAATTCTTTTTAAGGGTATGATTCAGTAATGTTAAGGGTATTTATGTTGTACAACCGCTCTCCAGAACCCCTTTGCATCTTGTAAAACTGAAACCTCATTCTCATTAAGCAAAAACACCCCATTTCCTCCTCTCCCCAGTCCCTGGCAACCATCATTCAACTTTCTGTCTCTATGAATGGACTACCCTGGATATTTCATGTAAGTGGGAATCACACAGTATTTGTCTTCTTGTCACTGGCTTATTTCACTTTGCATAATGTCCTCAAGGTTCATCCCTGTGTCAGAATTTCATTTCTTCTTAATAACTGAATAATACTTCCTTGTATGTATCTGCTACATTTTGTTTATCCATTCACCCACTGATCAATTCTGGGTTGCTTCCACCTCTTGGCTATTGTGAAGAAGGCTATTGTGATGGCTGGTGTACAATTATCTCTCGAGGACCCTGCTTTTAATTCTTTTGAGTATATATTCAGATGTGGGATAGTGGGATCACATGGTAATTCCATTGTTGAGGAACTGCCATAAAATTTGCCGTAACAATTGTACAGTTTTACATTCCCACCAATAGTGTACAAGGGTTCCCATTTCTCCACATCCCCACCAACACTTGTTATTTCCTGTTGACTTTTTGTGTCTTAATAAAAGCCATCCTAGTGGGTGTGAGGTGATATCTCATTGTGGTTTTGATTTGCATTTCCCTGATGATGAGTGATGTTGAGTATCTGTTTGTAGGCTTTGATCATTTGTACACCTTCTTGGGAGAAATGTCTACCCAAGTTGTTTGCCCATTTTTTAATTGTATTACACATCTTTCTATTGTTGTGGAAGCTCTCTAGTTCTACTTTCTGGATTAACCCCTTATCATATGTGTAAGTTGCAAATCTTTTCTCCCATTCTGTAAGCTGCCTTTTCACTCTCTTAACTGTCCTTGGGTGCCCAGTTTCCATTTTGATGCAGTCCAGTTTATCTATTTTTTTCCTTTTGTTGCCTTGGTTTGGCTGTCATATCCAAGAAATCATTGCCTCATACAATGCCATGAAACTCTTCCCCTGTTTTTTAAAGAAATTCTATAGTTTCAGCTCCTACATTTAGGTCTTTGATCCATTGTGAGTTAATTTTTATATAAGGTATAAAACAAGGGTCCAACTTTATTTTTTTGCATGTGAATATCCTGTTGTATCCCAGCACTGTATATTGTAAAGACTATTCTTTCCCCCATTGAATTGTCTTGGCACAACTCAATTTGTCAAAAATCTGAACTTAGTTCTATTTCATTGACCTACATATCTACCTTTGTGCTACTATCACACTGTCTTGATCATTGTCACTTTGTAGTATGTTTTGAAACCAAAAAGTGTGAGTCATCTAATTTTTTTTTTCACTATTGTTTTGACTGTTATAGGTCTCTAGCGTGTCCATATGGATTTTAGGATCAGATTGTCAATTTCTCCAAAAAAGCCAGTAGGGATTTAGATAAGAATTGAGTTGAATCTGTAGATCAGTTTTGGGAGTAATAACCTCTTAACAGAATTAAGTCTCCTGATGATGAACATGGGATATCTTTCCATTTATTTAGGTCTTAAATTCCTTTCAACAGGGGCGCCTGGGTGGCTCGTCGTTAAGCGTCTGCCTTCGGCTCAGGTCATGATCCTAGGGTCCTGGGTTTGAGCCCCACATGAGGCTCCCTGCTCAGTGGGAAGCCTGCTTCTCCCTCTGCCTGCCTCTCCCCCTGCTTGTGTTCCCTCTCTCGCTGTGTTTCTCTCTCTGTCAAATAAATAAATAAAATCTTTAAAAAAAATTTCTCTCAACAATGTTCTATAGTTTTCAGTAGACAAGTCTTTTACTTTGTTAAATTCACTTCTATGTCTTTTATTCTATTTTATGCTATTGTGAATAGTTATATTCTTAAATTCATTTTTCTATTATTCACTGCTAGTATATAGAAAAACAACTGACTTTTTAAAAAAGATTTTATTTATTTATTTGACAGAGATCACAAGTAGGCAGAGAGGCAGGCGGTGGGGGCAGGGCGGAAGCAGTCTCCCCTCTGAGCAGAGAGCCCGATGTGGGGCTCAGTCCCAGGACCCTGAGATCATGACCCCAGTGGAAGGCAGAGGCCCAACCTACTGAGCCACCCAGGTGGCCCGTTTTTTATGGACTAATAGTCTTAGCTACAAATTTTTTTAAAGTAATGTCTGCACCCAAAGTGGGGTTTGAACTCAACACCCTGAGATCAAGAGTTGCTAGCTCCACTGACTGACCCAGCCAGGCGCCCCCTAGCTACAACTTTTGTACAAAGTTGAATAGACAATGATAAGCATGGACATACTTGCTTATTATTGGCATTAATGGAAAAGACTTTTAGCATTGACTATGATGTTATCTGTGAGGTTTTCATACCTTTATCAGGTTGTGGCAATTCACTTCTATTCCTAGCTTGTTCCATGTTCGGTTTTGTTTTGTTTTGAATTATAAAAGGATTTTCGATTTTGTCAAATGATGTTTCAGCTGAGGCAATCATGTGGGTTTTGTCCTCTATTTTAGTAATATGATATTTCAAATCAATTGATATTTGGATGTTAAACCAACTTACACTCTGGGATTAATCCTACTTGGTCATGATGTATAATCCTTTTTATATGTGGCTGGATTCAGTTTGCTAATATTTTGTTGAGAAGATTTACTTCTTTATCCATAAGGGATATTGGTCTGTAGTTTTCCTGTGATGTCTTTGTATGTATTTTGTATCAGAGGAATATTGAGCTCATAAAATGAGTTGAAAGTGTTTCCTCTTCTTTTTTGAGAGAGTTTGTGACAAAATGGTATTAATTATTTTTTAAACGGTTGGTAGAATGCACCACTGAGATAGTGGGAGCTTGAACTTTTGTTTGTGGGAAGTTTCAAAATTATGAACTCAATTTTTTTGCTTGTTACAGGTATAGATTTTTTACTTCTTCTTAAGTCATCTTTGGCACTTTGTGTCTTTCTAGGAATTTGGCCATTTCATTTATGACATCTAATTTATTGGCATGCAATTGTTCAGGTCATTCTCTTACAATGTCTTCTATTTATGTAAGGGCAATAGTGTTGTCTCCTCTTTTATTGCTGATATTAGTAATTTGATTCTTCTCTCTTTTTTTCTTGATCAATCTAGATAATAGTTTATCAGTTTTATTGATCTTCTCAAAGAACTAACTTTTGGGGGTGCCTGACTGGCTCAGTCAGTGGAGCATGCGACTCTTGATCTTGGGATCGTGAGTTCAAACTCCATATTGGGTGTAGAGCTTACTTTTAAATAAATAAATAAAACCAAAGAACTGACTTTTGGTTTCATGGATTTTCTCTATTGTTTTTCTATCCTCTATTCCATTTTTTGAAATTTTTTAAAAGATTTTTTATTTATTTATCTGACAGAAAGAGAGTGGCAGAGGGAACAGAAGCAGGGGGAGAGGGAGAAGCAGGCTTCCCGCTGAGCAGGGAGCCTGACCTGGGGCTTGATTCTAGGACCCTTGGATCATGATCTGAGCCGAAGGTAGATGCTCAACCAACTGAGCCACCCAGGCACCCCTCCTCTATTCCATTTATTTTGTTTTCCTCTTAATTATTAACTTCCTTTTGTTCATTTTGGTTTTATTTTGCTCTTTTTTGTTTTTTAAGAAGTAGTTAGGTTATTCATTTAAAATCTTTCTTCCTTTTTGATACAGCCCTTGATAGCTCTAAATTTCCTTCAAAACAGTGCTTAGTTGCATCCATAAATTTTACTATTTTCATTTTCACTTCATTCATCATATTTTCTAATATCTCTTCTAATTTTCTAATATTTCATTCATTATTTAGGAGTGTGTTTAATTTATACATTATTTGTGAACTTTCTAATACTTTCTTTTATTAATTTTTAATTTCATTCCCTTGTGGTCAGAAAATATACTTTGTATTTCAGTTCTTTTAAATGTATTGGTGCCTTTTTTATGGCCTAACATTGGATATCCCATATGCACTTAAGAAGAATGTATATTCTTGGGATGCCTGGGTGGCTCAGTTGGTTAAGCAGCTTCCTTTGGCTCAGGTCATGATCCCAGCATCCTGGGATCAAGTCCCACATTGGGCTCTTTGTTCGGCAGGGAGCCTGCTTCTCCCTCTGCCTCTGCCTACCGCTCTGTCTGCCTGTGCTCACTCTCTCTCTAACAAATAAATAATTTTTTTTTAAATCTTTAAAAAAAAGAAAAAGAAGAATGTATCTTCTCTGTTGTTTGCTGGCATGTACTATAGATCTCTGCTAGATCTAACGAGGTTGCTAGTGTTGTTCAAGTCCACTTCCCTGTTGATCTTCTGCCTAGTTATTCTATTCATGATTGGTAGGGTTTATTGAAATTTCTAACTGCTGATTTGTTTGTTTTTTTAAGTAATCTCTCTGTCCATGGGGTTCAAACTCATGATCCTTTGCAAGATCGAGAGTTGTATGCTCTACTGACTGAGCCAGCCATGTAGCCCTCTCAACTACTATTTTTTTTTAAAAGATTTTATTTATTTATTTGACAGACAGAGATCAAAAGCAGGCAGAGAGGCAGGCAGAGAGAGAGGAGGAAGCAGGCTCCCTGCTGAGCAGAGAGCCTGATGCGGGGCTCGATCCCAGGACGCTGGGATCATGACCTGAGCCGAAAGCAGAGGCTTTAACCCACTGAGCCACCCAGGCGCCCTCAACTACTATTTTTGAACTATGTATTTATCTATCCTACTCTTTTAGTTTTTACTTCATGTATTTTGGGATTATGTTATTAGGTACATTTATGTTTATAATTGTTATGCGTTCCTGATGGATTAACCTTTTATAATTACAAAATGCCTATTTTTGCCTCTTAACAATTTTTGTCTTAAATTCTCTTTGTCTGAGAACATTATAAACTTTTGTTTAAGATTATTTATTTGAGAGAGGGAGAGAGAGCAGGGAGCCCAAAGGGGGACTCGATTCTGGGACTCCAGGATTATGACCTGAGCTGAAGGCAGTCGCTTAAACAACTGAGGCACCCAGACATCCCATCTGATATCATTATAGTCACTCCAGCTATCCTTTACTCATTTTTTGCATGATATATATTTTTCTATCCTTTTTGAGTCATGTAGAGAGTGTATAGTTGGGCAATGATTTTTTATCTGCCAATCTCTGTATTTTATTGGGGAATTCAGTCCATTTATATATAATGTGTTCAAACCTTACTCCAATATAGCTTCATTCCTTCCCCTACTCCTTTGTACTTTGTATTATTGTTATACAAATTTCATCTTTATACATTATAAACATATCAATACTATTTTATAGTTATTTCATGAAGCTGTCTTTTCCCATTAAATAGGATAAGAAAAGAATTACAACATAAAAACATTTATACCATATTTTATATTTCTGTATGTAGTAACTTTTACTGGTGCTCTTTATTTCTTCATGTGGATTCAAGTTACTGCCTGATGTTCTTTCATTTCGACCGGAAGGACAACCTTTAGTATTTCTTTTAGGAAAAGTTTGCTAGTGACAGATTCTCTCAGCTTTGCTTTATTTGGGTATATGTCTTAAATTCTCCTTCAATTTGAAGAATAGATTTTTGGTTACAAAATTCTGGGTTGACAGTCTTTTCCTTTAATTACTTAGAATATGTCATCCGAATTCCTTTTGGACTTCGTAGCCATCCTTCCTTCCTTCCTTCCTTTCTTCCTTTCTTTCTTTAAAAACTTTATCTATCCATTTGTCAGAGAGAGAGCACAAGCAGGGGGAGCAGCAGACAGTGGGCGGGGGGGGGGGGGGAGCAGCAGGCAGTGGGAGAAGCAGGCTCCTCACCGAGCAAGTAGCCCTACATTGGGACTTGATCATGACCCAAGCTGAAGGCAGACGCCCAACCAACCGAGCCAACCAGGCATCCCTGGACTTGGTAGTTTTTCTAATGAGACATTAACAATTGATCTTACTGAGGATCCTTTGTAAATGATGAGTCATTTTTCTATTACTGCTTTTAAGATTTTCTGTTCATATTTCAATAGTTGACTCTAATGTGTTTAAGTGTGAATTTTTAAAAAGATTTTATTTATTCATTATTCATTTGAGAGAATGGGAGTGAGAGAGAGAGCACAAGCAGGGGAAGCAGCAGAGGGAGAGGGAGAAGCAGACTCCCTACTGAGGGAGGACCTGATGTAGGACTCAGTCCCAGGACCTGAGCCGAAGGCAGATGCTTAAACAACTGAACTACAAAGGCATCCTAAGTGTGAATTCTTTTGAGTTTCTCTTACTTGGAGGTCATTGAAACTTAGATGTGTAGATTAAGTTTTTGTATGAAATTTGTCCTTGAAATCAAGTTTTTGGCCTCAATTTATCCAAATATTATTTATGCTTTTATCCTCTCTCTGCTCCTTCTAGGATGCTCATTGTTAATATTTTCATATGCTTAAAGATATTCCTACAGGTCCCTGTGTTTCCCTTCATTTTTCTTCCTTAAGTTTGTTCTTTTTTCTTTTTTTAAGATTGTTTTCTTTCTTTCTTTTTTTTTCTAAGATTTTATTTATTTATTTGACAGACAGAGATCACAAGCAGGCAGAGAGGCAGGCAGAGAGAGAGAGGGAAGCAGGCTCCCTGCTGAGCAAAGAGCCCGATGTAGGGCTCGATCCCAGGACCCTGGGATCATGACCCAGCCTAAGGCAGAGGCTTCAACCCACTGAGCCATCCAGGCGCCCCAAGATTCTGTTTTCTTAAGTAATCTCTGTACCCAGTGTGGGTCTCAAACTCACAACCCTGAGACTGAAAGTCTCGTGTTCCACTACCTGAGCCAGCCAGATACCCCTTTATTGTTTGTTCTTAAGAATGGACAATTTCTACTTTCAAGTTTGTAGATTCTTTCTTCTGTCACTTCAGATCTGCTGCTGAGCACCTCTAGTAAAAAAAATGTTCAAATTCAGACTTTATTTTTTTCTTTAAAAAGCTGCTTATAGTTCCCAATAAGTTGGGGGGAAGGTATAGGGATTTCCCATGTACCCCCTGCCCCCAAACATGCATGGCTTCCTCCATTATAACACCCCAAACCAGAGTAGTACATTTGTTACAATTGATAAACCTAAGCTGACACATCTTAATCACCTGAAGTCCATAGTTTACATTACAGTTCACTCTTTGTTGCACATTCTTTGGGTTTGGACAAATGTATGACACATGTTATTGTCTCATAGAGTATTTTCATTACCCTAAAAATACCCCCTGCTCTGGGGTACCTGGTTGACTCAGTAGAGCTTGGGACTCTTGACCTCATGGTTTTAAGTTTAAGACCCATGTTGAGCATAGAAATTATTTTAAAAAAATAATAAAATCTTTAGGGGCATCTGGGTGGTTCAGTGGATTAAAGCCTCTCCCTTTGACTCAGGTCATGGTCCCAGGGTCCTGGAATCAAGCCCTGCATTGGGCTCTCTGCTCGCCAGGGAACCTGCTTCCTCCTCTCTCTCTCTCTCTGCCTGCCTCTCTGCCTACTTGTGATCTCTATCTGTCAAATAAATAAATAAAATATTTTAAAAATAAAATTTTAAAAATCTTTAAAAAAAAGATACTCTCTGCTGTGCATATTTATCCCTCCTTTTCCCCAGCCCCCAGGAACCACTTATTTTTATAATGTCTCCATAGTTTTTATCTTTTCCAGAAATTCCTATACCAGGACTCATATAAGTATATAGTCTTCCCACGTTGGCTTTTTTCCCTTAATAACAAGCATTTAAGTTTCCTCAATCTCTTGGGGCACCTGGGTGGCTCAATCACTTTTGTGGCCAATTCTTGGTTTTGCCTCAGGTCTTGATTTCATGGTTGTGACATTGGACATGGACTAATTCTGTCAAGAGCACAGAGTCTGCTTCAGATTCTCTCTCCCTCACTCTCCAGCTCATGCTCTCACTCTCAAGTCAATAAATAAAATCTTTTTAAAAAAATTTCCTCCATCTCTTTTTGTTGTTTAATGGGTCATTTCTTTTTAGCGCTAAGTAATATTCCATAGTCTCAATGTACCACAGCTCATTTATCCATTCACTTACTAAAGGACATCTTGGTTGCTTCAACATTTGGCAATTATGAGTAAAGCTGCTATAAATATCCATTTATAGATTTTTTTAAAAGATTTTATTTATTTATTTGACAGAGATCACAAGTCAGCAGAGAGGCAGACAGAGAGAGAGAGGGGGAAGCAGGCTTCCTGCTGAGCAAAGAACCTGATGTGGGGCTCGATCCCAGGACCCTGGGATCATGACCTGAGCCGAAGGCAGAGGCTTTAACCCACTGAGCCACCCAGGTGCACCCCCATGTATAGATTTTTTATGTGGACATAAGTTTTCAACTCTTTTGGGGAAATATCAGATTGTATGGTGAGAATATGTTCAGTTTTGTTAAGAAACCACCAAATAGTCTTTCAAAATTGCTGTATCATTTTGCATTTTCACCAGCAATAAATGAGAGTTCTTGCTGCTCCACACCCTCACCAGCATTTGCTGTTGTCAGTGTTCCAGATTCTGGCCATTCTAACAGGTGCATAGTGGTATCTCATTGTTGTTTTAATTTGCATTACCCTGATGATGTATGATGTAGAGCATCTTTGCATGTGTTCATTTGCCGTCTTCATGTCCTCTTTGCTGATGTGTCTGCTAATTAAGGTCTTTGACTTATTTTTAAATCAGTTTGTTTATTTTCTTACTGTTGAGTTTTAGGAGTTCTTTCTATATTTTAGAAAACAGTCCTTTATGGATATGTCTTTTGCAAATATTTTGTCCCAGTATGTGGCTTGTTTTTTCATTCTCATAATATCTTTTACGGAGCTGAAAGGTGTAACTTTAATTAAGACTAGCTTGTCAGTTCTTTCTTTCATGGATCTTGCTTGGTTTTATGTCTTTTTTTTATATATATTTTATTGATTGATTTGACAGAGAGAGATCACAAGTAGAGAGGCAGGCAGAGAGAGAGAGGGGGAAGCAGGCTCCCCGCTGAGCAGAGAGCCCGATGCGGGACTCGATCCCAGGACCCTGAGATCATGACCTGAGCCGAAGGCAGCGGCCCAACCCACTGAGCCACCCAGGCGCCCCTTGGTTTTATGTCTTAAAAGTCATCACCAAACCCAAGATCACCTAGATTTTCTTCTACATTATCTTCTAGGAGTTTTATAGTTTTGCACCTGTGATCTATTTTAAGTCTGTGATCCACTTTAAGTTACTTTTTTGTGCCTTCACAAAAAGTGTGAAGTGTGTGTAGATTTATCATTTTGTGTGTGATGGCCACTTGTTCCAGCTACATTGGTTGAAAAGACTCTGCTCGATCCTATTGCCACTGCCCCTTTGCCAAATATCAGTCGACTATAGTTTTGTGAGAATATGTGTGAACTCTTTTCTGTTCCATTGATCAATTTGTTTATTATCTTTTTTTTAAGATTTTTTTAAATTATTTATTTGACAGAGAGAGATCACAAGCAGGCAGAGTGGCAGGCAGAGGGGGTGGAGGAAGTAGGCTCCTCACTGAGCAGAGCCCGACGTTGGGCTCAATCCCAGGACCCTGAGATCATGATCTGAGCCGACGGCAGAGGCTTAACCCACTGAGCCACCCAGAACCCCCCAATTTGTTTATTCTTTTGCCAATACCACTTTGTCTTGATTACTGTAACTTTGTGGTAAGTCTTGAAATCAGGTATTATCATTCATCTAACTCAATTTTGTGTTGGTTATTCTGGATCTTTTGCCTCTCCATATAAACTTGAGAACAATTTTGTCAGTATCTACCAAATAACTTTCGGGGGTTTTGATTGGGATGGCATTGGGTCTATAGGTCAAATTTGGAACAACCTGATACCTTGACTATATTGAGGCTTCCTATCCATAAACATGGAATATCTCTCTATTTATTTAGTTCCTTGGTTTCGTTCATCAATTTTGTAGTTATCCTCACATAGATGTTATACATAGCATTTTTTAGTTTGTTAGACTTATACATAAGTATTTCATTTTTATGGATGCTATTACAAATGCTCTATATTTTTAATTTCAAATTCCACTTTTTCATTGCTAGTATGTAGGAAGGCAGTTGATTTACATATATTTGCCTTTTATCCTTCAACCTTGCTATAATCACTTACTAGTGCCAGGAATTTTTTTTTTTTGTCATTTCTTCAGATTTTCTGTATAGACTAACATGTCATCTATGAACAAAGACACTTTTATTTCTTTTTTTTTTTGACACTTTTATTTCTTCCTTCCCAATCTGTATCTTTTATTTCCTTTTCTTGTCCTGATGCATTACTTATAACTTTCAGTACAATATTGAGAAGTGGTGAGAGGAGACATCTTTGCCTTGTACCTGATCTTAGTGGGAAAGCTTTGAGTTTTTCACCATTAAGTATGTTAGCTCTAGGTTTCTTGGTAGATAATCTTTATCAAGTTGAGCAGGTTCTCATAAATTTTTCATTTCAGTTTATTGTACTGTGCTATCCCTGATTTCTTTTTTTAAAAAATGTTATTCATTTGAGAGAGAGAGAGAGAGAGTTGGGGGGAGAGGTGGAGGGAGAAGGAGAGAAAGAATCCTCAAGCAGACTCCCCACTGAGTGCAGAGCCCAACATCCCAGGACCCTGAAATCATGACCTGAGCTGAAATTGAGGCAGATGCTTAACCTACTGAGCCACCCAGGTGCTCCTCTACCCCTGATTTCTATATCATTTTGAAAATAATTTTTATTTCTTTATTGGTATTTTTATATGGTGAGACATCATTTTCATATTTCCTTGAATTCTTTAGACATAGTTTCCTCTAATTCTTGATGACCCCAAGATCAAGAGTTGTATGCGCTACTGAATGAGCCAGCCAGCTGCCCCTAGTTCTTATTTATAAGAGCTGATTTAAAGTCTTTGTCTAATAAGTTCAACATCTGGGCTTGCTCAGGGGCTAATTTATTGACTGCTATTTTCCCCCTGTGTATGGCTCACACTTTCCTGTTTCTTTGCATGTCTCATATTTTTTGTTGAAAACTGGGTAATTTTTAAGAAGATTTTATTTTTAAGTAGTCTCTACACCTATTGTGGGGCTCAAACTCACAACCCCAAGATCAAGAGTTGCATGCCCCAGGGCGCCTAGGTGGCTCAGTGGGTTAAAGCCTCTGCCTTTGGCTCAGGTCATGATCCCAGGGTCCTGGGATCGAGCCCCGCATCAGGCTCCTTGCTCAGCAGGGAGCCTGCTTCTCTCTCTGCTTCTGCCTGCTGCTCTGCCTGCTTGTGTTCTCCCTCTCTTTCTCTCTGACCAATAAATAAATAAAAAACAAACAAACAAACAAACAAACAAAATCTTTAAATAAATAAATAAAACTTTATTAAAAAAAAAAAAGAGTTGCATGCCCCACTGACTGGAACAGCCAGGTGCCCACAAAACTGGGTATTTTTTTTAAAGATTTATTTGTTGTGGTGCCTGAGTAGCTCAGTCAGTTAACCATCTGAATCTTGATTTTGGCTCAGCTCATGATCTCAGGGTCTTGAGGTCAAGCCCTCATCGGGCTCCATGCTCAGCATGGAGTCTGCTTGTCCTTCTCCCTCTGTTTCTCCCCCTGCCCTCTCTCTCTCTCATAAGTAAATAAAATCTTTTAAAAAGAGATTTATTTATTTTTGTTGTTTAGGGAGAGAGAGAGTGGGAACATGAGTGGGGGAAAGGGTGGAGGGAAAGGAAGAGAGAGAATCCCCAAGCAGACTCCCTACTGAGCATGGAGCCCAACATGAGGCTCAGTCCCAGGACCCTGCGATCATAACCTGAACTGAAATCAAGAATTGGATGCTCCACCAACTGAACCACCCAAGTGCCCCCCAAAACTGGGTATTTTAAATAATATAATGTGGCAACTCTGGCAATCCGATCTCTCCAACCATGGCTTCTTGCTGCTTATTTGTTTATCGACTTTCATGGACTAATTCTGTCAAGTCTTATTTTCTTTGTCATATGTGATCACCAAAGTCTCTGTCCGGTTTGCTTCATGGTCTCCTGCTTTTTGCCAAGGGTTCAGGCAAGCCTTCAGTGTTCTGGCAGTTTACTCTGCCTTAACCCTCACTTCCTGCTTGGGCAAGACCTCCAGGTCACCAGAGTTGAGGGATTGGGACCTTCTCAGGTATTTACTGAATGTACTCACAGTTCTGTAAACACATGTGGATTTCTAGAGCCCCAGGTAACATCAGAGATTTTCATAGTCTTCTGTTGACAGTTCATTCCCCCCTCTTCCTCTGAAGTGGTTTAGCCAGCCTCGTTTGCCTCAGCTGGTGTTCCTGCCTCAGGCAGCTGGGATGTCAAATAATTTGCTGTAAAGTGTTCAGACAAATGGAGTTTCTCACTATGTGAGCTCTGAATCAGGTCAAATGAAGACTAGCTCTATGAATGGGACCCTTAAGGAGAGCTTCCAGACAGACCAGAGAGGGCTGTTTGGGAGTTACACACCTATGCTGCCCCCTCTAGTGGCC
Source organism: Lontra canadensis (assembly GCF_010015895.1). Classification (NCBI taxonomy): domain Eukaryota; kingdom Metazoa; phylum Chordata; class Mammalia; order Carnivora; family Mustelidae; genus Lontra; species Lontra canadensis. The sequence continues at coordinate 26,148,589 of NW_022631001.1, forward strand.
GCTAGGCCACCGGGTTTGCAAAGCTACTATAGGTGTGAGGCTGCCGCTTTGAGAAGCTGCTGCGGAATTAGAGAGTGGAAGATGGGGGAAAAGCGGGTCCAACGCCACCAAACTCACTGTTCCCACTGGCATTTGACCATTTTTCTTGAACAAATTCTCCTTTGAGTGTTGAAAGCTTTGGTTTCCGGACTTCCTTTTTTTGTTTTGTTTTAAGATTTTATTTATTTATTTGACAGACACAGTGAGAAAGGGAACATAAGCAGGGAGAGTGGGAGAGGGAGAAGCAGGCTTCCCACAGAGCAGGGAGCCCAATGCAGGGCTTGATCCCAGGATCCTGGGATCATGACCTGAGCCGAAGGCAGATGCTTAACGACTGAGCCACCCAGGCGCCCCTGGACTTCTAAATAGTTGATTTTTTTTACCATTTTTGCCTGTGCTATTGCTTTTATGGAGGAGCAGGTTTTCAGATGTCCATCCTCCTCCATTCCAGAAGTGCTTCTTCAGACTTCTATTTTAAGAAGTACAAAGCTTTAAATACTATGGTCACTCATAAGAAAAATGATCTTTGAGCCTACAGTCTACCCTTAACGTGAAGAAATAAAAGTTATTTTGGCTTCCTGGGTGTTTTCCCCTTATAGCAGATGTTAGTTAGGTCCTTACATAACCTCAATGTGAACTTTCACTTCCCAGTAAGCCTGTTGATCTGGGCTTTTGTGCTGGCTCATGTTATCCTCTTGGGTCAAGATATAACATAAAACAATAGGGTTCCTCTTTTCTAGAGAAATTAAAAATTTTAATGACAGAGTTATTATAAAATACAGTTTTCTTATTAATAACACAACCAAGCCTAAGGTGATTTCCAGACAACATTTTTTTTCTGTTTCCCTTCTCCCAAGATCAGGCCCTACATTCAGAGTAACAAAACTATTGAGGCATTTTTTTTTTTAAGATTTTATTTATTTATTTGACAGAGAGAGATCACAAGTAGGCAGAGAGGCAAGCAGAGAGAGAGGAGGAAGCAGGCTTCCTGCTGAGCAGAGAGCTGGATATGGGGCTCTATCCCAGGACCCTGAGATCATGACCTGAGCTGAAGACAGAGGCTTACCCCACTGAGCCACCCAGATGCCCTATCGAGGCATCTTTTACACCAAAATCATCTTGGCACTTCCCAGACAGCTGTGAGAATACACAAAAACCTTGCTCTCTCACTGCATGGCTCTCATAAGTGGAGAAGTAGACTAGTAATGCTAAAAATAACTGGGTATAGTGGGTATGCTCCATGTTTTTAAAAATTAGCATATCGATGTTAGAAAGAATGCCCTGTTCATGGCATCCATAATGTAGAAAAAGATGTCAAAGCAAAGAGAGGAGCTCATCCTTTCTAGAGGACTTTTTAAAAATGATTTTATTTATTTATTTGTCAGAGAGAGAGGGAGAGAGCATGAATGGGGTGAGGGGCAGAGGGAAAGGGAGAAAGAGGCTCCCACTGAGCAGGGAGCCCCATGCAGGGCTCAATCCCAAGACCCCAAGATCATGACCTGAGTCGATGGCAGATGCTTAACTGAGACCCAGGCATCCCTCTAGATGACTTTCATACAATGTAAATCGTTGTGACTGAAAGTTCCATGGTTACAAACCTTCCCAGATGGGTAAAAGCGTACTCATCTTCACAGGCCATGGCTTGTATGATCACTGTTAACAAATATATTTCTAAGATAATTTTATGGCTTAGTATAAAATAGTTTTTTAGGGACGCCTGGGTGACTCAGTTGGTTAAGTGTCCAACTCTTGATTTTGGCTCAGCTCATGATCTCAGGGTCCTTGAGATGGAGCCCCGAGTCTGGCTCTGTGCTTATCACGAGTCTGTTTGAGACTCTGTCTCCCTCTTGCTCTACCCCAATCCCCGTGCCCTCTCTCTCAAAAAAAAAATAATAATAATAATAATAATCTTAAAAAAAAACCTTTTTATTATTGACAGTAATTTTGGTGCACATCTTACAAAATAGACTGTAAGGCCTTCATGATTTCTAAATATATCCACTGTCCATATCACTGAGAGCTCAAGGTGATGAGAGAGGACAAATAGAATTACCAAAAATAAGTGGGTTGGGAAGACTAGCTCTCCTTCCCCAGGTTCTAATAATATGTCCTCTTTAAAGTAACCATCAGGGGCACCTGGGTGGCTCAGTCAGTTAAGCATCTGCCTTTTGGCTCAGGTCAAGATCCCAGGGTTCCAGTATTGAGCCCCACATCAGGCTGCCTGCTCAGTAGAGTGTCTGCTTCTCTCTCTGCCCCTCTCCCTGCTCACTCTCTCCCTCTTTCTGTCTCAAATAAACAAAGTAAAATATTTTTTAAAAATAAAGTATGTTGGGGCTCCTGGGTGGCTCAGTGGCTTAAAGCCTCTGCTTTTGGTTTGGGTCATGATCCTAGGGTCCTGGGATCAAGCCCCACATCGGATTCTCTGCTCAGTGGGGAGCCTGCTTCCGCTCCCTCCCCCACCGCCTGCCTCTCTGACTGCTTGTAATCTCTGTCAAATAAATAAATAAAATCTTTAAAAAAAATAAAGTATGTAAATAGAGTAAACATCAACTGAGACCTCATGAAACGCAGCAGTCACCAGTCGTCGGGTCTGTGCCCTGTTGCATTACACCTCAGTGACACTCTCTCTTTCACTCTGATATTGGACATTAATAGGTTTCTAGACCATTTGGTCTGGTCAACAAGGAGTTCCTATTCTCTCCTATTTTGCTAAAAACCTACCATAATTGATAGGAGAACAGACTCATGGGTCTGACATCACCACCATAGCTAACCCTTGGGTGATTCAACCTATCAGAGCTCTGAGACTTGAGATTTCCAGAAACATTTTAGACCTAAAATGAGAGACTTCTTTGGCGGGAGATGCTAACCCACAAACAGGTTAATAGGAATAATTTTAAAGGAGTTAGTGAAGTTGATGGAGACATGGTTGTGGTTATTATGAGGGTATTTTTGGTAATGAGCTTCATGATCTTTTTTTGAGTAGTCATATGATGTAGCCCTTTTTCTTTCTCCTGGCTCTGGTTTCTAACCCTCAATTTAGTAAACCGTACTTGTTCCAACTGGAATAAACACTCTCTCTAAAAAAATCCTTAGCCAATGGGCCACTCTCCTAAACAGCTCTACAATACATCTGGTATTGTCCATATCGCACCAAGCACATGCTCCCTCCTTGATTGCTACATTGTTCCAACTAATCTCTCAGAATTTATGATGGGAGAGAGTTTGGTTCAGATGATAGATTTTCATGGAGCCAGATACTGAATTCCTTAGAATATGTCCCCTCATGAACATACTCCACAGAAATTTAGAGTCAATGAGATTCTCCATGTGCTACCATTGCAAGGAAGAGCTTCATACATGTAATCATTCATTCATACTCATTGTACATATCATAAGATTTACCTATTTAAAGTTTACAAATATTTTGCCAAGTGAGGGGTACCTGGGTAGCTCAGTCGGTTTGTGTCTGCCTTTAGCTCAGGTCATGGTCCTCGGGTCCTGGGATCAAGCCCCACATTAGGCTCCCAGCTTAGCAGGGAGCCTGCTTCTCCCGCTCCTGCTCCCCCTGCTTGTGCTCTCTGTCATATAACAAATAAAATCTTTAAAAAAATATCTTGCCAGGTGGTACAACCTCACCATAAATGAGCTCAGAACATTTCCATGACCCCTCATGCCTAATTATAATTAATCTTGGTTCCCCAAGCCAGCCCCAGGCAACCACTAATCTACTCTGTCTATATAAATCTGCCTTTCCTGGAATTTTCATAAAAATAGACTTTTACTTAGTATGGTGTTTTTAAGGCTCATCCAGAACATTAGCTTATTTCAGTGTTTGTTACTTTTTCTTGCTGACTAATACTCCACTGTATGGCTACAACACATTTTGTCTCTCCATTCCCCAGCTGATTGACATGTCAGGTTATTTCAGATGTTGAGCTGTTCTGAACACTGCGTCTGTGAACATTTACATACAAGTCTCTATGTGGATATACATTTTCATTTCTCTTGAGTAGATGCTTAGAAGTGGAATTGCTGGGTTGTAAGGCAGTTATACATTTAGCTTTTTCTTGCAACTTCCAGTTTTCCAAAGGGCGGTACCATTTTACATTTCTGTCAGAAGTGTATCAGGGTTCCAATTTCCCAACAGCCTCACCAACATTTGTTATTGCCTACCTTATTTACTAAAGGCATTCTACTGGTTGTGAAATGGTTATCTTATTGTGGTTTTAATTTGCATTTTCCTAATGACTAACTGTGTTAAGCATCTTTTCACATTCTTATTGTTTTCTTACTTATTGAGTTGTAAGCATTCTTTGTATATTATGGATACAAATCCTTGATCAGGTATGTGTTTTCCAGATATTTCCTCCAGTCTGTAACTTGTGTTTGAATATTTTTTTAAAAGATTTTATTTATTTGACAGACAGAGATCACAAGTAGGGAGAGAGGCAGGTGGGGGGGCAGGGGAAGCAGGCTCCCTGCCAAGCAGAGAGCCCGACGCAGGCCTCGATCCCAGGACCCCGAGATCATGACCTGAGCCGAAGGGAGAGGCCCAACCCACTGAGCCACCCAGGCGCCCGTGTTTGAATTTTCTTAATGGTATATTTTGAAGTGCACAAGTTTTGAATTTTGATGCCATCCAACTTACCCATTTTTCTCAGTGATAGACTGTTTTTGGTCCAACAGAACACAGTCCATCTGTATAACAGGTAGAATAATCTAAGAAATCTTTACCTAACACAAGGTCTGGAAGGTATTCTGTTTTCTTCTAGAAATTTTATTGACTTAGCTGTTATATTGAGGTCCATGATCCTTTTAATTTTCTGTGAGGTGAAGGTCTAAGTTCATCTTTTTGTGTGTGGATAATCAGTTGTCCCAGCACATTGGTTGTACAGACTATTCTTTCCCCCAGTGAATTGACTTTGCCCCCTTTGTCAAAAAATCAATTAACTATAAATATAGGGACTTATTTCTGGACTCAGTTGTGATCCATTAATCTCTATGGCTGTCCTTATACCAGTACTACTGCTGAGGAGATCTTAATATGGAAAATTATTAATACTTTCTGCAAGCTAATGACTCCTCAGAATTTGAGGATGACCAACTCCAGAAAGTGGGACTCAGGCTAGTATTCTCATAAACGGTTCAGAAACAACACAATAGGTCTTTAATTAGGTATTACTTAGGCTTGAGTTGATACTAATTTTTTTAAGACAAGATTTTATTTATTTATTTGAAAGCGAGAGAGCAGGGGCAGAAGTGGAGGGAGAGGGAGAAAATATCAAGCAGATGCTGGGCTGAGCCAGGAGCCTAATGTGAGGCTCACTCTCATGACCACAGCCGAAACTGAGAGTTGAGCACTCAACCAACTGAGCCACCCAGGCCCAAGGTGATACTAATTTTAAGTATCATTAATTGTAACACATCTGTAAGCAGGTCACATTTGTAAATCGTATCGCTAGTTCTGTAGAACATGGAATATACATCAGTCAGCCTTGTTTGCAAGACTACCTGGGACGGTGCCCAGTGGACTGCTCCACTTTTCACCTCTTTCCAGAGGTTCAAAGGGCTGGTCCCCTTTCTTACCTGAATCTACCTGAAAAATTAAATCTGTAACCAAAACCATGCCAGAAATATAAACTGACAATAACGTAACAGGGTCTTTGTAGTGGTGATTAGGTCTTCTGACAAGCATTCTAATTGCCCTCTCCTTTCAAGAACTTATTAGCGTTGAATTTTCCTGGCCTCCTTGAAGTTAGTCGTGGTCATGACTTGATTTGGCCATCAACATTAGTGTTGGGTGGAACTTTTAAAAGCCCGTATGGAATTCACCAGCATTCCTATTCCTGTCTCATGGAAGTGTGCAACGAGATGGAGCCTCCCACAGCCTCAGTCCCTGAGTGGCATGCCGGGTGTAAGCACACAGCATGTGTAAGAAACGTTAGCTGTCCTGGAAATATCTGGTATGCTACTGTAACATAACCTAGCTTCTAATAACTGTTACAAACTACACTTAATGTGAAAACACTGCCTAAAAATCTGTTAGATTGTTGGTTTGTAATGGGCTCTAGAAGTCTAGGTTTGGGTTCTATTCCTGACTCTGCCAGACCGGCTCAAGTCCAGGTTCTCTGGCTAACCATGAGGTCCATGATCCCTTCAAGAGATGTGTATTTACCCACTCCACTGGGCACCCACTCTCAAGAGCCAGATTGCCTGGGATGGAATCCCAGCTTTTACGCAAGGGGCAGTCTTAGCCAAGTTTCTTAACTTATGTGGCTGTTTCCACATGTGTACAATGTAGACAATGTAGACAATAGAATCTGTGCCCTATAGGGATACATATAAAGCATTTAGGACAGTGCCTGGCAGATAATGCTTTGTGGGTGGTAGCCGTTCCGTGAGAAACGGCTCTTGCTGGCCCTCTTCACCTCTGCCCAGGCACCCACCCTGAGCAGTCTGGCAGGAACCAGAGGGAACCACAAGTTCCCTCTCTTCTATCAGAGAGCTGAGCATTGGGCAGAACAGTCAACCCGGGCAGACTTGGGTCCAATTCAAATGCCAAAACTCTGGGCCTGGTTCTAGATTAAAGCTGTAGTAAAAAAATGAAATTGAGGAGCACCTGGGTGGCTCAGTCAGTTAAGTGTCCAACTCTTGGGTTTGGCTCAGGGTATGATCTCAGGGTCCTGAGATTAGGCCCCACCTCAGGCCCTGTGCTCGGCACATAGTCTGCTTCAAATTCTCTCTCCCTCTCCCTCCGGCTTACACTCTCTCTCTCTCTCTCTCTCTCTCTCAAATAAATAAATAAATAAATAAAATCTTAACACACACACACACACACACACACACACACACACACACACACACACAAAATGCAATTGAGAGCTATGAATATTTCCTAGCAAAAACAGTTCAACATCTACAAAGCTCATAGTACATATCAGAACTAGGAACTGACCAAGTCTTACTGGCTTCAATCAATGGGAACTGGGAAGCAAAAGTCACATTCCCACTCATACCCAAATAATTCATGTAATACCTGGTGGGTGTCTGGTTTATTCAAAGTGTCGGTCAGAGCCCCATCCCTGGCCGAGGAATAGGAGGTGAATGGCTAGGAGCTTTGGGGCTCAACAGGGCAGGGCTGTGCAGGTATCAGAGAGTAAAAGGAGCTCAACCCAGGAGCCCGAGCTGCAGCATCAGGGCCAGGCTGAGCAGGAGAGGCTCCACCCCTCGGGGCAGGGCCCCAGCACTCATGGCCATGGCATAGAACCTCGCCACCTCCTCGTTGGGGTTGCCCTGGGCTGGGTCAAACCACATCTGGATGCAGCGGCCACTCCCTCGGCTGTAGTTGCTGGCCTGGTAGGAATGAGTCCAGATTTCACTGCACAGAGCAGCAGGTGTGGGGAAGTGGAAATGGAAGGGAAGGCAGGCAGCTCCTGCTGGGCACCGGTTATAGCCTGTAGGGAAGATGGGAGGGAGACCTTCAGCCACTGGGCCCAGAACTAGCTTCGCTTCCACCAAGCCCACAGCCCCAAACATTCCTATGCCAGCCCTACCCCCCATACCTCCACCCCCATATCTCTCCCTCCCTGCCCCCCCCCAGACCCTCACCGGAGGTCCAGTCCCAGCCCTGGTGCCAGTTGTTCTTGCAGGTGTAGGAGGTGCGACAGTCCTCCCACCATTGCTGACAGTCCTCTTTGCACAGGGGTACGTCAAGGATGCGCTCCTTGCGCCAGCTCTGGTTCACCTGGGAGAGGTCGGTAGTGAAAAGGGGCTCAGGTTCACAATTCTCAGCTGCTCAGTCCCTCTGTAAATATGGGGGTCCAGGGAGGACACTCATACCTCCTGGATCCAGGGCCCCAGGTTAGGGGAGCACTCATACAGGCAGGTGTCCTGGATGAAGTGGCGCTTGCAGGCAGGTGTCATATGTCCGCAGTGGTTCCAGTTGAATCTGTACAGGTAGGAAATATCCTTATGGGCTTCCTGGCTGGTGTTGGTGGAGCAGCAGGAATTCTTCTTCCAGGGGCTGCACTGGGTGGGGAAGACACAGGCACTAACTCCCATGCCCAGCAGGGCCACAATATTCCCACGTGCAGCCTCGCCCCTTTTAGTCTTTGATCCCCCAAAGCAGTCAGCCTTCCAGGGCAATGCTTGCCACGAGAGGACCCTCTTCGGGAGCAGTGCAGGCATTACGAAATTCACTAATTCAAACCTTTATTGAGCTCCTACTTCCTCGAACCCAGAGAGCAGAGACGTGACAATGAACACTTCTCACGGGATACCTGCTTTGGAAAGAGATTAAGCAGGAGAGAGGGATGGGGAATTGCACTTTTATAGAAGGGTCAGAGATGCCTCACAGAGAAGGTCACAAAAGACCTGAAAGTGAGGAAGCAAGTCAAATAGATTGGAACCTCAGAACAGATCTAATTACAGAACAGATCTAATTACTCAAAACACTGAATTAATGGAAACCCATAGCTTAGAATTCAGTATAAAAGCAAAATATTAAAACATGCACTTTATTTATTTTTAGAGTGGGAACATGCACACACACATGCATGAAAGGGGTTGTGGAGGCCAGGTAGGGGGCGGAGGGAGGAGGAGAGAGAGAATCCCACTCAGAGGGGAGCCCGACGTGGGGCTGGATCCATGACTCCGACATCATGACCTGAGCTGAAATCAAGAATCAGAGCCTCAACCGACTGAGCCACCCAAACGCCCCTAAAATGTGCACTTTAAAAACAATAGGGCGCCTGGGTGGCTTGGTGGGTTGGGCCTCTGCCTTCAGCTCGGGTCGTGATGCCGGGGTCCTGGGATCGAGTCCTGCATCGGGCTCTCTGCTCAGTGGGGGGCCTGCTTCCCTCTCTCTCTCTCTCTCTGCCTCTCTGCCTACTTGTGATCTCTCTCTCTCTGTCAAATAAATGAATAAAATCTAAAAAAAAAAAAAACAATATATAGGCTGAAGAAGTTAAAGTCAAGGCTGCTGCAAGTATCCAAGTTACACCATCGCTCACCTGTAGACTTAGTGATTCAAAGCAACGTGGTCACTGTCTCCTAATGAGGTCAAAATGAATGCCAACATACTGGAATGCATTTTGCAAGCAGCTTCCTTTTTGTGTTTTCTTTACAGTTATGGCATCATATGGATTTTTCTTAACATGTAGACAGGTTCAGGATATGAAATGGGTTGTGGTAAAACAATTGCCATAGAAAGGAGACCTCAGGTCCACCAAAAAGGTCAAGAGCCCCAGGGGAAATGTTTGCTAGGTGTGTGAATCAAGGCACCTCACACCCAGCCACGTGCCTATGAGAAATCCACTTTTCTCGAGCTGCTAGGGGCTGGCAGGAAAGAAGCCACTGTGTGCTCTGGGTACTTCCTCCTCTCAAGACTCTTAGAGGGGTCAGTTCCAGTCCAAAATCTGAAATCAACATCAGCCACTGGGCTGGGTCTCTCCAGGGTTATTTCCCAGGCTCCTCTCTAGAGAATCCGGGTTTGTGTAACATGGAAATGCAACAGCCAAGACACTGAGCTTTTGGCATCAGAGCATGTGGTAAACAGATGGTTGCCCACCATAGTACAGACTCTCAAGGCCTCTCAGGTGGTCTTCCTGCCTCTACCATGGAAGCGCTCAGAAGCTCTATTCTCCCCTTCTTCTTTCTGAATCAGCTCCTCCCCACCCCAGACTGGCCCTCGGCCCACCTGCTTATGCAGCTCGTCCTCCGGGCTTGGCTTTTCCTTGTGGTGCTTGGCGTCCATACAGACATTGAGAAGCTCAGTCCTGGACCGGGCCGCCCATACTGCGGCCACCCCCACCAGAAGGAGCAGCAGCTGTGTTGTCACCCGCTGGGCCATGTCAGTCTCTGAAGGAAGAGCTGTGGTCAGTGGCACCAAGAAAGGTAGAGGTGGGGCCTCCCGGTGGGTGGTAACAGCCCCAGGTAGGTGGAGTCTCCATGAAACCTGGGGCCATCCCGCCCCACCCCTACCCCTTAGTCTTCCCAGCCTCAGGGAGGAATGGACTCAGATACCACCCCGGGACAGTCCTTGCTGGGGTCACACAAGTTACTGACTTCTCCAAGTGGAAGGAGTCAAGTGATAAAACTAAGAGATGGGTTTGGGCAAAATGCAGAAACAGCCAAGAGATTGCCATAGGTCCACAGTCCCTTGCTTGAAATCTTTGGAGACAAATGTTTCAAAACTTAAAATATTTAGGATTTGGTAAAAGGTAATATGATTTACATGCACTCAACAATCAAGCACACATTCTGTGGTAAAATCATTACACTGGTGGGTTACATTAAAACTCTAATAACCTCACATTGATTTTTAGGTCAGATTTTGACACCAAATCACTTTGTGCAAACCTTGACAATAATCTTAGTTTTGGAACTCCAGATAAGCAGCAGATCTGTGTTTAGAAACAAACAAACAAACAAACAAACAAACAAGGGGCTCCTGGGAGGCTCAGTCCTTTAAACGTCTGATTCTGATTTTGGCTCAGGTTGTGATCTCAGGGACCTGAGATGGAGGCCCACGTTGGGCTCTGCGGAGTGGAGCCTGTTTGTGATTCTCTCTCTTCCCCTCCCTCTGTCCCTTCCCTCCCCCTCTCCCTCTCTAAAAACAAAAACAGAAACAACCAACCCCCAGCCTCATCATCTGGTTTCTCCCAGAGGTCCTGTAACATGGGTCATTGTCACAGGGCACTGGAGGGCTGGGGGCAGGCGTCGGCAGCCAGCTGGACAGCCTCCAGGCCTTGGTAGGTTCCCAACCCCTGGCCACAGAGCTGGCCTCCCTTCCACCTTCACAGCACCCCTCAGCCCTCTGAGCTCAGACCCTGAACCTTGGGAGGCGACTGACTGTTCCCTCACCCACCAGTCACCAGGCACCTGGTACCTGGGCTCTCCTAAAATTTGGCATTTGTTTCCCACAGTTCCCAAAAGCATATGCGCCCCTCTGCTCAAAGGTGCCTCGTCTCCACAGCGCCCCGTGTCCTGGAGAACTTGGGCTTCTTCCTGGGCCTCCTGGAGGGGGCCTGAGCAGGCCGCCTCCAGGCTGAGTGCCCCGCAGGGTTGGGGAACCTGGAACTGAACTCCTGCCTCACTCCCCAACTTGCGCCTCACCTTCCCACCGTCCAAGATTCTGCTACTCTGTTTATTCCAATGTTCATTCATTCTCTCCCCGGCTTTTCACTTGTTCCAGGACCCAATCACTCTTTTCATGACCCAATCACTCACTGACCTGCGAGGGCACAGGACAAATCTGTACTCTCTGGAGAACCAGGTGACTCTTTGGAGAAACACAGACTAGCAGCTAATTTAGAGCACAGGAGGCCAGATCAGCCTGTTGGCGATCTCAGCCCTAACGGCACCTCCTGCTTTACTGTGGGACAAAAGAACTCATATTTTCTTGGGTTTAGTGTCCTCCTCTGAGGATTAAATGTAGGGGAGAAACCCCCACTAAATGACGGTCCGCTGGGCATGGATTGTGCAATTGTTGGCCCAGGTTGAGGGGTGTGCCCACCTCACGGAGCAGGGACCACCCAAGTCTGATTCAGGCCCCTGGAGTCCAGAGCTCCTTCAGCTTTGTCCCCTGCATCTTCCCTGTGCCCAGGTTCCCAGGAGGGCCTGGGGTGGAGACTCAGAAAGCCCGGGGTCCTTGGGCCCCACCTGGTCGGTCAGCGGTTCTGCTTGCTCTGGTTGTTTTCTAGAGCCAGAGCTCTCTTCTCCATGCAGCCTCCATCACTCTGTAAGCCACTTCCCACATTCCTAGTCCCCACTTCAGACCTCGATGCAACTCTCTTCCCTTCCCCCAATAGCCACCATCGCCCTCATCACCCTGAACACATTACCCCCCACCCCACGTAAGGGCCCCAAACTTGAAGCGCGCTATGAAGGGCAGTGTGCGAAGAGGCAGGAGCCCATCAGTTCTAGTTCGGGGGGTGGGGGGGACACTAACTTACGTTTTAACCTTGGGCAGGCCCCTGCTCCGCTCTGGGCCCTCAGCCTCCACCTTTGAATTCTCTGGGATTTAGGCAAAAATGGATCCTCCCTCTTTGGCAAATTCTTTAACACCTGCTGGGAGCTCTGTGGGGTGTGTTGCCTCTACTGAAGGGGTGGGGAGTGGCATACCTGGGAGAAGAAGTGTTCCTGGTCCCGCTCAGGCTTCTGCTCGGCTCCACAGTCCCCCTTGCCCTACTCTGGAGCACAGCCGAGGTTTAGTGGCCTAGGAGACCGGCAGTAGGGCAGGCAGCAGGGAATGTGGCCCAGGAGGGGGGCCTGGGATCGGGCGAAGGCCGCTCACCGGTTAATTATTGCACGCTAATTATTGTGGGCACTGATGTGGGAAACAAAGGCAGAAGAAAAATTATTTAATTTCCGGGGTGCGCCTGGGTGGCTCAATGGGTTAAACCTCTGCCTTCAGCTCGGGTCATGATCTCAGGGTCCTGGGATCGTGCCCTGCATCGGGCTCTCTGCTCAGCAGGGAACCTGCTTCCCCCTCTCCCTGTGCCTGCCTCTCTGCCTACTTGTGATCTCTCTCTGTCAAATAAATAAATAAAATAAAATAAAATATTTAATTTCCTTACTACCTACACCCCATTGATAAGTCCCTGAAACAGGCAAAGTGACATTCCTGTAGGGATTCAACTGTCTCCATGTTAATACTTTGCTAAGGGCAAAAGGCACTCCTAGCCCCCCTACATACACCCCCATCCCCCGCCATCCCTCCAGGATCCTGTAAGTCTACTTTAGCCTATAAATATTGCTTTAGAAATTTCCTTTATCTCTAACCCTCACCAAGATACATGTTGACAATCATCCCCCATGCATATGGCCCACCGATATACATCTGAAGGGTCTCACAACTAAGGTTTTATTAGGTGGTAATAAATGACCTTTTCCCAACAATAGCGAGCCCCCTCAACGTCCTGGAAAACTTGCCTCCAAAATTCCTAAGAGACTTATGCTATCTCTAACCCCCTCCCAACCTGAAAGTATATAGTGGGCTACTCCTCATGACCCCGGTACAGCTCTTTCTGCCCACAGGTCCTATCCCCGTGCTGGAATAAAATCACCTTTGCACCAAAGACATCTCAAGAATTCGTTCTTGGCCGTTGGCTTTGAACCCTAACATCTTTCCTACATCAGGCACTAGCCAGGCCTCCATGGGAGGTGGGTAGGTGGAAGAGGGTGGATTCTTAGTGCAGGCCTAAGGCCAGTCCCCAAGTCCCACTTACCCCATTTTCTCCCCCAAACTCAGGGCTGATAAAACCTTGCAGCCTGAGATGCTGGGATCCTTTAAAATAATCTGGTCCACTTCTAACCCCTGTCCTTCTTATATAGATGAGAATGAGATCCAGAAAATAAGGACAGAACCAACTGTAGGGCAAGGGCTGGAGTGCAAGCTTCCAGGCTCCCAGCCAGCTGTAGAGAGTAAAGAGCTACCTAGTCCCCAAAGTAGAGATCCGCCAACTCCTCCAACCTCATCAGTCCCAGGCGTCACCAGCGGCAAAATCAGACATTCAGCAGCCCAGAGCCTCAGTTGCTCCTAGGCTGCGGCCCCCCTCTCTTTGCCCCTGTAGCCAACCACACAGGTGTCCCTTCTCCAGCATCTGAGAGTCAGGTCTCCTGTAGGCCCTTCCCACCGCGGCCACCCCACCCAAGGACCGAAGTCTTCCTTTTACCATGATGGTACCACTGCTGGGGAAAGGGAAAAGGAGAGGAGCAGATTTGGGCAAGAAGAAGCTGAGCTCCATTTTGTCGCAGTGCCTGTATGCAACCCAGGGAGAAGTGATCATAGAGGCAAAAGCCCCGGGGAGGGGTACAGGTTGGATACAGATATAGCAGCCATCAGCCTAGGGACAGCAATAGAAGTTTAAGGAAAATGGGGCCTCGGTACCATGGGGAAGGCCACTTGGGACAGGAGGTGAATGGGTTTGCTGGGAAAGCAGCTGAGCCCTGAAGGGCATGGAATGAAATGGACTCCCAGGAGACTCCCACCCCCACCCTCACCCCCACCCCCAGCCCTGCTTTACCTCTCCCTCAAAGCGAGCCTTACCTGAATCTTGTGAAGAGCAGGGAGGGTTAAGGCCTTGGAAAACCTCAGCAGGCGAAGGGCCCTTGGACCCTTCAGACCTCTCTCCCGGCTTTATAAGACCAGGCGACCTTCTTCTGATTGGAGAAGAATGACCAAAGATCTAGGAATGCCTGAAGGAGGGAACTCGTCTAGATGGGACTTGCCCCTACCTGGCATCCTCCACCCCTGACCTGGGGACTGATCATTAACTGGGCTTTGTGGCCTCTCCACTAGGAGAAGGACCTGGGCCCTGAGGGCTTCATAAGTCACCAGCTAAGGGGAGGGGAGATGGGCGTGGAGTTCTGCTCTGTGGGGAGTCACCCTCCTCTGAATCTGGGATGAGAGTGCGGGGGCTGTGTGACCTGCGGGGAGGAACAGGGTGAAGCGGCCACCTTTGAGCCTGGACCGGAAGTTTACTATCAGCCAGGTGAGCCATGGGCATCCTGTAGCCCCCAATCTGTAGGCTGTGCTGTGACCAAGGATAACAGGAGGGTGTTTGGCCGGTGCAGGCCGGCCTGCGTGGAGTCGGGGTGGGTGAAACTGGAGCTTTTCCTGCCTGCTGCTAGCCCACCCCCTGTTTTCTCAGCTGTGGAAACTGCAGTTCCCAGGCAGCCAAGAAAGGCTACAGTTCAGACCTGAGTCCCATTCCAAACCAGGTTCTTCCACGAAGGGAGAAAGGAAAGCTCTGTGAGAGGCCCTCAGGGCATCAACCTAAGGATTGCACAAATACAGTGTTTCTCCTCTGGCCTCAGTTCCTGCCCTTGCCTTCTTAACTTCTATTTCAGCCTCCTAGAAACTTCTCCTTCCACTTCCATCCTACCAAGCCTTTGTCCTTGCTGAGCCGAGTGCTGGTCCTCCCGCCATTTTCTGTTTGGCAGACATTACTCCCCTGGAAGCCTTCTCTAACCTCCCTGGGCTCCCATAGACTCCTCATGAGTGTCTGTTTTGTTGGGGAAGAGCAGATGATAAACACAGCAGATGATAGGTATCTGTACAAAGGCAGGAGATCCATGTGATAAGAAAGTGCCTGGATGACCTTGTTTGGTTGGTGGTCAGAAGTCATGTTAGCGGGGAATCATAGGTTGAAATCTAAGTGGCTACAAGGAGCTAGCCTGCAGAGAACAAAGGAACATTCCAGGAACGCAGAAAGAGAATTGCTGGCACAAAGTGTGTGAGAAGCATGAATGGAGCTCACCTATGGGGTGTGGAACAGAATGATGGAAATGAGCTCTAGGTCAGTCTAAGTCAGTCAGTGGGGGGCAGGGCGGGGCAGGGGTCTCTATGCCATTGAAGTCTGGTCTCTCCAACAGATACCATGGGTTAAAGGGTTGGCGAGGTGTTGCCGCATAAGACATTTTTGGTGTTTATTTTACTTTTTAAAAATGTCCATCAGATGGCAAAATTTGTGGGTGCCAATATGGTGGTGAATAGGATATCTTCAGTTCTCAAGTATCTGCCTGTATCATACTTACATATTACAAGGGGGAAGGGGGAAGAAGTAGTGGAGAAACCTGACAGATCCAATCTCACCCTCGGGAGTGAGTGAGCTCACCCCCATATGCCTTCTGTTATGATGCACTGAGAAAGACCCAGTGTTGCCTTGGGGCTATTCATGCCAAAAATGTATGACCTTGATTTAATAAGGAAGAAACCCATAAACTCTAAATGAGGGATATTCTATAATGGAATTGGCCTGTGCTTTTCAAAAATGTCAAGGTTCTCAAAGAACCCCTCTCCTTCAAATACCCATCAGTAGGAGACTGAGTTAGATGTGACATATACTACATAGGCTGGAATACTGCCCTGCAGTGGAAAAGAATGGGCCAAATCTCAGTAGATCAATAAGGAAGATCTTAGAAACTGTGTTCTCATGATAAGACACATGGTGCATGGGGGCGCCTGGGTGGCTCAGTAGGTTAAAGCCTCTGCCTTCGGCTCAGGTCATGGTCCCGGGGTCCTGGGATCGAGCCCCACATCGGGCTCTCTGCTCAGCAGGGAGCTTCCCCCTCCCTCTCTCTCTGCCTGCCTCTCTGCCTACTTGTGATCTCTGTCTGTCAAATAAATAAATAAAATCTTAAAAAAAAAAAAAGACACCTGGTGCATGAAAGCCACACCAAGATGGTCTTTTCGTATCTATCAGTTTGACAAAACAAAAGTCAGCTTAGTAGGAAATCAGAAGTTTGACTCTATCCTTTGGCAAGGCGGCAGGAAGCAGGCACTCTTATCCCTAGTTGGGGGGGGGGGGCCCACTGATACAGTTGTAGAGTTGTAACTCAAAATTGTAACTCCATCTACTTCTTGACTTAGAAACGCCTTTTCTGGAATTCATGTGTAACATTCTATCATGCATAAGATTACCCACTGCGGGGGCACCTGGGTGGCTCAGTCGCGTGGGCATCCAACTCTTGGTTTCTGCTCAGGTCATGATCTCAGGGTCCTGGGATGGAGCCCCACATCATGCTCTGTACTCAGTGTGGAGTCTGCTTGAGACTTTCTCTCCCTCTCCCTCTGCCCAGCAATTATCCCTTTAAAAAAGGGAAGCAATGTAGTTGTTCATCATTGGGCCTCCTTACCCACTACCACCACCAGTATCTCCACCCTAGTCCACATCTAGTAAGGGAAGGAAAGGGAAAGAGGCTTTCTTTATTACCAGGAGCCTGAGAACTTATCTGTCATCTCTGCCCACCTTCTCTCCACCCATCCCCTTAGCCCCTTGTGGTGTGGGACTGATGAACTTGGCATGGAGGGAAGCCTGGTGAAGAAGAGCTTCAGACTAAGGGGTCAGCTTCTACCTCCTACTTGCTGGTGAACTTCCAGCTATTCCCAGTACCTCCTTGGGCCTCTTAGGAGGAATGATAAAGCGGTAAGGCTGTCCCTCCAACCCACTCATCCCCAAATTACGTACAAGACACAAGATACACACGGATCTATGAAAATAGGCCATCAGAGGAACCCCATATGACTCATCTTGGATCAAGAACCAATAACTAGGGCATTGTGAGGTCCCCGCATCTGAGAGTGCTGAGCTGGGCCGAGGCCAGGTCACCCAGGCTGGGTGCGGACAAGGGAGATGGGCAGGTGTCCGCAGTGACAGGGGCTCAGCCCAGGAGCCGGAGCTGCAGCATCAGGGCCAGGCTGAGCAGGAGAGGCTCCACCCCTCGGGGCAGGGCCCCAGCACTCAGGGCCATGGCATAGAACCTCGCCACCTCCTCATTGGGGTTGCCTTGGGCTGGGCTGAACCACATCTGGATGCAGCGGCTGTAGTTGCTGGCCTGGTAGGAGTGACTCCAGAGGCCCTCACACAGGGCTGCAGGTATGGGAAAGTAGGTCTCAAAGGTACGGCAGGTGGTCCCGGCTGGACACTTGTTAATACCTGCAGGCAGAGAGGGTGGACGCAGACATTCAGCCCCCGGGCCCGAAGCTGGTTTCTGGCCACCCCAGATCCTCAAACCCCTCCTCCGTGCCCACCCGCCACCCCCCTCACCTGAGGTCCAGTCCCAGCCCTGGTGCCAGTTGTTCTTGCAGGTGTAGGAGCTGCGACAGTCCTCCCACCGTTGCTGGCAGTCCTCTTGGCACAGGGGCACATGCAGGAAGCGCTCCTTGTGCCAGCTCTGATTCACCTGGTGGGAGGTGAGGAGGGAGGGCTCACTCAGCGCTCAGCGGATGGGACATGCAGATGGGATGGGACATCACCTGCCACAGCCCTGATGGAGCTGGATGGCAGCTGCAGCGGTGGGGTGGGGAGAGGCAGTGTCCCATACCTCCCGGATCCAGGGCCCCAGGTTGGGGGAGCACTCATAGAGACAGTTGTCCTGGATAAAGTGGCGCTTGCAGGCGGGCTCCATCTTGCCGCAGTGCTCCCAGGTGAAGTTGTACAGGAGGGAGGTGTCCTTGTGCAGCTCCTGGCTGGTGCTGACTGAGCAGCAGGCTTTCTCTTTCCAGGGAATGCACTGCGTGGGGAAGACACCGACTAAGTGCCCACCCGCCCCACAGCGGTCTCCTCCATCTTCTGACTCCTCTGCCCCAGGTGGGGCATCCAGAGGAACACTTGCTGGGGAGGGCATCACGATGCCTGGCTCTTGGGTTTGAGGCAGTTGTAACAGTTTTTTAACAGAGAGTAAAACAGGGGATGTGGGAGGCCTGGGAACCACTGTCTGGGGGAGCAATTATTTTCATGCTTCTAAATTATTTCACGTGATTCGCGTTATTTATATTACTCATTTTGCCTCCAGCCAATATTAACTAAGTACTTTTGATCAATCCCACATCGTGCTGGGCCGAGAATACATCTGTGAACAAAACAGATCAAATCTCTGCCTTGGGACGCCTAGGTGGCTCAGTCTTTAAGCTGAGTCTTTAACCTCTGCCTTCGGCTCAGGTCATGATCCCATGGTCCTGGGTTCAAGCCCCTCATCGGGCTACCTGCTCGGCAGGAGGCCTGCTTCTCCTTCTCCCATTCCGTCTGCTTGTGTTCCCTCTCTCGCTGTGTTTCTCTCTGTCAAATACATAAAATCTTAAAAAAAAAAATCTCTGCTTTCATGGAGTTTATGGCTTTAGTCAGGGGCAGGGGGAAGACACAGAACATGGTAGGCACAGAAAACAGCAAGTGCAAAGTCCCTGAGGCTTTTGCACTTTATGCCCTCAGCACTCTAGTAAAAACATCATTCATTCAACCGTTACAGAGTTTACGTAAGCTGTACCCCTGGTAAATGGTGGGATCAAGATTTTAACTCAGGGCAGGTAGAAGAGCCTGGCCTCAAGCTATGGTAAGAGCAGAGAGGAAGGGCACTGATCTGGCTCTCCTAGGGTCTGGACCCCCAAGCTAGGGGACTCCACATAGGTCCAGAAAGTGGTGGGCGACAGAGGGCATAATGGCCTGCACATGAACCCCGGTGTGGACCTGACTCCATATGGGAGGCCATCCCAGAGAGGTAATTCAAAGCAGGAAAGACAATGAAAGTGTGAAGTTTTCTCTGTAGAAATAATTCCAAGCTGGGACTCCAGAGCTGAGTGATTACGAGCCAGTCGCTTAAAATCTCTGCGATGAACTATAGCACCCAGGGTCAAGCAACAGGGGCATGGGACAGGTCTGGGCACTCAGGAGAAACAAGGAAAATCCAAGAGGGTGGATGGAACCAAACCTACCCCAGTCCAACAACCTAGCCCACCCCCAGCACAGCTGACATCAAACGTGCTTCCAGGCCTCCCTGAGTTCACACATACCCCTCCTCAGATGCCCCAACTCCTGGGGGTTCTCCAGGACCCCCGTGCACCTTGTCCCTGGCCTGCCAATCAGTGTCAGCAGTTCCTGCCTCCAGGAGGGGGTGATTATACTGACAGGCACTTGCTGGCCTCTAGTAGGGGCTCGACACAGACAAGCACTCCCCATACAACCCCTGTGCCTCAGAATTACAATCAAAAGGCTCCTCAAAAGTCTGCATCCCGTTTCTTGCAAAGAGGAAGTGCTCCCGAGGGGTCTTAGAAGCACCATCTAGAACTTTAAAAGTTCTGAAAATGAAATAATCTTTCAGTTTTGGAAGAGAAAAAGTTCTGGAGATGGATGGTGGTGGGGACAACAGTATGAATGGCCATCGAACCCAACATTTAGAAATGCTTAAAATAGCAACTTTTATATTACGTATATTTTAGCGGGAGTGTGTGTGGGTGGGTGGGTGGGTGGGTGTGTGCGCGCACACGTGCGCGCACACACACACGATGCAAACAAAAAATGGGAAATGACTCAGAAGTCATGGGGCTCTGGGCTTCCCACTCTTCACTTCTAGCCCCTGGGTTCCGAGCTGCTTCGGGGGGTCCCCTGGCCTCCCCTTCTCTGTGGGCAGCAGCATCCTTGGCTCTGGTCACACTAAGCTCATCACTGCCTCTGCCATCCCCTTTCCACCCGGGTACAAGCTGTTCTCTGCCAGGCTGCCCTTTCCTGCTTTGTCTTCCTGGAAAACTCTTACTCATTCCCCAAGGCCAAGGCTGATGGCACCTGTTCTGGGAAGTCTTCCCAGCATTATCTGATTTGTCACTGTCTTCAGGACCTAGTGGGGGTGGAGGACCTGAACTGTTGCTCTGTATTTGCTGCATGGTGACCTTGAAGGACCTGTGTCCCCTGAGCCCTGTTGTTGAGCTCCATGGGCTGGGGCATAGTTAAGCCTGGAAAAGGCACCGCCCAACTCTGTCCTAGCCCCTGTTCATGTTTAGCCTCTCAATTCCCACGCTATGTGTACGCATGGACGTACACACACACACACACACACACATTGTATCCGTGCCCACTGTGGGCCTCGTTTCCTATTTCCTCACCTGTATAAGTAGAGACTACTATCCACCTACCCGCTATAGTAGATTTGGTGTCCCCCTGGGGATCCCTTCAGCCACCCTCCTGACTCCATTGCTCCCCAAAGCTGATCTTCCACTTCTCTGCTTTCTTCCATTTCTAGGGTCACCTCTCTCTCTAACCCATGACTCCACTCCCTCCTCACCTGACCATACAGCTTGTCTTCGGGGCCTGGCTTCGTCTTATGGTGCTTGGCGTCCATGCAGATGTTGAGCAGGTTCGTCCCGGCCCATGGAGTCCTAGGCTGGGCACCCCACGCAGCAGCCACCAAAACCGGAAGCAGCAGCTGTATCATGGGCCAGGCCCGGTCCATCCATTCCTGCTGGAAAGCCGCAATCAGAGGTAGATGCGGCCTAAGAGGGAGGCAGCAGCCAGGAGACTCTCCGCGCAGTTTCTTGTCTCCCTACCAAGCCTGGATCTTCCTCCCTCCTCAACCT
This sequence comes from Lontra canadensis, assembly GCF_010015895.1. Taxonomy (NCBI): domain Eukaryota; kingdom Metazoa; phylum Chordata; class Mammalia; order Carnivora; family Mustelidae; genus Lontra; species Lontra canadensis. Next base: position 26,169,479 of record NW_022631001.1, read on the forward strand.
GCTTATCCCTGAGGGCCCCCAAGCCACGCCAAAGGCAAGTGTAGAGGTCTGGGCCAGAAGGCAAGACCCATTCACCCCATCCCAAGGGCACTCCAACACTAGCTTGCTCTGTGACCTTGGTGGGAGCCACCACCCCTCCCTGGATGTGTCCTTCTAGATTTTACCGGTGGTACTTCGTCCACAGTTTGAGGGTCCTGCTAGTTCTGCAAGCCCTCTCAGATCTGCACAACAGGAACCATGGAATGTGGTCTGCTGATTGATAAGGGGAGGGAGTGAGAGAAGAAGTACCTGCCAGCCTCAGCCCATCCCCCACCAACCCAGTGTAGGGCAGATGGGGATCCTGACCCGGGAGGAGCTGAAGGCCTCTGAGCCCTGCAGTCACTGCTCTTGGTCCTAGACTGGGTGCCATGAGAGTGCAAGGGGGGTGCCATTGGGGGCACAATGTGGAGAGCCAGTGAGGGTGCAGTCCCAGAGAGCCAGACCCCAGTTTCTCACACCTCAACAACCCTGCCCCCCACACAAAGGGGTCTTGGGAAGTTACCCTGGCAGAGTGGGGCCTAGAGCTATGGAAAGGCGGGAAGGCGCATCATGATGCACTCAGAGGAGGGAGCACATTGGGTGGTGGGAGCAGCAGAGGAAAATCCAGCAGAAAAACCAGACCCCAGGAGAACTGGGTAAGACTTCACCTTTCCTCCCACCTCCTCCTTTCCACTTTCCCTCAAGACCTGCCCTGGCCTCACCCTCAGCCCCCCTGGGAAGTACAGTGTCTCCCTCCTCCACCCCACTCCTTTTATAAATCTACCAGGGTAAGGCAAACAAGGCTTTGTCTAGGAAACAACTCAATTGTCTTTCATTGAGAGGCCAGTTAAATAAATGAGGGTTCACCTAATGGGATTTAACCTGATATAAAAGAATGAGAAAGCTCTTGGTATACAAATGTGGGAAAACATTCAAGTATATTGTTAAGTGAAAGAGGAAGGGTGCAGAAACGTGTCCATAGAATTTTTTTGTGTAAACAAGGAGGAAGGTGAATGTATGTCTTCTCATAAGAAAATTCTGAGGGGCGCCTGGGTGGTTCAGTTGGTTAAGAATCTGACTCTTGGTTTTGGCTCAGGTGATGATCTCGGAGGGAGGTTGTGAGTTTGAGCCCCTCATTGGGCTCTGCACTCAGTGGGGAGTCTGCTTGAGATTCTCTCTTTCCCTCTGCCCCCCACCGCAACCCCCCACACCACCCCACCCCCCGCTTGCTCCCTGTGCATGTAATTGCAGTCTCTCTCTCAAAAATAAATAAATAAAATCTTAAAAGAAAAGAAAATTCTGGAAAGGTACAAATTTTTTTTTTTACATAGCCTCCCTTGCTGGGAGGATACAAGATTAGGGATGCGACTTTCTTCTATTTTTTTAATTTTAATTTTTTTTAAGTTTTTTTTTCTCAGTAATCTCAATACCCAACTTGGTGCTTGAATTCATGACCCCAAGATCAAGAGTCACATGCTCTTCCAACCGAGCCAGCCAGGTGTCCCAAGACTTTCTTCTATAAACTTTCTATGCGGTTTCGATTTTTTGAACCATGTGACTGTATACCTTATTTAAATATAACATACAGGTTTGTATGTATTTGAATATAAATATACAAAATGTTGAATGGAGAAATAAGATATAGAATGATGCAACTGATTTGATACCATTATGTAAATTTCAATAACAAGGATATTCATAAAATAGTGCTATATATTAGTTATGGCTACGATAGAGGTATTTGCAGAAATAGGAACACCAAGCCAGTGGTAGTCTTAGGTCCTTAAGTATACTGCCAAAGAAAGTCTGTGCCTTTGTGTTGTATATAGTTGAGCCTTCAACAACATTAATTACATAATCACACTAGTCATATGTTGAGAACCACACTATACCAATTAGAATAATGGATGTGTTACTTACACTGTTGTAACTCTCACAAGTCACTACAGTGTTGACATTATTATTCCCAACAGACAGATGAGGAAACCAAGACCTTGGGAGTTAGGTGAATTCCAAAACAGCTAAAAAGTGGAGGAGTCAGGATTTAACCCAAGATGATTTAACTGCAAAGTGCTGCTTTTTCCTCTGTCTTGCTATCTTCAAATACATGGTCTCATTTTCTTGCCTTACCTCTAGGAAATTTAGCCAAGAAACCACATCCTATGTTTACTTTTGAGACCAGCCTTCAGAGCTTCTCTCCCCAGAATCCTTTTAGACAGTACAATCCTTGTTTCCATTTCTGCTGTGTTTTGCCAAATAATGCAAATAAAGGAAATATAATATTTTAGAAATAAGAGGATCATGCTACCCCATTCCAACCAGAGACAAGCTTAGATTTTTCATCAGAAGTTCTTCCTAGCTTTGTGATGAATCAGGTCTACAAATCATAAATGATGCAAAAAGGAAAAACATAGGATTTCCATTGCTTTTTTGAGAAAAGCTAAGCAAAGACACAAATAAGTCTATAAAGGCAGTCACACCTGAAGCAATGCTGAGAGCATGCCCAGAACCAAGGGTTATGATTAATCTCATCCTGTGCAATGGAGGCGGGGGTGGGGGGAGCACTTTCCCATGTGGGGGTTAAAAAAGGGAACAGAGAAGGGACCATTGAGAAGTGAGCACTATGTCACGTCCCCTTGAACGTGGACAGGCTCCGTGACTGCTCTGACCAGTAGAATATGGTAAAACCGATGCTTTGCCAGTTTCTGGCTCCAGGCCTTAAGGGACAATGATGAACTGAATGTTTGCCTCTCTCCACCATTCCTATGTTGAACATTCCTATGAACCTGACCCCACCATGTGATGATATGAGGAGGTGGGGCCCTCTGAGAAGTGATTAGGGTTAGATGGGGTTATAAGGGTTATAAGGGCCTTATAAGTGTCATGAGAGAGTTTGTTTCCCCTCTCTGCTCTCCACCATGTGAGGATACAGCAAGGAATGGGCAGTCTGCAACCTGGAAGGGGGGCATCCCCAGAACTCACCATGCCAACTCCCTGATTTTGGACTTTCAGGCTTCAGAACTGTGAGGAATAAACTTTTGTTGTTTAAACACTCTGAATAGGGTGCCTGAGTGGCTCAGTCGTTAAACATCTGCCTTCAGCTCAGGTCATGATCCGAGGGTCCTGGGATCAAGCCCTGCATCGGAGTCCCTGCTCAGTGGGAAGCCTGCTTCTCCCTCTCCCACCCCCGTCCCCTGCTTGTGTTCCCTCTCTCTCTGTCTCTCTCTGTCAAATAATAAAATCTTTTAAAAATAAATAAAAAATAAACACCCTGTCTCTATGCTATTCTGTTACAGCAGCCAAAACTGACCAAGACAGGGACTAGCAGCTTCTACTTTCTATTTCTTGGAATATTGTCTCTTAGACCCATGAGCCACCATGTAAGAGGACTAACTGTCCCGCTAGAGAGGCATTGAGAAGCCCACGGACTACACAGAGAAGAGGGGGCCTGGCTGAAGCCAGCCTTCCAGCAACCCCTGCTGAAGACCCAAGCCTGTGAGTAAAACCATTCTGGGTGTTCAAGAGCATCCCCGACATAGGTTAAACATTACTAAGTGACCGTAGTCACTGCCCCGTGGAGCAGAAGGATCGTCCAGCGGGGTCTTGCCCAAATTCCAGACTCACACAGTCTTGAAGCTTAATAAGATAGCCAGTAAGACACTACATCTGTTGGATTTTTTTAACTGTGTATTTTGGCATAACCTTTGACTTAACAGAAAAATTGCAAAAGTAGTTAAGAGAGTTCCCATGTTCTTTGCATCCAGGCTCTCCAGATGTTGACATCTTACATAACCAAAGCATATCTGGGCCAGAAAATCAGAGGAGTGATGACCCTTTCAGAGCTTATCACATCACGGGGTAGGTGCCGTGCAAATGTCTTACTGCTGGCCATCATTTGGGTAAGGTGGTTTCTCGACATATGCTAGGTCTCCCTTTTGTGAGCAGTCAATATTTTGTGGGAAGATACTTTGACACAATGCCCTTTTCCTCATCGCACGGTCATCCACTGATTTTAACATCCAGTCTTGTCTGCACCAGTAAAGCACAAAGCCAGGGAACGTGGCCATCGCTAACTGCTCCTAACACGACAGTCGCTATGGCCCTTTTCAGGCTCTGAGAAACGACTTGGCTTATCACCTTAATACAGCCAAATAACACTTAATTCTACAGAATTCACAAACTATTTCCACAGAATTCCTCGTCCCTGCAGGGGACGATCGAATTATTTGATCATTGAAGAGTTTTAATCCGGAGAGTGACCTGATTCCATTGGTGTTTTTTTTTTTTTAATTTATTTGACACAGATTGAGAGAGATCACAAGTAGGCAGAGAGGCAGGCAGAGAGAGGGGGAAGCAGGCTCACTGCTGAGCAGAGAGCCCGATGCGGGACTCGATCCCAGGACCCTGAGATCATGACCTGAGCTGAAGGCAGAGGCTTAACCCACTGAGCCACCCAGGTGCCCTCCATTGGCAATTTTGGAAGATCTCCTGGCTCCTGTGTGCAGAAGGGACTGGGTGTGGGCAGGGTGGGTGGGTCTGGAAGACTTCAGGAGTCCCGGACTGAGATGATGGCAGCTTACACCAGCAGGGTGGAGGAGGGTTTCGGTCAGTATACCAATGTGAGACCCGCTGAGTGCCTGCTATGTGCTAGACTGTTCTAGGTGCTAAGGCTACAACAGGGAACTAGACCAAGTCCCTGCTCTCATGAAGCTGACATTCCAGGGAGGTGGGAGAAAAAAAAAATGCGGAGGTATATGGTGATAGTGCTCTGGAAAAATAAAGCAGGGAAAAGGAATAGAGAAGGGCTGTTTTGTTGTTGTTGTTGTTGTTGTTGTTTTACACTTGATCTTAGCCAAAAGGCCAAGAAGTGATGGGGCATTTATTTATTTATTTATTTGAGAGAGAGAGAAAGAGAGCAGGAGCATAAGTTTGGGGGAGGAGCAGAGAGAGAGGCAGGGAGAGGGACAAACAGAGGCAGACTCCCTGCCCAGCAGGGAGCCTGACGTGGGGCTCCATCCTCAATCCTTGGAACCAGGGATCACGACCTGAACGGAAGGCAGATGCTTTAACTGGCATCCCAGGCTCCCTGAGGAGGGTCTATTTGATATAGGAAAGGTTTACAAGGTGATATTTGGGCAGAGGCCACAGTAAAGTAAGGAAAGGATCCCTATGGATATGGAGGGGTGTTTTGTACTGGTCTCAGCCTATCCATAAACAATGTTGTGCTTGGACTGGCCCTGGTTCTTGTGGTTCTTATTATGAGTGTAAGATGCCTTTCAGCAATCTCCTTCAGGGAGCTTTGAAAAAATAAAAAGATTTATGACTTACAGAACCTGGAAATTACACAGCGAGGGCACTGGGAGAGAGAGCATAGTGGCCTGGGGTTCTGCTTTTATTGGGGTCAAGGGCGGGGGCCTAGGGTTTCACAGGCTCACTCTTGTATGTATGTATGTATTTTAAGATTTTATTTGAGAGAGAGAGAGCATCAAGAAGGACAGAAACAGAGGGAGTGGAAGAAGCAAACTCCGGCTGAGCAGGGAGCCTGACATGGGCTCTATCCTAGGACACTGAGATCATGACCTGAGCTAAAGGCAACCGCTTAACCGACTGAGCCACACAGGTACCCCTTTTATTTATTTGTTTGTTTGTTTTAAAAGTTTTTATTATTTACTTGAGAGAGAGAGAGAGCACAGTCTTATTCTTTATTGGTGAATTTATTTTTATTTTTTAAAGATTTTATTTATTTATTTGATAGAGTGAGCAAGCACAAGCAGTGGGAGTGGCAGGCTGAGAGAGAAGCAGACTCCCCGCTGAGCAAGGAGCCTGATGCAGGACTTGTCTTGTAGACCTTAGTGGACAAGAGCCAACTGAGCCACCAAGGCATCCCTATTGGTGAATTTAAAACATAAGAGCAGGGGTGCCTGGCTGGCTCAGTCAGCAGAGCATGTGACTCAATCTCAGGCTTGTGAGTTCAAGCCCCATGTTGGGTATAAAGCCTACTTAAAATTTAAAAAAAAAACAAAAACAAGTGACCCAAATGGTCAGTGGAAATCAGCCAAGATCTCTAAAACAAAAGAGCCTCAGTTGGGGGTGGATGTGGCCTTGCTCTTTATCTGGCCCATGTGGCTGGCAGTGTGTTTATTGGAGATGGCTGTCCTTGAAGTGGATGTCTCCGTAATCAAAGCTTAAGTCAGGCATTTCAAAAAAGAACAACCACTGTCAAGATTTACACTATAATCTACCTTGTGATGCCTGATGTGGGAAACAAAGGCAGAAGAAAAATTATTGAATTTCCTTACTACCTACACCCCTTTGACAAGTCCTTGAAACAGGAAGAGTGACATTCCTCTGAGGACTCAACTACCTCAATGTTAACACTTTGCTAAAGGCAAAAGGCAATCCTAGCCCAATCCCCCTCCTGGCCAGGATCCTGTAAGTCTATTTTAGCATATAAGAATTCCATTGGAAATTTCCTTCATCTCTAAACCCCCCAAGATACGTGTTGGCAATCATCCCCCCAAGCATATGGCCCACCGATATACATCTGAAGGGTCTCATGACTAAGGTTTTATTAGATGGTAATAAATGACATTTTTACAACAGTGGCTAGCCCTCTCAAGGTCGTGGAAACTTTGTTTCCAAAATTCCCTAGAGAATTAGACTTTCCCTAACCTCCTCCCAACTTGAAAGTATATAATGGGCCACTCTTCATGACCCTAATGCACCTCTTTCTGCCCAGGGATCCTGTCCCCGTCCTTGAATAAAATCACCTTTCTGCACCAAAGACATCTCAAGAATTCTTTCTTGGGGGAGCAGGAGGAGGAAAAAAAAAAAGAATTCTTTCTTGGACATGGGCTTCAAACCCTAATGTCCTTCCTACATCAATGCTCAGGTATCAGAGCCAATGGTGAGGAGATTAACTGGCAGGGTAGCCAATAAACTAAAAGTCAGGGGTAGGGCCCCTTGTAACCCAGAAATCACACATCTCCATAGGATTATAGTAGCAAATGCTATAATAATTATACAGGCAATAGTCTGAAACCTAGTCCATAGCCATTGTCCCAAACTTGAAAGGTCCAGCCATGAAAACAGGTTAGTGATCTCAGGGGCTTAGCAACCTGCTCAAGGATTTGGGTAATGTTGCAGAATATTTTAATGCCTTGGGTGATCTGGGATAAGTAGGTTTGAACCTGTCCTGAGTTGGTAGATTTCTCCATATCTCATCAAACTAGTCTCTTAATCTTGAGAATAAGTCAGTTTAGTTCAAGGATTCTTCTTTCAGGAGGTGGTGATGAAGGTTGGTTCTCCAAGTTAGGCCTAATGTGGTGTAAGTATTTGCATTGGGTATTTAATAAGAGACATTTCCAGGGCAACAAAGAAAAATAAAACAATGTTAATGATTGGAGCAGATTATCATCACAGTTTCTGAGTTCTGAAGGTGGCCAGTTGAGATTTCTAAATGTTGGGCTTGAAGCATCTTCACATGGAGCGGTGGCAGTCTGATAGGTTTTCCTGGTTTGCAGTTTGAATGTTGCTGGTGATCTTTCTGAGTGAACCACACAGCAGCAGGCCTAGACATTGCCCATACATGGCTGCTACAGTGATTTCCCTGAAGTTTATATCAAGTTATCCCACTTTAGCCTACATGATTTTAGGAAGAAGACAGTCTTAGTTCTCAGTGATTCCAAGTTAGCAGGGTAGGAGAAGGGTTGGAAACATTAGATTGGAGAGTTGTAGCCAGATACTGGTGGAAATAAGAATCAGTGTCCAGTCCAGTCTACAAGTAGAAAACAAAACTTCAAAGACAGCGGGTCTAGAATCTGATATTTACAAGGGTGTACTATAACTTTCCATTGAAACATATTTTTTTCTCTCTACAGTCACCTGTTTCTATCAGAAATAATCAAAGAGACTGATTTGACTGCAAAATAAATCTAGTATCCCATTAAATTTGGCCTGATGACTTACATAAATGCAGAAAGAACAGTGATTGACCATATAGGTTCTTTTATGTTTGCTTTGCTGAAACTTTTCGTAAGGAATCTCAGACAACTTTTATTTTTTTTTTTTTAAACATTTTTTATTTATTTATTTGAGAGAGAGAGAAACAGTGAGAGAGAGCATGAGCAAGGAGAAGGTCAGAGGGAGAAGCAGACTCCCCACGGAGCTGGGAGCCTGACGCGGGGCTCGATCCCGGGACTCCAGGATCATGACCCGAGCCGAAGGCAGTGGCTCAACCAACTGAGCCACCCAGGCACCCCTCAGACAACTTTTAGAAGCCTCTGGAGGCTAAGAAGCCAAGCCAGATTTCTCTAATAACTATAGATTTGGATGAGTTCCTCTCTTCTTAAGGTTCCCCAAAATATCCTGAGGTTCCTGGGACTGCCAAGAAATGACCTTCCTTATGCACCTCGTAAGGCTGCTGAAACCCTGTATGCAAGGTGCTAGGCTGATTTTTCCAAGGGGCTTTATTGGCATAAAGTCAACTGTAGTTCCTTAAATCTGGTATCATATTTGAGCCTATGTATATCTCTCTAAAATATGACATTCCAACAAAGCTTTGGTAAGATAAACAATTGTTCCGAACTGTGTCCAGTTATAAGGAAGACAGATCCTTATTGAACTTATGCAAATAACTATATTGCCATGAAAATAAGAGAGACTTAGCAAATTCTGGAGAGATCAGGTAGGAAGAAAAAGTAACTGTTTCATCTTTGTTCACAAAGATATACTTTACCAAATTTTTGTCATGGTTAGTTTAAGAGAAAAAAATTATTCAAATCTGGAAAACAAAAGATTAAAGAACCAGCAACATTTTGAACAAAAAAATTACAATCATTGTCATTTTTTCAGTCCTATGTAATTAATTCTTGGTCTTGATCTTTTGTTAGGACTTTTATAAATCCAGCTTTCCATTAGAGTTTATAAATTCTTACCCAGTTCAGTGGTAGGATCTCAAAGTTATCAGACACCTATACTAGTCAGAGTCCTTTCTATGAATCTCCCTGAAGAGGAATTACTTTTGCAAAATAATCAGAGTAAAACAGTAATGGCCAGTAAATGAAAAAAGACTGAAAAATGTCCATAGTTAAAAGTCTGATGAGGGCGCCTGGGTGGCTCAGTGGGTTAAGCCTCTGCCTTCAGCTCAGGTCATGATCTCAGGGTCCTGGGATTGAGTCCCGCATCCGGCTCTCTGCTTGGCGGGGAGCCTGCTTCCCCCTCTCTCTCTGCCTGCCTCTCTGCCTACTTGTGATCTGTCTGTCAAATAAATAAATAAAATCTTAAAAAAAAAAAGTCTGATGAGAGGTCCATTTAATGAAATTGACGAGGAAATTTGGTTGTTTCTGTGATACCCAACATTTTAAGATGGTAGCTGGAATTATGACTGATAATGTTACATATTGGACTTTTAGGAATTTCATATCATTTCTATAGCCCTTATATTACTAACATATCCATACAAGGATATCCATAAAGGAGGTTTAGCATTATTTTTTACTTGGCAATGCTTCCCCTGTTTTAACACATCAAATAAGCCCAATTCGCTAAATGTCTTTTTTTTACAGAGAGAGAAAAAATCTGAGATGTTCCAGGTGCCCTTTAGAAAATCCCAAAGGTACTTCCAAATTTAAAAAACTTAATTTAGAATTTGATTTGGAGAAGTTTGATTTTTGTCCTTTATTTTCCTCTTTCCCATTATGAAATAATCAGGGTGTTTTGGGTTTTTTTTTAATGTTAGGAAAAATTTACTTTCTTTTTCCTTAACAAAAATGTATCTTCATACCTCAAGTCTTCTCTTAGCCAAAAACATATCCTACTTTCTTTGCATACAGAGTCTTTTCCTTTATTAGTTCTAGTAACTTTAATTACATATCTTAATTAGAATCATATTCTTAGATAAGGTTTCTTAGAAACCTTAATATCTAGTGAAAACTAAAAGGCAAGCATTTGTGAACTATTACAGCAGCGTTGTTTATTTTTTTCTTAAAGATTTTATTTATTTATTTATTTGACAGAGATCACAAGTAGGTAGAGCAGCAGGCAGAAAGAGGGGGGAAGCAGGCTCCCCACTAAGCAGAGAGCCTGATGAGGGACTCCATTCCAGGACCCTAGGATCACAACCTGAGCCGAAGGCAGAGGCCTTAACCCACAGAGCCACTGAGGTGCCCCAGCAATGTTCTTTAGATTGGCAGATTTATGAATGAATTTAATAGTTTCTAGTCACATACATTTCCCCATAGCACAATTTTTCAATGTGGCACAAGACATTTTTACTAATAGACCCAATATCTTGAGTGCCCTGTAATGAGAGGTCAAAAGTAGATAAACTTAGGCTTGTTTAACAATTAGTGTTTCAGCATTTCATCTTATCTGGAAATAATCTAGACATTCAATGAATTCCCACCATTTAACATAACTTAGCAGAATTCTTTTTTTTTTAAGTTAGCAAAATTCTAATGGTGATAGTTACCAAAGATTTGTGAAACTTTTTATTTTTAAGATTTTACTTTTTTTTTAAGTAACCTCTATACCCAACATGGGGTTCAAACCCACAATCCCAAGATCAGGAGTCCCATGTTCCACCAACTGAGCCAGCCAGGTGCCCCGTGAAACTATTTTTAAGTAGACATGCTATAAGACATAATTATTGCCGAAACTTCACCTAAAATCTCTTCTCCCACTTACCTCTAACAAAAGCACTTGCTCCCAACAACTATTTTTAGATTACCCAAAAAAACTTAATAAAGTCATAAAGACATTAGATAAAGTCAGTCATCCTCCTAAGCTACTTTGCTTCCTGACAAAATGTTTATTAGATAACATGATTTGACTAATAAATACAGGTAGAATACAAGTTTTATGTCTGTATTATATTTAATGCTGATAACTCTGAATGCATACCAATTTTAATTAAACCAAACTTAAAATAGCTTTTATTTACCAAAATTATCCCAGATCACATGAACTTAAAAAACATCTGGGTGGTTTCTTTATTTCTGAGTTTTAGGAACACTTACTTCAAAAGTGCTCATTTTTAAGCCAATTAAATAGAGGTCTTTTACCTACTAATTTTGGCAATATCATCTTGGTAGAGAGACAGGAAAAAAAAGACCACATGTACATATCATACATCCATAGACACTTATAAACATGCAGAGATATACAAACAAAGACCCTATAGCTTCTGTTTCAAAATTTTAGCTATGAATCAAGTACATTAATATAAAACTAATTTATAAATAACAGTTGAATCCAAATTGGCAAATGGAATATGTTAAGGGTTGCTTGCTCCAATGGCTAAAGCTTTTTACTAACGTTTGTGAAGCTATTTTAAGATTTTAAGACTTGTCCTTGATGAGTAGTCTTAAATGACTTCCTTGGGTGTTTACATTTCAAAGACATGGTAAGATTTTACATCTTCAAGGGACAGAGAAAGAAATGTAAGTTTTCTCCTTGGAGTTTTAGTGCCTTTTGGATGGTTTGATGGTCCCCATAAAATACAGTAGCATTGACCTATAACTAGGGGAGCACGCTGTAAAAATAATTGCCTGGACTCAAATGGGACCTCTTCAGGAATGGAGATGAAGAGAGAGTCATCTGGGTCATTATGGTCATGAAAAGTATAAACTAATTGGATCATGCTGATTTTGTGCAGCAGGAGATGGGCCTCATCTTGGTGTTTTCCAGTCACTGTGAGGCTTAGCAGTGACCACTGCGATGGAAGGATGGGCATGGAGCCAAGCAGAAAGTATCCAAGTGAGGACAGGAAGGGTCCTGGTATGAATATCGGGGGCTCTAGGGACCTTTGCCTTTCTATTTCCCTCTTCCTCCTCACTGGAGGCCTTAATAACCCTGTCAGCTTTCCCCTTGGTGGCAGAATACCTCTAGAAGCATGCTTCTAGTTCTGCCCATTCAGGGGAAAGTTGAGGGGTTCAGGATCTGTGGGATCTTGGTGGAAATAAACACATAGCCTGGATGGATCTTTAAGGAAGCTATGGGTTTTATGGTCTTTAGAGATACTGGTGGGTTGGGGCGCCTGGGTGGCTCAGTGGGTTAAGCCGCTGCCTTCGGCTCAGGTCATGATCTCGGAGTCCTGGGATTGAGCCCCGCATCGGGCTCTCTGCTCAGCAGGGAGCCTGCTTCCTCCTCTCTCTCTGCCTGCCTCTCTGCCTGCTTGTGATCTCTCTGTCAAATAAATAAATAAAATCTTAAAAAAAAAAAAAAGAGATACTGGTGGGTTGATGATGATGATAACAGGGTATCCTGTTACCTTCATCTTATATATTATTACCAAAAATTTTAGATGACATCACTGTACACCCTCTTGCTAGGTGGCTGTTTTCATTTCCAGCGTGTCCCAAGAGACCTTTCTGGATTGGGGTCTCCCTCCACTAGCATGATATACAACAGTGTCTTTGGGAAAAGGCCCTAAACCCTCTGAGCGTAATACCAGAGTCTTGGCGTGTTGGTACGCATGGCATCAACTAACACCCATAAAGTGTCCATGGGGTTTTGCATTTATCAAGGAGCTGGTGTACCTCCTCAGGGTTCTTGGGAGGCACTGGCACCAGATATTCAGGACATGTATATTTGTCCATTAATTTTTTTTAGTAACATCACACCAGGGGTTGGTAGTATCCCATCAGTTCATGGGGAGAGGAGCAACAACAGTGGCTATCAGAAGTGGTATCACAGAGACTCCAGGTGCCTGTTGTATGGTCCCTCTGGAGGTGCCATTGATTTCTGGTTGCAAAGCTATTTCACTCTTCGGGATTAGGACATGTAGTCCAGGCACGACCCACTGATTCAGTGGTGGCAGGTGGAGGTCTCTTGTCCTCTTTTCCTTGTGTCTTTTCCCCAGAGCCTCTCCTTGGACAGTGACAACACCCTTGTGATCCAGTCTACCATCCTTAGCTCTCCTAGGCTACGAGGGGTGGATGATCCTTTCACACTTTAATGGTCAATTAAGGCCTTTATAATTAGTAGTCTGATCATCTCATTAGACCATATGGGTTTGATCATGGTGCTCTGGGGAGATCACTAGATTATTATGGCAGCTGTGGCCTGTTGGACATCACAGGCCACACAGCACAGAACAATATTGAAAAGCACGGAGCAATATGAGAGACCCCACAAGTGGTCATTCTTTCTCAGACAGGGTTACCCATCTGAGGGAAGTGGTTAATCAGCAAGTTACAGGTGAACAAGGGCATTCCCCTCAGGAAAGTGCACCGGCATCATGCTCTGCCACCAGCCACGCCAACTGTTTTGTGCCAGCCTCAGCCTATCAATTAACAATGTCAAGGTTGGACTGGCTTTGGTGGTTCTTCTTTTTAGATGCCCTTCCAGTGGTAACCATTGGGAAACTTTGAAGGAAAGGTTTATTACCTACAGAACCTGGACATTACACAGCAGGCCTGGGGCCACCTAGCGAGGGTACCGGTAGAGAAAGCATGTGGGCCTGGGGTTCTGCTTTTACTGAAATCCATGGTGTGGGGCCTGAGATTTTGAGGGCTCAATATTTATCAATGAGAATTTAGGGGCACCTGAGTAGACCAGTTGGTTGAACATCTGACACATGATTTCAGCTCTGCTTATGATCTCGCGGTGCTGAGATGGGGCCCTGTGTCAGGCTCATGCTTGGTATGGAGTCTGCTTGTCCCTCTCCTTCTGCTCCTTCTCTCTCTTTCTCTCTCTCTCTGACTTTGTCTTAAATAAATAAAATATTTTTTTAAAAAAAGAGTGAGGTTTTAAAGTGAAGGAAGAGGGGCACCTGAGTGGCTCAGTTGGTTAAGTGTCTGCCTTTGGTTCAGGTCATATCCTGGAGTCCTGGGATAGAGCCCTGTGACTTCAAATTCCCTGCTCTTCGGGGAGCCTGCTTTACCCTTTCCGTCTGCTGCTTCCTCTGCTTGTGCTCTTGCTCTTGCTCTCTCAAATAAATAAATAAAATCTTAAATAAGTAAACTGAGGGAAAAGAACAGACAAATGGCCCAAATGATCAGTTATCAAAATCACCAAAGATCCCCAAAACAAAGGAGCCTCAGTGGAGGGGAAAGGGTGTGGATCTTGGACTATTAGAGAAAGCTATGGAATGGATGCCTTGGTATTCAAAGCTTAAGTCAGGCACCGACTTTACAAAAAAGAAAAGAAATGAAAAGTCAGTTTACATGGACGGAGGGATGTGTTCCAAGCAGAGGAAACCATAAGCCCAAAGACTCCAAAGCAGGAATGTACTCAGTGAGTTTCAGGAACAAGTAGCAAAGAGGTATTATATTTGCATTGTTCAGTTCTTGCCCTTCTTGGATCCTGGAGAATTCTCTGCATGGAGAGCCATGGATTTCCCTCTCCAGCCTATGGGCTCTGGACTTATTTCTGACTGTTGAGAAATTCCCGTCCTACCTCAAGCTTTTGGCCCAGGGCTGACTTGTGTAATACACAATGAAGGAGCAAGTAGTATCTGAGGACAGAAGGGGTAGGTCTGAGGAGCATCTTCCAGGGACTCACATTAGACCTGGAGACATGTTTGGAATGTTACATTAGAGAAAACAGAAGCTGGGAGATGAGTGAAATCTGCCTGGTCCCAGCAAGTCAGCAGTAGGGCTAAGGTAAGGACCAGGATGCCTAACTCCCACCGTGTCCACTCCATCTCAGGGTCACCAAAGCCCTTCCCATCTGAGTCCCCCTAATGTTCTTTCTCATCTCTCTTTCTCTGTCCCCAGATACCTGCTTCTGCCCGAAAGGATTTTCACTATTCTCCAAATACATCATCATCATCTTTCAACTCTATGTCCTTGAAGGTAATAATGCCTTTGTACATCACCTTCTCCTACTTGTCCCTCAGGTAAACTCCTACTCATCCCTCAAGGCCCTCTCAAATGTTTCCTTCCCTGGAACAAAAGTCTAAACTCAGTTTCTCCAGAACCCATTCATCTCTCCTTCCTCTGTGCTCTCATGATACTCTCCACATACATCAATTTTAACATCGACTACCCTCTTCTATAATTGTCTATAACTCTTTTAGTCCTCACTGGACTATATTTTTCTCTAGAACAGGGATTATTTTTGCTTCTGTCCCTAGGGCCTAGCATGGTGTCTGGCATTGGCTTGGCACTCAGTAAATGTTGACCAACAGTGGAATAAATGAAGGAATATGAAGCAAATGTCTTAACCTCTCAGTCTTAGTTTTAATATCCTTGAAATGAAAGCAAGTTAAACACTCAGCAACGTTAAATGATGGATAATGAATGTAAAACAAATGTCACCATCATTGACTAAGTTGCCCAAGCCAAAAATAGGGAATCACACAAAATTTCCACTTCTCCCATTTTTTCCCCTCCCCACAGCTAACCAGTCACCATGGCTTGTTGAACCAGGCTGAAGACCTTGTTAAGAAACTCTGGGTTACAGGGGAATTTCTATTAGGCCAGAGCTGCCAGAGCTTTGGGAGGCAAAGGGTATTGGAGGTAGGGAGTCTTTAAGGAAAATCAGCAGGAGGAGAGACTCATAGGTCACAGGAGGAACAGATAAGGGATCCAGGAGAAGGGAGACATCAGACTGAGTCCTGGGGACATAGAAACCACTCAATTCTGTGCCCTCAAGAAATCCTGGTGGGCTGAGGAAACAAATAGAGACAAATGAGGCTGTAGTAGAGTAGGCCTCCTTCCTGATAGCCCTGCTTTACTTGGCTTACAGGATATCACCCAGCTTGCCTGCTTTTCTACTTATATTTTTGGCCTTCCCCATTTGTTCCTTCTCATTTGCTGCTTCTCCTAGTTTCCTTAAATGCTCAGTGTTGAAGAAACTATTTTCCATCTACAGTCACCCTTTGATGATCTCATCTAGTTTCATGGCTTTAAATGACATCCATGTGCTGATAACTCCCAAATTGATATCTCTAGTCTAGATCTCTCCCCTGACCTCAGACCTCCTGCCCCTTCCTCCTCCTGCCCTCTCATCATCTGTACTCCAATGAACATTTCAAACTCCACACATCCAAAAATGAGCTCCAGATAGTTCCCTCCACAAAACAACATCTCCCTTATCTTTCCCATCTCAAGAAATGGTAACACTGGTCTTCCAGTTGTTTAGTCCAAAAGTTGGCTCCTTTCTTCCTGATACTCTGCATGCAATCTGTCAGCAAGCTCTCTTGTCCCTACCCTTTAAATATATTCAGAATTCAACAACTTCTTTTTTTTTTTAAGATTTTATTTATTTATTTGACAGAGAGAGAGAGATCACAAGTAGGCAGAGAGGCAGGCAGAGAAAGAGGGGAAGCAGGCTCCCCGCTGAGCAGAGAGCCCCATGCGGGCCTCAATCCCGGAATCCTGAGATCATGACCTGAGCTGAAGGCAGAGGCTTAACCCATTGAGTCACCCAGGCACCCCCAGAATTCAACCACTTCTTATCCCCCATCTCTGGATTATTGTAACAGAACCAGTTGGTCTCCCTGCTTCTGCCACTCTCCCTCCAGAATTTGTTCTTTGTCAAACAGCCAGAGTAACTATGTTAAAATGTAAATCAGATTGTGTGGATCCTCTGCTCAAAACTCTTTACAGGATTCTCAACATGGAGTAAGAGCTAAAGTCATTATTATGACTTGCAAGGCTGTACTGTCTGGCTCCGGCTACCTCTCTGTCCTCATCTCCTGCTCTCACTACAGTACACTAAGCTCCAGCCATTCTAGACCCTTTGTATTTGCTCCCTCTCTGAAGTGCTCCTCCCTAAATATCAGAATAGTGCCCACCACCTAATCTTTTTCTTCAGACCTTTACTCAAATCACATTCCTAGTAAGGTTTTCCTTGGCCCCCCTAGGTAAAATAAAACCTCTCCCCTCCCCGCTTCTCAGATTTATTTTTTCTCCTTGGTATCTACTGCAGTCTTAAAACTATAAATTTTGTTTATCTATCTTCTTTGTTGTTTATCTCTCCCATTAGAGTGGAAGCTGCATGGAGATTTTTGGGGGGTCTGTTTTGTTCACTATTGTATACCCACTACTTAGACTAGTAACAGTCATATATATAGTAAGGCACTCAGTAGGTGTTTGTTGAATGAATGAATGAATGAATGAGTGAAAAAGGTGGACATTTGCAAGAGGCGAATTTTACTCTTTTTTTAAAAAAGATCTTATTTATTTATTTGCCAGAGAGAGCGAGAGAGAGCATGCACACAAGCAGGCAGAGAAGCAGGCTCCCTGCTGAGCAAGGAGCCTGATTCGAGACTCCATCCCAGGACGCTGGGATCATGACCTGAGCCGAGGGCAGCGGCTTAACCCACTGAGCCACCCAGGCGTCCTGGCAAATTTTACTCTTTAATGAAAAACTTTATGGGCGGGGCGCCTGGGTGGCTCAGTCATTAAGCGTCTGCCTGTCTGCTTTTGGCTCAGGTCATGGTCCCGAGGCCTGAGTTTGGGCCCCGCATTGGCTTCCCTGCTTGGCAGGAGGCCTGCTTCTCCCTGTCCCACCCCCCCTACCCCCACCCCCACCCCCACCTCTCTGGCTGTCTTTCTGTCAAATTAAAAAAAAGAAAAAAGAAAAAAGAAAAAAGAAAAGAAATAAAAATCTCAAAAAAACAAAACAAAACAAAACTTTATGGGCGCCTGGATGGCTCAGTTGGTTAAGTGTCTGCCTTGGGCCTGGGTCATGATGGGATGGAGGACCACGTCCGGCTCCCCTGCTCAGCTGGGAGTCTGCTTCTCTCCTTCCTTCCCGCTTGTGCTCTCTCTCTCTCTCAAATAAAAATAAAATATTTTTAAAAAGAAGAAAAACTTTATAACAACTAGAGCTGGTTGGAAACGTAATGTTAATATACACAGTACTCTACCACTTAAACATGTAATGTCACCAAATCCTCACATCAGTCCAGGATAGGAGGAAGGCTGCAGTTTATGAGACTAGTTGAAGAGGAAACTGAATCCAGGTTGGGAGAAAAAGGGACTTGTTAAAGTTCATACATTGGGTGGGGCCAGGAGTGGAATTGTGGATGATTGCTAGTCCTTGACGAGGCTGGTGAGTGATGGAGCTTAATGGGGGTTGGGATTGCTGGATTGCCGGTTTACAAGAAGGCAGGAGCTCTGAAGGGGAGGCTGAGTCAGAGGTTACTGTAACAGAAGCATCATCATAGGACTGGGAGAGATGACGAAACTGACCACTAAGGTATTAGGACAGCTGACTTTCCCAAAAGCAGTGCCCTGAGGCTGACTAGTCAGTCACTCAAAAGAACGCAATCTTAAGAAATCTTAAGGCAATCTTAAGAAACCAGTGAGTCCGCGGTGGGTCTGCAGAGTCTGGTTTCTCCACTGGACTGTGAGGTCTATGGGGGCAGGGACCGTGTTCTAGATTTATCCCCAGCTTCTAGCAGAGCCTGGAATATAGCAGGGACTCAATGATTTCTGTAGAAGTCATACATAATTCAGTGTATGCGCCCAAACAAACTGAAGTTGAGAAGGAACAGACGGAAGGGGCGTAATATCACCCAGCGATCTTGGGGTAGAAGCAGACGAATTTTCCTGGGACGCGGCAGGACAAACAGTCCTAGTACTAAAGCCGGTTGCTGCCAGCTATTTTTCCGCAGGGGTTGGCAAGCCGATCCTGGCCAGGAACGAAGGGGCGGGGTTAAATAGGGCCTTTGGGGAGGGTCCAGGCTGGAGAGGCCGAAGGGCGGAGGCTCAAGGAGGGGCCAAAAGAGTAGGCAAATTTCCAAACTCAACGTTGTGATTGAAGTGTGTAACGTCACATCCGGTGTGGTGGGCGGGAGCGAGAAACAAAAGAAAGCCAAGGCGCACGCGCTGGTGCTGCTAGGTTTCTGGCGGGCTCTTCCGCTCAGACCGAGAGAAGTGCTTCCGGGTCGCCGCCGGCTACCGCCTCCCGGCGTGGTAAGTACAGAAGCCCGGCTGCGGCCGCTGTCTCCCTGCCGCTTCTCTTCGCCCTCCCCCAGAGAAAATCCGTGGCCCTGCCGCGGCTCCTCAGGTCCTTCAGTTCAGACTCCTTTTAACAGTAAAGAGCTCCAGCTCATTGGCGCTTCGTCGAGGCCAAGCCCCACCCCGTCGCCCAAGATCCGTCACTCATTGGTGTCACTTTCTGTCACCCAGCATTTCTTCCAGTTAATTGGCCCTATTCAGGCCCCGCTCCTTTCGCGATTGGTAACCCTATAAGGGCAAATGCCTTTTCGAATCCCGCCCCTGCATTCTTCGTGTTGGTCCACCCCGCAGTCATTATCATAATAAGCGAAGAATGGGCGGTGGCTTGGTGGCGAGGGGTGGGCTTTCCAAGCCTCAGTCTAAGTGGCCTCTCCTACTTAGGGGACGTGAGCTTGGGTGCTACTGTGTTGGTGTCATGGGGCGGGAAGCCGAGATTCACGGAAGGGCAGCGGCTGGCCCAGTGTCGGTCAAATGAGTTTAGAGTAAAAGCAGAACTAGACGTAGGTCCTTTTCTCCTGCTCATCTCCTCTAGTGCCTGGCCTCGATTTCTTCCCCGTGGGAATTCAGTGCCCCAACTCGTGATCTAGAGCCCGTCGTTGCCTATCGCAGGGCCTCAATTTTCCTGTGAGGTGAAAGACTTTAATTCAGATTCTCTGGGACCTTTTGGTCAGCTCCCTCAGCTGCTTAATCCTTGCCGAATTGACTTATTCTCTCACATGATCGTTCATTCAGCCTTCCATTTACTTATCCATTTACTCATGCCTTTCTGAACCATACTGCACGTGGAACCCCCACCCCCACCCCAGTTTAGCTGTTGTTCATGAGAGAGGTGGTTAGTGTCCTAAATTTCTGACACGGGTTAAGTATGGTAGGGATCATCATAGAGGGGCAAGAAGTAGGTTTTACTGTTTGGAGGAGGAAAAGATAGTGTCAGTGGAGCCTTGTTCTAATTTTGTCTAATTTTGTAGTGTTGGTCTGCATTCTGGATTCATAGCTCTACATTTGGGTTCCATTCTCTTCCCCGCCTTGACCAGTTTAAACACTTTACTTCTCCATAAAGGGAATTAATTATCAGAATAACTATGAGAGTATAGTATAATTGTTATTCCCCATTTTACAGATGAGGAAACTGAGGCTCAGAGAGGTTAAGTGACTTGGCCAAGGTCAAAACAGCTAGTAAGTGGTGGAACAGGATTCAAACCCAGGTCTATCTAATTCTCACCAAGAAGAGCTATTTCCCTGCCACCTTCTTCTCCACCTGACCCCCAAATTAAACTGTAACCAAATAAAACCCCAACCAAAGACACCTGACAGCTGGATTTCACCTGGCCCTTTACCTCAGTCTAGGAGCCATGTCCACCTTGTTTCCCTCACTTTTCCCCCGTGTGACGGAGACACTGTGGTTTAACCTGGATCGACCCTGTGTGGAGGAGACAGAGCTACAGCAGCAAGAACAACAGCATCAGGCCTGGGTGAGTAAGGACCTAACACGGTGGTGGAGCCTCAGTCAGGGAATAGCTTTTTGCCCTGAGTTGGGAATAATCAAGCTGGGAGGAAGGAGGGCTAGCTTCACATCTTTGTAGGACTCCGATTTACTATGGGCCCATTAGACTTCTGGGCCAGACTGGAGCCCAGGCTCTTTTCCCTAAAGCATAGGACATAATTTTGATTTTATTGAGGACCTCGTAGATGGGATATTCTAAAATGATAGTTTCTCACTTCATCCTCACCAAAATCTTATGAGGAAACCACAGCCCAGAGAATTTATGTGGTTGGATCAAGTTTATAAGTAAGTGGCAGATGACAAGAGACAGAGGGATTGATTTCTTTCTGGAAACTGGAAGGAAGCTTCTCCACACTTGAGGGGTCATCTTAGGGGCACAGTGGGCTAGTCCCATGTCCCTGACCTCTCCTGCTCAGGCCCTGACCCTGCTCTTCTCCCATTTTGGCCACAGCTCCAGAGCATCGCAGAGAAAGACAACAACTTGGTACCTATTGGCAAGCCGGCCTCAGAGGTGAGTGGTTCCAGCAGGTAGGGCTTGTGTGGGGCCCAGGTGGACTAAGGCTCTGCTCTACTTCTGAAGGTCCTGCTTCGGACCCCTGAGCAGTTGTGGTCCTCAGCTCTGGGTGGAGGCTCTAAAGGGGAGGTAGAATAAGTAGCCATTGGACCCAGCACTAAGGTCCTGCAGAACATGCATCTGCTTGCTAGACTCAAAGGGGTGGGGCATGGTTGGGGAATGGAGGGTCATTCGTTGTTCCCAGAGACTGGCTTCAAGTGGAGCAGCACTTGACCTGGTCCAGACAGCCCTATAGAGCCTATAGGCTCTCCCCTGCCTCACCAGCACTATGATGACGAGGAAGAGGAGGATGAAGATGATGACGAAGATAGTGAAGAGGACTCAGAGGATGATGAGGACATGCAGGACATGGATGAGATGAATGACTACAATGAGTCGCCTGATGATGGAGAGGTCAATGAGGTAGGCAGGGGTGTGGGGAAGGGCCCCTGCCCCTGACCTAACTGGTGCCCAAGGGGTACAGAGACTCTGGTTCCAGATGGGCTGGATCTGGTACTGGGGCTGGCCGGGTGGCTGAGGCCCCTTCCCACCCACACCAGCCTTCTCTCCAGGTGGACATGGAAGGCAACGAACAGGATCAGGACCAGTGGATGATCTAGGTAGACAAGGCAGGGTGGCCTCAGGGAAATTCCAGGCCAGCCCACCTTACCCTGCATCCCCTGCAAAACCAGCTGATTTCCCCAGTGCCTGAAAGCTCACCCTTGGGTATCTCTTCAGCTGCTGCCAGGAACTGGTCTCCTTGGCCCCTCCCAGGCCATCACTTTGCCCTGGATTCCCCAGGGCCTGAGCCCAGCCCACCTTTCTGCCTAGTACTTCACCCTTTGGTTGCCAGGTATAGTCTCTTTCTAACTCCCTTTAATAAAGACACAGGACTGATTCCCCCCGACCCCCGTGTCTACTCCCTATTTGTTGGTAGGGCCCGGAGGAATCCAGCACCTTCTCTTGAACTTCAGGGAGAGGGCACACAGGGGACTTCAGGCAAGCCTACTTGAGCATGTGGTCCAGGGCTAAGGAAGGCCAGGGTGGCCCTAGCCTCAGGCTCCATTACCATTTTCTCTGGCCCAGATTATATTCATACATTCCTTCAGAGCCTCTCTGTTTCCTCTGACCCCACCTGGAACTGCATGGGCTGGGGGGTGCTGGCTTTCCCAGAGACTGGCTTCAAGTGGAGCAGCACTTGACCTGGTCCAGACAGGGAAGGCCCCTGGAACTCTTCCAGCCAGCATCCTTGGTGTTAAGAAAGCAGATTAAATCTCAGAGCAACACAGGGACTCCTTTGGAATCACCCAGAAAATCAGTGATAGAGTTGGGTTGGGAGCTTAGGACTCTTGCCTCTTAATCTGTGACTTGCTCTGGAAGGAGAGGGGCCAGTGGGACCAAGCAGTCTGACAGAACTTGATGCCTGAATCAGTGTGGAACAGGATAGGAGGCCACAGGTGGGAGGACAACCTCCCACCACCCTGAGCCCAGCACGTGTCAGGCCACAACCGGGGAGGGGAGGGGATGTTCTTCGGTCCTTGCTTGGGTGGGGGTGGAGGGGCAGCAGTAAGTACCCCTGGGCCCGGGCCTTAGCTAGGCCCTGTATAGGTGAGCTGGGCTATGCCGTCCTTTATAGCAGGGAAGTCTGGGAGGCCAGTGTGGTGGAGGCGGCAGCGGTAGCGGCCACAGTTCTTGGCATACTGCAGGAAGCGAGGTGCACCCGGGAAGAGCACGTGGTCAGCCAACACAGTGGCACCAGCTGGCAGCAGGGCATGGGCCTCCAGCAGCTGCAGGTCTCGCAGGTAACATCGGGGCCGGTGTGCCAGGAGCACCATGTCTGCCCGGTTCAGCTGGTACTGGGTTCGTAGGTGTGGGATCACCTCCTCTGAGCTACTCACAATGAGCTCCACCTGTGGGGGAGGAGGAGCTGGAGGTGAGGGTGGGAGAGACTGTTCTCCCACACCAGACTCTTGCATGATCTGGCTTACTTACGCCAGGTCCTGGCCTAGGACCCCACGAGTGTTCACACATTTCCTCTATCCTCAGAACAAACCCAAGAGGTCAGCGTCAGTATTGTGATTTCCATTCTGTCAGTGATGAAGCTGAGATTCAGGGAATAAGTGCTTTGCCCAAGGTCATAAAGCTCACAAGGGGTAGACTGAAGGTTTGGACCCAGATTTGCTGGGCTCCAGAGACCCTCCTCTTAACTGCTCCTTTGTCATCCAGCAGCAAATATGAGCAAATGACTTGGAACAGAAGGGCAGGAATTCATGCATCACCCAGGGTCACAGTCCCCTATGTGGAGCTGCTGCCTTCTAGGTGGGATTCTCTCACTGGAGAGGCCTGGCTCGGGCAAGGCTGGGCATGGGAGAGAAGAGACAAGGGTCTGGGAGGTGGGGGCTGACCGTGCGCTCGTCGAAGCCAGCCAGGCGGATGAGTTTTTCAGCCACTACTGCCATGCGTGGGTCCCACTCCACGATGAGAAGGCGGCCCCCGGGCGGCAGGGCACGGGCAATAAGCAATGTGGAGTACCCGCAGTGGGTGCCCAGCTCTAGCACGGAAGCAGGGGCTCTCTCCTCCACCAGCCGCATCAGGATCTGACCTGGGGGAAAGATGGCTGTTGCAGCAAATGTGGGAGCTGGATGTAGGACCCCTGACAGAAATGGATCTCAAATGGCCACCTGCCTCATTGCAACCCCCAACCAGCTGGGGTCTTCTCAGACTATAGTTTCAGCTGCTCCACTGGTCCTCTTCCCCCTCCCGGCTTGCCTCCTTCACTCTTTTCTTCATACCACCCATCAGGCATCTTTTCAACAAACAAATCTGACCCTTTGTTCCTTGGTTCCTATGATCCTCAAGGCCTTTGAGATTGAACTTGAGATCCTCAGCCTGACATTCAGGACCTTCTTGGACCCGATCCTAGCCAACCTTTCTAGTTCTTCCCATCTGTAGCCTGTATCACAGCCCTCCCATACACTGTGGCCAGAATCAGCCAAGTCAGTGCTGGCTCATTCCATCATGCTGCGTTAGTATATGTGGCTGGTTTTGCCCCTCCCACCCCTGTGTTTATCTGCTTGGCCAAGCTGGAAGCAATTCTAGGCTGTGTGTAAGTGTTGCTTCCTCCAGAAGGGCTCAAGTAGAAACAACCAACCGAAACCTTTGCTGGAACTTCCCATTTTCATCCCCCCTTGTTATTTATATTCATTGAATATCTTTCTAACCTTGGAATTTGAAAAATTTCTTCAGACTCTAAAAGCACTTGTGCCAGAAGCTGGGACTCAGACAAAGCCAGGCAGCTACCCTAAATGGGATGTGGGAGACTCCATGGTGTGGGGAGAAATATTTAGGACAGGTAATTACAAAATTATGGGTTATGCACTGTGATGGTTATTCCCTTTGTATTACCTCTACTTTGAGGCCAGCATTTGTGGCTGATTGATCTGTGTGGCCTCTGCCTCCTTTTCCCACCCAGCACCTAGTATAGGCCTAGTAAAAAAGGGTGGCAATAAGTGTTTGCTAGATGAATGAATAACTGCCTACCCACCTCATTTGTAGAGGGAAAAAAAGAGCCCCAGAGAGGATCAGGAACCCGCCCAGGGTACCCAGTAGGCAGCGGCAGATCCCAGACCTTCCTTACCATCTTGGGGGTGCTTCCTAGAGTAGACGGTTAAGGAACACTGACCTTTGACAGGCCCCATGTGGCCCAGGTACTCGCAGTGGCTGCTCCAATGGTCCAGGGTGGTGAGGATGTGACTGGGGTCCCCAGGCAGGGCATGGGTGAGCACATAGCTGAAGGCCCGCTCCTCAATCCGCAGCCCTGAAAGGCAATCTCGGAGGCTCCGCAGCAAGACCATACGCACCAGCAGTCGGAAGTAGTGCCGGTACCGCACCAGCAATGTCACCACCAGGGGCAGGAAGGCCAGTGCGATGGCGGGGGACATGGTCCCTACCAGGACTGGGTGTGAAGGGAAGCAGGGAGGGAAACCCACATGCATCATTGCTTGTCATTTGTATTATCTCTATATTTTAAAGACCATAGCTCAAAAGACACTTTTGTCCAGAGTCACACAGCAGAACTGGGATTTGAATCTGAATTGGTCTGATTTCAAGCCCATGCACTTTTAAGGACTTCATGCTAGTCTATGTTCTGCACCCACCCCCAAGCCATCTTTTCCCACTTCTGCCCCTTGGTCCTATCTTCACCTTGCTTCTTCTACCTGTTTCTTCTCATTTCCTCATTTCTGGACTGCTTTCACAGACCTCCTCTGAGATATCCTCTACCCTCTCCACCCTCTGCCTTTTCTTCTCTGACCCATTAATGTAGAGCAAAAGAGCACAGATTTGTAGTCGGAAACCCCTTCAGGCCCTGTGTGCTGCCTTAGAAGGCAATCAAAACACTCCATAGGGTGTTAGAATGAGGATTTCTTCCCACCCCTCCATCTGGTCTTCTTTGAGGGTGGGAGGAGTCCTTGATTCTATATCCTTTCCAGTCCTGTTTCCCCTCCCCTGCATTCAGCTTTTCTGTTCTCTCTCAGAATTCCTTTTACAAGTGTAAACACACAGCACACAGCCCCCTCACTTAAGCCTCTTCTTCTTGCTGGCCCCCTATAGGGGTAAGTGCCTTCTCCTTTGGCTTGCCCTGGACCATCCTCCCTTTCCTCCAGATCTGCCCCTTGTGAGGCCCCTGGTGATGGTGGGGACTGAAATTGAAAGTAAGAGTGTATAAATGGATGTGAGTAGGTGAGTGATAGTGAGTTTGAACTGATGTGCTTGGGAACCCACACTCAAGAGCCCTGCTTACCTGGGCTGGAGGCTCCTGCTTGGGGACGATCAGAGCATAGGAAAGGAGGGGGAGTCCTTGGGGCCAGAGAACCCTTGAGGCAGGCTGGACCTGCTTTCAATTATTGATGCAGAATTGCTGCTGCCACCTGAGACCTGCAGTTCAGGTTACTAGCTGCAGGAACAAGGTGGGGCTGACTCTTACCCTTCTCAACTCCTAAAAAAATTGTACCAAACTTCAGGGTCTTGATCTGAGCGGTAATAAGAGCTACTGGGTTTGGTGACCTCTCTTCTAACTCCTTGTATCAGGACAATGGGGCATGGTGTGAGCCAAAGTGATGGGAGGCTGTAATTTACTCAATTCAAAATTCAACTTTTTGCTAAGCAAATGCCGGGATGTGGGTCGCAGAGGGAAGTCAGGTCTTGCCCCCTTCCTCCAGGAACTCCAAGTTTGAATGAAGATACTGATCCAGAAATGTAGAATAGACATAATGCAGTGCTCCATAGATACAGGGACTTTGGGCTGTTTTGTGAACTGCTATGTATCTCTACAGAAGGGTGTGTGGCACATCAGAGACAGTAATTTTTTTTTAAAGATTTTTATTTATTTGACAGAGATCACAAGTAGGCAGAGAGAGAGAGAGAGAAGGAAGCAGGCTCCCCGCGGAGCAGAGAGCCGGGTGTGGGGATCGATCCCAGGACTCTGGGATCATGACCTGAACCGAAGGCAGAGGCTTTAACCCAATGAGCCACCCAGGCACCCCGAGACAGTAATTTTTGATAAGATAAATGAAGGAATCAACATGACAGGAATTAAGCACAGGAAGCTAGACATTTCCAAATAATGGGAATGAAGATGGCAATCAGGAAAATACTGTTTGTAGTGAGGGTTGAAGACAGAAGACAGACCTGGTGGGGAGACAGTGTTCCAGGCACACATGGAATGTCCAGGTCAGTTAGGGAACTGCAAATATTTTCTTATGGCTAGTGAGGCTTCACTCCAATCATCCCTGCACCGCCACCACAATCACTACTAGCCTCCATGATCCAGATGCTGGAATGGGAGGCAGGTGAGAGGGTCTGCAAGATCTTGAATGACATACGTGGACCTGTGTTCAGCGTCCAAGAAAAGCTATGGGATGGTTCTAAGAAAACAGCATTGTGTTAGATTACTATGATTGCTGTTAAAAGGCCATTAAGATTGACGAGAAATGCTTGAGGGCAAAGCCCGTGAGGCGCTCTCTCTCTCCAGGATTGAGCTCTGCTCCGGTTTGCGTAGGAATAAGGGCTTTTCTTCCAGTAAGTCTCCGATACTCAGTAGATGCTGAGAACTCCGTTGGGCGCCATACTCTTTAGGTGTTCTCAACTGCGGGCTGGGCATCGGGGTCCAAAGTTTGTATACAAACGTTGTGCTCTAGGAGCATGGGGCCTCAATCCCACTCGCCCCTCGCATGGCATTTAGGAAAACAAATCATGATAGCATTTGGTATAAGTTTACTCATTGCCTCAGAAAGGTAGCCTGGCCGCCACCCCACCACATAGTAGGAGGACCTCTAGAGCCGGCGGAGGAAACGCGAGTTCCAAGAGTGGACAGAGGCTGAAGTCATGTGATCCGCCCAGCCTTTCATCGCGTCACGTGTCTTGCGTTTGTCAAGGGAGGTGAGCCTCCCTATTGGTTGGCGATGATCACGCGGTGGAGGCGGGGCCGGAAGCCAGTATTGCGGCGGCAGCGGCGCGACTCTGGGAAGGGATAGGCAGGGAGGCGGGTGGCTGCTTGCTGGATGCAGCCACGGGTCATGTGACCGGAAGGGCTCCCGACGGACGCCGTCCCTCCTCGGCGCGGCCTGAGTGCCCGGCCCGACCCCGGCCATGGGGTGCTGCTACAGCAGCGAGAACGAGGACTCGGACCAGGTGCGGCCGGGGCGGGCGAGTCTCGGGAATGAGGGTTGAGAGGCTGGGGCGTGGGGCCCAGAAGAAAACCGGCAGAAGAGCGGGAGTAGGACTGCAGGGTTCATATAGTACGGAGGCCGGGAGGGGACAGATTACAGAGGGGACGCCTGGCCAGGCTCCTACCCCTGTTAAAGCCCCAGCTTCTCCACAGTCTCCCCAGTGGGGTGTGCAGGAACCCGTCTATCCCGCTCGCCCCACCCCTTTCATCTTATCCCACCCTTAAACCTATATAGCCTTTAGGTTCCTCAACCTTGGTCTCTGGGAAACACTGTCTTCCCAGCTTTCTGTGCTTTTTCTGTGCTTGTGTGAGCGGGCTTTGTGAATCCATTCTAGAGATGGGTAAGCTGAGGCTAAGAGTTCATTTGTCCTGACATGAATCAGGAATTGGTATAGGCTCTCAGCCCCTGGGGTTGAAGAAGTAAGGTCACTGCTGGTTTGTGGTCAGAGAAGGCCTCTGGAAGTAGCTGGCATTTGAGTTGACCAGCGAAGAATTTGGTAGAGACAGTGAAGACATCGAGGCAAGTGGGAAGTTATTTGGGAAGCTACAAAGTGGGTTTCCGCCTTGACTGGATTGGATTAGGGAGGCAGGATGGGGAGCTCAGTTTGGCCTGCCTCAGTGCAGTTTTTGCTTGGGGCCTGAAGGTTCCTTCAGCTAGAGAGGGGCCTGTCCTGGGAATTTGACTGTAGATCTGATCCTTTTGCACAAGGGACTAGGCTGAGAAACCTGTGCAGTTTTAAATTCTCCCTCTTCTTCTTGGTGCATTCCCACTTCCCACCTTAAACCTGCCCTGCCTGCTTGATCTCCTTTTAGGAGTGGGGAGACCTTCCTGAGGATGAAGTCTCAAGCTTTTGGCCACTCACCTTTTTGATTGTCTCTAAGTCTGGATTCTACATTTCAACACATTCTAGACACAGGATAGAAAGATTTCAGCAAGTAGCTCACAGTCTGGTGGGGAAGATGGTCATGGAAATGGATTTTGTTACTGGTATTTGGGAAGTAGGTCTTTCCCCAGTGACTCATATGAACCTATTTTGGGTTAAGGATTTAAGGTTAGGAAAATGTCATTTGTATAAGAAGTATGGGTGGCACCTGGGCCTCATTAATTTCCGAAACACTCAGTGAACACATACTCTTATTTCCTATGCATTATGTTAGGCATACCTCATGCCCACTACCCCTCACTTTATCCCAGCCTCCTAGAGGAGACAGTATTCCTGCCTACTGGGAAAACTGTAGGAAATTGTGCCCTAAAGAGTAAAACAGACTCTTGGAAGGAATGAAGGGTTCAAGAAGGGGTAGTGCCTTTTAAGAAAGGATACCAGCTTCTAGTTTTCTGCTCTCCTGATTTTCACCTTTTTTTTTTTTTTTTAAAGATTTTGTTTATTTGACACAGAGATCACAAGTAGGCAGAGAGAGAGCTGGAAGCAGGCTCCCTTGTAGAGCAGAGAGCCCAACTTGGGGCTCGATTCCAGGACCCTAGGATCATGACCCAAGCCAAAGGCAGAGGATTAACCCACTGAGCCACCCAAGTGCCCCTGATTTTCACCTTCTTGACAGACTCTCACTTCTGTTTTTAACCCCCAGAATGGTGCTCGATCTGTGCTGATTTAAGGCTTTGTGTGGCAAGTCTATGCCATACCATTCACTAAGTCCCTCTCTCAACTCTTGGACAGGCTCCTCTCCCACTCTCATCTCTGCTTCTTTATTTTAATAAAGAATGTATGATACATTTTTCAAAGGCCTTTATAGTTCTTTCATTTGATTTTTGTGAAATGTTTTGTCATATAGGTACAGGTTGTGTATTTAATGGCAAGAAGAAGTTTAGAGAGACTAAGTGGTTTAGCCAATGATACAGAGCTGAGTAGTGCCATAGCCATGGTGTCTTCATACCAAGCCATGTGCTTTATCCATTGGGCCAAGCTTTCTCTTTGAGCTGTGCCCATAGACCAGGTGGGTAGTCATGGGCAGGCCACATATATGTGTCTGTGCTAGGGTAGATGGTGAAATCCTGACCCCCTGGGTTGACACTGACTCAGGGACAGACTTGGGTGTGAAAATCCTCTCCATGCTGCACTTGGCCTTCTGTGAGGGTGTGAAGTGAAGTGATTTGTCCACTGTGATGAGGGTAGCCTGGCCTCTTCTGGGAGTCTAGGTCTCAGGAAAACAACATTGTTCTTGAAGAACCCCTGATAGGGGGAAAACTGCCGTGTCCTGCAGGAAGATCTGTCTGAAGTAGGGCTGGGGGAAGGATGACACACAGGACGCAAACTCAGGGTTCATTAGGGAGCCAGCTTTCTTTTGAGATAGTTTGATCTCTGGCAAGCATTTTGTCTTTCTGGCCCTTTCACACTTAACCTGTGTTTTAAGGAGGAGGGGCTGTGTTGAGGAGTTGGGAGGTGATAGGGCAGAATCCCACAGCTCTTGTCTCATGTTGTTGGAAACTGGGGACACGTGTGCAACCTAGGCTTTAGAACAAAGAGTACTGTGAAAAGGCTGGGCCTGCCTAGGGTGGGGCAGGCCAGCAGGAGGAAGTGGCCCCTTTGTAAGGAACGCTGTGGCCAGGGGAGCCAGGAGCCCGCAGTGGGAAGGTTTGTGGTAGGAACTGAAAGTGGCCTGGAGTGGAGCGCTGGTGGTCTGGCATTGAGAGTTGGTGAGTCAGCATTAGGCAGGATGGGCACCTTGTCCTTGGCTTTGTCCTGGGCACCCTTGCTCTTTACGGCTTGGATAGATACCCAGCAGGTCTGCTTATCCAATTTGTAGCTGACACAAAGCCAGCGGGGATTTGCAGTGGATGGGCTCAAGGCAGGGTCATATTCAGAGAGATTGCAGTAGATGAGGATGAAGAGAAATGTACACAGAATTGTGAGGGACCAGGGAGACTTGGTCTGGCCCAAGGTTAGTTCTGGGGGGTGTGATGATCAGTGTAGGTGACTGAAAAAGCATAACCACACTGCTAGAGGTGTGCTGGCATGGTAAGGGAGGGAGCAGCTCCGTTGTCAGGTCTGGCTTCACCAGGTGCATCAAGTTTGGTTCTGGGAGTCGTGTATGAAGAGAGCATCAGAGGAGAGTGAACACTTGAGAGTAGAAGGGACCTGCCCTCAAGAAGGGGGCACAGTGGGACTGTGTGACCCAGAGGCTGGGTACGAGGAATAGAATTGTCTGGGGGATCTCCTGACCTGCATCAGGCACTAGAATGTTCTCTGAAGCTCTAGAGGTGTTACTGGATACATGCCTTGTGCCTCTATTCATCTTCTCAGGGCCTCTAGGACTGCTTGGTTCCACTCTGATTCATCCCAGACCACCAGCTCAGCTGAGCTCCCAAGGGCAGGCAGGACTGAGCCTTAGCTGACATTTCATACACTTAGGCACTTAGGATATTTCTTGGTGGTTAAAGGTCAGAGGTGGGCTGAGAGGAGAGCCCAGGAAAGGCAGGTGTTAGACTAAAGTCTCCAGGGCCGACTTCTCCCCTTTGGCCTCTCCTAGGACCGAGAGGAACGGAAGCTGCTGCTGGACCCTAGCAGCCCCCCTACCAAAGCCCTCAATGGAGCCGAGCCCAACTACCACAGCCTGCCTCCCACTCGCACAGATGAGCAGGCCTTGCTCTCCTCCATTCTTGCTAAGACAGCCAGGTGAGCACCACAGGCCCAAGCCTGGGCAGAGCTTCACCATCCATGTTAAAGGATGGGATAGAGGAACTGTGTGGCCCAGGACATGGGGGATGGGCAAGGTCAGTGGCTAGAGGTGCCTCTGGGTCTAGCCCTGCTCCACTGGGCAGGCAGGAATACTGGTGTCAGATAGCCCTGGAGTCGGCACTTGGCAGTGAATCCTGTGTGTCCCTCTTGAAGCACCTGTCATGTTCCCTCTGCCTCCTCTCCCCAAAGCAACATCATTGACGTGTCTGCCGCGGACTCCCAGGGCATGGAGCAGCATGAGTACATGGACCGGGCAAGGCAGTACAGGTGAGGCCCGGCCAGCTTCGGTGGCCCCCACTCAGGCTACTTGGGCTCCTCCCTGCCCCTCCACCCCTTACCCAGCTTTGGAGCCTGAACCCCAGTCCAGGCTTCTTGTTTGGGTGCAGCGCATGAGACTGACAGCAAATCTCTGGTACCACACAGATGTTCATGTCAGCCCTGTTTGCCCCTTGGCCCGCAGGGATGCGGAGGCAGAGGGAGGTGGGCCTGGAGCAAGTCGTGGTGAGCGGAGGTGCCCGTCACCCTTCTTCTCTGGCCTGAAGGAACAAGGCTTGCCTGGGCTGGGCTGGGCTGGGCTGGGCTGGGCAGAGCAGACTGGTCTGACTGCCCACTCCCATCCATCCTCTTGGCCAGCACCCGCTTGGCTGTGCTAAGCAGCAGCCTGACCCACTGGAAGAAGCTGCCGCCGCTGCCATCTCTTACCAGCCAGCCCCACCAAGTGCTGGCCAGCGAGCCTGTCCCCTTCTCCGACTTGCAGCAGGTGAGCCGCCCCTGGGCCCGCCCCTGCCTACCCTTCCCTCCAGGCCCAGGCTGTGGCAGAGGGGTCACCTTCTCTGTCTCAGAGGCAGTAGGGAAGTGGAGTTAGGGAGCCTGGTAGCTCGAGTGCCCAACTCACTCTCACCTTTTGTACTTTGTATATTCTTGTTTATACCCTTATTTTCTTCCCCCCCCTTTGTTTTTTGCTGTCTGTCCCATCCCCCACCATCCCCTCCTCTCTCGCCAATCTCCCTTCTCACTGCCTCTCTCTGTTCGTCTCGTCCCTGGCCCCTCTGTCCCAGGTCTCCAGGATAGCTGCTTATGCCTACAGTGCACTTTCTCAGATCCGAGTGGACGCAAAAGAGGAGCTGGTTGTACAGTTCGGGATCCCGTGAAGAGAGGGATCCTTGGACAGCTCTTCTCTTCTCTCCACCCCATCTCCACCCTGCCTCCCCTGGCCCCCAGCCTTACTGCGGCTCTCACAGCACCCTGACCTGCTACTAATCACAGAGAAGAGTGTGGAGGAGGAGAAGAGTGAGGCCGGAAGCCTCAGCACTTGAGGACGGAGCAAGGGAGGGCAGAACCATTTGGGACTGGCGTTCAAAGCCCTGGCCAGGGATGGGGTGGGGATCAAAAGGTTAGGGCCTAGTAGGTCTTCACTGTCACTGGGAAGGTGGAGGTACCACTGTGAGGGTGATCCCTAGGGGGCCTGTGGGGGCCCTCTTCCCACCCTTTCTCTTGGCCTCACTCCTTTCCCCCCTCCCTGACTTGGTGCTCACATGCACCTCATGAGGGTTTATGACCAGGGTCTGGACGAGCTTGAATTTGAATGAATTGAGTTTGTATTTCTAGCACCCTGGGTTTTTACATGTTTGGGGTTTTGGGGTTTTGTTTTGGTTTGTCGCCCTCGATAAAGGAAGTGTATTCATCTGTGTGCTGGTTGCAGCCCCTCTGTCCTGCCCACCACCCTAGTACTTCTTGTCTGTGAGCAGCGAGATGGGGCGGGGGCCACATCTTCTAGGGCCATTGAGAGGAATCTAGGAGATAAGGGTTCAGAGTTCCCAGGTCTTAGCTGGAACTTGGCCTGGGCTAACCTCAGATTGGATAAGACTGCTTGTCCCTTCTCCCGTGAATACTGTCCAAACTGAACAAACTGGAATCCAAGGCAGCTGTCACTGTTGGGGGCCCTGCTTCAGGTGCAGTGGAATTACCAACAAGCCCAGGGTTGAGGGGTAAAGGCAGACCAAGGATACTTGATACGGAGCCAGCAAGCCACTGTTTTCAAGCAGAAGATTCTATTTATCTGATGAAATCTCAAGCAGAACACCAGCATGTAAAACAGAGTGGAGCTACTCTGATCTGATTGAAGTGGGGGGTCTAGCATCTTCTCTGAGGTGTACCCACAGAAACTTGTGCTCTGTGAAGCAGCTCCAACCTCGGGTTATCTGAATTGAAGAGTTTTTTAAAAAGGGGCCCAGAGAGATAAGGTAAGTTTCTCAACACCATACAGTAAACCAGGTCAAAAGGTCTATGTCCCAGGCCAAAAGGCCTTTCCCTCCACTGCCTCCCTCCACTGGCAAAGTAAGACCGGAACTACTGACCATTTCCTGAGGCAGAGGACATTTGTACATGGCACAGGTGACTTCACATCTGCTCAACTGCTCAAATCGTTTATTGTTAAACCAAACTGACTGTCTTCGGCCTTTAGGACTGCTGGGGCCCTGGGAACCTCAGAGTGCATTCTGCTTGATCCGGACCTTCTTGGGCTTGATGTTCATGCGTTTCCACACTTCTGCTGTGGCACGGTCTGCTTTGGTGACCCCACTGAAGTCGAATGTGGTGATACGGGGCAGGGTGCACAGCACATATTGCCTGTGGGGAAGACTTGGGCTGGGGGCCAACCCCCCACCAGAACCTCCTTCTCCCTCCACCAGTTGCTGCTCTCTCCCCTAACTGCAAGGAATGGAGGGACCAAAGGATAATTTGGGGGGAGACAGAGTCTCCCCTGATGGATAGTAAGACATGCCAAAAGGTCTCCACTCCCTTCTCTGCCCCAGCACGGCAGAACACTGGTGTTGGATTTCTTCCCTCCCCACCTCCTTGCCCTCAGGGGAGCTGTTTCGGGGTCAGGGCACTCACCTATACCCCTTCTCTTCCTCTATGGGATTCCCGTGGAGTGTCAGGCTCCGGAGCCGTGGGAGGACAGCCAGCTTGTTCACCTCTCCTAGGCGCTGGATGCTGTTGCCATGGAGATAGAGTACACTGAGGTTGAAGAAAGTTGTCAGGACCTGTTGGGGAAGGAAACCGAAAGCCAGGATGGGCAGGGCCCTGGATTGGTGCTCAGGACTGACTGATGGGCAAAGAAGGAAGAGTCTGGGAAACAACTTGCTTTCCAGTCTGCCACCCCCCTGCAGCCATTCTGGATAACTCTGACCTACTTATTGTTTAACTCTGAATGGGTACAGGGGTATCATGTTGACACAGAACTGTGGTCTGAGGGGCAGGAGGTATGGACCTGCAGCCTAGCACAGCCACTGACTTCTCAGGTGACTAGGCACTCCTGCTCCCCCCGTGCCTCAATTGCCCCTACACTGAAGACCTTTTTAGCATTGGAGATCTAAGATTCTTTCACAACAGGGGACAGGGATAGCATCTCGCTAGGTACAGAAGAGAAGCTTTCAAAATTGCAATTACAAAATTAAAATCTACAACCCAGGGAATCATTTCCAGCTCATGCTCTAGCTGCTTTTTCCCTCTGGTAGGGATCCTGGACAAGAAAAGGTCAATGTGTTTATTTCTTAAAACTTGAGTCTGAGTTCATGGAAATTAAGTGCTGTACTTGATCTACCTCTTCCACAGAAAAAAACTGCACAAGGCACAGTGGGTGCCTGATAACAAAAGCTGTTGTGTTATTGCGGCCTGCTACATGCCATTTGGCTTTCATAATTCTCATTTAATCCTCACAAAACCTTTATGTTTTGTGGGAGCACATGCTCCTCATTTTTTCAGACAGGGAGGCTGAGATTTTGAAAGGTGGGGTATCTTGCCCAAAGTCCCACAGTAAGAGACAAACCTAGGATTTGAACCTACGTCTGCAGAGCCCCCAGCCATGTACTTAGACAGCAGCCTGCTGCTGCACTACTTCCTGAAAGACATGTGGGAGATGGAGAGGCTGGGGGCTGGACAAGGTGGTGTCGGGCCCACCCTGACTAGATGATCAGTACTGGGGACTCACAGGGTCGATGGAAGTCAGGTCGTTGAAGGACAGGTCGATCCAGGCCAGGTTCTCTGGATGCTCCAGAAGCAGTGAAACCACATGACTAAAGTCTCTCAGGTCATTGAGGACATTGTTGTTCAGCCACAGGGACTGGGTCAGTGACTTCCCTGACTTTGAGTGCCTTAACGGT
This sequence comes from Lontra canadensis, assembly GCF_010015895.1. Lineage (NCBI taxonomy): Eukaryota > Metazoa > Chordata > Mammalia > Carnivora > Mustelidae > Lontra > Lontra canadensis. Next base: position 26,205,056 of record NW_022631001.1, read on the forward strand.
CGTAGCCCTGTCCGTGGCTCCTCGCTCATCAGGTCTGTGGGGACAGTGAGATATGGGTTATTGTCTCTGCTTTTCTGCCTTAGGGGTGGGAAGGAACAGAGCTGGGAGGATTTACAGCCTGTGCTAGAGCTGGGGGTGCTGGCAGGACCATAGCCTCATGCTTGAGTCTAGTATCACTCCCACAGGCCCCAGGAGTCCAAGTAAACTTGGACTAAGGGTCAAAGACTTGCCATCCCAAATTCTTGGTTTGCATCCCATGGTCCTCTCATGTCTCTCCTATCATTGGGTCCTCTATATGCCACCCCTTTTGGGGGTGTGGGAGGCAAAATCATTCCCACTTTATGGAAACTAAGAACTATAATTGTCAGACTTGACCAAGATGATTATAGCACAAAATCTAGAATTATCCACTGGTAGAGCCTAGAGCATTCACTTCAGTACGACACCCTCTGATGTCCCTCTCTCGCATTACTGCTGGGCAACTGTGTATGTGCCAGATACTGGATGTATAGTGGTAAACAAAGTGGGAGATGGTCTGTGCCAAGTTCTGGATGAGTAACAGTGTAGGGATGAGGCAGATTTTGTGACTTGGAGGAGCTCATATAGGCAGGATGAAAACAAACTGGCAATGTGATAGTGACGGAATCATAAAGAAGGACTCCTAGTCTGGGAACTCAGGGAAATCGAAACCTAAGATCGAGTTCAGTGGATTAGGAGACTTAACCAGGCAAAGGGTGGAAAGGGTGAGAGTGGCACCCAAGCAGAGGCACAGAGGTGGGAAAGGGCGTGTATGCACGTACTGCGCAAGGTGGGACACAGAGCGAAAAGCCAAGGAGGCTTGAACGCCAGGCAGAATAGTTTGGACTTTATTCTGTAGGTGATGGGAAGCCATTGGAGGGTTAAAGCAAAGGGTGATCCAAATCTTTCATTGCAAAAAGATCATTCTGAAGCTTTAGTGTGGAGATGGATTAAAGGGAGTGGGTGGGACTGGAAGACCAGTGTGGCTCTTTTTGGTCATCCAGGCAAGAGATGAGAGGGAGAGAATCAGCATGACTTCATGGTTGACTGGATGTAAGGGTAAAGAATAATCAAGGGCGGTGCCCGGTTTCTTATTTAGGGGACTGATAAGGAATTAGAAAAAGACAAACTAAGGTTGAAAAGGTGAGAAGTTTAAAAAAAAAAAAGAGTTCAGCCTTGGCCTTGGTGTATATCTGAGGCTTCTGTAACAAAGAGGTGCAGAAGCCAAGCAGGCTGTTGGGTACGAAGGTCTGAAGCTCCGGAGATGGACGAGAATCAGTATAGAAGGTGTAAAAGTTAGAGAAATAGAGGGGATTCTATACGGAGAGTGAGGGTAGAGAGGAGGGACAAGGAGGAGGAGGCGTCTATTAAATAATGATGAGTAATGAGGGAAGGACAGGGAGGGAGAACCACAAGAAAATACTTTTTACAGATGCTCAGGGAGTTCATAGTTTATAAGAGTGAATTTAAAGGAGATAAGGACTGAAAAGTAATTTTGGCAACTCAAGCCCTTGGTGATCCTGGTGAAGGCTGTTACAATGAAATCACAAGGGCCTGGGGCCAGAAGCTACATTGGACTGAGTTCAAGAGTAAACAGGTTAAGGAAATCTAAGCAAGTAGTGTAAACAACACCGTCAGAAAGTTTGGCCCTCGTCAGAAAGTTCGGCCGAGGAGAGAGAATAAGGAAAACATGGATGTTATAAACCATCTGTGTAGATCCCCCCCCACCCTTTCTGACAAATGAGGTCCCGAGAAAGGCTGGGTCCTGCCCAGACTCATAGTGGCAGAGTCAGAACCAGATACTGGCTATGGCTGAGGGGACTATATATTTCCTCTTGCCCCAAGTCTCTCATTACTTGTCTAAAGCTGCATCCGGGGAAGAAAGTATTGGATTTGCTGAAGCTGGCTGGCTGTCTTTCACTCCCCTGAGCTCTTACTGGACACACTTCCTTCTACCTCCACCCAGTAGTCACTTCCTCTCCTCAGCTGCAGGTCAGCCAGCATCCACCAGATGGCTCTCTGCCTTAGTGCTGGAGTTAGCAGGAGCCACAGTCGCGGCCTGAGGTTGGGGGGAGGTGGCAGAAAGGCACTGGAGCACAGTACTCCAGCTCGTGAATGAGCTCCTAATCCTGCCTCCGGCCCCAGCATATCCTGAGAACTCCCAATGAAACGACACAGCTGAATAAAAGGGTTAAAATAAATCCACATATAGATTAGCATCCAGCCTGATGAGGCAATAGCTTGAGGAATGCCACTCAGCATGGGCGGCTCTCCAGCTCAGAAGTAGCCACTGGTGGGACTGTGTTGCCGAAAACTTAAGCTCCCATCTGGGCTGTCAGTATCAAGAGTGGAATGGGGTATCCCACTGCTACAGGATTCTGTTCCCTTCAGATTCCACCAGGGCACTGCATTGCTTAAGGATCTGTTGAAGCTGCCTAGTTCAGAGTAGGCCAAGGCAGGTCTGGAAAATGGAGCACAGATATCAGTGCCCAAAGAACTAGGGAGTGCCTAGCTCCAGGCACACCAGGAAAGCATGATTCTGTCTTCTATTTCTGAAGGGTTGCCACAAGACTTTTCCATGTTTCCCTAGAGGGTGGGAGTTAGTTTGATAACTTCCTCACATCATCCCTCACCCCATAATGGAAGGGGTTGGTAAGTATCTCATGGCAGACTCTCTTAATACTGTAGGTTGGTGAGAAGTCAGAGGTCTATGGGTTGGATGTGGTCTAAAGTCCCCAGCATTTCAGAATCTATAATCCATCTACTGATTACTTTAGCAAATAGTCTATCAAGTAGTCCCAGATTCTTTCCACAAGCTCCAGGGAACCTGAGGGGACTGGCCTTTTGTGGGCTGGATATGCTTCTCCTGTTTCCCTCCTTACAAGACACAGCAAGGAACCTGGCAGGTGTGTATACATGTGTGCTTACTAAATAGTAGATGCTCAGTAAATATTTAACCATTGAATGAAGGAGCCGACATCTGTATGGCCCGTGGTTTGTGCTGTGGAGTTACCCGTGTGTAGTGGATGTTTTCTCCCCTCATTTTGAAGGTTCCACAGAGTGCAAAGCAATGCAAAGCTCTATTTCCCCACTTAGAGCTGGGAATGCCCAGGGTAGGCAGGAGCCATACTTCATCACCTGCCACCTCAGCTATCTCATACAGGACCATCACAGCTAAAACCCTTGTGAATCACAGACTACGTCAGAAGTGATGCTGTGCACAATAAATAAAGATCACAGTGGGTCGGTGTGTGCTCCTGAGAGAATATGAGTTACCACTGTGGCTGGTGCAAACCCAGTAGTATCCCAAGCTCAAGCCAGGGCTCGTACCTCCTGGATAACTATTTGCCTTCTTCCTGAGCTTAAAAGTAGGCCCCAGTTGCCTGTGAGAGAAAACCGAAGCCAGATCTGGGTCTAGGATATGTGGGTGCCAGCATGGGTTCTGTGAGAGCAGATGTACAGTGCATTTCTGAGAAGCCAGAAAGCCAGATAGCAAAAGCCAGGGACAGAACTTCCTTGGGAAGAAGCATCTTCCTCTGAGAATAGGATACTGCTAAGAGCCTCCCTGAGCCACCTATTTCCAAAGAAACTCAATAATAAAATGGGCAGTGCTGGAAGCTGCAATAATTGTGGGTGATGATGGAATAAGCTTGGGTAGGCCTGGGATAAGCATAAGGTGTTTACTAATAAATATTTAAACTGGAAACATGCCAGTTGTTAATAATGAGACCCTGCATGTTTTACCAGTGATCAGAATAGGCTTGTGTCCTCAGAGGAGATAGGATTCTGCCTGTGTTTTCATCCATTTCTTCCTCTCTTCAGGTAAAGACAGGAGAATAAAACCATTGGCTGATAAACTGGTTTCCCACTATTCTTCCACCCGACTTTACTGCTGTAGCGGGGATTCTTTTGAAGGTGATCAGTTACCCCTTCCACTCCTGCCACCTCCTTACCCCCTACTCCTCTCAAAAACGTCAAAAAAATCTGCAAGCACACAGGAAGACTCTTTTAGGCTCTTAAGTAAAAGACTGATCTCTCCCTAGGGACCATACGCAGCCTGTTGCCATGGTGAGTGGAGTGCTGTGCTCTGTGGGCTGACCTTGGATCACGTGGATGCTTCGGAAGGAGTAGTCAAGAGGGGGCTCTTGCACCGAAGTGTTCATATAGTCCTGTCTGCTCATAGCTCAGGCCATCATTTGTCAGGTGTAAGCACTGGCCCTGGGAGTCCGGGTTCAGCCTGGGGGTGATAAGAAGGACTGGTATTCCAGGTACAAGGGGCTTAGGCTTCCAGGTATCCCCAGAGCCCTGCACCCTTGCTTTCTGCCCTCCACCACCCCAGGCTTGCCTGGCTGCATTTCTATTTTAAAATAGTAATCACCATTCCTTGCATTTGTAGGGCACTTCCTACTTCTCAGAACACCTTTACATCCCTTAGAGCTTATTGATAGTTGTAACACCCATTTCTGCTTTCCACACGAAGAAACTGAGACCCCAGGGTGAAAGCACTTGCCCAGAGTTAAGCCAGTGAGTCAGTGTGGACTGCAATCATACACTCCTGAATCCTACTCTGAGGCCCTTTGTGCTACTCCACAGTAGTTACCATGGAGGCTGTCTTGGTACCTACACTCAGTGACATCAACTGGGCTATTCTATTGCTTAACAAACCCCGGAGGGCCTGCATTGGACCTGGTGTCTGACAGCCCTTTGCCAGTCCGACCCAGCTGGGGATTTGCTACCTTCTCTGATCAGCTTGTCTGTCAACCCCACTTCTCCATCCAAAGACCCTACTTTCGGCCACATGCCAAATGTACTCCTACGTATATAAGCACCTACACGTCAAATCAGAGTCTACCTCACTCACTCACCTGTCACCAATGCCTGAAACTCCACCATTAGGGATTCATTCCTTTGGGTTCAGGGATTGTTTTCTGTTAAAATGGAAATACCCATGAGAGGGGTGAACACAATGTTATCAATTGTCTTATCAGATCCTTTCCAATTGGTTAGCTCAAGTAAAGCTGAGAAATTTTCAAGAGGCTGGGGAAGTGAGAATACTACTCACCTGGGAAGAAGAAAGCTCAAAACACACTTTACCAAGGGGTTTTCTATGTGACAGGTACAAACAAAAGACACATAGACTGACAAGGACATGTCCCAGTCAACCTCCCCTTCCTCACTTCATCCACTGCTGTTGTCACCTTTGCTCACTACTTCACCTGGTTTCCAAAATGATTTGAGGTAGTTCGTAACAACACACTCATAAAACAGGATGATTTCTTAGAGAACAGAGCTGTCCAACTAAATATAATGAACACTGCAAATGCAAGCCACATATATAATTTTCTCACATATGTAATTTAAAATTTTCTAGTAGCTATAAAAAGAAAAGTCAAAAGATACAGGTAAAGCTTAATATATTTTATTTAACCCAATATATCCAAAATAATACTCAACATATAATTGCTATTAACAATGGAGATATTTTACAGAAGCTACCTGGCAAGTGCACAACAGCCGCAGGTGACTAGTGGCTACCAGACTGACAGGGCAGATGTAGGAAATGGAAACCATGGAGGAGAAAGATCGGAAGGTAGATTAAAGGAAGACAAAGAGATGTACCACAGAATTAGGAACTGGCCTATGTTATCTCTGAAATTCCTGGCAGCCAAAGTAAAAAAGGAAACCTTAGGATATGGAGTTCTTAGCATTTGATTCAAAGAAGCAAATAGATTGTATGCAGAAAGTGAGATCCACACATTTTCTTAAAATGATTTCTCTTAAAAACCATGGACTTGATAGTGTATAATTCCACTTAAGTTTAATATAGTTTGACTAATTTTTGGTGATTTAACATGTACAGGAATGGAAAGTGAATGTCTTCCTCTCAAAAAGCAGTCTCAACTGTGCTTTGTGGAAGTGCTACCTTGAGTCACTTCACAGTTGAATTCTCTGTCAAATCAGGACTGGCCTGGTGGGTACAGACTTAATTAGGGAGACCAGCATCTTTTAGGTATCAAATATACAGACAGTCAACAAAGAACACAGACTTTTCTGGAAATAGAGGAACCTGGCTTGTGTTCTCCCCTAAACAGAGAAGCGCATTCCACTAGAGCACCTACAACAGTTTTGATGTCTTTGAGCAAGACTAGATACTTTTTTCAAAGTCCTGGGTTGGGACCCCAGAGTTCTGCACTACTGGACATGGATTTTAGCTTAAAATATTTAAGGACAGAATTTTACCATTAGTTTCCTTGACCATCAGAGAACCTAAATCAGTGCAGTTCCTAAGAACTTCTGACTTTGTGTCATACCAACTCCTGATGTATTTTTCTGGATGAGTTAGTATTAAAAATGCAGCCCTCAGTAGTTTAGATAAATTTGCCAGTTGGAAACGGTTGTTATTCTTCTCCATTTCAATAGTAGCCCAGGCTGTGAGCTAGCACTGTGTCTTATTCATCATCTGACACAGAACCTGGCTTACAACAGGCACTCAAGAAATGCTTGTGGGAGGAAATGAATGAGAAACTGCCAAATACAAGGCTTTCTGTTTTGCTAGTGTTGATGGTAAGCTGCTCTTTCTAACAATTGGCTCCCAGGTTCAGCTTTTTCAGTCCACACCTCATTCACAGTAAGAAACTCAATTCAATTCTGCAAACGTGTATGGAGTGCCCGCTGCCCTATGCCTGACCAGAAGGAATGAAGCCAAGATAACAAATAAGAGAACCCTGTCTGTCATGAGCACAGAAAAGTCTGCTAGGTTTCCACTAATTGTGGCAACCAGCCTGCATCCAGTTCTAAGAAACAGCTGCCTACTTAGTGAATATTCTCTTTTAATACTCAAGCCTAGTGTACCCTCTTTGATGAAGCCTGTCTTTCCAGATAAAATTGATCGTGTTCTGTGGTAGATTGATTCCCTTGATTATTCCTATTCCTGGTCTCCCTGGTATCTATTTTTTTGCCCTATAACTCTGTAGTTCTATCCACTCTGATGCTGGGCTCAGCCATGTGACTTGCTTTGGCCAGTGGGATGTTAGTAAACATGAAGCAAACAGAAAGCTTAAAGAGAGGGCTTGCCCTCTTGCTCTTTGCCTGTGCCAAGAGAAAATGGCTACCCTGCTGGAGGGATGTGACAAACATATGCAGGTGAATTATGTGCAGAGAGTTAGTGTTCCCAGCTGAGGCCATCCTAGACTAGCCAACAGCCAGCCTACAACCAATTCAAAGTTCAGGATAGTCACAGGTGCCTGCAGACACATGAATGAGCCCAGCCAAGACCAGAAGAAACATATGGCTGACTTAGAGACTTGGAAGCAGTAATACAGATCATAAGTCACTACGGTTTTTGGATGATTTGTTACACAGCAATAGCTAACTGATACATACCCCTACTGCACTTTGAATAAAGTTTTATCAGACTGTTTCCTCATCTGTAAAATGGAGACAAACCTATCCTGAGAGCCACTGTATGTCCTGCAGCAGGTGCTAGTACTAATACACTGAAGAAGTTGTATTATCTGTACTCATTTCTTTTTCCCTTTTTAAAAAAGATTTATTTATTTGAGAGAGAGCGTGCACATGTGAGTGGGGGAGGGGCAAAGGGAGAGAATATCAAGCAGACTCCCCACTAAGTGGGGAACCTGATGTGGGGTTCAGTCCCATGACCCCAAGATCAAGACCTGAACTGAAATCAAGAGTCAGACACATGACCAACTGAGCTACTTAGGCAACCAACCCCTGAATCAGATACTTAACCAACTGAGCCACTTAAGCAACCAACCCCCCTTCCTAAAGTAGGCTCTATGCCCTGTGTGGCTTGAACTCATGACTCTGATCGAAAGTCACACACTCTACTGACTGAGCCAGCCAGGTGCCCCTGTACTCATTTCTTTATAAACTACCTCCTGTTCCTTCCCTATAAGCTCAAGGCCAGGGACAGAAGTCAGAATTCTTTCTCTCTTCCTACCATTACTCTGTACTGAGCCTGGCAAAGAGTGGGTCTTCACTAAAGTCTTGATGAACAAATGGATAATAGATAAAAGAAAGAAATGAATTAGTGTCTTCAGGTGTCACATGGTATACCTGGCTGCTGGGTAGAACTGACAAAACCTTGAGGTTGCTTTGCTCACTTCAGAGCCTTGTTTGTATGCTTGTTTGTTTTTTAAAGATCTTATTTATTTGACAAAGAGATAGAAAGCACAAGGAGGCAGAGCAGCAGGCTCTCCACTGATCAGGGAGCTCGATGTGGGGCTCAATCCCAGGACCCTGGGATCATGACCTAAGCCGAACGCAAATGCTTAACTGACTGAGCCACCTAGGTGCCCCAGTGGTTGCATTTCTTTTTCTTTCTTTCTTTTTTTTTAAGATTTTATTCATTTATTTGACAGACAGAGATCACAAGTAGGCAGAGAGGCAGGCAGAGAGAGAGGAGGTAGCAGGCTCCCTGCAGAGCAGAGAGCCCGACGTGGGGCTCGATCCCAGGATCCTGGGATCATGACCTGAGATGAAGGCAGAGGCTTTAACCCACTGAGCCACCCAGGCACCCCGAATTTCTGGAGTCAGTCTTTCCCAGCTGCTGTTCTGCCTCATGCCCAGTCAGATCCTAGTGCCTTCCTCATCTGTCAAGATTGACTTGACGAATGACAAGTTTAGAGGCATACTTGTCTTGTTTTGGAATTTTTCCTTCCCAAATTGGAAATATCCTCTACTGGTTTTATTTTATTTTAAAAGTTAATATGATAGCTAAATAAAGTCAAACATAGAGAAGTACATCAAGTAGAAACTAAAAGTCTGAGTCTCTATCTGACCAAAAACATGGTTAATATTTGGAATTATAACCTCTTAGAAGGGAGATATACAAAATTGTGTATATTTTTAAATAAACATATACTATTTGTAAATGTATTGTTTAAATTCTACTTTATAACTGGGATAACGGACATAACGTGTAAATTTAGATGTACAACACACTGATATGATACATTTATACTAAATATGGTTGCCATTGTAGTGTTAGCTAACAATGTACTTTTTCTTTTTAAATTGTAGACTCATCCTTTTCTGAAAACATTTTTTTAAGATTTATTTATTTATCTGAGAGAGAGAGCATGAGCATGCCATCATGAATGGAGGGTGGGTGGAGGCAGAGGGAGAGGGAGAAGCAGATTCCCTGCTGAGCAGGGAGCCAGATGCAGGGCTTGATCCCAAGACGCTGAGATCATGACCTGAGTCGAAGGCAGATGCTTCACTGAGCACCCATGTGCCATGTGCCCCTAGACTCACCCTTTTTAATAACTGCAGAGTATTGAATAGAATTTGTGTGTATCCCACTTCATTTAGTTACGTTTAACCAGTCCCAGTTGATGAAAATTTGTTTTCAGTTTTTGAAGTTACTAACAATTGTAATTTCATTTGTTGTTAGCCTGTTTCTTCCCTCTCTTCCCTCTCTACTTACTCTCAGGTAAGTAGCAGTATGATGGCACAGGAAATTTTGAGGAATAATCAGATAAGATCTGATAGGAGTCTGAATGGCCTGGCCTAGAGAGGGTTTCTGTTTATGGGCTATAGGTGGGACAAAAATCAAAGTGTCATGAAAAGTTGGCCACATAATCTAGTGTATTCTGGGAGGTTTTATTCCCAGGTGCCACAGGGAAGTCCAAGATTCAACTTAGCTGCTGTCCTGGGGCAGTTTACTCCTTGGAACAAGTCCTTAAGCTAAACAGGCTGTAAACTCAAGTTAGTGACTTGGCTGGAAACTGGCAAACTGGGGTATGTTCCTAAGCTGTCACCGATTTGGTGTGTGGCCTTGGGCAAGTCTCTGTTCCTCTTTGGGTTTCAGTTTTCCAATCTGTAAAATGGGGATAAATATCCTTGACTCAAAACTCAAAAGAGAGACTGAATGTGAATGTGCTGGGTAAGTTGCCTAATATAATCTGTCATGAAGACTGTAAAAGGAATCAGACTCTAACCACAGAGCTAGGAGAAGCAGACCATAGGGGAGGTGTAGGGAGAAGAAGTAATTTAGGGACAGGACCCCTAACGCGTGTGTGTGGGCAGATGCTGCTGACCCTGAGGAGGAAGCTGTACCCTGGGATCTTCCTGACTGTAAGGAAAGAGACAAGTCAAGCCTCACAAATCTCCAGTATTAGGGCGTGCGATTTACTCTAATTCTACTTCCATGTCTTGAAGAGGTCTCAGTTCATCATCACAGGAAAAACCAACCCATTTTCTGAGGGTATTTCTGATCTTCCACTGTCAGGGATTTGAGGCATCCGTATTAGGGGGTCCCAGGTTTGTGACAGGAAATGTTCTTAAGCGCCCCCAAATCCGTGTGGGTATGTATCTCGTTCCCCTTCCCTCCCCTGGTCCATTCCGTATGGATGTCGTGTCTTGTTCATTGTGAAAGGGGGTAAGGGGTGTGTGCGGGGGGTTTCTCAGGTCCCCGAAAAGGAAATTCCTTAATCTCTCCAGAAAGCGAATGGTTCCCTAGAACGACTTTCCTTGTTTTCCCGCCCGACTCACCCGCAGTTGCTTTCCCTCCAGCCTCGGCGTCCCACTACCTCAGCGCCAACTCCATGGTAACTACCCTCACCACCGAATCCCGGCCACACTCCGTAAGTGCTGCGGCTATGCCTACCGGGAGCTGTAGTTCGCTAGGGGCGGGGCTCCAAAGCCGCGGGACGTGCTGGGATTTGTAGTTTTCTTTTCTCTCAAGTCCCGGCCCGGGTCCGGAAATAGCGACGCCCGTTCTCTCTTCCCAGTGGTCCTCACACTTCCTTTTCCCGGGTCCTGAAGCGTGCCCTTGCGTGAGACTCCTGACGACCGGGGCCAATCAGAGGGTGGCGCGAGGGGGCGGGGCCATAGTTTAAACTAATTGTGCGCTCACAGCGCTGGCGCGAGCCCGCGACAAACCCGATCCTGTGGAAGCGTGAGGCGGAGCGGGAGCGCGCGGCCAGGTAACCGGCGCGGGCCTGCGGCTGGCGTTCAGTCCGGGCGCCCGCAGGTATGCCGGGGCCTAAAGGGGGTGCTGGAGAGGCGGGTGCGAGCGGAAGGCCTCCTTCATAACCTACTCTGACTGGGGAGAATCTATCGGGGGTAAGGTTTGTGAGGAGGGGTCATGTCCGGTGTGGGGGAGGTGCCGGCGTGCCTAGGGGGAGGGTCTGTTTGGGGGCGTGTCTGTGGAATTCTGTCTACCACCCGGGCGCGGGGAGGGAAGGGGGCGGCTAGTGCGTGTTCGTGAAATGCTTGTGACCCAGAGGTCCCAGGGAAGTCTCCGCCTATTGTTAACAATAGCAGTAGTAATACTAGTAGTAAACGTAGCACCCGCTACGTTTCAGGCATTGTACCACACCCTTGACGTGGATCATTTTTTAAAATTCCTAATTGTCCTATTATCCTTTATTCCAGATAGGGAAGCGGAGGTATTTTATAATGTTTACTTGGTGAGGATTACTTAGCTAGTGCATGGTTGGGTTAAATAAGGAGTGGGGGTTAAGGGGTGCGCGTTTTCTTGGACGGGTCACCTGATTTATTTTGAGCCTCGCTTCGCATACGTTAACAATAACTTACCTGCCTTACCTACTTTTTGGGGTGTTTCTGAGGGTCAAATCAGTTAAGTTGTTTCATGGAAGCATCTTGGAGTGTACAAATACATGACTGTAAGTTACTGTGTGAAGGTTGTGGGTGGGAAAGAGCGTAACTGGCTTCATGCTGCCTCCTCTGGGTGTCCTCTCTTGCTTACGCCCCAGGGGAGTGCTGCTCATCTGGTATGGGAAGAGTGTCTGCATGTTTGTCCTTCTAGATAGACAGTGTCTTTTGTCCCCTATCCTGACGCCTAGGTAGGTATGAGTGAAACATGTCCTGGCTCTTAATGTATGCTTTGAAATGAATGAGCTTTCATGGACTGAAAAGAAATAGGAGCCCATCTCCATTTAATGGCTTTTGAACCTCTGTATTCTATCTTTTTGCCTGGAATGGAACTGCCTTCTAAAACTGTGAGAGTTACTCCCTTTAATCCGTGTTTCCCTCTCTCTAGTGTCTGTTTCCTGGTCCCATATTTCCAAAGTTCTTGAAACTGTTACTCTATGATGGGCAGAAACCTTGATGATAAGGGGATTAGGGCTACCTTGTGAAGATCTTTACTGCTGTGAATATATGGGAGCCCAGAGGGAACATTCAGACCAAGTGAGGTAGCAGCATTCCATCAGCAGGGATGAGTATGTGTTCCCTCCCTCTCTGTTCCTGAATGGTTCTCCTTGTAGAGGAAGAAGCACATAATTCTATGTAAAAGCTTCCAAAGTACTCTTTTCTTGGCCCAAGTTCAAGCAAATGATGACTAATGATGCTCCCCCAAAGCTAGGAGATCTTACCTGAAAGCTCATATAAAAACATTTCTATTTAGAATATTCTCTTTTATTTATGGAATATGAGAGTGAGAAGAATGCCTTGAACTAGTGGTTGAGTTCTAGGACTGTTAGGATGGTGAAAAGCCCTGCCACAGGTGGCTAAACAGGGCTGATTGGAGAATATGTTGACAGCTGTGTCTGATTGATAACACCCGATGGTCAGTAAGTATGTTGGGGGTCATTTATTTCAGCCTCTTACCCACTGTTATACTGAACATATCAAAAGGTGTTGTCTGAACTCAAAATAAGCACTTCCAAAGATGGGACCACTCCCAAAGGCAGTCCATTTCAATATTGAACAATTCTAAGTAATAATAATTGTTATTGTATTCTAACAGTATTGTGTTTTGTGCTGTCAGTGATTATTTTCATTTTATCCTTCTATGCTTACTGTTTGTTTTTTCACCATTCTTTCTTGCATTTTATTCCTTTTGTGTTAAATAGATGAATATATCCTTCAGATGTTTTCTTCAGTGAGGGGTCAGTTAGTGTTAAACACTCTGTGGAAACATCTTTTTTTTTTCTCTTCAGTCTTGATAGTTTAGCTGGGTACTAAGCTTCCAATTATTTTCTCAGCACCTTGAATATGTTATTTTACTGAAATTCTGGCTTTTTGTTGTTACTTTTGAGAACTGTGCTCACAATTTAACTATCATTTTGTTGCAGGTAACCTGCATTTTTATTTTTCTCTGGTAGTTTTTAAAGTTGGTTTTTTTGTTTGTTTTGTTTTGTTTTTAATTTGACAAGAGAGAGTCAGTGAGAGAGGGAACACAAGCAGGGGGAGTGGGAGAGGGAGAAGCAGTCTTCCCTCTGAGCAGGGAGCCTGATGCAGGGCTCCATCCCAGGATCCTGGGATCATGACCTGAGCCGAAGGCAGACGCTTAATGACTGAGCCACCCAGGCGCCCCTTCTCTGGTAGTTTTAAAGATCTTATTGTTTGTGCTCTGCAGTTTCATTACATGCTGTGGATTTAATTGTATCCTACTGGGAACTTATAGTGGTTCCTCAATCTGAGATTTCATACCTTGCATAAATTTTGTAAAAAGTTGGTAGTCATTCCCTTTTTATTTATTTATTTTAAAGATTTTATTTATTTATTTGACAGATCACAAGTAGGCAGAGAGGCAGGCAGAGAGGCAGGCAGAGAGTGAGAAGGGAGGAAGCAGGTTCCCTGCTGAGCAGAGAGCCCTATTCGGGGCTCGATCCTAGGACCCTGGGATCATGACCCGAGCTGAAGGCAGAGGCTTTAACCCACTGAGCCACCCAGGCGCCCCTGGTAATTTCTTTAAATCTATCTCCTAGCCTACTAATTTACTTTTCAGCTAGAACTAATTTACTTTGTGTATGTGTGTGTGTGTGTGTGTTTAAGGGCTGGAGGGGCAGAGGGAGAGGGGGAGAGAGAATCTTAAGTAGGCTCCATGCCCAGTGCAGAGCTTGATGAGAGCTCAATCTCATGACCCTGAGATCAAGACCTGAGCTGAGAGCCAGTTAGTTGCTGAGCTGACTGAGCCACCCAGGTGCCCTGAGTTCTTATCTTCATTAGCTTTTTCATTTTTAGAAGTACTATCTAGTTCACTGTTAAATATGCTTCTTTGTTTTCCATGGTATCTTGTTTTTATCTCATGTTTTCAACTCGTATATAGTAATTTTATTTTATTTATTTATTTATTTTTAAGATTTTATTTATTTATTTGACAGAAAGAGATCACAAGTAGGCAGAGAGGCAGGCAGAGAGAGAGGAGGAAGCAGGCTCCCCGCGGAGCAGAGAGCCCGATGCAGGGCTCCATCCCAGGACCCTGGGATCATGACCTGAGCCGAAGGCAGAGGCTTTAACCCACTGAGCCACCCAGGCGCCCCTCAACTCATATAATAATTTTAAATAAACTTATAGTCTCTATCATGTTTTTCTGAAGTTTTAAGGATTTGTTTTAACTGACTCTTGCCCATAATGAATATTTTCCGCAGGTAGGTAGTAGTTTTGGATTGTAAGGTCACATTCAAAGGGGCGTTGTCTGTGGTAGTCCTATGTAGCTTGGGTCGAGGTCAGTTCTACCAAGAGCAGTTTATTTTCTTTGTTTCTTTCTTTTTTTGCCAATTTTCTTTTTTTTTTTTTTAAGATTTTATTTATTTGACAGATCACAATTTTCTTTTAAGTCAACTTAGCTTAGGCATAATTTATGTACAATAAGCTATGTTTAAAGTAAAAAGTGTTTTGACAGATGTATATACCTATAAAAAGCTGCCACAATCAAAATACAGAGCTGCTCTATCACTCCCCAGAGTTTCTGTATGTTTCTTTGCAGTCCATATTTCCCTTCACCTTGGCTCAGGAACTTTTTTTTTTTTTTTTTTGAGATTTTATTTGAGAGAGAGAAGGAGTAGGGGGAGGGGCAGAAGGAGAGGAAGAAGCAGACTCCATGCTGAGCAGGGAACCCGACATGGGGCTCCATCTTGAGACTCTGGGATCCTGACCTGAGCCAAAGTCAGGTGCTTAACGAATGAGCCACCCAGGTGCCCCTCTCAGGAACTATTGTTAATTTGCATTTCCTAGAATTTCATGTAAGTTAAATCATATAGTGCATATTCTTGGGCCTAGTTTCTTTCACATAGCATAATACATATGAGATTTATCCATTTAGTTGCATACATCAGTAATTTGTGGCTTTCTGTTGCTACATAGTGTTCTGTTGTATGGTTATATCATGTAATTTTATTATTCTCTGTTGTTGGACTTTTGGTTTGTTTCCAGTTTTTAGCTATTGTGATTAAATTGCTATGAGCAATCATGTACAAATCTTTGAGCATTTGTATATTTTTTTCTTTTCAGAGTGGAATGACTGGGTTGCATGGCAGTTGTATTTAACTTTTTAAGAAATTGCCAGTTTTCCAAAGTGATGGTACCATTTTAGTAGCATGTGAGAGCTCCATTTGCTTCATATTCCCTTTTTTTTTTAAGATTGTATTTATTTAAATATTTATTGAGAGAGAGCGTGTGCGTGCACGTGATCATGCTTGAGCAGGGAGAGGGGCAAAGGGAGAGGGGAAGAAAAATCTCAAGCCGATTTAGCAAGTGCAGGGCTGGATATCACCACCCTGAGATCATGACCTGATACAGATGCTAAACTGAATGAGCCACCCAGGAGCCCCCAGCTTCATATTCTTACCCAAACTTGGTATTGTTGGCCTTTTAATATATGCTGTTCTCATGGAGGTGTAGTAGTATCTCATTGTGGTTTTAATTTGCATTTTCCTGTTAACCGATGATGGTGAACATTTTTTCACATATTTATTGGCCATTCATTGTATCTCCTGGAGAACTTTGTTATTGCTTCTGTTGGACACTCAAGGCTATTCCCAGCCTGGGACCAATGTATGTAATACAGATTTCCAGGCCACAAGCTTAGGCCACCAAACAACTATGGTTTTGAATTCCTAGGAGGGTTTTTCGTCCTACTTCACTAGGTGAGCAAGATAAGCTTCCCTATTTCCCTGTGGACAGATTTTTTTTTTCCTGGTCTTTTTATTGACTGCCTCAGCCTTAATACAAGGATATCAGTTATTCTTAGTAGGCTCAAAATCTGTCTCTTGGACAATGAGGAGGTTATAAATTCTTTACACGGCTAGCACAGCTATGCTGTCAGGTCACAGTGTTCCTGGAATTTCCCTTACTTTCTCGTGAGGTCAGTGTATCTGTGTGTCAGTTAGGATCCAAGCAGGAAAGTAGAAACCACACATAGCTATTTTAAGAGTGAACTCAGTAAATGGAATTAGTTTAAACCTTTGTGGGAGGGCTGAACAAGCAAAAGGGAATCTTAAAGTTGAGTTTGATGTAGTAACTGCATTAAACAGCTACCTCATCTAAGACAGAAACAAAGAGAGGAACAGTTGGAATCAGAGCATAGAAGTCTGAAGGGATCTGGAGGACTACGCCCTGATTCTCTGCAGACAGGGTGTTGCCTGGTGCTGCTGGTTTCTCAGGTGCTCCCGTGAAGGGCCTGGAGGAGCCAGGTTTGCTTGAGCTCTGCCCAGCTGGTGCTGTTGCCTCGGAGGGGTGCCATGAGGCTGGTTTTGGGAGTTCAGAAAGATGTGGGAAGGAACCAACTGCTGTTGTCAAGAAACAGCACGCTATAGGAAGAAGTTCCTGCTTTCCATTTTCCCTTTAGCACCTCCTATTGACAGAGCCTAACTGTGAGCCAGCTGGCAAAGGTGAAATGGGGTTGGCAGAGTCCAAGCCCCAATGTCACAGAGCAGAGTTAACAGGGTAGGTGGAGCGGAGAGACGATAACTGGCATAATCTAAAAGGACGTTTATTGTATTAACCCAACCATTTCCAGGTGTATTTAGTAGGAAGATTTTCAGGTTATCTGATTTGTCATATCAACAGTCACAGCAATAGCTACGTTCTTTTTTCTTTTTCTTTTTCTTTTTCTTTTTCTTTTTCTTTTTCTTTTTCTTTTTCTTTTTCTTTTTCTTTTTCTTTTTCTCAGTATATACTCTGAGCCAGGCACTATTCTAAGCACCTTGCATGAACTGCTTCCCAAAGTTCTTTAAGGTAAATACTACCATTATTACTGTTCCTTTAACAGGCAAATAAACTGAGCCACAAATAAGTCAAGTAATCTACTCAAAGTAATACAGTTTGTAAGTAGTGGAGTTGGTGTTCTGATCCAAGCGTTCTGGGTTCTATAACCCCCATTCATTTTATTTTATTGTTATTAATTTTTTTATTTTTTATTAACACATAATGTATTATTAGCCCCAGGGGCACAGGTCTGTGAATCGCCAGGTTTACACACTTCACTCACCATAGCACATACCTTCCCCAGTGTCCATAACCCCACCACCCTCTCCCTACCCCCCCTCTCTCCGGCAACCCTCAGTTTGTTTTGTGAGATTAAGAGTGTCTTATGGTTTGTCTCCCTCCCGATACCATATTGTTTCATTTATTCTTTTCCTACCCCCCAAACCCCCCACGCTGCATCTCCACTTCCTCATATTAGGGAGATCATATGATAGTTGTCTTTATAATCCCCATTCTTAATTTCTTTTATTTATTTATTTATTTTTTTAATTTATTTTGACAGAGAGAGATCACGAGTAGGCAGAGAAGCAGGCAGAGAGGGGGAAGCAGGCTTCCTGCTGAGCAGAGAGCCCGATGGATGCGGGGCTCCATCCCAGGACCCTGAGATCACGACCTGAGCTGAAAGCAGAGGCTTAACCCACTGAGCCACCCAGGTGCCCCCCATTCTTAATTTCTTAATTATGCTGAAAGTCTTTCCCCATGTCCAACCCAAATCTATCTTCCTATAATTTCTGCTCAGTAGTTCTGGTTTCGTCTTCTTGCAAGAGAACACAGGTTTTTTTCTCCACCTGCATGACAAGCATGCATATATTTGAAAAAAGTTTTCACGTTTTCACTGCTAAACTTCTGTAGCTTTTCCCTCACATTTGCTACAACATGACTTTTAGACCTTTCACCACAGTTGTTGTTATTCTTCACTGCATATACTCTGACTTTGCTCTTTAAAAGGTGGAGCACAGAGTTGTCACACAACCCAAGCCTGTATTGTGTTTTCTGTAGCTCTGTTACATTCACGGTTCATTGAGAGCATAACAGCCTCTCCTCCACCTCCCACTAGAGGCAGCCTGCTACCTCCCCTACCCCAAAGGCAGCCTTTTAAATATGAACTGCTGTACCAGGTCTCTACCATCTTGTACTAGTTTGGCTGATTTCTTTTACTGTGAATGCAAGTCTTTATATTTAATCTCATTAAATTGTATTGTGTTGCTTTTGGTAATGAAAGCTTGGTTACAAAGCTTGGTATGAGCTTGCTTTAGTAACGAAAGGTTGCTTTTGGTGTTGAGATCTTTGCCAGAACAAATCTAAAAATACTGTATTTTCTGTCCTTCATAGTTTATAATTCCAAAGTTGACAAGCAGGCTTTATATGTTTTCACTCTGTCTTTGGTAAAAATGCTAAAGATGGTAGGTTTGAGAAGCAAGCTCTATGTTATACCGCTACAGGCCTTCAGTTGATGGAAGTTTGGGAGGGAATAGTTTTGATTATTCTTTCTGCTAAATTAGTGGAGGAGCTATCTGGAAAGGGCAAAATCTTGGCTGTCAGTGAGAGGAAGAGAGCGTCAAGGTTAAGGGTTGGCCATTGGGCAGTCAGTCACCCTAATAAGGGACCACTAGGCAGAAGTAAAATGATCTGGTGGCTGTAGAAGGGAAAGAGAGCATATTGCACAGCATGCTCCTGGGTTGAAGCCTCTGTTAACAGCTGTGTCAGCTGCCCTTTCTGTCCTATTTAAGGGCTGATTTCTTTGAAGCCAGTGCAGGAAATGCCAGTGATTCAGCCTTGCAGATTTCTTCTGCCTTACTGCATCTGAGGACTGTTTTATATGGCGAGGAGTAAAGACTTCAGGTGTATTTATTTGACCACTTGGGTGCCTTCCTGTGACTGGCCAGAGACACTTGTTTTGCACACTGTCAAGTTTTTGGTGCCCTGTGGATGCAATGTGACCCTAGCTCTTGGTCCTTTGTATGGGTAGTAACTGTATTCTGCCCTGTAAGTGGGCTTTTGTCAAGTGTCTCTGACTGCTGGATGGCCTCAGTGAAGGGTGAGGTAATAATAGCTTTTATTACCTCCTTTTCTATCCTTCCTGTGGTGTGATGGTGTGAGTTTGAGGGAAAACTCTTGTTCCCTTAGAGTTTGCCTCTGTACCCCTTATGAACTATTGCAAAGTTGACTCTGGTTGGCTGCTGACCTCCAAAGCTCAGTTGCCTTAGGTAGTGAGCAAATAAGTAATGAGTGCTTCTTTTATCTCTCAAAGAGCTGAGTATACAAAGAAGGGTGTAATACAGTAATTTCTTCCTCACCAGCTGTTCAAACCTACAGATTCTTTATAGGAATAATAAATATTTATATACTCTTGTATAAGTTCAAATCTATAGATACTTTATAAGAAAAATATAAAAAATACACTGTTCACCTAGATTCACCAATTGTGAACACTTTGCTGCATTTGTCTCTATCCTTCATTTTCTGACACTTTTGACTATTACATGTGAACATCATGTTACTTCATTCGAAATATTTCAGCAGTGTTTCTTAAAAACAAGACTGTCTTCCACAATACAGTTAGCCCTTAGGAAATTTAATATTGATTCAGTACATTCAATGTATAGTGCTTGTTCAGACTTCACAAATTTTCCCAGTGATGTCCTTTATAGACTTTTTTCAAATCAATCTTCATTGAAGGATCATGCTTACATTTAGTTGCCATGATTTTGTCATGCCCGTTGAACAGTTCTCTAATCTCTTAATCTTAAATTTTTTTTCTATCATAGTATTGACATCCTTGAAGAATTTAGGTTATACTTTTGCGGAATATATATATTTTTTTTAACACTTTTTTTTTTAAGATTTTATTTATTTATTTGACAGAGAGAGATCACAAGTAGGCAGAAAGGCAGGCAGAGAGAGAGAGAGAGGAGGAAGCAGGCTCCCTGTTGAGCAGAGAGCCCGATGCGGGACTTGATCCCAGGACCCTGAGATCATGACCTGAGCCGAAGGCAGAGGCTTAACCCACTGAGCCACCCAGGCTCCTGCAGAATATATATTTTTTAAAGATTTTATTTATTTATTTGACAGAGAGAGAATCCAAAGCAGACTCCATGCTGAGTGCAGATCCCAATGTTGGGCTTGATCCCCCAACTTTGAGATCATGACCTGAGCCTAAACCAAGAGCCAAATGCCTAAACAACTGAGCCACTCAGGTGCCCCCAGAATATTTCTTAATTTGGATTTGTATGATTGTTTTCTCCTGATTAGATTCAGGTTAAGATTTTTAGTAGAACTATGTAGGTTAATGCAGTAGTGTGATTAGTGAATTAGAGACTAACACATGGACTCAGTATTCAGTTTTGCATGACCATATATAATTTGGCACACGATTGTGTAGTCTTTAAGCCCAACGGGAACTGAGAGAAGAGGGAACTCAGCAGGACCTGGAATAACTAGGAAGGACTTTGGCAGGAACGTGGTTAGAGTTTGAGGTAATTGGAGTATGGTTAGATAAGCTGCTATTTGGGTTTCCTATCCCACTATTAAGGTTGTATATCATGAAAATGAATTTCCTCTTCAGAGTTTTTATGTATTTTTTAAAAAGATTTTATTTATTTATTTGACACAGAGAAATAACAAGTAGGCTGAGAGGCAGGCAGAGAGAGGGGGAAGCAAGCTCCCTGCTGAGCAGAGAGCCCAATGCAGGGCTTGATCCCAGGACCCTGTGACCATGACCTGAGCTCAAGGCAGAGGCTTAAGCCTCTGAGCCACCCAGGTGCCCCTATTTATGAATTTTTTATTTTTATATGTTTTTTAATTTTTTAATTTTTTTAGATTTTATTTATTTATTTGACAGAGATCACAAGTAGGCAGAGAGGCAGGCAGAGAGAGAGGAAGAAGCAGGCTCCCTGCTGAGCAGAGAGCCCGATGCGGGGCTCGATCCCAGGACCCTGGGATTATGACCAGAGCCCAAGGTAGGGGCTTTAACCCACTGAGCCACCCAGGCGCCCCTATTTATGTATTTTTTAAAGGTTTGATTTATTTTAGAGAGCAAGATATTGAGAGTGCAAGTTAGGGGGAGGGCCAGAAGAAGAGAGGGAATCCCAAGCTGACTCCATGCTGAGGGTGGAGCCTGATGTGGGGCTCAGTCTCACGAGGGATCATGACCTGAGCCAAAATCAAGAGTCAGACATGTAACTGACTGAGCCAGCCTAGCACCCCTCCTCTTCACAGTTTTAGAGCTCTGTATCTTCTGTGGTATTTGTACTATTGGGAATCCTCATACTTTAGAGCTCTTGCTTTCGATTCAGAGATGATGCCCAGCATTTTGCCAGCTGCCTAACCTTGGGAAAGCTTCTTTACTTGCAAGCTAGAAAGAATATTAATAACCATCTAAGAGGTCATTGTAATGCTCAAGGTGAAGTATTGCATAAATATTTGAATTAAAATATTTGAATGCTTTTAGATGGGGATAACACTTGGGCTTTTGCCATATGTTCCACTGGAGAATCCATTTCTTTTACCTGTCTGACTCCTGAAGGTATTTGAACTTACCACTGCTGGATAACTGAAGGCATGGAAATGAGAGAGGCTAATGCAGAGAGAAGTGGGAAGACTGGCTTGATAAGTTCAGAGTATACACTGGAATAGTGGGAAATAGGTTGAATAAATGACTTAAGGCCATATAATGGAGGATTTAAAAAATTAAGCCAGATAATTTAGGTATGATGCTTTAGGCAGAGAGTAGGAGAAACACTTGGATATGAGCATGGTATGGAGCCTCCCGAGAAAGGACCTTTTCTGGTTTGGAGACCAGAATCCTACTAGAGCAGAGCCTTCCCAGTGCTGACCAAAGGGAGTGGGGGTGTGGTGTGCTGTGGTGTGGTTTAGTTTGGCAATCTTGCCACAGGAGGCCAGAATTTCTGCTCCAGTGACTCTTCCTGCTCTGCGACTGACTCACCCCGATGACCTAGGCTGTGTGGCTTCCCTTCCGGTTGCTGTCTGATCTCTAGAACCCTGGAGCTGCCCAGGATGATATGAGGCTGAGCTGACCAACAGTGGGTGGGATGGGAGAATGAACAAGCATTCCTGTCCCTTTGCCTCTTCCCTGGCTAGATGCTAATTCTAAGTCAGACTGCCAGGGATCTCTTATCCAGGCCTGAGGAAGCTGTCTCCGAGGAGGTAAGTTCAAGATGGTTCCTGCCCTCTCTGGTTTTTCATAGATCAGCTTTTTCCTGAATAGAAGCTTTACTACTTTTTCCCTGATTCATGTTCTTCATAGTAATGTTCTTTCAGTTACTTGAAGCACATGGCTTACTGCAGGAGGCAGGAAGAGAGGTTCAACAGACATATTTTTAATGTGTGTATTTGTGGGGTGAGGGGGGAGATGTCCAGAGGTTTTCATTGACCCCTGCTCTGAGGTAGATTATCCAGAACTCTTGTTAGCTACATACTGAACAATGGCTCATACCCTTAGGGGCGATTACAGAGAGCTATCCTGGTCTTTTTTTTTTTTTTTTTTTTGCAAGTTTTTTTTTTTTTATTTGTCAGAGAGACAAACAGCACAAGCAGGGGGAGCAGCAGGCAGAGGGAGAAGCAAGCTCCCTGCTTGCTTGGGATGTGGATCCAAGGATGTGGATCCTTGGATGTGGATCCAAGGACCCTGGGTTCATGACCTGAGCTGAAGGTGGAGGCTTAACTGACTGAGCCACCCAGGCATCCCAAGATATCCTGGTCTTAAGCCATCATTTCTCAGCTACTGGTTTCAGAACCATTGTGATATACTTGTGTGTCCCAAGTTATTTCCTTTCACTTTAAAAGACAGCAGTAAAAATAAATAAATAAAATAAAATAAAAGACAGTAGTGAGGAACACAGAAGGGGGAGGAGTATAGATTAGTATATATTTATGGATTATGCTAAAAGTTAGGGTGACTGGGTTTCTAGTCCTGACTGTTGCTAACCAGTTATGTTACCAGAGACAAATTGCCTAACCTCAGTGCACTGAGTGATCTCATACGTAAAAATGAAAAGTTTGGATTATATGATCTGGAAGATTCCTTCCAGAGTCAAAATATATGATTTTATAATGTGTGATTGTAAAGTAATACAATTAATATGTGACATATATTGCATATATCTTGTCCCCTTAGTTGTAGTTTCAGGACACTTAATATTTGTAAGTTTGTCCTGAGAGTAATTGTGTTCTCAGCCTTCGTATTTATTCTGGTGAGGCCACCAATGCTCAGAATATTTTTGGTTTCTAAGCCAATCTTTTGAATATCCTCAAAGGAACAAATCATCACTCTTGCTTAGTGGATTCAGGTTTAGGAGACAGCCAAAAGATACTGTGAGCCAAAGAGTGAAACAAGGCAGTACATTTTTTGGTGAAGAATGACATGTAAACAGTAAGACTTAATTTTTGTGTGTGTCTTCATGTGGCGTAGACCTTAAAGGCAGTTTCCAAAGGAGCGTTTTATAAATATTTTGAGTGATGGTAATATTGTTAGAATAAGTTAATAACTTCCTGCAGAGACTGTTTTGACTACAGTTTTCATTTGATTTAATAAGATTTGGAAATGTTTGTTTAAAAAGGTGTCACTTCCTTTATACTCACTGTACATTTTTGCTTGCTTCTAGGCCATGGTGACTAGATAGTGTGAGAAAATTTGCTTTTCTCATTGTAGTCCTCCCAAATCACAAATGTGATTTGAGGACCAAAAAGGATTGGAATGTGCTGCTGTAGGACACCGTAGCTGAGGGGTTGTTAGCAGTCATCTCCAGAAAACTCAGTCATAGGTTCTTCTGGCTGTAGCACCCACTGCACACCAGCATGCCAGCACTCATCGTATGGTGGGGCTCAACCAGATAGTTTGGTAGCTCGTCTTTTTGTGGGAAAAATTATATATCAAGTCACTTCTTCTTCTTTTTTTTTTTTTTGGTCAGCAGTTGGGTTTCAGAAAGGGTGAGAATGGGCAGAGGGGATAGAAAGAGGGAAAGCAGAGAGCCTATCTTGAATGCATTTGGAATAGGCTGATTGGTGTACCCCGGAATCTGTTCCTGGAAATGGTGTTCTTGTTGATGACTAGTCAGTAGAATAAGGTATTAGGCAATGTGGTCAAAAGATTATGTCACTAAGTCACTATATGGTCATTTGCAATTCTTTCTTACTCAAGGCCTTGTTTTCCTCATTTTGGTATTGAAAAAGTTACATACTAAAAGTTCTAGATCTGAAAATAGGTATGTGTAAGGAGATTTGAGGTCAGAAAGTATCTACTTGTTTTAAGTTGCTTGACTATTAGATTAGGGGGTAGGAGTGAAATTCCTTTTTAGCCCCTAAGTTGCAGTGATTTTGCTTTCTACGGGCAGTCATAGCTGAGTGATCAAACATGAAGTAGCTGTTTAATGGGAAGCAGGCACTGGGAGCTTTCTCCTGAAAAACAATCACAGGACATGCTGGTCCTGATAGAAGTCATTTGGTGGTAGGACCTTTTGTTTGAAGAAGTTGGGGGTGAATTTCATCCAAATGGACAGTGTGGATATTGTGATTTAGGAGATTTAGAGACTTTGTTCCCTGCTGTGGTTAATTTCAAGTCTTTCTTTAAAGGGATTCTTTTAATGATTGGGGCAATGAGATTCATTTAGAAAAAGCCCCAGGTAACCACAATTGGAAGTTAAATGACCAAGAGCAAAGCCAGTTGCTGGAGAGAAAGTACCCTAATCAGTTGCTTTTTGACACTTAGATCCTATAGTGACCCCAAGGAGAGAATAGGCTGCTTATTAGTGAGCTCACTAGGCCCTAGGGTGGGAGATTTGGGCTCCAAACAGAGGAGGAGGTGACCTGTAGAATCCACACCTCTTAATCTCCCTATTTCTCTTCTTTCCCTCAGTGCCCTTTAGTTTTAATTAGGATTGTGTAAACACAGTCAGTTTGCCAGTCCCCTTAAAGTGGCAGGCCCATGACATTTTCTGTTGGTCACTCATGCTAGGTAGGTGACTTTAAATTAGAGGGATTGACACTTTGGCTTCACTGGCTGCGTTACTGAAAGAATTCATTACATTAGGGCCAGTTGACATTCAGTCAGGCAACATTATTTAGCACCTACTGTGTGCAAGCTTTGTGCTAAAATGGAGCTGGTAGGTGAATGAGGGGGTTTCAGCTCTCCAGAAGCATAGTCAACTGAAACATATTTGTGACTAGCATAGACCCAAAGAGGAATGGAATAAAGTGTGTAGAGGAACAGGCAATACTGGGAACATGTAGAGGAGAGAACAGTTGTTTTTAAAATGGGAGAACAAGAAGAACTTCTGAAGAGAGAAGGCATTTGGGGCGCCTGGGTGGCTCAGTGGGTTAAGCCTCTGCCTTCGGCTCAGGTCGTGATCTCAGGATCCTGGGATCAAGCCCCGCATCGGGCTCTCTGCTCAGCGGGGAGCCTGCTTCCTCCTCTCTCTCTCTCTGCCTGCCTCTCTGCATACTTGGGGTCTCTGTCTGTCAGATAAATAAATAAAATCTTAAAAAAAAAAAAAAAAGAGAGAGAAGGCATTTGAACCAGCTTATAAAAGGTAAATTTAGGCCTTCAGTAAGTTTAAAAGAAAAAACATTTTGGTGGAGGTCACAACATGGGCAAATACACAGAGCATGTTTGGGAGAAGTATTCCTGAGACAAGATATTTTAGAGTTAGGAGCTGGAGGTAGGCTGGAAAGGAAATTTGATGGTTGGATCTTAACTATAAGTGTCATGTTAAGGGATATGGATTTTATTCTGAATGGAGTTAGCTGTTGAGTTTTATTTATTTATTAATAAATTTTTATTTTTTTATTAACATATAATGTATTATTAGCCCCAGGGGCACAGGTCTGTGAATCACCAGGTGTACACACTTTACAGCACTCACCATAGCACATACCTTCTCCAGTGTCCATAACCCAACCACCCTCTCCTTACCCACCTCCCCCTGGCAACCCTCTGATTTATTTTTTAAGTTTATATATTTTTTTAGTTATTTCTGCACCCAGCATAGTGCTCGAACTCACAACCCAGAGATCAAGAGTTATAGGCTCTTCTGACTGAGCCAGCCATACACACCCTGAATTTTTTTTTTTTTTAAGATTTTATTTATTTATTTGACAGAGATCACAAGTAGGGGGTGGGGAGCAGGCTTCCTGCTGTGCAGAGAGCCCGATGTGGGGCTCGATTCCAGGACCCTGAGATTGTGACCCGTGCCGAAGGCAGAGTCTTAACCCCTTGAGCCACCCAGGTCCCCCCCCCCCTTTTTTTAAGATTTATTTATGAGAGAGAAAGCACTGTAGTAGCTGGGGGAGGGGCAGAGGGACAGGGAGAACCAGACTTCCTGCTGAGCAGGAAGCCCTATCTGGGGCTCCATTCCAGGACCCTAGGATCATGACCCAAGCTGAAGGCAGTTGCTCAACTGACTGAGCCACCCTGTTTTGTTTTTTAACTAGGCTCCAGGCCCAGTGTCCACCCCAGTGTAAGGCTTGAACTCATGACCCTGACATCAAGACCTGAGCTGAGATCAAGAATCAGATGCTTGGGACGCCTGGGTGGCTCAGTGGTTAAAGCCTCTGCCTTCGGCTCAGGTCATGATCTCAGGTGTCTGGGATTGAGTCCCGCATCAGGCTCTCTGTTTAGCAGGGAGCCTGCCTCCTCCTCCTCTCTCTCTCTGCCTGCCTCTCTGCCTTCTTGTGATCTGTCTGTCAAATTAAAAAAAAAAAAAAAAAAATCTTAAAAAAAAAAAAAAGAATCAGATACTTAACCAACTGAGCCACCCAAGTGCTTGGCCCCCTGAATGTTTTTGATGTGAGGAATAACATGATCCAATCCATGTTACTTAGGTCTTAGTCTGGTTTCTTTCTTTAAAAAAAAAAAAAATTATTTGAGAGAGAGCACATGCTTGTGCACACTGGGGGGGAAGGGCAGAGGTAGAAAGAATATTAAGCAGACTCTGCACAAAGCTTGGGCTACTTGCAGGGCTTGATCCCATGACCCTAAGATCAGGGCCTGAGCCGAAACCAAGAGTTGGATGCTTAACTGACGGTGCCAACCAGGCACCCTGATCTGTCTTCTTTAAGTGTAAAGTCTTAGATTTAAGGGTTGAGAAGGTGGTGGTCCTGGGTCCTTAGCGTATAAGGTTTGTCAGGCATCTCAATATAATTTGATTCCTCAGTTATATTTACTAAAGCATCTCCAAAAGCAAGAAGGCAGGAAATGGTCAGCATTGTCCCTTTAGGGGGACAGCTGAGCTTTTCTACACCCCAAAGATGAAGGTTTTCTTAGGCATATATCTTGTGCAGTCTTTCTAGTGGGTTGCTTACTTTTCCTCTAATCCTATGTGTAGTCCTATACATATTTCTCAGAAAGGGTGAACTTTTGATTATACACTGGAAACCAAAAATGTTTTTTGAATCTGATTGAAAAATAGTATATATATTCATTGTAGGAAATTGGAAAAATACAGGAAAGGATAAAGAAGAAAACTAAAATTATCTATAACCCCACCATCTGGAGAAAATCACTTATTTAGTATTTCTTTTCAGTGTTCCGTACCTATACATATTTCTATTTTGCATAGCCCAAAGTCATATATTACCTATAATTTTGTATTCTGCTTCCCAGTTACCATTGTATAAATTCATATAAATTTAAAATGTCGGGGTCCCTGGGTAGCTCAGTCATTAAGTTTCTGCCTTCAGCTCAGGTTATGATCCCAGGCTCCTGGGATCGAGCCCTGCATTGGGCTCCCCGCTTGGTGGGAAGCCTGCTTCTCTCTCTCCTACTCCTCCTGCTTGTGTTCTCTCTCTCACTATCTCTCTCTCTGTGTCAAATAAATAAATAAAATCTTTTAAAAAAAATGTTGCTGAAACTATAAATACTTATAATGGCTGTATAATAGTCTATCATAGAGAATTTTTATAGTGCTTTCAGTTTTTCTATTTTAAACAGTACTGTAATAATTTTATACAAATTATAAAAGTAATATATATAAAATAACTAAGTCCCCTACACTTAACCCTTTATCCTAATGCTATTCTGCTGACATAACCATTTTTATTTTATTTTATTTTTTTAGATTTTATTTGTCAGTGGGGAGAGAGCACAAGCAGAGGGAGTGGCAGGCAGAGGGAGAAGCAGGCTCCTCACTGAGTAGTTGGATTTGGTAGTAGTAGTTGGAGTTGGATGGGGGACTCAGTCCTAGTACCCTGGGATCATGACCTGAGCTGAAGGCAGGCACCTAATCAACTGAGCCACCCAGGCATCCTGAGATAACCATTTTTATTTACTAATAGTTTTTATTATTTATTTATTTATTTATTTATTTATTGGAAAGAGAGAGAGAGAGAGATGACATGTGCATGTAAGGGGTAAGGGGCAGAGGGAGAGAGAATCTTAGGCAGACTCTGTGCTGAGCGTGGAGCCCCACACAGGACTCCGAGATTATGACTTGAGCCAGAGTCAAGAGCTGGATCCTTAACAGACCAAGCCACTGTGTGCCCCATATAAGTTTTGTTTAAGATGAGCCTCACTGTCTAAAATAGCCACTGTGAGTTGGACAACAATCTATATTAAGAAACTACTCTTTAGGGGCACCTGGGTGGCTCAGTGGGTTAAGCCTCTGCCTTCGGCTCAGGTCATGATCTCAAGGTCCTGGGATCGAGCCCTGCATCGGGCTCTCTGCTCCGTGGGGAGCCTGCTTCCCCCTCTCTCTCTGCCTGCCTCTCTGCCTACTTGTGATCTCTGTCTGTCACATAAATAAATAAAATCTTAAAAAAAAAAAGAAAGAAAGAAAGAAAGAAGCTATTCTTTAGATGTTCAGTGTAAATTGCTGTTTTGTTTAGACCCAAGTAGTAAATACTTCAGGCTTTGTAGGCTGTGTAGTTGCAGCTACAGTTGACCCTTGAACAACATGGGTTTGAACTGCATGGGTCCACTTATACAGGGATTTTTTTTTTTTTTAATTAAATACAGTACTGTAAATGTATTTTCTCTTATGATTTTCCTAGTAACATTTTCTTTAGCTTTATTGTTTGGTTACAGTATTAATACAGATAACTTACATGATAGATGTTAATCAGTTTGTTATCCGTAAGACCTCCAGTTAACAGTGGCTATTAGTGGTTAAGTTTTTGGGGTGTCAGAAGTTCTGCGTGGATTTTCAACTATATAGGATGGTGGGGGTGTTGAGCAGTTTGGCACCCCTTATATTTGCGTTATTCAAGGGTCCACTCTGTTCACCTCTGTAGGTCATAGTTTGTTGACCTTTGGATAGTGGGAAATATAGAGGAATATATTGTTGAGAAGGCCTAGCTGTTCAAAAACTATAGCATTTTTCTCAAGCTTTTTCTTTTATTTATTTATTTTAAACATTTTATTTTCTTTGTTAGAGACAGAAAGCGTGCACCAGCAGGGGTGGGGCAGAGAAGAGAGAGAAGCAGACTCCCTGCTGAGCAGAGACCCTGATGTGGGGCTCCAGCTGAAGCCAGATGGTTAACTGACTGAGCCACCCAGGCGCCCCCAAAGCTTTTTAAAGTATGAGGAATCCATTATAATCTAATATAGAAACATGTCAAAGAAATTTTTAAGTGAAAAAGGCAAGTTGCAAAACAAATCATACAATATAATTACAGGTATGTAGACCAAACACACTCACACTCTTTGTCTCTTTACTTACATACGTGTGTGTGTGTGTGTACACACACATACATGCATATACACATATATGTATCTTTCTATATACACATGTGTACGTGTGTGCGTCGTTAGGAAAAGCTACAACAAAGTTGTAACAGTGGTCACTCTGAGGAGGGGACTGCCATTGTGAATGTCAGTTAAGGTTTGGTAAATGGGGAGTTTTATATTTTACTCTATATATTTCTGTATTATAATATTTCCTAATGATACTGTATTCTTCTTCCTACTTGTTTGGATAGCTGGTGGGCCTATCTGCACTTGCTAGGGTTAGGAGTGTGACAAAGTAGGATTAATTCCACAAGCCAGCTCTGCCCACATCAGTTGAGTGGGAAGCAGCTGCTGAGACCAGAACAAGGAGCACACGTATTGGGTGGGGGTGGGGGTGTGGTATGCGCAGGTGGCTGAGAGAGGCAGCCAAGATAGGCCAATTCTCATTTACCAACAGTGAGTATCACATGTCATGTCTTGACATTCTCCAAGTTGCTTTGCCCTCCTTTATCACACTGGGCCCTGAGGAAAATTCTGTGAGCAAGTAAGGCAGAGATGATGACAAGAAAGGAAACAATCAAAACATTGGATGACTAGAAAGTGTGTGTATAGAAATTTTTTTCTTTCATTTAAAAAGAAATATGCATAAGGATATGCATTACAGCATTGTTTGAAATAGTAACAGATTGAAAATAGCCATGTCCATCAGTAGGAAAATATGTGAACACATTTTTTTATGTTCTTTATGTGGACTGTTACTCAGATTTTTTAAAGTATGAGTTAAAATTTTTTATTTAGTGACACTTGGGATTCATGATAAATTATTAAGTGAGGAAACAAGTTGCAGAGCAATGTTGAAGTGTAAACCTAGTTTTTCAAAAATGGAGAATAATAAAAAATCCTCTTAAATATAAAAATACATTTGTAGGGACGCCTGGGTGGCTCAGATGGTTGGACGACTGCTTTCAGCTCAGGTCATGATCCCGGAGTCCTGGGATTGAGTCCCGCATCGGGCTCCCAGCTCCATGGGGAGTCTGCTTCTCCCTCTGACCTTCTCCTCGCTCATGCTCTCTCTCACTGCCTCTCTCTCAAATAAATAAATAAAATCTTAAAAAAAAAAAAAACTTAAAAAAAAATACATTTGTAGTTACATTGTAGGGGGCATGAAAAAAATCTGTTAACATATCTTGTGGGAGGGCCCAGCGGGGAATGAAAATGGGCTGAGAGATTACAAATTTTGTTTTTTAATCTAATTTTGTATTGCTTCATTGATTTTAGAGAACAAGGAAATAAACGTTCAAGCAAGAGGGGAAGTCTTCTATTTTTTCATCTTAATTGATTTTTAAGAGGTGCTTTTAGTTTTTTATTGAGTTAATGAAGCAGAGAATTATGAAAGTGAAAAATAGAGTTAATATGTAAATCTTCTCCTGGGTTTAGAGGGAGGTATCTGGGTAGTAATCGCGGGAGTCAAAGAACCAACTTTGTACTTAACTTTCTGGGGTGTGAGCTTTAATTTAATAAGGTCACTTAACAACTTTTAAACAGGACTCCACTCTCTCCATCTCTTAAATCAAGAGCTTGTACCCGAGACAAGGTTCTCCAAGGTCCTTTCTAGCCCTAACACTCCAGGATCTATGATCTCACGGTTAAACTACCTTTAGAGATTAGAACATTGTATTTTGTTTATTTTTAAATGCTTTTTTGCATTGTCTTAACGTTTTAACACTCTGAAATTAGGAGGCGTTTATAATTGGTGGCGTCTTTAAATTGTCATTGGCATTTTTCACATTTTTATTGTCTCTGAAATTGAGATATCTTACTATTGTACTGATAGTATAGGATAGTTCCACTTTTCAGATGCCTTTTTTTTTTTTTTTTCATTTACTATAATCTTGGTACCTTACTGGGCTTCCTGTGCTCCTGATCCCATCAGATTCATTCACATCACCTAGTCATTATGGGTGACTTGTGGGTGAATATATTATTTGTGTATGCAAGGGTGAATAAGTGGGTGAATATATTATTTGTGCGTGCAAGGATTTTGTGCATTCTTACTTAACTGTTAGGTGCCCTATATGTACCTGCTGCTTGAGAAGTCAAGCAAATATACATATAGCCCTGAGACATCCAGCTTTCCCAAATTTTTATTAGTGTATCTTAATTTTGCCTAGTGTTTGCTTTTTTAATTAAAGTGAAACATACATACAGAAAAATGCATAAAGTAATGTAGCTTATGACTTGTCACAAAGTGAATACACCTGTGTCATTAGTGCTGTTTCAAGAAATAACCTTTACCAACATCCTGTTAGCCCTGTCCAGTCATTATCTCCCTGCTGTTTTCTTTTTTCTCCTTTTTTTTTTAAAATAAAGATTTTATTTATGTATTTGAGAGAGACAGAGACAGTCACAGAGAGCACTGAGGAGATAGAGATAAAGAGGCTCTGAGAGAAAGAGAGGCAGAGTGGGGAGGAGAGGGGAAATCAGGCTCCTCGCTGAGCAGGGAGCCCAATGCAGGACTCAAGACTTGATCCCAAGACCCCAGGATCACAACCAGAGCCGAAGGCCGACACCCAACTGACTGAGCCAACCAGGTGCCCATATTTTCTTTTTAAATACAACAAAAATGTATGTAGGGATGGTGACTCTGTTGGTTCCTAGGCGGGTGGGTGGCTCATAGTTATCTTGGGGTGAATCTGCTGGAAAGAGCTTCAGATTTGGAGCCAGAAGATCAGAGTTGCACTGTGGTCCTATTGTTTTGTAGTTGTGTGACATTAGGCAGAGTACTTTTCTGAACTTCATTCCTCTTTGATAAAATGAAAACAGTGTCTACCTTGCAGAGCTGTTGTGAGGATCATGTGAAATACTTTGTAGATGGGAAACACTGTCTGTGGTAAGAAGCCATACTCAGATGCTAGGCCTTTTTAGTGAGGGAGATAGAATCCTAAGCAGGAGATGATGTGAACCTGACATAGGAGAGAAAATGATGTTTGATCCCCACATCCATTCTCTTAACCACCTTCCTTTTAAATTGACATTGGTATGGTCACTGGCTTTCTGTTGAAATTTCCCCAAATGGAAATAATATAAAGGTCCTACAAGGGATCTCCAGAGATTTGGAATTTCACTCAGAGTCCGTCCATCAGTTCTCAGTGTGGGTGTCCCCTGGGCTGTGCAAGACAGAGGCTTTGGCAGATTAACAAATTTCAATAGCAAATGTATATGCTACCTCTTTATTAAAGACCTACTAAGCAAGCATGTTCCTACCATAGACCCTCTTCTGATTATAGTCACACTGGGTCAAAAGTGACCCAAATCTGTATCTCTAGCCCCAAATCATATTTTGCACCAGCTATGGGTTTTTCTGATTGTATGTCCAATAGGTACCTCATGTCTAAAACCAGACTTTCAAACCACCTGCCATTATGGCATGATGGTTTAGATTATGAAGTTTGGAGTGAGCTAGACCTGGGTTTGAATCTTAATTCTGCTGCTTGTTAGCCTCATGATTTTGGACAGGTTGTTCAATATCTCTTAACTTCTATGAAAGAGGGTATTAATAGCACTTGCCTGATAGGGTTGATACTAGTGCTCAATGAATGAAGTTACCATTTTTACATTCTTGTTTGTTTTTGGCACATATGATCATCTACTTATTCATGCAAGCTAGGAAGTTAGAGGTATTTCTAGAATTTTCCTTTTCTAATTCTTCACTTGAAATTGATTATCAGGGCCTGCCATAAGTAGTTCTCAAGCTATTGCTTCCTCTTTTTTAAATCACTGCTCTATTTCAGACATATATCCCTACTTGCTTGGAACAAGTAATGGTTTCGTGCTACATTCTGTAAAGCTTAATAAAATTACAGAACAGAAGAATAAACAAAAAAAGAATTAGAGAACGGACTCAAGAATCAGGTGGAGGCAGGAGGGGACAGGGCTCCAAACATCCTTCACTTCAAACCATCTACTTTTATCTGTATCTTGGGTTCTATTTGAAGATTGATCCTGAAGAGGGTTTACTTTTATTTATTTTTTTAAAAGATTTTATTCATTTGTTTGACAGAGATCACAAGTAGGCAGAGAGGCAGGCAGAGAGAGACAGGGGGAAGCAGGCTCCCCGCTGAGCAGAGAGCCCGACGTGGGGCTCCATCCCAGGGCCCTGAGACCATAACCTTAACTGAAGTCAGAGGCTCAATCCACTGAGCCACCCAGGTGCCCCCTGAAGAGGGTTTACTTTTAAAATATAATTTAACACTTTTCATTCATTTAAGAAGTGTTTATCAAGCATGTTCTATGTGTCAGGCATTGTGCTAAGTTCTAAGAATTCAATGGTGAGCACACAATCTGATTTCATGGAACATATGATACTAGGAGAAAAGTTAAAGAAATACAAAAAGGCATAATTAGAAACTATGAGAGCGGTGAAGGAAAAGACTCTGGTGCCCTGCATAGTAGGAACTTGACCTAGTATGGAACTGGGAACTAGGTGCTTAGGGTGAGTTTATATGAGGAAGTAACATTTGTTGAGCTGAGATGTGAAGGATAGGTTAAAATTAACTAGATGAAGGAGTAGAGAAAAGAAAGCTTTGGGTAGAAGGAAGAGCATGGACAACACTAAACCACATGTGGATATAACCTACTAATGAACTTTCAGCCTCTAACAGCAGCTAACATTTATTCTCTGTGCTTGGTATGGTGCTTAATGCTTTGCACATACTGTCTTGTTAAATCTTTACAATGACCCTCTGAGAAAGTACTGTTACTATTAACATTTTATAGATGGGGAGGCTGGGGACACAGAGAGGTTAAATAACCTGCTTAAGGTTGCACAGCTAGTAAGCAATAAAGATAGGATTTTATGTTTATTTTATTTTTATTTTTTTAGCTCTACATCACATTTATTAATTTATTTTTTAAAGATTTTATTTATTTATTTATCTGACAGAGAGAGAGAGAGAACACAAGCAGGGAGAGCTGCAGGCAGAGGCAGAGGGAGAAGCAGGCTCCCCACCAAGCAGGGAGCCCGATGCAGGGCTCGATCCCATGACCAAGGATCATGACCCAAGCCGAAGGCAGAGGCCTTAACCCACTGAGCCACCCAGGTGCCCCTATTTATGTTTTTATTAAAATATAATGTATTATTTGTTTCAGGGGGACAGGTCTTTGATTCAACAGTCTTACACAATTTACAGTGCTCACCATAGCAATAGCCTCCCCAATGGCCATTTTGCAAGTTCCAAGCAAGTAGGGATATATGTCTGAAATAGAGCAACCTCCCATCCCTCCGACCACCCTCCACTCCAGCAACCCTCAGTTTGTTTCCTATGATTAGGAGTCTCTTATGGTTTGTCTTCCTCTTTGGTTTCATCCCATTTCATTTTTTCCTTTCTTCCCTGATGATCCTTTACCTTCTCAAATTCCATGTATCAGCGAGATCATATAACTGTCTTTCTCTAATTGACTTATTTCACTTAGCATCCTATCCTCTAGTTCCATCCACATCATTGCAAATGGCAAGATTTCATTTTTTGATGGCTGCATAATATTCCATTGTGTATATATACACCACATCTTCTTTATCCATTCATCTGCCGATGGATATCTAGGCTCTTTCCATAGTTTGGCTATTGTGGACATTGCTGCTATAAGCAGTGGGGTGCAGGTGCCCCTTTGGATTACTACATTTGTATCTTTGGGGTAAATACCCACTAGTGCAATTGCTGGGCCATAGGGTATAGAGCCAGAATTTTAATTAGGCAGTCTAACTGCAGACCTCATGCTCTTAGCCATTGTGGTATATCGCCTTCCCCTTGTTTCTTACCATTCTAGCCTGTACGTCATACAGGCTGGAACATAGATCTGATCTATGTTCCTCCCCTTTACTCCCTCTGTTTAGAAACCTTGATTGTTTCCTATCACCTACAGGATAAAATCTGAATTCTTTAGTATGATGTAAGCGCCTTACAATTTAGTACTACTTATCCTCATCATCTGCTACACCTTCTTAAAACCGCATGCCATTGCTCAAATGTAATGAACTCTGTCTTTGTGCATGCTCTTCTCTCTGTCTGGAATGCTCTCTTTAAGAAAAAAAAAAAATTATTTGTCAGAGAGAGAGGGAGAGCACAAGCAAGGGGAGTGGCAGGCAGAGGGGGGAGAAGGCTCCCTGTTGATCAAGGAGCCCCATGTGGGACTTGATCCCAGGACTCTGGGATCACGATGTGAGCCAAAGGCAGACGCTTAACTGACTGAGCCACCCAGATGTCCCTAGAATGCTCTTTTTTTATTTTTCCTTTGGTGAATCGCTACTCCTCCCAGTCACACATTAAGTACTCAGCTTAAATGTTACTTTCTTGGTAAGGCTTTCCTAATCATCCATCCTGAGTAATCAGACCCTCACATGTCCTCCAAAACAGTAACTTCTGTGTTCCTGGTCTGAAGTCTTTTCAGCAAGGCAGGAATCCTAGGTCTTTATATTCCCACACCCCATTCATAAGAACTTTGGGTCTACCTCCATGATGCCTTTCAAGTAACACCATTCTTCTTCGGTCCTTCTGCCGCGGCACTTGCCACCTCACT
This sequence comes from Lontra canadensis, assembly GCF_010015895.1. Lineage (NCBI taxonomy): Eukaryota > Metazoa > Chordata > Mammalia > Carnivora > Mustelidae > Lontra > Lontra canadensis. Next base: position 26,241,312 of record NW_022631001.1, read on the forward strand.
CTGTTCTGCCTCTGGACTCGGTGTTGTGCCAGATTCATCTTTTGAAAAGGCACACACAAGCCATTCACCTGCTCAGGACACTGCCTTTCTGGTGTTCCTCTTACAAGTCACTGTTAGTGTCCACTAGACGGCCCAGTGTTCTCTCACCTTCCTTTTAGCACTGCCCAGGTCTATGTTCTTTGGCGTTGTATTAAGGTGAAATAAAGGTATGTTTCTTTCTCCACAGGATTGTAAGCCTGTCCAGTTCAGGTTTGAGTCTCCAACACAGTATATACAAGTGTTTATTTCATGTTTATGGTTGAATGTCGCTGGTTAAATTTCATTAATTCCAAGTTAAGATTAACCCATTTTATATGTTTTGAAGAGTTATGTTGCAAATAGGGTTTTGGTTTTTAAAAAAAAAATTTTTTTTAAAGATTTTATTTATTTATTTGAGAGAGAATGAGTGAGAGAGAGCATGAGAGAGGAGGTCAGAGGGAGAAGCAGACTCCCCAAGGAGCTGGGAGCCTGATGCGGGACTCGATCCTGGAAGTCCAGGATCATGACCTGAGCCGAAGGCAGTCATTCAACCAACTTAGCCACCCAGGTGCCCGGGTTTTGGTTTTTTAAAAGATTTGGTCCTAAAGGTCCCAAAATTGCAGTTTCAGGAAAATTGTGTGAGGAACTCTTCATACTTCTCAATGATACCAGATACATGGGCTGTTATTTTATCTAATGCTGTTAAAGTTACTTAGCATCTTTAAACATGGAGAAAATGGCATCTGCCTTGCCCACACCACAAGTTAGTTGTAGCAAAAACCCTTTGAACAAGAAGTGTATAAGTGCTTTGTACATATAAAGGACCATACTGATGACAGGTATAGGTTGTAGTTGAGGTGTGCTGGAGAGAGCACTGGATTTAGAAGATTTGAGTTCTGGCTCTGCAATCCTTTAGGTTGACCTTGAAGCAGGCATTTTCTTCTAGTCTTCTAGTCTGTAAAATTGGAACGAACATGCTTGCCTCTTCGGGTTCTTTAGGAGGGATTGAGATGTGAGAAATAGCTGGCCTTAAATTCTTGAAGTCTGTTAAAATGTTAGGTTTGTTGTCTGTTTGTTTGTTTTTTAACCACAGCCACATTAGATTAGCCACATTCCCATTTATTTTATTAGTTATATATTAATAAGTTTGGTGGTTTTTTTTTTTTTTTAAGATTTTATTTATTTGACAGAGAGAGATCACAAGTAGGCAGAGAGGCAGGCAGAGAGAGAGAGGGAGAAGCAGGTTCCCTGCTGAGCAGAGGGCCCGATGCAGGGTTTGATCCCAGAACCCTGAGATCATGACGTGAGCCGAAGGCAGAGGCTTAACCCACTGAGCCACCCAGGCGCCCCTAAGTTTGGTTTTTGAAGCAGCCTAGCATCCTATTTAGAAATCCAACTCTTATTAATATTTGTGTTTATTAATTTCTTTCAGAGGTTAAAGGCATCACAGTGTAATAGAAGTAGATTTGGAACTAGAAAGGGGATTCAGTGCTGTGTAGGAGGTAGAGACTGAAGATAAAGCAGAGGGGGTGGGGAGAGAGGGAGAGATGGGGAGGGTGAGAGAGGAGGAGAGGAAAGAGAGGTGTCATCTGAGTTTTTTAGCTACTTAAAGCCTATTTGAAAACAAACCAGATCCTGGGCAGAATCCTTATTCTCTCAAGCTTATGTTCTGAAATCACAAGTTGTCTCAAATCAGCAGACCTTGCTCGGACATATAAATAAATTTAAAATTTCCATCTCAGGCAGGAGAGAGCAAATCTTCAGCCTAGTTGTCACATGTGTTCCAGCATGAATGTGGGGTGGGTGGCTAGATGACCATTAAAGTCTCTTTCAACTTTGAGATTCTGTGATTTATTGACCAGGTATAGAAAGCTGCTTTTATTTAGGCCTTTTTTTTTTTCCATTTTTTTTCAATTTTGATTTATTTATGCTTTTAAGACCAATGTAATTATAAATTGCACTCTTCTCTGTGGCTTTTGTTTATGAAACCTTGTGAATGCCTTGAGTATAGTTCCAGTTAGCTTTCATTTTGCCCCATGCAAAGTTAGTATTACGAGTTTCCAAGAACCACCTCCTGTCGTCAGGATTAATGAAGCATCCACATGTGCCTTGCTTTGGGGATGGGACCCAGTAGGATAACAAACAAAGTGCTTGTTTCTAGGGGATTTGGTTTTTCTTTTTCCTGGAAAGGAGGAAATCCTTACTGGTGAAGTTTTGACCAGATTCTGAGGAGCTTAGTTCTATGTCAAAGATTTTTGTTGTTGTTATTGTTGAGAATGGTATCCTGGATAAAGAACCATGGGAAAATTTTGGAGGTGCTTTAGATATGATCTATCCAGTACCAATACCCTTCTTTTACTGAGACCCAAGCTAGGGCAAGTGACTTGCCTAAAGCCATAAATTTAGTAGGTGATGGCTTCAGAACTTACCTCCAGGGGCTTCCAACACCAAATCTAGGGTATTTTTTTGTTCGTTTTACCATTGGTGTGACTGTCTTTAGGAGTAGTTGCAAATCTTTACATTGAAGCTGTTCCTTCTTTGGTTCCTTTTACCTTTCTTTTACCTCATCATTGTTCTGTGTTTGTGTGCAAACATCGTGTTAGATATATTGCCTATAGGGACAGATCCGTTTACTCCTCATGACAAAGAAACAGGGTGAACAGGTTCTTAGGTGTTTTGTAGAAAGACCTTCTTGAGGGACAACTGAATAGGGCCTCTTGGATGTTATAATGAATCCTCTTTGGGTTTTGATTTGCCCTTTGCTTTTCTCCCCAGGAAGCCGCAGGCTTACCAACACTGCCTCATTACTCAGCACTACTCTCTGGAGAGGGAGGATGAGGCCTGGTAAATAAACTCGAGGTCAGGGTTCTGAAATAGCAGTCCTTCCCTCCAACCAGTAGTGTTTCCTCCAACCTTCTTTATGGCTTCTCACCCTTGAGATATGTCCACCATCCCTTCCAGTAGAAAATTCTTCTATGCTTACCTCTTCAGAGGAGTTTTGGTTTTTTAATGTTTCTAAATTACTATATCTTCAGAAAAAAATTCTTTAGTGGTTGCTTTTTAAATTAGAGCTGTTTTTTTTTTTTTCTTTTTTAAAGATTTTATTTGACACAGAGAGAGAGATCACAAGTAGGCAGAGAGGCAGGCAGAGAGAGAGGGGGAAGCAGGTTCCCGCCAAGCAGAGAGCCTGATGTGGGGCTCAATCCCAGGACCCTGAGATCATGACCTGAGCCGAAGGCAGCGGCTTTAACCCACTGAGCCACCTAGGCACCCCTGATTGTTTTGATTAAAAAGTTGATTCATGGGGTTCTGGGTGGCTCAGTTGTTAAGTGTCTTCCTTTGGCTCAGGTCATGATCCCTGGGATCCTGGGATTGAGCCCTGCGTGGGCCTCCCTGCTTGATGGATAACCTTCTCTCTCTCCCACTCCCCCTGCTTGTGTTCCCTCTTTCACTGTCTCTTGCTGTCAAATAAATTGATAAAATCTTAAAAAAAAAAAATTGATTCTTATGAGGAGGTATAGAAGTACGGGGTTTCTTTGAGCCATTGAGAATGTGCTAGCTTTTATTTATTCATTTGATGGCTGTTGAAGAGCAGTAGAGAATAATGTAGAGACCACATAGACAAGTCACTACCTATGTGACTAAGTCACTTAATTCCTGAGACTCAGATCTTCTCATCTTGAAGATACATAAAACGTATGTAGCTGAGAAGACTAGATGAGATGTTGATGTCCAGCTGGACTGCAATTTTGGCTCTAACACTTAACAGCTGTGTAGCCTTAGGCAAGTTATTTAATCTTAGTTTCCTTTTCTGTAAAATAGAGAGGAATAATCATAGTATTTGTTACTGTGTTATTGGGTTATTGGGAAGATTAAGCAAAATAAAGCAGGGAAGTGTTTAGCACAGTGCCTGCTGCATACTAAATGCTCATTAAATGTTAGCTATTAATTACAATGGTAGCAGCAACAGCAAGGATAGTCTGTAGGTATTGATGATGCTAGGATGTCAGGTGGCAGAGAAAAGACTAGAAGGCATTGCATAGGGCAGTGGATCTATAAGAGCCTTTTTCCCTGCCAGCTTTCCTAGTGAGAAGGCCTATAGGGACTGAGAGGCTCTCATTGGACCTACAGTGAGAGCTTCCCTCCTAGGCTAGTAGGCTGAGGTAGGAGGTTCAGATGGACTTAAGAAGACAGTGAGAAGACCAGTCTGGCATGGTAGAGGGTTTGGGTAAGGGCATAAATAACTCTAAAAGGTAAAACTGAGGCCAGGTCCAAACTGAGGTCAGGTCCTGGAGGCCCTTGACGGCCAGGTGAATTCTTTGTATTAGAAGCACCCCTGCCTCACAAATGGGCTCAGTTGGTTAAGCCACTGCCTTCGGCTCAGGTCATGATCCCGGAGTCCTGGGATGGAGTACTGCATAGTCTCCTTGCTCAATGGGGTATCTGCTTCTTCCTCTGACCCTCCCGCATCTCATGCTCGCTCTCTCTCTCTCTCGCTCTCTCTCGCAAATAAATAAGTAAAATCTTAATTAAAAAAAAAAAAAAAAAAGAAGCACCCTACCCTGGGCCATCTCTGTGGAAATTGCTCTTTGTTTTTCCTTTATACTTTTTAAAATGGTAATACTCATTTTTTAATGGCAATACTTGTTAAAAGCTGTAACGTTTACATTTTAATCAAAAATAGTAAAACAGGGGCGCCTGGGTGGCTCAGTGGGTTAAAGCCTCTGCCTTCGGCTCAGGTCGTGGTCTCAGGGTCCTGGGATCGAGCCCCTCATCGGGCTCTCTGCTCAGCGGGAAGCCTGCTTCCTCCTCTCTCTGCCTGCCTCTCTGCCTACTTGTGATCTCTCTCTGTCAAATAAATAAATAAAATCTTTAAAAAAAAATAGTAAAACAAACATCCATGCACAGGAGATATTACCAGACCCTTTGAAAACACCCTGTGTGCTCCACAGGCATCACCAGCTTCTATCCAACCTCTATCTCTGTGCTATTCTAAATCTTGTGTTAGTCACTTATTGTTTTCCTTCCTTCTTCTCTCCTTTCTTTCTTTTTTTTTTTTTTTAAGATTTTATTTATTTATTTGACAGACAGAGATCACAAGTTAGGCAGAGAGGCAGGCAGAGAGAGAGGAGGAGGAAGCAGGCTCCCCACTGAGCAGAGAGGCCGATATGGGGCTCGATCCCAGGACCCTGGGATCATGACCCAAGCCGAAAGCAGAGGCTTTAACCCACTGAGCCACCCAGGCGCCCCCATCTTCTCTCCTTTCTTTCTTTCTTTTTTTTTTTTTTTTAGATTTTATTTATTTGTCAGAGAGAGAGGGACAGAGAGCGAGCACAGGCAGACAGAATGGCAGGCAAAGGCAGAGGGAGAAGCAGGCTCCCCGCCGAGCAAGGAGCCGGATGTGGGACTCGATCCCAGGACGCTGGGATCATGACCTGAGCCGAAGGTAGCTGCTTAACCAACTGAGCCACCCAGGCGTCCCTCTCCTTTCTTTTTTAAAAATAGTTTTACCTATCCTGGTCTTCTGGGGACATGGAGCAGGGGCTGTGGATTCAGGCAGGAGCTGTGTGGTCTGCTTGTTGCCTAGCTAGGCTGGGAGGAGGGGGGGGCGGGTGTAGTTCTGGTGCTGCCGCTGGAGGCCAGCGGTGGCCTGCGGTGGGGGAGGGGGAGGCTGGAGAAACTGGCCAGGCTCCTTGGCTGTCCCGCAGAGCAGGCCCAGAAGCTTGGCAGTTTTGGCAGAGAGGTTCCAGAGGAGAGTTCAGCCCTCTGAGGCTGCACAGCTGGGAGCTGTTGCCAGAGTTAAGAGCCCAGGAGTGGGGTGGGGATCTCATATTCTTTTGAGACACAGTATCAACTCTTTCAGGTGCTGGGGAGCTTCACAGCTGAAAGGTGCCAGATGTAGGGGCGCCTGGGGTGGCTCAGTGGGTTAAGCCTCTGCCTTGGGCTCAGGTCATGATCTCAGGGTCCTGGGATCAAGCCCTGCATCCAGCTCTCTGCTCATCGGGGAGCCTGCTTCCCCCTCTCTCTCTCTGCCTGCCTCTCTGCCTATTTGTGATCTCTGTCAAATAAATAAAAATCTCTAAAAAAAATTTTTTTTTTTTTTAATTAAAAAAATAATTTAAAAAGGTGCCAGATGTAGCCAGGACAATTTTAACAGGCCTGCCTCCTATTTTCACCTCATACTTTTCTTGGAGTGTCGGTTGTGCCAGTCATTAAATTATGTTTGCCACTTTGCTTTTCTAGAAAAGCTTTGGTTTTTGCTTTGGCTTGGCTTTCCTGGTCCTTCTTTGAATAAAGAACTTTCCTTTCTACCAATAGCAGTTGCTAACCACAGACTGCAAGTGATACTGTGGGAAAGCTAAGGGCCTGGGAGAAGAAGCAGGGTGATGGGGGTCTCTGTAGTGGTGGGCCTTGGTCTGACCCCCACCACTCGCTCCAGTCATTCTCTGGTGCCCGGAGAGTTAAATTTGGAAATCTGCCATCCAGATGTATTTCAGTGGAACAGATTCAAGGAGCCCTAGTGTGTTAGATATTATGGGGGATCATAGAGAGAGAGAGAGAAATGGAACTGCTTATGCCCTTGATATTTACATTCTAGATGTGAGGACAAGATTTCCATGCTCATATAGTTAAGGCAGGACAAGTAGTGAATGCAGAATGTAGACACATTTTTCTGATTACCAATGTAATAATACATGTTTATTTAGAATAAATTAAAATATAAAAGAAACATAGTGTAGAAACTCCCCCACAGACTAACCCCTCCCTTAGATAACCACTCTTACCTGTTCTTAAGGACTATTTGAAGAGTTGAAATTTTTTTTTAAGTTTTTTTTTTTTTTTTATTTGACAGAGATCACAAGTAGGCAGAGAGGCAGGCAGAGAGAGAGGAAGGGAAGCAGGCTCACTGCTGAGCAGAAAGCAGGACGCCATCCCACAACCCTGGGATCATGACTCGAGCCAAAGGCAGAGGCTTTAACCCACTGAGCCACCCAGGCACCACCGAGGAGTTGAAATTTGAGCTGGACCTTAAAGTAAAATTCAGAGAGGCAGACTGATGGAAGGAAAGCAAGCATCCTGAAGATCCAAGCTCCCACTCCAGGGAGGAGCACCCCCACTAGCTTCCTTGACAAACAGCCAGCTTCTGCTTGGAATACCTTGGTGACTAGGTGCCAAAATGCCCAGAATGGGAATTAACCTTTGTTAAGTAACATCTTGTGTCTTATGTGCTAGTCAGTGTGTTGGGCACCTTATAGATATAGTTATGAGATCAATCCTCATTATAACCTTATAAAATAGATATCTTTATTTTTGTTTTACAAATAGGGATACTGAGGCCCAGATGTTACCTGCAGGGTCACATAGCAGCAAGTGGTATAGAGTTCTTCCATTCACTAGCTGTGTGATCTTGGGTAAATTATTTCGTCTCTGTGGCTCAGTTTCCTCTTCTGTAGAGCTGAGTGGTAATAGTATCTGCTTCACCAAAGAAGTTTTTCAGATTAATGAGCTAATACATGTTAGCAGAACAGGGCGTTCATGTCACATAGTACACATTCAGCAATAGCTGCTATTTATTATTTTCTCTCTTATTCTAACATGGTCTGTATCATTTCTCTACTTCTGTATATAGCCTTTCTGCCTGTTCAGCCATCCCCTACACTTTCCTCCCTATAGTTTTTCCCTCTGTTTCCAGCCATTCCCTTGTCTTCATTCTGTCTCCAAAGTGTTTCATTCCTCATCTTTCCATTCTCTCTCATTTTCCCCTTTTGTGTCCTCATTACCTGTCTTATGTTGTGGCAGCCTTGTGACCTTCCTCCCTACTGTTAGTCTCGTTTTGTGTACCAGAATAATTTCTGAAAGTACAGTTCTCATTGTACCACATCTCGGTGTTAAAAACACACGAAATATTCAAATCTTTGATTTCTTGGTTTCAGGTTCAAGATTCTCCAGCTCTGACCCCATCTCACAACTTAAAAAGTCTGTTTCCAGACTACTTCCAGTCTTCTCTGCTTTCCCTTTCCCACTCTTCTGTCTGGGGAGATTTTACCTGCATATTTTAAGATCCACATTCAAATATCACTTCATTTTTTCTTAGTCTTTTACCTACTCTCAACTAGTTGGAATTTTTATATCCTTTTGTGGGAGTTAACACATACTGTCTTGAAATATAATTTTCAAGGCACGTTTCTTATCTCCTGTGTAATTATAAGCTAGCTGAGTGTAGAGGCTGTGTTTAATTCATCTTTGTATATTCCCTTCAATGTCCTAAAGCAGTGCTTTGCACATAGTAGGTGCTTAATAAATACTGGTGGTGTAAGTAAAAGTTGGGGGGGCGGTCCTGATGACTGGTGGGTTTCTCTCCCAGTCCTTGTGAGAGCCGCTGTTCAGTGGGTGGAAACGCTGTGGTTTTGTTTTCTAAGAGTCCGACATCTTTTCTTTTCGGCCATGGAGGAGAGGCAGAGCCTGTAGGCTCTGCACATGGGTCCCAGTGCCTGTGTCTGTGAAGGGGCTCCAGCCAGTGCCTGCCGTACTAGGTCCCGTGCCTTGGCCCCTCAGCCCCTCCCCACAAATGCTCAGCGGAACAGGGGATTAGGTTCTGGCAGCACAGCTGGGATTTTGGCGGCCATTCCACAGTCGACAATAGCACGCAGCCACCGGGACAGGACAGCGCGGGCCTGCGCTCCAAGGCCACGGTCTGCCTGGGCTGCTTGTTTGGGTGGCCGAGGGGGAGGAGCAGGCCCAGCGCGACGTCCTGGCCTTGCCACGCAGAAGGTACGGGCTGGAGAGATTCCCTCAGGGAATGGGCTTGGTGGGGGGGGTGGCCTTGTCCCAGGGCAGGCGGCGCCGGCGAAAGGAGGCCGGTGCTTTGTGTGTGAGCGGCCTGTGTGTGCGTAAAGACACAGCCGCCCCGCCCTGGAGCTGGCAGGAAGCTGCCCCGCGTGAAAGGGCCTGTGTCCTGCTCACCCTCCAAAGCTCCCGGCTCTTCCTCGGTGCCCCGCGCGCCGGCAGGCAGGGGCTGATCTAATCATCAGGGCAGTCCGTTGCTGGCCAGAGAGGTGGACAGGCTGTCACTGCTGTGTTAAGAGAGCGAAGGGGGAGTGTCCGGGTGATACCAGGTTTGTCAGGCAGGCCACTGTGAGATGTGTTTTGTGTTTTATGCCACAGTTTGCCTTGGCTCTTGCCACTGTTGCGGTTCAGGATTTTTTGTCTGCTGGCTCCCGCGCGCCTCTTCCTTCCCCCCCCACCCCCCATGCGTCCTATTCTCTTGTTCGTGGGCCTAGCCCTCCCGGCCCCTCCCCTCCGGGGCGCCCCTCCCTCCTTGCCCCCGACTGCCGCCCCTCCCCCCTTGCCGAGAGTTCCTTGCTTTCGCGGTGCTCCCAGACCACGGAAGCTTGCTGTGCCTTTAAAGAAAGCAGACTCCCGGCTGTGACGCACTTCTGGCTGTCAGCCAGGAAGATCGCTCCTGCCAGGCTGAGAAGAAAACCAACAACTTTTCTTTTGTGTGTGGGGTTACTTTCCACTAGCCCCCCCCTCTCCTCTCCTTTCAAGATTTAAATGCTAATGGCGGATTAAAACCTGTAGATACGTTTGGCTTTAGGAGTCTGGTAAGGCCCCCCCCCCACCCCTTGCACTGAGACTTTTTCTCCCTCCCTCTTTCTCTGGGTTTTTGTTCAAACATGGACGAGGGGGTGCGGTGGAGTCTCCCTCCCCCCCTTTCCTGCGCCATCCTTAAAGGGGAGGGAGAGGAGAGGGAGCGCAAGTAAACACTCAGAAACAGGCGCTGGGAGCAGAGCTTGCCAACATCCGGGAGTTGGCGCCTTTGAGAGCAAAGGGTTGCTTTCTTTCCCCCTCGCGTATATGTCAGCGTGTTTTTGTTCGGAGGGTGGAAAGCGTGCGCCTGCACATTGAGCTGTAGAGACAGCTCAAGAGAGCTTCTCCATTCCTGAGGCCTGGTGTGTACGCAGTGGTGGGGAGTGAAAAGGGTTCATTTTGCCAGCTGGTGGCTGCCAGGGTGTGTGAATATAGTAGTGGTGTCAGGTGCTAATGTACTGCTGGAGTGTGCTTGGGTGTATATGTATATGTGCAGTACATGGCTGTAGGCCCCAGATCTGCTTCATGAGGCAACCCTTTTTCCCTCTCCTTCTGATCTGGACCCTGCAGAGCATGGGGAGGGGGGAGGGCAGGTATCAGTAAACCACATTTGAAGAAACCTGGGAAATCTTGGTTTCCCTTGAAGCCCTTCTCTTGTTCCTCACCAGGGCTCTGGGCCAAATTCTAGGCTACACAGAAGGGTTGGTCTGGGTGAAGAGGGGGAGGCTTGAGTCCAGACTAAGTCCCCTAAAGGGGGCCCAGAGAGTACATCCAGCAAGCTGGTCTGCCCTGACCTCAGGAGTGCAGAGAAACCCTTTAGACTTAGATGAGACAGGCTATCCAGGACTCTCCAGGAGTTGAAAAGGAAAATATGTTTTTTCTTCCCTGGCTTCTGTTGGAGCTGCTGGTCCTTGGGCCTTTTACCTCCTCCAAGCCTAGAGATGCACCAGCAAGGTATTTCCTACTTTGTTCTTTATGATGAGTTAGGCTATGGCGACATCGCTTGGCCTTTGCTGGGCCCCTCTGAGGTAACCTACCAGGTGAGGTCTGGGTGGTTGTTTTCCCATGTCTCCTGACTTGTCCCTCCCAGAGTCAGAGGAGGAGGAACACCCTCAAGATAAGGGTGTTTGCCTTTTGGATGTGGGGTTCACTTAGATGGTGGGATATCTCTTTTAGAAAGGTGTACAGAGCATGGAATTCTTATGGCTATAGGCACGCAGGCTGTCAGGGTAAGTAGTGGTAAATCTTGCCATTGAGCTTGGTCTTACAGTTAGGACAGCTCCCTTACAGCTTTATAAGCTCCCTTCTGAGCTCTGAGCCTTTGGAACCATGGGGTACAGAGGGAGCGGGGCTTGGGAAGGACACTTGGAGGTGGGAGTTTTTGCGGGCTTTGGGCCCAGAAATTCTGAGAGTGGGAGGATGGTTTAGTGGAGGCAGGTGCCAGTGAGTGATCAGTACAGTTTTGTTGCTTTTGGGACCAAAGGTCACTTTGGTGTTATCTCGAAGAAGGGTTGGTACTCAGGCAGGCAGTAGTAAGTGGCTAAGAGATGGTCTCACAAGGAGCTGGCACCCAGGCTCGGGGGTGGGGTGGGGTGGGGTAAGGAGAGCAGCACTCCACAGCTCAGACCTTCTGGCCCTTGGCCTATCACTTGGTTAACCTTAGAAATGAAACTTCTAGAACAGACCCCAGAGGTTAGCAGTCCGACTCTCTGGTCCTGTTCCTTGCATCTGAGCAGGTGGTTTGCATTAGCTTCAGCCCTGGTAGGAAACCGTGGTTAGAATTTAACTCTTTAATACCCAGAGAGACTTCGGGCCATGTGGTTGTGCATCTCTTGAGTGTCACTTTCCTTGTCCTGATATATCTTCTCTAGAAACAGAGGGGTTACTGTAAATGTGGGAATTGGTCCTGATGTAGGAATTTACATTATGTCAATTTTGAAAATGTGAAGAGGATGCAAGTCCTTTGGTTTATAAAGCAGCTGCTTCTGTGTCTTGGTTCCTTCTTGAACTCAGGGAAAAGAAGCCACCTTATCAGCTCTGTGAAGCCTCTGGGATTCTGGGGGCACTTCTCAAAGAAACAGTCTGGTGGTCTCTGAAGGTGTCTTGAGAAGGGTTGCATTCCTGAATTTTGTTTGTTGATTCACTGGGGCTGGTGAGTGGGTCGTTGGTACCTGATCAATTTGGGGTGCATCTCAGCAGATCTTTCTGTGAAATGGTTCTGAGCTATAATCGTGGGGATCTGTTTTTCCATCACCATGACCATCAACCAGTCTTCTGGGTGGGGCTTGCCTCAGATTTCAGGGGGAGGGTGGAGAGGATGGTGCTTTGGCTGGGAGCCCTTGGGTTCCAAGCCAAGGCCTGCTTAAAGCTGTAGTCCCAGTCTGAGGACTAGCTCTGCCACCGACTTCAATCATTCATTACTTGAGAAGTGAATGGCTGGCTGGCCTAACAGCTCCCAGCCCAGTGTCCTGTGTCTGGGAAAATGCTGGTTTATGGGCTTTGAACTGACAAGGTCATTCTGGAGTTCCTCATGTTGGTTATTGGATTCCTCCTGTTTCTGTGCCTGAGAAGCGTAGAAAAAGGCATTTGGACTTGACACTGTTTTCCTGAGCAGTGGGACTAGTTTTAGACAGGCTTCCCCACCCTCCCGGAGGACATAAGGTTTGTATGTTTTGCCTCTGAGATGAAGGGAAGAGGCTGGTTAAACCTCAGGTCATTTTTAGCAGCACAGCTGTGGAATCTCTCAGAGGGGGCAAGATTTACCCTGGGTTACAAATAAGTAAAATTTTTGACTGAAATGTTGGACCTCTTCAAAAGGATGGCAAGTATAGAGGCAACAGTGGGGATGAGGGACAGGTGATCTGGGCTTCATTTTCCTTGTTCCTAAAGAGCTTAGACTTTTGTTTTTAATTTTTAATTTTTTAATTATTTTTTAAAATTTAAATTCAATTAACATATAGACTTTTTTGTTTTGTTTTGTTTTAAAGAAGCCCTAGTAGATCATTTGGCCATTGCTGCCTTCACCACAACGGCCAGGCATGATCCCTCTAACTTTAGGCCAGCCAATAACCAGAAGTCTTAGTGCAGTGCAATAGTTGAGACCATTTCTCTTCATCTTTGGCTGGCCCCAGGGAGCTAAGCATTCAGTGCTGATGGATAGGGCATGCTGGGTGAAAATCATCCAAGACTGAGGAACACATAGGTCCTTTAGGTTCTCTGCCCTCCTGAGAGCTCCCTTAACCACTTCCCTTGCTCTTGCCAAAGCCCATGTGAATTGGCTCATTTCCAGGACTGTGACGTTGGTATGACAGGTGGAATCTTGTTGGGTTTTGTGGGGTCAGGAAGCACTTAATTACAATTAGCATTTAGTTATATTTAGCATTTAATTATTTTCTATTATTTAAAGCTTCATGTATGTTTTAATTTCATTACTTACCTCGCTGTATAAGCTCCTCAGAGGCAGGGACCATGTCAGTGTCTCCCATTTCCCATATAGCTTCCAGCGCAGAATGAACATCTGTATGGACTCAGAAAGTAACCTTTTTGCTTGGTTGGTAAAGACAGTACACTTGGTGCGCCTGGGTGGCTCAGTGGGTTAAGCCTCTGCCTTTGGCTCAGGTCATGATCTCAGGGTCCTGGGATGGAGCCCTGACCCTCACATCCGCATCTTGCTCAGCAGGGAGCTTGCTTCTCCCTCTCTCTTTGCCTGCCTCTGTGCCTACTTACAATTTCTCTCTCTCAGTCAAATAAATAAATAAAATCTTAAAAAAAAAAAAGATAGTATACTTATGTAGGAAGAACTAAGAATGATAGGGCGTGGATTATCATCAGATTTATGTATAACTTTCTCCTACTAGACAGTAAGTACTTTATGGACAAGAATGATATTTTTCTTATCCCCAACACACTGTGTACAGAAGACGCTTAGCAAATGTGGGGCACCTGGGTGACTCAGTCTATTAAGTGTCTGACTTTGGCTCAGGTTGCGATCTTAGGGCCCTGGGTTCAAGCCCCAAGTCGGGGGAGCCTGCTTCTCCCTCTCCCTCTGCTCATGCAGTCTTTCTCTCTCTCAAGTAAATAAAATCTTTAAAAAAAAAAAAAAAGGTGCTTAGCAAATGTTCGGTCCATAGAACCCACACCTTGGAGATGCTAATATGTGGGGAGAATTACAGGTGATGTGACTTAACCACTTGTGTTCTTCATCGAATAGTGACAGACTACCTGTGACAGGAGGTGGGGGCGGGGCTGATTGCTCCCATGATTGGTGGGAGTTGGGGGGGCTGCTGGGGGATGTTGAGGAATATTTAGTCACCAGGTCTGTGGTCTCCTGGGCAGGTTGGGAGGCAGATGGCCGATTCTCAGTGGGAAAGGAAATTGGGAATAGGAATACCAGGACATGTACCTAATCTTTCATTAAATGTCCCATGAGATTTCTGCCAGAATTGGGTCTGGTATCATCAGGTCCCTCATTTGAACCGTATCTTTGACATTTCTGTGGGAGATATAAAAATCCAGAATTTGGAGAAGTTTCCCTCAAGGTCTTAGTTATTTTTAGGCAGAATTTGGGCACCTGCAGAAAGAGCCAGAAATCAGCCTCTCTGTTAAAGATCAGTGATCATTTAGTGTGTACGTACGATGTGCCAGGCACTGTGTTATTTGTGTTACCTGCTTTGTCTTGAAGCCTCACAGTAACCCAGATAGGTGTTTGCAAATCCCATTTGGTAGATGAGGAAACTGAACTAAAAGAAGTTACGCTACTTGTCCAAGGTTACATGGAATCACTTTCAGACCCACATCTGTCTGAGAAACCTTATTTGTTCCATGTTTTAAGGGCACCATGTCCCAAAGAACAGGGTTGAAGGACAGCCCTGAGTGTTACATTTTCTGTGGAACAGAAAACTGTGTGTAGAGCTTGTGGACTTTGAATTAAATGCAGGCTCTTTACTGTTATGGTAAGTTTTATAGTAATTTTATTTTATTTTATTTTTTAAGGTTTTATTTATTTATTTGACAGAGAGAGAGCGCACAAGCAGGGGGACAGGCAAAGGGAGAGGGAGAAGCAGGCTCCCTGCAGAGCAGGGGAAGCCTGACTCCTGGACTCTGGGATCATGACCTGAGCTGAAGGCAGTGGCTTAACCAACTGAGCCACCCAGGAGCCCCAAGTTCTATAGTAATTTTAATGTATAGTTAGAGCTTTCTAACAATTCCCATGTCCTTGGTGGGTTAATTGCTGTGTAAAGAGATTGACGTATTCAGAGCCAGTATATTAAACCATTTCCCACCTTGTCCTTCATCACGGATATCTGATATAATTAGCTGCTGTTCTTCTCTTGGTTTCCAGGTGCATTGGGGTGACTGTTCGGTGTCACCAAGATGACGCTCCATGCCACCCGGGCAGCTGCACTCCTCTCTTGGGTGAGTCGTTTTCTCTTTGGTGTGACCTTCTCCAGGAAGTTTGCAGGGGTAGAAGAGGAGTTTTTTAGGAGCCACAGCTATGTAAAGTCTTCTCATCTGGAGATGAAGGAAATACAGTTTTCCTTTGCCTTTCCCCTTAGTTTTTAACTTTAATTATTTCTGGCAGTGTTGCTCCTGATAGTGATCCATGACACCACTTGTGTAGCTTAGAAGAGAACTCCCTGCTAAGCTTCTGTATACCTCTTAGGAGAGGTGGGTTTTGTTTTTTTTTTTTTTTTTTTTTTTTTTTTTAAAGATTGTATTTACTTATTTGACAGACAGAGATCACACATAGGCAGAGAGGCAGGCAGAGAAAGAGAGGGATAAGCAGGCTCCCTGCTGAGCAGAGAGCCCAATGCTATGCCGGGCTTAATCCCAGCACCCTGAGATCATGACCTGAGCCAAATGCAGAGGCTTAACCCACTGAGCCACTCAGGCACCCCTTAGGAGAGGTTTTCATTTCCTTTTGGTCATGGAAGAGTTGGCTGTAGCGTGGCACAGACACCCTTCTTCATTTGCTTCCTGTGCATTTTTCTGACTAGAAGCGTTTATCCTGAACTTCACTGACATGTGGGACTTTGGTCTTGAAAGGCCTTTTATCATAGGGCAAGGTTCTCCTCGATTTCTTTACCATGTTTCTGTCTGCTTCCATTGTCCTCCTGTTGACTTTTTTTCTTTTTTTTTTTAAGATATTATTTATTGGGCGCCTGGGTTAAGCCTCTGCTTTCGGCTCAGGTCGTGGTCTCAGAGTCCTGGGATCGAGGCCCGAATCTGGCTCTCTGTTTGGCAGGGAGCCTGCTTCCCTCTCTCTCTGCCTGCCTCTCTGCCTACTTGTGACCTCTCTCTCTCTGTCAAATAAATAAATCTTTAAAAAAAAAAAGTGTTAAAAAAAAAAGATTTTATTTATTTGATTCAGAGAGAGACAGTGAGAGAGGGAACACAAGCAGGGGTAGTGGGGGAGGAAGAAGCAGGCTTCCTGCTGAGCAGGGAGCCCCATGCCAGGCTCCATCCCAGGACTCTGGGATCATGACCTGAGCCCAGGGCAGAAGCTTAATGACTGAGCCACCAGGCGCCCCCTCCCGTTGCCTTCTTGATTACTTAAATCATTGCACTAGGTCTTTTCATATATCTCTGTCCAATATGAACAGTGGCAAATGAAAGAGTAATACCAAGCATTGGGAACATAAAGCTGCAGGGAAGTAGAAGAGGATACAGAGTGTAGTGATGACAAGCTTGTACCTTGGAGTCAGACAGCCTGATCTAGAATTACTGATCTGGCCCAGGTGTGTGACCCAGGGCAAGTTACTTAGCTTCTCAGGACCTTGTTTTTAAAATGGAAATAAAAATACCTCATGGTGGTGTTAAGAGAATGAAGATATATTGTGTGTAGAAAACATCTAGTACTATATCTGAGTAAATAATAATTCTTGATACTTCAAATATTGCTGGGGCATGATTAGGGCCAATGAAAAAGCCACTTAAAAATTTTAGAATATTTTAGTGGTGCCTGGGTGGCTCAGTCATTAAGCGTCTGCCTTTGGCTCAGGTCATGATCCTGGGGTCCTGGGATCGAGCCCCGTGTTGGGCTTCCTGCTCTGTGGTGAACCTGCATCTCCCTCTCCCACTCCCCCTGCTTGTGCTCCCTCTTTGGCTCTGTCAAACAAATAACATCTTTTACCAAAAAAAAAAGAAAAAAAAGGAAAGAGAAGAGAAGAAAAAATATTGTCTCTTCCTTTCCCTCCCCTCATCCCTGAGGGGCTGGTTGGGTTTGGGAGACTGTGAGCTTTGTCTGCAGTTCAGTGGATTAACTGAATACTGGCGGAACCTTTAGCCACACTGTTTTAAGTTGATCAGTTTATTTATTTAGGTCCTAAACTTGTTTTTATGGTGAGTACTACCATTACAGAGAAGAACCAATACAGGGCTAGTTTTATTAAATAGCGGGTACTTGTGTGCTTTTTCAAAAGTCAAAATGAACAATGCATTAAAATATTAATATATGGTAACATAGAATTTTTTTTTTTAGGAATTTTCAGTGTAAGCAAAAGTTAGGCAGCTATAGTGGATTTTATGATAATGTAGCTGTGTCAAATAATGCTTGTTTTGAAGAGTGGCATAGAACACATGTGACCATTTTAGTTGTGGTTTAGAGAAAAATACAGGAAAAAAAGATTGGAAAGAAATATATCAAAATGCTTAAAGTACATATATTAAAATACTAGAATAAGTGGGTTTTTTTCCAAATTTTAATAATTTGTTTTATAGTATAAAAATAAATTTATACTTTACTTGAAGAATAGCTTAAAATTGTTCTATACCCAGCAGTTACAGTGAATGAATTGATATAGGGAAAAGGGAACTTTTTAAGATTTGACAACCCTAAGCCACCCTGAAACCCAGTGAGTTTGGCCCTTCTTCCCGTGTTTTAATCCCTGATTAAAGATGAAAGAGTTTTTCCGCTTCCTTCACTTTCCAGTGATTTCTGATTTGAGAGCAAAATAATGCACAAGGAGAAAATGAATTTTTTTTTTTTAAGATTTTATTTATTTATTTGACAGAGAGCGATCACAAGTAGGCAGAGAGGCAGGCAGAGAGAGTGAGAGGGAAGCAGGCTCCCCACTGAGCAGAGAGCCCGATGCGGGACTCGATCCCAGGACCCTGAGATCATGACCTGAGCCGAAGGCAGCAGCTTAACCCACTGAGCCACCCAGGCGCCCAGAAAATGAATTTTTATCTGCATAAAAGAAACTATTGCTAGATTGTTACTTAACTGACAGGAGATGAATCCAGAAATCTTAAGTGACTTTAAATGAACTAACTGGTGTGATTTTTCAGTCTTTTTAGTGAATAAGCGTTCATAGCCCTTGAAAGTTTTCTTTTGATTACAAGGAGTATTAAAAGGAGGTGGTTTTGGATGCTTACTGTCTTGGTGCTCTCTTCATTTTCAGCTGGTGGAAAAGGATCTTGGCCTAGAATATTCAGAATCTTCCTCAAAAATTTACACTGGCCTTTCCTGACTAATTAGATTAGGCTATTCCCCTCAAAAGATGGTATAAATATAAGTATACATATTTATATATATACAAGTATTTTTTATATATATACATATATAAATTTAAGACTTCAATGAGAGTTTGCACTTTATGTTCTATACTTTTTAAAAAAAAACGCTTAACCTGTTTTCATTTAGATCCATCTAGAAGTTTTTTTTTTGTTTTTTTTTTTAATTTTTTTAAAGATTTATTTATCTGTCAGAGGGAGCGAGTGAGCACCTACAAACAGGGGGAGCATCAGGCAGAGGGAGAATCAGGCTCCTTGCTGAGCAAAAAGCCTGATGCGGACCTCGATCCCAGGACCCTGGAATCATGACCTGAACTGAAGACAGACAGTTAACTGACTGAGCCACCCAGGTGTCCCTAGAAGTTGTTTTTAATATTGAAGTATGTAAGGGTGCTAGGGTGGCTCAGTTAACCCACCCTCTGACTTCTGCCCAGGTCATGATCTCAGGGTCCTGGGATTGAGTCTGGAATCGGGCTTGCCACCAAGCAGGGAGTCTGCTTGTCCCTCTCCCTCTGCTCCTCCCCCTGCTCCCTCTCAAATAAATAAATAAAATTCTACACACACACAAACACGGATAAGTATTTAACTAGTGGCGCTTGGCTGGCTCAGTTCATTAAGCGGCTGCCTTCGGCTCAGGTCGTGATCCCAGGGTCCTGGGATCGAGTCCCACATCCAGCTCCTGGCACAACAGAGAGCTTGCTTCTCCCTCCCACTCTGCCTGCTGCTCTCCCTGCTTGTACTCTCCTTCTCTTTTAAATGAATAAATAAATCCTTTAAAAAATTATTTTAAAAAATTAGTATTTAACCAAATAAATAGTATAATTTCTGTGGCTGAGTCCTTCTTTTTTTTTTTTTTTTTTAAATACTCTCATTCTCTAGTGCAGTCAGCTAATTAAACTACTGAGAAGTAGAAGTTTTGCTGCATCTACTTCCATTATTTTAATTTTATTAACCATAATAGTGCTTTGCGTTTAGCACTTTCATCTTGTAATGTGTTCTTGAGTTCATAATCCCATTTGAACCCACACTGGTCCTCTAAAGTAAACAATGTAGGGATTCCATCCATTTGGCAAGTGAGAAAGTAGGCACAGAAAGAAATAAGTTGATAACAGAGTTCTGGAAAGTTAGTGAAGGCGTTAGGTCTAAAATTTTAATCTGGGAGCTCCCAGCCCCATATAAATCTATCTATTTATATTTTTATTTATTAGTAATGTTTTCTTTCTTTTTTGGAGGGGTTACTAAAAAGCACCCCTCTCCCCCAGTGTGGGGCTCAAACTCAGGACCAGAGATTAAGAGTAGTATGTGCTTCCAACTGAGCCAGCCAGGCGCCGCATAGTCCAGTATCTTTTATTAAAGAGCGCATTTTAAAGAGTAGAATCTATTCATTGCACATAACCACTCTGCTGAAGTTCTTACAAATAAATACCTTGTCAAGCAGCCTGAGTTCCCTCCTTCCTCAGTCTTGGACACAGGATTGATTGGTTTAGCAAACCCTTTTTTTCCTGTGTACTGACAAAGGTGAGGTTCAGCCCAGGCTTCTTCTGAACTTGGTGGTTTTGGAATTTATGAGGTTTTTCTGTACAAGTTAGCCGTATATGCTTGTTGAATAACCTGTGTACCTGACTCATTTGCAGATGACTGGTGGTGAATTTCCTAGTTGTAAAGACTGAGTTAGATGGATGCCAGCCAGAAGGCAAGGAAGAGAAGCAGGCAGTTGAATTGGAATTGACAAGTTTTTTCCTGGGGTTCCCAGCTCTTCTTTTCCTCTTTATTTTTTTTTTTTTTTATTATCTTACTGCCTCATCATTTCTCCCTGTGTCAGTCACAGTTTTATGTCTGGAAAGAATTTTTTAAATGCATTAGTAACAAGATTTTATATCTGTGGGAGTGTGTAAGACATATATAGCATTTAATGTAAGTTTTGATTAGATATTTCAAAATTCAAGAGATAGAAAGGGCTGTAGGGTGATAATTTGGGCTACAGAGGGTTATAATGTAAACATACAAGAGCTACAAAGGGCAATAATATAAAAAGCCTTTCTTTTTCCCCACATCTGACTTTCAGCCATCAAGTTCCTGTCCCTTGAGGCAGTGGTGGTACAGTTTCTCACGTATCCTTCCAGAAAAGCATTTTATGCCGATTTTATATTTAAAGTGTATCCCTGTGGTGGAACATCCTAGAATGTAAGCTCTCATTTACTTGAATCCGGAGGAAGGACTCTCACAGCGGCATTCAGGTGGCTGTCACTGGACCAGGGGGGCAGCAGCTCTCCTTGGCTGAAGTGAACGCTCCCAAAGGCCTGCGGCCTGCAGTTGCAGGCACTCCAGGAGAGCCGGCGGCTTATGGGCCTCTGGGGAGAGGAGCGAGCGCAGTGCTTCCTGCACCTCCGCCTGTTTCAGCAGGCTCTGCCCTGTGTTTTGCAGGTGAACAGTCTGCATGTGGCGAGCCCTGTGGAGGCTGTGCTGCAGCTCCAAGACTGCAGCGTCTTCATCAAGATCATCGACAGTATGTGAGTATGCGCCATGCCCCTCGCCAGCCCCTCAGGGGAGGCCATGTGTTGGGGTGTTGGGCCGGGCGCTGCATTTATCCCCTTTCCGTGCCAACAGCTATGACCAGAAGGCCAGGGCAGGACTGCCAGCATGGAGCCAGAGACAAGAGCACACGGGCCTCCTCCTTGGGCCGCTGTGTCTGTCTGTGGGAGAGCTTTTGCTCTTTTTCCACCTTCAGGAGTCCTCACGCTTGTGCAGGAGAGCCTGCAAGTCTCCTTGCTTTCACGGTGTTTCAAGAGCCTGCTCTGGAGCTTGCTGTCCTCTTGTCTCAATGAGAGTCTTCCATACCCTCTTCTTGTGGCTTGTCCTCCTCTCACAAGCCCTCCTTGGCAACCTGTAGGGTCAGGAAGAAGAAATGGGGAAGCTCTTGCACTTGAAAGAATTAAGCAGCACCTGGAAATCTTATCTCAAAGATTTGTTAGCATAGCACAGATATGTTTTGTTGTTGTTTTTTAAAGATTTATGTATTTATTTACTAGAGAGAGCCCGCTCGCACTGGAGAGCACACAGAGGGAGAGGGAGAAGCAAACTCCCTGCTGGTCAGGGAGCTGGATGTGGGGCTCCATCCCAGGACCCTGGGATCCTGACCTGAAGGAAGGAAGGCAGACGCTTAAGGCTTAATGGACTGAGCCACCCCGGTGTCCTGATATGCTCCTTTCTAAACCATTATAACATTTTTGGGGTTTTCACCTGCCTCATTAACTTGCTCTGTGAAGTTGATTAGCATTTGATAAGCAGCTTGCTGTCATGTAGCAAGGATTCTAGTGAGCTTTGTTTTCTGTCTTTAGCATGGTTCCTTTGAACAGCACAGTTATCTGGGAAATCAGTGGAGTGGGATTTCCGCCTTGTATCTTCCCTGTTTGGAACTAAGCAAAAATGGGTCAAACTATAACCTGCAATAACCTGAAGTTGTCTTTTTCTAGACTCATATAGTTCATCCTTTTTCCTTTCTCATCAACTTTAACGAATTATGGAGGGCAAAACTGACCTTCTTTTCACTTTGTGCTATGGGCAAAAGTAGAGGTCAGCTATAATATAAAGGATTGCGGGGACAGTGGAGAGGACCCTCACTTTATTTTTTTAAGATATTTATTTATTTATTTGGCAGAGAGAGGGAACATAAGCAGGGGGAGTGAGAGAGGGAGGAGCAGGCCTCCCGCTGAGCAGGGAGCCTAATGTGGGGCTCGATCCCAGGACCCAGGGATCATGACCTAAACCGAATGCAGACACTTAACGACTGAGCTACCCAGGTGCCCCAGGACCCTCACTTTTTAAAGGAACGCACAGTTGACTCTGAGCCCCCAGGTCAGGGACAGACTGAGGTGTTGACGGTGTTTCTGTTCCACACATAGCAGGTAGGAACCAGTGCTAGGGAGTCAGCATCTCTGTGAAGCAGCTTGGCCACCTGTTCATGGGGAAAGAAGGTAGAACTAAGTTGGTCAAAGGTAGGGGTTGGGTCTGATTCCCCTTGGGGTCCTCTGCACCTTGCTTAAACACAGTACAGTGGTTAATGTTTATTGAGTAAGTAAATGAATGAAAATGTAGTTGATACTCTTCTGCAGCAAAGTCTAGTGGGACTGAGTATCCTGGAACAGATGGATTCACTGGAGTGGTTTTTTTAATGTTTTGAATATATTTTTTGAAATGTATGTTGGTGGTGGGATGTCTTATAAGATGTTTTGAAAGTCCCTGTGGCTCTAACCAGCACCTGCCTTAGTGAAAAGAAGTCACTGTTTTCTTATTTTGGTATAGACAGTACCATTTTCTCTCCCAGTTATCCCAGCAGGACATTTCAGCATTTTTTTTTTTTTATGATTTTATTTATTTGTTTGACAGAGAGAAAGAGATCAGAAGTAGGCAGGGCAGCAGGCAGAGAGAGAGGGGGAAGCAGGCTCCCTGCTGAGCAGAGAGCCCAATGCAGGGCTTGATCCTAGGACCCTGAGATCATGACCTGAGCCAAAGGCAGAGGCTTCACCCACTGAGCCACCCAGGTACTCCTCAGCATCATCTTGAATTCCTCGCTCTGCTTGGCAGTGATCCTACTTAGTCACCATCCTCTCAGTTTGTCCTTGGAAGACTTCTCACATCCCTGCCCCTGCCTCATTCTGGATACCAGGCCCTTGTGACCTCGTTCTTCTCTAATCTTTGCGTGTCCCAGGGCATTCCTTCCTGCAGTCCTGCTCTCATTATGATGCCCCACAGCTGCTGGTCCTCAGTGACTCTTCCTTGCCAGAAGATTGAAATAAAAAATCTTCAGTCGTGATATGAAAGAGCTTTCTTCAGGGGCTCCTCTCCTCCCACCAGTCTTGCTTCTTACTCATTTCTATCCCCATACCTTATCCCCATTTTCCTTTCTTCCATTCTTAGTTCTGGATTTTATTAGTTGTATAATCATGGTGCTGCTCAGCTTGTTCTTCTCATCCCCTTGTTGCCTGTAAACTGATGATTAGAGCCAAGCTTGATTAGTTTAAGGTTTTTTTGTTGCTGTTTTTTGTTTTTTACAAGGATACTTCATAGATAGAATTGGGTACCACCCATAAGTCAGCATTTTGCAGTTCCTGTTGAAAATAATTATTTTTCAAACCCTGATGAAGTGGTAAATCTAGATTGTTGACACCAGTAGCTGGTAACATCATGAGGCTGACAATATCTAACCTACTACTGAATTTTAGAATCATTCAAAGGAGGGGCAGCCAGATGTTGAGAGGAGCCAGCCCTTGTAACATACAGTAGGGTGCAGCTGTTTTTTTGTTTGTGTTTTTTGAACTTAATGGATCAAGGTGGCGCACCTAGCTGGCTCGGTTGGTGGAGCACGCGACTGCTGATTTTGGGGTTGTGAGTTTGAGCCTACATTAGGGGTAGAGATTACTTAAAAAAATAAAATCTTGAAAGAAAGGGCAACCCTTTTGAATTCCCTCCCTCCTTGGGAGCTTTGTACTATCAATAAACCTTGCTTTGCTTTCCAGAAAAAAACAAAAAAAACAAGGAGCTTTTGCTATTGAGATAAATTTCCTTGGCCTAATGACAAGAGCACTAGATATGTCCATGGGTAGGGATGTGTGTCCTTGGTTTAGCCACTGTAGGTTTATAACCTGGTAGGGAATTTTCATAGGGAGGGTTACAAATTTCCTAGTTGTCTTCTGATTCACTGCCTGAGCCTTAGAGTAGGAGGAGTGGAGGTGGAGGGAAGGTGAGAGGGAGAGAGAACACGGATGTCTAAGTATGTGTGTGTTGGAGTGGATGGACTACTGAAAATTCCAGGTTAACCCGGATCTCCATCTCTGGTCCAGGACAGGGCAGACCAATTTCCTTCAGGAAAACAGATGTTCTTGGTGAATGTATTCTGGCTTTTTCATTGCGGACGCTGCTACTGTTGCTAACCTAAACCTAACTAGATGCTAGTTCTCGAGGAGGATGGCGGAGGGCGGCAGGGTTGGTGGCAGATAGCAGCTGTGGGAATTGAACAGGACTTGTTCCTTGGCCACCTAGCGTTCTCTCTGGGTTTTACATGGGCATAACCTTTCCAACAAGTTGCCCTTTCTGTTTTGTGTATGAATAGCCTGAAGCAAAAAAGCTGTCCCATCTCTTTGATGTCTGTGAGGCCTGAATAGCAAAGTTTAGTGGAGTCATTTTGCCAGAACCTAAAGCCCTGATGTTCGCGTTACTGACCTTGATCTCTGCTCTTCCTATTACAGAGTCAACCCATCTGTCAGTCAACCCATATGTACCGAGTATCTCCTGTACCCTCGAGTTCAGGGCGTATGGTGGGTTTGGTCCATTGTAAATGATGCCATTGTATCCATCATTTAGGATGTAGGAATTCCTGTGGAGTGGGAAGGCATGATTGGCAGTGGTTCTGGATGGCTTCCTGCCAGACATAAGACTTGAACTCAGTTTTATTATTTATTTGTTTATTTATTTTTTGAAGATTTTATTTATTTGACAGAGAGCATGTGAGAGACAGTATAAGCAGGGGAAGTGGCAGGCAGAGGGAGAAGCAGGCTCCTTTCCGAGCAGAGATCCCATGCTGGGGCTCCATCCCAGGACCCTGGGATCATGACCTGAGCTGAAGGCAGATGCTTAACTGACTGAGCCCCCCAGGTATCCCCTTGAACTCAGTTTTAAATGATGGGCTGGATAGCCCGGGGTCCAGCATTTTTTTTTTATTTAAGATTTTATTTATTTGACAGACAGAAATCACAAGTAGGCAGAGAGGCAGGCAGAGAGAGAGGAGGAAGCAGGCTCTCCGCTGAGCAGGGAGCCCGACTTGGGGCTCGATCCCAGGACCCTGACCAGATCCCAGGACCCTGACCTGATCATGACCTGAGCCGAAGGCAGAGGCTTTAACCCACTGAGCCACTCAGGCGCCCCGAGGTCCAGCATTTTTAAAGCATGTTTCGTGCAACTTTACTTATCCCAGGGCTTAGTAAGGAAAAAAGAGGTTTTGTGGTCAAATAGGTTTGGGAAATAATGCATGTTATATTGCCTTCTTTGGAAAATGTTCAGTTTGGTTTAACCCATTATTTCCCCAAACATTTAACCTGAGAATCCTCTTTATTTTTATCTAATGCTCTATTCTGAGTCAAGGAGTCACAATGTTCCAGGTTGTGGTTGGGGAGGAAAGGTGGCTCTTTTAGGAGTCTGGGAGGAGATGAACATCTCCTGAAGGCTGTGTAGGAGTCACTAATCACAAACCAGCTATCCAGAAAATAAGCAGAAAAAAAAAACAGCTGCACTTGGAAGAAGCCTGTTATAATCCCGTGAGAGAGGGAGGGAGATACGTTCATGGTCTTGGCTTGGATGCTGCTTTTGCTTGGCAAGGATGTCTTGCAGGGCAAGTTCTCCGGTTCTAGGGCCTGCCCTCCAGAAAGTTGAAACCTGGAGATCAGTAGAACCTGGAGACTGTGGAACAAGAGGCTCCTTTAATCAGTATCTCCAGCTGTAGTGGCCCAAGAAGAAGAGTCCACTCTAACTTGAAGTGGAGCTATTCACCCCTAAAATTGAAATTGCTGTTAGGTTGAGCACCCAGGGCCAGGGGCCTGAGCTGTGTGAGAGCTCCCCCTGCTGCCTCCCTTCCCTCCTTGCTCCCTCAGCCTGTTGCTGTTGCTGTTAAACAGACTAGCACAGCAAGAGCACCTGATGAAGAGTGTTGTCCCCTGGCGCCTAGGTGGCTCAGTTGGTTAAGCATGTGACTCTTGATTTGGGCTCAGGTCATGATCTCAGGGTCATCTGTGCTCAGCGGGGAGTCCTATTGAGACTGACTGACTCTCTCTCTCTCTCTCTCTCTCTTTCTCTGCATCCCCCACCCCTCACTCCTGCTCTCTAAAACATAAACAAAATCTTAAAGAGAAAAAAAAAGATTGTTATCTCTTGGCTTTAGCCATCTCAGCTTTCAATCTGATGTTGAACTTCGCCCTGGCACTTTGGAGCCTTGGGAATTTGCTCCTTCTTTTTAGTTCTTGGGCCTGTTTTCCCTTTCCATTGTCTGTCTTACCCTAGCCATGTTCCCCCCGGCTTCCTGATGTTTTACTGTGGAGCCATTCCAGACTGTTGAACCTAGCTTCCCCTTCATCCGTGCGGCTGTCCTCTCCCCTCGGCCCCTTCCCACAGAGCTTTTTCATATTTACAGTTAGGGTGGACAAGAGTGCCATCTTTTTCAGAAGGACCATATGCCTCAAGTTCCCACTTTTCACCCACCACACAGTTCCTTCTGACCAAATGGTGTTTTGGTATCTTCTCCACTGCCTCCAGAATTTGGTCTGGTTCTCTCCCAGATCCAGTGCAGACCAGGCCTGGAGGAACGGGAAGGTGGTATGTAATGGAGTCGCAAGGAGGGAAGGATTGCTAAGTACTCCGGTCCTGATCTTTGTTCTTTTTCTAGCCACGGCACTGAAGAGGGGCAGCAAATCCTGCAACAGCCGGTGCCAGAGAGACTGGAATTTGTGTGCAGTTTTTTGCAGAGTAAGCACCTTTCTTTATCTGGCTCAGAAAGAGCTGCTTCCTCAACTCCTGGGACTTTGGAAGTCCAGGGGAACCAGCTCCCAGTGTCTGGAGGAGCAAAGGCTCAAGGCCACTGATTCTGTACCACAGGGATGAGTATACCTGTTTCCCTGGGGGTGGTGATGTTGATGTCAGGGAAGGAGAGTGTCCCTTCAGCCCCGCAGCCTGTCTTTGAGATACAGGTAGAGCCAGAGGTCAGTTTTGGGGACACATCACCTTGGGCTCTTGTCCCCCACCCACTGCAAGGAGTTGGAGGAGAGGGATGGATCCATGTTACCCTCTTTCCCTTGCAAGAGAAACATTTCCCCTGGATAACTTTGAATTAATTTCCTAGGCAGTGGATGGGGAGCAGGGGAAAAGGCAGATTTAGGTTGAGGTCTTGGCCCTTCTACTCACAGCCTATGTGACTTTTCTGGACATAGGTTCCTTATCCTTGAAATGGAGGGAATGATAACTGCTCCTAAGGTTGATGGGTAGTAGGAACAGATGAAAAACTAGGACAATGCTTGTCAGTCCCCTCTCTTTTGCAGTCATGGACCATGGAGTCCTCATCTGTGACATGGGAGTAGTCTCTCCCTCAAGAGAATTATGGGAAAGGTGATAACCGATTTAGATAAAGCAGAGGTGTTGATAACTGGCATACTAGCGTAAGAACCAGGTGTCCCTAGCCCTCCTAGTCTGACTCAGCTTCAGGCTTCCTCTGTGACCTTACTTGGAATAAGTCTTTAGAGTGACCTGGGATCTCTGGGCTTCTTCTCTGTGGTTGATGAGTTGGGTGGGTGAGTGCAAGCATGGAATTCAGAGCTGCTGTGAATTCCTAGCCTGACTTTTTTTTTTTTTTTTTTTTTTTAACTTTCCCTGTAGTCTTTGGACTGACCTAGGATAGAACTAACTTCAGATGGAAATGTGTATGTTGGAGGAGAGAGGACATAGGAGTAGGGAGCCCTGCATCTCCTAGCCCCACCAGAAACAGTGACTTTGTTCTACTCTGAGGTGTTGTGATGATCTCAGGGATAGTGTCCAGGAAGTTCACCCTATTTTCTACATTGTCATTGTTACAGAAAATCGGAAACATCCCTCTTCTCCGGAATGCCTGGTGTCCATGCAGAAGGTGATAGAGGGGTCAGAGCTGGAATTGGCCAAGGTACCTATGGAATACCAGGTGTGGGGGTCAGAGGGTGCAACCAGAGGGACCTCCTGGGCCTTCTGTTAACCCAGGGGAAGTGGTGGGTGGCTACTACCGTGGGCTTCAATGAAGACCTGGCAGGAATTAGGCCTCCCCCAGCTGTCATAGTCTTTTTAGCTCAGTGTCCTTTATTCCGTCTCCTGTTCCTGGGTGCTGGCTGGTAGAGGGTAGCCCAAGCTTCATAGTTAGGTTCCATGAGTTCAGGACTTCAGGTGTGCACCAGGGTTTTTGCACAATCAGGTGTCCTCAATCAGGTGTTTCTGGGTATAGTTAAGGGCAGCACCCTAGGGCTGAATTCTGTGAGCTTTGGAAGAGCCTCCAGAACAGCTCAGAGAGGGGAGCACAGAGAAGAGAGACAACCCTACTCAGTGACTGTACCGCCTGTTTGGCTTCTAGATGACCATGCTGCTCTTATACCACTCCACCATGAGCTCCAAAAGTCCCCGGGACTGGGAACAATTTGAATATAAGATTCAGGTAAGTCCTATGCCTCCTCCCCCCCCAGCTGGTGGGCCTGGTCTGTGCTTCACCTCACTGCATTGCTTTTCTTCAAACAGCATATTGCAGTGTTTTAAAAAATATGTTGTAGTAATTCCAGCCATTCATTATAGAAAGTCTGGAAAATACTGAAAAGCACAAAAGAAGAAATAACATTTTCCAGTAATCTCAACCCCAGAGATAACTGTTAACTTTTAAAGGATATACTTCAAGTCCATTTTTACATACATGTATTTAACCGTGGTCATAACTATACTGTGATGCGATAATACACAGAAATTGTTCTCTCATCATGTATGTGGTCCCATGTGAGTGTGTATTTTTTACACAATCCGTCACTCCATTTGTCTCCTCCTTTCCTCTAATGAGGAGGATTAGTGGGAGAGAATGTTTTGGTCCATCTTGACAGTCTAGCTCAGAGTGGTTGCCTTTTCTCCCCGTCCTCTGCTGGTTCCTAAGTGAAGAGTTGGAGCCTTCACGTCATTACTGAGGGAATTGACCTGGTTTCCAGGAACTGCCTGTCATGAGGGTCCTGATGTTGGCTGTGCTTCATGCCTAAGCAGCTGCCCTTTATTTCCCAGAGCAGGAGGAGCTGGGATGTCACGGGGTAATGTAGGCGACTGCGGGGACAGTATCCAGAGAGCTGTGGCCTTTTGCAGGGTGGTAAAAATGTTGAATCATCCCATATAATACTTACTTAGTTCATGGCTCTTCTCTGATGTTGGAGCTGTAGTGGCATGGGAGCAACGGGGGGCTTCTCTTTCAACCTTTTCTCCACTCCAGGCTGGTCACTCCACAGGCTGGTCATATGTCCTTATCTCTGCGAATGAAAATTCGCAGAGACAAGGAAGTATGGCAGGGCTGGCCAGAAAAATCAGATCAACTCTATAACTTCGGATCTCAGACAGTGAAGGGCAAATTTTACAGCTGAGCTGGTGGATAAGCTTTGAATGAGCCCTGGAGGATTCTCGAGTTCTCACTTAGACAAAGAACAACAGTGAGGGTCCTTTGGAAGAGGGCAACATAGTTATGTATAAAAGCTTTCTCACTGCACTACTTTCTTTGCCCATTTTCTTTGTGGTCAGGGGTGAAGTCAGATAGGAACTCTGTCTGAACCCAGGCGCATCTTTAGAGGAACTGAGGAGGTTAGAGCAAGCAGGGTCAGCATGTCTCTGCTTAGAATGTTCTTAGCTGGAATGTGAGGCTTTAGGCTTTGAGAGGAAAACTGGGGTCCAGCAGGCTCCTGGGGCTGGCACTGCCAGTTTGGTGCCCTCCATCTCTTCAGGCCTCTCTGACACCTCAGTGATGCTCCTTTTCTCTCTCTGTGGCCCAGGCTGAGTTAGCAGTCATTCTCAAGTTTGTGCTGGACCATGAGGATGGGCTAAACCTAAGTGAGGACCTAGAGAACTTCTTGCAGAAAGGTAAGTAGGGCCTACTGAGGACCCCCTCCTGTCTGAGCTGGGAAATGCTAGGATCCTGAATTATTAAGAAATACAGTGGGGGTTTGTTTCAGCTCCCAGTATCAGGCACAGAGTCTGTGCTCAGGAAAAGTGTGTGTGTAATGGAATAGGTTGATTTCTGGGCCATGTCGCTGACATTCCAGTTCCTGTGGAGCTCTTTCTCACGGGCTGGCAGTGCCTAAGCAGGACACGATAATCATGTCTGCTGGCAGCTTGTCCTTGATCACCCCACACATACCTTTTTTTGTTTTTTGCTTTCTAAGCAATTGCTACCCGAGGCTTAAAAGCTGGGAGTAGCACCTAAAAGAAAGGCTTTTCCCCACACGAAGCTCATGTTCTAGTTGGGAAGGCAGATATGTAAATCAATAAGGAGGATAGAGAATAAGTGCTAGAACAGAGAGGAACCTCATCTGCCAAATGTGTTGCTGGAAGTGCAGGAGAAAGACCAAGAGCTGCGCATGTCTTCTGATGTCGAGGCAGGCTGTCTGGTGAGGACAGACCTGAGATGTGGCTCTAGGTGGACTCTCTTCCAGCCACTGAATTTGATGTTCCTCATATTCAAGTTCCTCTTCAGCCCTTCAAATGGAGATGTTGGAAATGTGAGTCTAGAATGTAGGCGAGGGCTCCGGGCCAGGGTATGGGTTTGCAAGTCTGTGTGGTGGCTACTGTGGGCTGAGCAGGCAGGCCCGCCTCAGAACTCTGGGAGCTTAGAGGGTGCGGGGAGGAGGGAGGGCAGATAGGGATACTAGGCATGGGTGTTTAGGGGTAGGAGAGCCAAGTGAAAGTGGTCTTGGGAACCAGGGGAGGCAGAGGTTTTGAGAAGGAGGTTGTGTTGGCAGTGCAAGATTTCAGAATGGAGGAGTTGAGTAAAGAGGCCCGTGGCTCTGACCTGAGATTGTTGAGCTGAGAGGAGATCTTACTCAGGGCATTTCTGAGCTGTCTCTGCAGTGCTGGCTGCAGGGAGAAGCATGAGAACTTGATGGCCTGTGGAAGCAGAAGCCAGTTGCTTGACTGGACTTAGTGCCACTGACCTCCGGATAACCCAGACACTGGGGGTCAGGTTCTACCTGGTGGCCTTCCTCTGTAGCTCACATGTGAGTGTCTGTGGATTCACTTCCACTAAGGTGAGTTCCTCAGACTGTGTAAAGATCCAAATCTGTTCACCTTCTAACCTTTATATGGTTGGTTTGCTTCTTCCCCTAGCTCCTGTCCCTTCTACCTATTCCAGCACCATCTCTGAAGAGTTGTCCCCACCCAGTCACCAGGCCAAAAGGGAGGTTCGCTTCTTAGAGCTACAGAAGGTTGCCTCTTCCAGTGGGAACAAGTATGTGCTGCGCCTCTTCTCCTGGGATAGGGCCTCAACATCCAGTCCTCATATCCCTTCATTCTGGAGGCTAACACCATTCACCAGCCTGTTAATGTCATCAGACCGTGCTTGGGGTACCTTGTAGATGTTCTCACCTGCCCCGGTACTAATTAGGGGAATTGGTTGGGATCCATTTTTGGTGGAAGGCCTTCCTCAAAGGCTGTTCCCTGTTAATGGAATTCCTTTCTCCCATGGAGACTCTGCTGAAGTCCCTTCTCTTAGTGCAGCTCTGCCGAGGCAAGATTTTTTCTGGCAAAGAAGTTAAGCCTTGGAGGAGGGAGAACAGTTTTCTCAAGGTCGTGTCATGAAGTGGGAGATGGCGTGCAAACAGAGATGAGGTGCTTGGCCTCCCGGCGAGTCCTCACAGCCCTAGAGCCCTGCTCACCCATCCCCGCCTGGTGCTCTTCCCTTCAGCCCTCACCTTTCAGGCTCTGACCGTGGCATCTGGGCCATCTCCTCCTTCAGCTTCCTCTCAGGTTCTCCAGCCTCCCCCATGGGCGACATCCTGCAGACCCCACAATTCCAGATGAGACGGCTAAAGAAGCAGCTTGCAGATGAGAGAAATAATAGAGATGAACTGGAGCTGGAGCTGGCTGAGAACCGCAAGCTGCTCACCGAGAAGGGTAGGCGTCTAGAGCAGCATCTGGGATTTTCATCTGGGGAAGTGCTGGGCTTGTGTGAGGCATGGCTCCACTCTCTTCCATGTTGTCTGTTCTGTTGGTCCCGGAGCCTGGTGCTCAGCCTTGGGCCAGTCAGGCTGAGCTCCTGGAAGCTGGGTCTGTCCTTGCCGTCCTCCTCCTTTCCCTTAGATTGGATGCCTCCCCCTCTTCCTGTCATGCCCGTAGTTCTGTGCTGACTTTCCTACCCCCCTTCCCCGGGGCAGACGCGCAGATAGCTGTGATGCAGCAGCGTATTGACCGCCTGGCTCTGCTGAACGAGAAGCAGGCGGCTAGTCCACTGGAGCCCAGGGAGCTAGAGGAGCTCCGTGGCAAGAACGAGAGGTAGGATTCTCCCTGCTCTCTTCCCAGCTCCCCGCCCCACCCTGCACCCGTCTTTTTTAACTGCTCCCCTCCCTCACAGCCTCACTGTGCGTCTCCATGAAACTCTGAAGCAGTGCCAGGACCTGAAGACAGAGAAGAGCCAGATGGATCGCAAAATTAACCAGCTTTCTGAAGAGAATGGGGATCTTTCCTTTAAGGTGAGTGTTGGGGTGGGGGGTGGGGTCTGTCCCGGCCTGGAGGTCCACTGGGGCTGAGATGGTCTGGAGGCCTCTTCAGGAGGGGTTGAGAAGAATGGCCTGGCACCTCTCTTGGGCTTCAGTCTTTCCAGAGACCTGCATACTTTGGCCCTTTCCTTGTCCCGTAATTGGCTGCTGCCAGGGTTAGGTTGTGGCCCTGAATTTTGAGTCTTGAGTTAAAGATGTGACTAGTTGTAATTGGTTTGATGTGGGTTAGTAGGGTAGTCGGACACCTGTAGCCCCTGGCGTTTGGGAAACACACAGCAGTGGTGGTACTGGCTTTGACCTTGGGTGATGGGGACTCCTGCTTGTCTTTCTCAGCTTCGGGAGTTTGCCAGTCACTTGCAGCAGCTACAGGGTGCCCTCAATGACCTGACAGAAGAGCACAGCAAGGCCACTCGAGAGTGGGTGGAGAAACAGGCGCATCTCGAGAAGGAGCTCAGCACAGCCGTGCAGGACAAGGTAACCTCTCTGCTTCAGGGAGCCAGGGCCGCTGGCTTGACCAGCTGTTCATAGCTGGGTTCCATTTATCATTCTAGACTTGGGGCATTTGGGAAGTAAGCTGACTTCTCCTCAAGGTTTGATAGTGTGCTATAATGGAAAGATTGTGGGCTTCAGTCCAGTAGACCTTTGAATCCTGTCTTTGTTGTTAACAAGGTGTGGGAACTTGGACGAGCTCCTTGACCTCTTTTCTCTGTAAGCATGCTTTCTGTAAAGTGGGCAGAATAGTGAGTAGCTGCCTCATGACCCATGTCAGATACTGTATACAGAGTGCTTAACACATTGTGTGGTGCAGAGTAGGCTTCTAGTGAATTCGTTACTATCTTTTTTAAGATTTTATTTTTAGGGGTACCTGGGTGGTACAGTCAGTTATGTGTCTGATTCTTGGTTTCAGCTCAGTCCATGATCTTAGGGTGGTGAGATCAAGGCCTGGATTGGGCTCCTTGCTCAGAACAGAGTTTGCTTGAGATTTTCCCTTGTTCCACTCTGCCCCTCTAGCTCGTGGTCTCTCTCTCAAATAAATAAATCCTAAAATATGTGTGTGTGTGTGTGTGTGTGTATATATATTTTTTTTTAAGGTTTTATTTATTTATTTGACAGAGATCACAAGCAGGCAGAGAGGCAGGCAGAGAGAGAGGGGGAAGCAGGCTCCCTGCAGAGCAAAGAGCCCGATGAGGGGCTCGATCCTGGGACCCTGGGACCATGACCCGAGCCGAAGGCAGAGGCTTTAACCCACTGAGCCACCTAGGTGCCCCATATATATTTTTTTAAGTAATCTCTCTACCCAGTGTGGGGCTCAAGCTTACAGCCCTGAGATCAGGAGTTGCAGGCTCCACTGACTGAGCAAGCCAAGTGCCCCCACTATTAGTTTTTTATTGCTATTTTTAAAGAACCCAACTCTGCCACTT
Source organism: Lontra canadensis (assembly GCF_010015895.1). Lineage (NCBI taxonomy): Eukaryota > Metazoa > Chordata > Mammalia > Carnivora > Mustelidae > Lontra > Lontra canadensis. Next base: position 26,275,141 of record NW_022631001.1, read on the forward strand.
ATTAATCCTGTAGCCCTAGGGGAAGGCACTTAATATCTGAGCTTCAGATCTTGCTCTGCAAAAGGATAGTAATAGCTACCTTCCATATCTGTCTGGAGGATTAGGAATTCAGAGAGGACCGGGCACAGTCCCAGCCTGGTTTAGTGGACAGTGGGAGGAGGGGGTGGGGGACGGTGGTGGGAGGTGCTATGGCTGCTGCTATTGAGGCCCAGGCGGGCTGGGGAGAGAGAGAGAGAGAGAGAGAGAGCTATCTATCTATATATATATATATAAAATATGTTTGTGTGTATATGTGATATTTATATATATTTATTTTATATGTATTTATGTTTATAGTTTATATATTTATATTTTTTTCAGGAAGTTTTTTTTAAGGTTTTATTTATTTATTTGATAGAGATACAGCAAGAGAGAGAACGAAAGCAGGGGGAGTGGGAGAGGAAGAAGCAGGCTTCCTGTCGAGCAGGGAGCCCAATGCGGGTCTGCATCCCAGGACCCTGGGATCATGACCTGAGTTGAAGACAGATGCATAACGACTAAGTCGCCCAGGCGCCCCAAGAGTTTTTAAAAAGATTTACTTATTTTAGACACCACATGAGTAAGGAGGGGGTAGGGGCAGAGGGAGAGAGAGAATCCCCGTTGAGCAGGGAACCTGATGTGGGTCTTAATCTCAGGACTCTGAGATCATGATCTGAGCCGAAATCAAGAGTTGGATGCTTGACTAAGCCACCCAGGCATGGCTGGGGATTTTTTTAAGCTGTTGCGTGTTTGGATAATCTGGGAGCCAAGACTTGTCTGAGGAAGGGTATATAGTAAGGAGGTTTTTTTTAAGTAAGGAAATTTGAAGTAAACTTAGTGGTCTGCAAGAAGAAATTAACAGGTCACATGACTTAATTCAGCTGTGAAATTAGGGCTAGAAAATCCGGTCCCTCATGATCCCAGGTCCTTGGTTTCTGAGTTTTTCCCAAGGTCAGGGCAAAAGGAGATCTTGGTAACAGGGTGATAGGGCTCCATATGTTGTTGGTAACCTAATACTTATTCCACCTCTGTTCATAAAGGCTCTTGTTTATTCTCAGAAATGCCTTGAAGAGAAGAATGAAATCCTTCAGGGAAAACTTTCACACCTGGAAGAACATTTGGCCCAGATTCGGGAGAACCCACCCCGGGAGAAGGGCGAAGTGTTGGGCGACGTCTTGCAGGTAGGAATGCACAGGAGCAGTGGGGAAGACCCGCGTCCCATGTTTGGTGTGGACCTGTGTTTGCTACAGTTGGATTCCTGTTCATTAGTTCTCATAGGTGCTCTGGTGATGGAGGAGTCATGCTGATCCTCATCTGTCTCTTTATCTCATCAGCTGGAAACCCTGAAGCAAGAGGCAGCCTCTCTTGCTGCAGACAACAGCCAGCTCCAAGCCAGGGTGGAGGCGCTGGAGGCTGAGCAGGGCCAGCGGGAAGCCAAGCTGCTGGCCGAGCGGGGCCATTTTGAAGAAGAAAAGCAGCAGCTGGCTGGCCTGATAGCTGAGCTGCAGGGCTCCCTGGCCAACCTCAGCCAGGCGAAGGAAGAGCTGGAGCAGGCCTCTCAGGCTCAGGGGGCCCGGCTGTCTGCCCAGGTAGCCACACTGACTTCTGAGCTCACTACCCTCAACACCACTCTCCAGCAGCAGGATCAAGAACTGGCCAGCCTGAAGCAGCAGGCCAAACAGGAGCAGGCCCAGCTAGCAGAGACCCTCCAGCAGCAAGAACAGGCCTCCCAGAGCCTTTGCCAGCAGTTGGAGCAGCTGAGCAGCAGCCTGAAGCAAAAGGAGCAGCAGTTAGAGGAAGCTGCCCAGGAGCAGGAGGCAGCTCGGCGAGACCATGCCCAGCGACTGGCCGCTGCCTCCGAAGAGCAGCAGGCTTCTTTAAAGGAGAGGGATTCGGCCCTCCAGCAGCTGGAAGCGTTGGAGAAGGAGAAGACTGCCAAGCTAGAGGTCCTGCAACAGCAACTTCAGGCCGCTAATGAAGCCCGGGACAGTGCCCAGGCCTCGGTGACTCGGGCCCAGCGGGAGAAGGCAGAGCTGAGTCAAAAGGTGGAGGAACTCCATGCCTGTGTTGAGGCAGCCCACCAGGAGCAGTGTGAGGCCCAGGCCCAGGTGGCAGAGCTAAAGGCCCAGCTGAGGTCTGAGCAGCAGAAAGCAACCGAGAGAGAAAGGGTGGCCCAGGAGAAGGGCCAGTTCCAGGAGCAGGTCCGGGCTCTTGAAGAGTCCTTGAAGATCAGCAAGGGCAGCCTGGAAGAGGAGAAGCGCAGAGCCTCAGACGCCCTGGAAGAGCAGCAGCGTCACATCTCCAAGCTGGAGGCAGAGACCCGGTGTCTGGTGGAACAGCATAAGCAGGAACGGAAGGAGCTAGAAGAAGAGAGGGCTGGGCGCAAGGGGCTGGAGGCCCGATTACGGCAGCTGGTGGAAGCCCATCAGGCCGAGATGGAAGCCCTGCGGCGGGAGCTGGCAGAGGCCTTAGCCTCCCAGCGTGAGGCAGAGGGTGAGTGTGAACAGCTTGCCAAGGAGGTGGCCACCTGGCGCGAGCGGTATGAGGACAGCCAGCAAGAGGAAGCCCAGTACGGTGCCATGTTCCAGGAACAGCTGATGACCCTGAAGGAGGAATGCGAGAAGGCCCGCCAGGAACTACAGGAAGCCAAGGAGAAGGTGGCAGGGATCGAGGCCCACAGCGAGCTCCAGATCAGCCGGCAGCAGAGTGAAGTAGCTCAGCTTCGTGCCAACCTGGCCAGAGCCCTCCAGCAGGCCCAGGAGAAGGAGGTCAGGGCCCAGAAGCTTGCAGACGACCTCTCTGTTCTGCAGGAGAAGATGGCTGCCACTGGCAAGGAGGTAGCCCGCCTGGAGGCCTTGGTTCGCAAGGCAGGAGAGCAGCAGGAAACAGCTTCCCGTGAGCTACTCAAGGAGCCCCCAAGGCCAGGAGACAGAGGGTCCGAGTGGCCGGAAGAGCAGCAGGGACGCCACTTCTGCAGCACGCAGGCGGCACTGCAGGCCATGGAGCGGGAGGCCGAGCAGATGGGCAGTGAACTGGAGAGGCTGCGGGCTGCGCTGATCGAGAGCCAGGGCCAGCAGCAGGAGGAGCGCGGGCAGCAGGAGAGGGAGGTGGCACGCCTGACCCAGGAGCGGAGCAGGGCCCAAGCTGATCTTGCCCTGGAGAAGGCCGCCAAGGCAGAGCTGGAGATGCGGCTGCAAAATGCCCTCAATGAGCAGCGTGTGGAGTTTGCAACCCTGCAGGAAGCCCTGGCCCATGCCCTGACGGAAAAGGAAGGGAAGGACCAGGAGCTGGCCAAGCTCCGTGGGCAGGAGGCAGCCCAGAAAACAGAGCTGGGGGAGCTTCAGCAAACTGTGCAGCGACTGAAGGAACAGCTGGCCAAGAGAGAGGAGGGGCGCCAACAGTCTCTGGGGCCGGCCACTGGAGAAGACTCTTCTGGGTCAGGAGGAGCACAGTCGGAGTCTGCTGGAAAGGGTGAGCGAAAAGACCCTGAGCTCGAGGCTCTGCGGGTTGAGGTGAGTAAGCTGGAGCGGCAGTGCCGGGAGCAGCAGGAGAAGGCCTCTGGCCTGGAGCGCAGCCTGGAGTATGAGCGTGCCTCCCGCACGGAGCAGGCCGGTGCCCTGGAGGCATTGCAGGGCCGGTTAGAGGAGAAGGCCCAGGAGCTGGGGCGCAGTCAGGACACCTTAGCCACAGCCCAGAGGGAGCTGGCCGCCCTCCGTGCCAAGGCCCAAGACCATAGCAAGGCTGAGGATGAGTGGAAGACCCAAGTAGCCCGGGGCCAGCAGGAGGCTGAGAGGAAAAACAGCCTCATCAGCAGCCTGGAGGAAGAGGTGTCCATCCTGAACCGCCAGGTCCTGGAAAAAGAGGGGGAGAGCAAGGAGTTGAAGCGGCTGGTTGTAGCTGAGTCAGAGAAGAGCCAGAAGCTGGAGGAGAGGCTGCGCATGCTCCAGGCAGAGACCACCAGCAACAGCGCCAGGGCTGCCGAACGCAGCTCTGCTCTGCGGGAGGAGGTGCGGACCCTCCGGGAGGAGGCTGAGAAACAGCGGGTGGCTTCAGAGAGCCTCCGGCAGGAGCTGGCCTCGCAAGCAGAGCGAGCGGAGGAGCTGGGCCAAGAACTAAAGACGTGGCAGGAGAAGTTCTTCCAGAAGGAGCAGGCCCTCTCTGCCCTGCAGCTGGAGCATACCAGCACCCAGGCCCTAGTGAGCGAGCTCCTGCCCGCTAAGCACCTGTGCCAGCAGCTACAGGCCGAGCAGGCAGCTGCGGAGAAGCGCCATCGTGAGGAGCTGGAGCAGAGTAAGCAGGCGGCCGGCGGGCTGCGTGCAGAGCTGGTGCGGGCCCAGCGGGAGCTCGGGGAGCTGGGGCCCCTGCGGCAGAAGGTGGCGGAGCAGGAACGGGCGGCACAGCAGCTGCGGGCTGAGAAGGCCAGCTATGTGGAGCAGCTGAGCATGCTGAAGAAGGCTCATGGCCTGCTGGCAGAGGAGAACCGGGGGCTGGGGGAGCGTGCCAGCCTGGGTCGGCAATTTCTGGAAGTGGAGCTGGACCAGGCCAGGGAGAAGTATGGCCAGGAGCTGGCGGCTGTGCGAGCTGACGCGGAGACCCGTCTGGCTGAGATGCAGCGGGAAGCACAGAACACTGCCCGGGAGTTGGAGGTGATGACTGCCAAGTACGAGGGTGCCAAGGTCAAGGTCCTGGAGGAGAGGCAGCGGTTCCAGGATGAGAGGCAGAAACTCACTGCTCAGGTAAGATGCCCAGCTCAGCCTTGCCCACAGAGATCAGACCTGAGAGAAGGGACGATGTTCCCTTCTGTCTTGGTTCCCCTCACTGGCGGGGTGGCTGGTAGAGTTCAAGTATTTTGCCCCCTACTGTCCTAAAGAAAGTATCAGTAGTTTCCTCCTCTCTGAAGGCTCTGTCCCTGGAGAGTGAAGTTGTGAAGTCTATCAGTCTGTTCTAGAAGCACACAGTCCTTGGCAGGCATGCCCGCAGTGGAGACCCTAGGAACTTCTGGGGACTAGAGTGAGCCAAATTGTCACTTTTTAAAAATGACTATAAGTCTCGTTCTTTGGAGGAAAGTCTCAGAGCCTCAGTGAGATCAGCCTGGTGGCAGGGCTAGTGCCTTTAGGTCCCCATCTCACCCTGTCTCCATTGCCCCTCCCCCGTGCACAGGTGGAGCAGCTAGAGGTATTTCAGAGAGCACAAACTAAGCAGGTAAAGCCTGGGGTCCCTGATAAGTGCTGGCTGCTTAAGCGGTGACCCGACTCAGTGCATGACCCCAAGCTGCAGCTTGCCTCCGCCCGCTCCTGTTGTGAACTGTGAACAGGGCAGGGTCAAGCCATGGAGTCCAGGCCCGGGCTTCCCAGGAGTGCGATGTGCTGGGCCCTCTCTCGGGCCTCTTCCCACCCAGTCCAGGTCGGCGTCCCCATCCTTCTGTCCCTTCATCTTTCCTATGTCCGAACTGGTGACTGGCATTCCTTGGGATTCCCAAATCTCCAAGTTCCATTCCCAGCTTGGGTGCCAAACTAAGAGGAGTGGCAAAGTGACCGTGGCCTTGTTTCACACAAGCAGCCCCCACAGGTCAGGGAGGGTTGTGAGCGTTGGGACACCTGCCTATCATCCTCTGGCACTTTAACCCTGAGCGTGAACTAGAGCTGTCTGGGAGCAGGAAGGCCAAGCCCCGAGGGAGAGAGGAGGTGGCCCAGCCTGGGTGCTGGGCCCTTACAAGGATCTCCCTGCGTTGCCCTGGCCATTGAGGCCGTCGGCTGGTGCCTAGCGGGGGCACCCTTTCTCCACCCCCCTTCCTCCTCAGTCACTTCCGGCCTGCTGAGGAATCGGGCCCTCCTCTCCTAACATCGTGGCCTCCAGGGAGCCTGAGGTGATGGGGACAGTCACCGAATAGCAAACAGGCAGCAGTGGAGCTCTTGCCTCTTTGCAGTTCCTACCTGAGCCCCTGGAACGCCTGGAGGAGCCAACAGTGCTCGTGCTGTTAGGCTCCAGACCCCTCCCTCCCTCTGCTCCTCTTTCTTGTGGGAGTGGGCTGGGCTTGGGGTAGAAAGGCTGCCCGCCCTCCCCAATTTGTCTGGCAGTCTGCTTCCCAGTGCTAAACCCAGTGGCCATGTTGCTAGCTCCAGCCCTGACAGCCCCTGCAGTTTGGGAAGAGGTCTGAGTATCGGTGGCCCTTGGCAGTTTTGGGGAGAAGTGCTGGGTATTCAGTATTTACTAGAATTATAGACTCAGTCCCCTGTTCCTGTCCCCAACCTGGGAAGGTCGGGGCTGGGTATAGTGGCAGTAGTAGGGTGGTAATGGGATGTCAGCTTCCCAGATTCAGTTCTGAATCTCAAGGCTGCAGGGCTCTGGCAGGCCTGTCTCTGAGACAGAGGCGAGCATGGGCAGATGGCTCTGGCAGCCCCTACATATTGGGTCGCGTCACTCTGGTCCTGCCAACCAGCCTAAGCAGCAGGCTGTTCCCTAAGTGGAGGCCAGAGAAAGGACCAGAGTTTCTTCTAGGAACACTGGGGATTTATCTGGGGAAAGCTCCTGATTTCTCAGGACAACCAGGGGAGGGCCTCCTGAGTGTCTTCTCTTCCTCCCCTGCTCCAGGTGGAAGAACTGAGTAAGAAGCTAGTTGATCATGACCAAGCCAGCAAGGTGCAGCAACAGAAGCTGAAGGTAGGATACGGTGGGGTTGGGTCATCCTCCTTCAGTCTCAGAGTGAGGAAGGGGGAGGGACGGCTCTCTGTAAGCCCTCAGGCTGTGGTGGGTATGGGGGAAGAGGAGGACCTTACCGTTTTCCATCTGCCTGTGGCTCCGGAGCCCTTGCTTGTGCCCCCTTCTTGGAGCTCTCGAGGGAAGACGAGAATGACTCCCATCCCTCAGATCTTCATTCTGCACTACAGTAGCTCCTAGTTCTGTGTGGTTTAACTAATGAAAAATTCAGCTTCTCAGTCGCGCTAGTCTCATTTCCCTTGCTTAGTAGCTAGGTATAGCTAGGGCTGCCAAATTGGACAGGGCAGATACAAACCATTTCTATCACTGTAGAAAGTTCTTGGGCTAGCACTGCTCTAGGCAGCTTAACCTTGAGGAGTGTCCTTAACATTTATATTACAATGCAACTTAATATTTGTTTAAAAGACTTTATTTATTTGACAGAGCATGAGGCACATAAGCAGGGGGGAGCCGCAGAGGGGAGGGAGAAGCAGGCTCCCTGCTGAGCAGGGAGCCCGAAGCGGGACTTGATCCCAGGACCCTGGGATCATGACCTGAGCTGAAGGCAGGCTTTTAACCCACTGAGCCACCCAGGAGTCCCAGCAACTTAATATTCTTAATACTTAGAGCAGTGTCATCTTCTTTGGTTTAATACCTGCTTTTTTTGCAGTTCAGGCTTCACAGCTTTTACCAGGGGTAGAGGAGTTAGGCGCCACTGGCCTTGGGGCTCACTAAAGCTCTGTTTTGTTTTTTTTTGTTTTGTTTTGTTTTTTTCAAGATTTTATTTATTTATTTCACAGACAGAGATCACAGGTAGGCAGAGAGGCAGGCAGAGAGAGAGGGGGAAGCAGGCTCCCCGCCGAGCAGAGAGCCCGATGTGGGGCTTGATCCCAGGACCCCGGGATCATTACCTGAGCCAAAGGCAGAGGCTTTAACCCGCTGAGCCACCCAGGCGCCCCAGCTCTGATGGGTCACAGGAGTTGGTGGGAGCTGAGTTTTGTTTCCCTCAGGTCCCCTCCATGATAATTGTGTGATAAACGTGCTTATCGGGATACCTGGATATGACAGATGGATTTAAGTGTCTGTCTCTTGGTTTCAGTTCAACACAAACTATACTGACCACTCTTGGGATACTAACAGTCTGATCTCCATCAGAAGTAGGGCATCACGTTACCTCGCTTCCCTCCTTCCCATGATTATTGATGTGGGTCTGAGTATAATTTGAGATCAGCTCTCCAATATCTCCTACCTAATCTTTTCAAAAGAGTAGTTTTGGCTAGAAAGGGAGTATAGAATAGTAAATATGCCAGCATCATTGGTTAAGATGTCATTTAATTTCTCTTGACTATGGTTAACTGAGAAGTCTCACAATGGTTTGATGAAGTAAACTGAAATAATTGTTCCATTCTAACACAGGAAAACATGAGCACAATAAGTGGAGATATCAAACTCACAATCCAAATAAATAGCAGAAATTGATTCAAAAGAATTGATTCAAAAGAAAAATCTCAGTCTTGCGCAGAAGCCCCTGTAACATTCTCATGGCTGATACAGGCTGCATTAATAACACCAGCAAGACTTAGCAGTATACAGAGAAGTTCTCTAACATTTCTATTATTAGAAATAATATAAAAATATAATAAAAAATATATATTCACCAGGCAAGGAGTGCATTTTCCCTTTTTAAATTTCAGTTCAGGTTGTGATCTCAGGGTCATGAAATTGAGTCCCACGTTGGGCTCTACACTCAGCGTGGAGTCTGCTTGAGATTTCTTCTTCTGGCCCTCCCACTCATACTTTCTCCCACTCATACTTTCTCAAATACATAAATAAATCTTAAAAACAAACATGCTGGGGCACCTACCTGGGTTCAGTCAGTTAAGCAACTGCCTTTAGCTCAGATCACGCTGAGCAAGGAGCCTGCTTCTCCCTCTCTCCTTACCTGTGCTCACTCTTGCTTTCTCTGTGTCTCTCTCTAAAATAAATAAAATCTTAAAAACAAACCAAAACCCAGATGCTTATTCTCCATTTGGGGGCCTTCCCGGGGCTCGGAGATGTAGGCGAGGTAGGGCCAGCTAGTCCAGTGTCTGCTGCGAGCTAAGCACTCTGGCATTGCAGAGGGACCAGGAGCTGGATGTGGGCCCTGCTCCTGAGGAGTCTGTGGTCTGGTTAGGAGGCAGTGCGGTATTATAAATGAGCCCACATGGGCCTTGGAGTCGGGTGGACCAAGGTTCAGATCTTACTGTGCTTTATGATCCTTGTCAGTATGTTTACATCTCTGAGCTCAGTTTCTTCATCTCTGAAATGGGGATGAAGTTACCTCCCACAGTGGTTTTGAGGTGGAAAAGAGTTCACAGGTCCTCAGAGAGCTCATGTGCCAAGTGTCTAGCTCCATGCTCTGTAACCAAGTGTTCCTGAGGCTCAGTCTCTGTTGGGGAGTAGGGAGTCTCCTTGGGGAGACTACTCATGTAGAGAGAATGAGATGGTTTGTGCCTGGTCACCAAGAAGGCAAAGATAGGGCTGTCAGAACTCTGCCAGAAATGGCATTAGCTGGACAAGGAAAGCTCCTGCAGAATGTGGACCTTGACAGGGTGTGTGGTATGTCCATATTAGGTGGGAGTTGTGGGCATGGGTAAAAGGATTTTTTGTGCATGTCCTGAGCGAGAATACAGGAATCTGAAAATACCCACGGAACCCAGGAGCCTAGGGCAAGTCAGTGATTTGGGGGAAGTGGACAGAACAGCCACCCTGATCAGCATTTGTCATGCTTTCCAGGCCCAGGGAGGGGAGAGCCAGCAAGAGGCCCAACGCCTCCAGGCCCAGCTGAATGAGCTGCAGGCCCAGCTGAGCCAGAAGGAGCAGGCAGCTGAGCACTATAAGCTACAGGTGAGGCGCCCCCAGCCCTGGACCACTGCACCCCAACCCCCAGTCCCTGCCCCACCCCCACCACCCACCTGCCCTATCTGCCCACATAGATGGAAAAAGCCAAGACCCACTATGATGCCAAGAAACAGCAGAACCAAGAGCTGCAGGAGCAGCTCCGGGGTCTGGAGCAGCTGCAGAAGGAAAACAAAGAGCTGCGGGCTGAAGCGGAACGGCTGGGCCGGGAGCTGCAGCAGGCTGGGCTGAAGACCAAGGAGGCTGAGCAGACCTGCCGCCACCTCACCGCCCAGGTGCGCAGCCTGGAGGCACAGGTCAGTATCAGCTTGGACCAACTCCCTCATCACCCTCTTCCTGTTGGACCCTTATGCCACCCCCCGCCCCCACCTCCAGGCTGCCCCTGCCTGAGGCTTGTCTTCATGCTCCCCGGCCCTCTCCTCCTCAGGTTGCCCACGCTGACCAGCAGCTTCGAGATCTGGGCAAGTTCCAAGTGGCAACTGATGCCTTAAAGAGCCGGGAGCCCCAGGCTAAGCCTCAGCTGGACTTGAGTGTGGACAGCCTGGATTTGAGCTGTGAGGAGGGGACTCCCCTCACCATCACCAGGTGAGGAGGCACCCTGCCACCCTCTTGTTCCCTGAGTGCCTGCTGTCAGGTTGTCCTGGCCACTGGGCCTAGTGAGATAAAGATGTGGTCCCTTTGCCCTCTGGGAGCTTATTCGTCGGGAAGTGTAAGGAAACCCCGGGCACAGGTGGTAGGGCACGGATTTGTATAGGGCCCCAAGGGAGTAAGAAGAAATGAGGGGTCAGAAGGGGCTGCCTGGAGGCTGTCACTTCTGCTTGGAGTCTGCAGACGAGCCGAAAGTGTGTGTGCCTGCTGAACAGAGGGGAGCAGAGGGCAGAGGTTGAGAAAGCCTGGCTGTGCTGGCAAGTGAGGTGAGGAGGGCTGGCTGCGAACCCCACTAGACCTGATCCTAAAGGCATTGAGGGACCTCAGAAGGGTCGGAAATGAAGCAATATGTGGTCCAGTTTGCATCTTAGAAAGCTTTTCTCATAGCCAGTGAAGCTGACGCTACAGACATAATAAATAATGCATTTATTTACCCCTCAAAATCCTCTGAAGTAGGTTCCGTGATTATGTACTTTAACAGATGAGACTGGGGCATAAAGGGGCAGTCATTTGACCAAGGTCACACAGTGGTAGAGGTAGGCTCGAACCTCCCCTCAGGTGCCACTAAGTCTAGGTGAGAGGAGATGAGGCGGACTGGCCAAAGACATGCGAACGGACGGGGGTGTGGTTAGGTGAGCTGTTGGGTAGGATTGTGGCTGGGGAGTGCCCATCTGGAGGCTGCCCTTGTTCCCTGAAGTGGCTCATCCAGGAGGAATACTGTGGAGCTGGGTGTCCAGGGGGCGATGTCTGGGATAGTGGAATCCCGGAGTTGCCAGTGTTAAGGACCTCAGAGAGCCATGGGAGTAGATGAGCTCACCTGGAATGGAGAGTGAAGGGAGGGCCCGGGCTAAGGGCTTTCCTGGGTACTTCTCAAAAATCAGAGAAAAAATGGGGTGCTTGACCTGGTCTGCTTGTAGTAAATGTAGGAGTTGGTTACTTTGGAGCAAAGGGATGAACAAAATGCCTTTTCTACAGCAAGCTGCCTCGAACTCAGCCAGATGGCACCAGTATCCCTGGAGAGCCAGCCTCCCCCATCTCCCAGCGCCTGCCCCCCAAGGTAGAATCCCTGGAGTCTCTCTACTTCACCCCAATCCCAGCTCGTGGTCAGGCCCCACTGGAGAGCAGCCTGGACTCCTTGGGGGACGTCTTCCTGGATTCAGGCCGGAAGACCCGCTCTGCTCGTCGACGTACCACGCAAATCATCAATATCACCATGACCAAGGTCAGGCTGCTGGGAGTGGGACTGTAAGCCAGTCATGCTCCCTTGCTCATAAGGGCATCTTCCCCATCGGGTCCTCACAGTAGCCTCCCAAGGCTGGCCAGACTGATTAAGCTGTATCTTAAGATCCCAAGAAACAAAAGCCTCTTTTGTAGAAAAGGGCAGGGCTGGAATTGGATGCCTGTTGGTTTTAAGGCGGGTTTCTCCATGGGTAGCACTGACCCTGTGCAGGCTAAAGGGAGAGAACGTGAAGTTACTGCCCAGCCCTGGGCCTCTAGCACACCACCTGGGTGGCTGAGATGCGTTGTGGTCATCCAGAAGGCTGCCTGCCAGGCTGGGAATTCTGGCTGGCTGTGTTTCCATATCCTGAGGAGGTTGGGGAGTGGGGAGGTAACTTTCATGCAGCAAAGGGTACCTCCTTGGTGTGGGTTGCCCTTTGCTACCAAGAAGCTGGAGAACGAAAAGATGGGCAGGGTCATGGCCAGCTCAGGTTGAGGGGACAGTGGAGACTATGGGATGAGCCTGACTAGCCGGGGAGCCAAGCATTCCAGCCCTGGCTCTGCCATTTGCTAGCTGAGACCGGTAGGCCGATCCTTTATTTTTTTACACCTTGATTCTAAACTGGTCTGATACACAACTCTGCCTGCCTGCCTTCAAAGCACGGTCAACAGGCAAGAGAAAATGGGTATGGCCTCAGCACCTTATGCAGGATTCTTAGCAACAAGGCCCATTTCTTGCAGCTCTGCAGCTAAGAATCCCTACAAAGCAGTGTGGGAACACAGGCATTTTAGGAAGGGGAACAGGAGGCTGCTTTGTGGACTGTCAGAGCCCCACCCCACCAGATTAATTCTCTCTTCCAGAAGCTAGATGTGGAAGAGCCAGACAGCGCCAATTCATCCTTCTACAGCACCCAGTCCGCCCCTGCCTCCCAGGCTGGCCCACGAGCCACGTCTTCTACCCAGTCTCTAGCCCGCCTGGGCTCTCCTGATGATGGCAACTCGGCTCTGCTCAGTCTACCTGGGTACCGGCCCACCACTCGCAGCTCTGCTCGCCGCTCCCAGGCTGGTGTATCCAGTGGGGTCCCTCCAGGTGAGGTGACCATAGGGGCTTGAAACACAGATGAGACAGGAAGCAGATCCTGGCACAGGAAAGGGACAAACTTCTAAAACCCCAAGGCTAATTACCTTCCAGTACCTTGCCTGCCCCTCTTCCCTGTAGTCTCAGGGCCTTGTCTGTCCCTTAGGCTGCTCTTCATCTCAGCCTGGGTGAATGGGAAACATTCACACAAGGGGCCTAGGATTCCCAGCCTAATCGTGATGCTCAGCTCAGGTCCTCTGTTACCCCATCTCAGGGGGTAAGAGGTGCCAGAAGAGCTCTGCTGGGCCAGTGTTCTATTTTTAGATTCTTCCTGAAGGCTCTTGCCCTCCAGGACCCCCTAGGTCCTCAGTTCTCTGGTCCTCAGTTTCTCTAAGGTGTCACAGCCTCTGCGGAGGATCTCCTTTGACCTCCCCAGAGAGAGAGCGGTGAGCCAGCCCCCACGGTAGAAATGCCCTGTGAGCCTCGCCCTGCGATCTGCAGCCCTGAGCACAACAGGACTCTGAGGCCCCAAGCCTCAAGTCCACGGGAGAGGGGGACAGAAGTGGTGGACACGAAGGTTAGCAAGATGCCAGGACCAGGGGGTGACCCCCTGCTGCTCCCCTCACGCTTCCTGGCCTTCCAGCCCCACCTGCTCCTGTCTCCTGGCTCTCCACAGGAAGGAACAGCTTCTACATGGGCACTTGCCAGGATGAGCCTGAGCAGCTGGACGACTGGAACCGCATCGCAGAGCTGCAGCAGCGCAACCGGGTGTGCCCCCCTCACTTGAAGACCTGCTACCCCCTGGAGTCTAGGGTGAGCTCAGGCCCCAGGCCAGCTCCCCTCCTCCTCCCTGGGCACGCCACCCCAGTACTACTCACTGACCCTAGTGCCCTGGGTCTCTGGCCTGCTGCAGAGGGTGACCTTATGCTTCTGTGGACTAGCTGGCCTAGAAGGGTTTGGGGTGAACTACCTGTGGGCAGGCCAGTGTGGGGGTTTGCTCTGCCGCCTCCTGTGGCCATCCTGCAGGGCAAGAGTAGAGGAAGACAACGGCAAGGAGGCCTTCCACCACAGAAGGCCTGAGCTGCCCTGCATACCAGGCCAGTGAAGAGTTCTGGGGGCAGTTCTGCACCCCTTGACCACTTTTTCCACCCTATGCAGCCTTCCCTGAGCCTGGCTACCATCACAGATGAGGAGATGAAAACTGGTGACCCCCGGGAGACCCTGCGCCGAGCCAGCATGCAGCCAGCCCAGATAGCGGAGGGCACGGGCATCACCACCCGGCTGCAGCGAAAACGGGTCTCCTCAGAGCCCCATCAGGGTCCCGGTACCCCAGAGGTAGGCAACCCTGGTTACTTCTTGTTCTGTCTAGCAGCTTGCCCAGTCTAGCCCAGCTCCCCAAATTTGAAAAGTGGACTAAAGGGGAGCCTTCGCTGTCCAAGGGCTTGATGCAGAGACACATGTCTGGCTTTGGATGTCAACTTCTCTTCCCCATAGTCTAAGAAGGCCACCAGCTGTTTCCCACGACCCATGACTCCCCGGGACCGACATGAAGGGCGCAAACAGAGCACTACGGAGGCCCAGAAGAAAGCTGCTGCTCCGGCTGTTAAACAGGTTAGTATAGGGGGCTGGAGGGAGCCCCTGGGGAGGCCTTGGTGGCAGAGTGTGAGTGCAGCCCAGTTTGACAGCCCCTCCCTCCCCAACAGGCTGACCGCCGCCAGTCCATGGCTTTCAGCATCCTTAACACGCCCAAGAAGCTCGGGAACAGCCTGCTGCGGAGGGGAGCCTCAAAGAAAGCTCTGTCCAAGGCCTCTCCCAACACCCGCAGTGGGACCCGCCGCTCTCCGCGCATCGCTACCACTGCAGCCAGTGCTGCCACTGCCGCTGCCCTCGCTGCCGCCACTGCCACCCCTCGGGCCAAGGGCAAGGTGGAAGCACTGACAGGGAAGGGGGTGGTGGACTCTTAAGAAAATGGGTGGAAGTGGGGCACTCCTCCAGGCCATCCTTCAGGAGGCTTCCATGACAGGGCTTAGCTAGGCTGCTGGAGGTGGTTGCAAAGTGTGGGTGCCCCCTGCCTTGGTTACCTGCTGGTGGAGGAGAGGAGACTCAGGGCTGCTTGGGCATAGCTGGCAACTGAGAACCTGAAGGTAGAGGTGTCCGGGTCACTCCCAAGAAAGGGATCCTAGTCAGGGGGCTTCGGGAGCTGTGAGAGGCCTCCTTGAGCCATCTGGTACAGGCTGGCATCTCATGTCCCCAGCCATGTGACTATGTTTCTCTCTTCCAGGCAAAGCACTAAAGGGCCAGGACCAGTGAGAGGCCCCATCTGTGTCCTCAAATGCCAACCTCGCCTGGTCCTTCTCCTTCTACTGTCCCTTTCAGTGCCTTCTCTCAGCTCCCAGGCCAACAGTGGCCAGACCCCTAGAGACAGTGATGCCTGCCCACACCCCGGCCTGGTACCTGGATCTTCACCGGAGCCTTCGCTAGGTGAACAGATGTGTCCTCAGAGTTGGCCCTGGAGACCTGGAGAGTCTGGGTCTTCTCCCTACCTTGCCTCCTCATGTTTTCTTAGAGCGAAGTCACTTCTCCATCACAAACAGACTTGAGGCTGGCTTTGAGTGGCTGGGCCCGAGGGCCAAGTCAGTCCTCCCCAGCCTCTGGATCCAGAAGGGACCATTGGAGGAGCAGGCCCTGGTCCCTGCTGCTCTTGGTGGCTGGGCCCATCTAGGGCCCTGTGCTTTTTAAGTCCAGGACTGGGCACTGACCTAGTGGGTGCACCCAGAGGTGCTCCCATCCACCCAAGGGCTCGAATGCCCAGAAGATCCTTTTTTCCAGAACAGATGGGCCCCACGCCTAGGTGAGGCAGCAGGGATGGGGGCCGGGGAGGCAGCTGCAGCTCATCCCCCACCTTCCCCAGACTTAACACTGCGGTGGGATTTGGAGTGATGGGAAGGTTTTTAAGGGCCAGGGATGGATCTTTTCTAAATGTTATTACTTGTAAATAAAGTCTATTTTTCTCCCTTAAGTGCTGAGCAGTCTTGATCTGTGCAGGAAAAGGGAAATTTCGGCTCTTTAGAGCACATCTTTGTCCCTGCCAAGTTTTCCCAGCTATGTACCTTCTCTCCAATCCTTTCTCCTGGCCTTGTCTTTACATTCTGAGTAACAGTCCCTCTCTTTCCACACTCCCTCTTGGGATGAGCCAAGTTCTGTAAGTGGAAGGACGGCTTAAATGACAGAGCAGATGTCATACCTCCAGTGAAAAATCATTTATGCACACCCATATGTGGGCCCTGCCGGGCATGACAAGGATGCAGCTGTGGATCAGAAGCAGCATTTAGCCCATCCCTTCCCTGCGACAGTCTGTTAGAGGGAGGCCTGAGCTGCAAGAGCGTGTAGACCCCAGGAAAAAGGCGACGACTCAACCAGGCTTGGGAATTCACCTGTCGCGATGACGAGGCAGAGGTGACCTGCTGGAGGGTGGGGCTTCTTGAGTAGAAGGCAGACCGGTCTTCAGCCCAGCCTGGGGAAGTGAAGGTAGACAAGGATCAGGCCCACGGGTGGGGGACATCTCTTGATCACCTTCCTCTAGGCCATGCCTCCCCTGCCTGAGTCCTGAGTTCCACTTGGGGGACAGTGGACAGTAGCGGGAGGCCGCTCTGGGCCGAGCCCACCCTTTGCTCCCCAAACTGCTCCTCCTGTCCGTGGAAACCTTCCCTCAGGTTTCAGGTTTCTCACCCAGAGCTGGGCCAGGATGACATGACGCTGGGCGGTCTGGTCAGGATCAGCAAAGACACAAGAGAAGTTGGTGTTGAGCAGGGTGGGATTCAGCTCCTCTAGCGCCAAGGCCCGCCGCAGCTGGGTGCGTGCACCCTGGTACTCCCTGCTGCAGCAGAGGGCGGAAGGCCATGAGAGAGGACTACAAGAAGCCGCCTCCCCTCCTGCTGGCCTCACTGCTGCACCCCTCACCTGGTACTGCCCTCTCGCAGCCGACCTGGGAGGTGCTCGATGAAGGAACCATTGCCCATCCAGTAGAGGATGCTGAAGGTGGAGCGGCTGCAGGCGGTACAGGACAAGGTCAGCGTTCCATCTAGGGGACACGTGTGGCTGTTAGCTCTTCCACAGGGCACACCCTCCCCTCTGTCATGCTGCCCTGCCTCCCAGGCCCCACAATTCAGGAACCTGGAGTGCTGCTGTGAATACACGCAGGTGGGAAAGTCTGCTAATGGGGAAGTGTGGTTGTCTACAGGGAGACTCAGGGCTGAACAAGAGGAAATCTGGGGACAGGTTCTTGGTTCAGGTGAGCACTCCCTCTGAGCCTGTTTCTTCAGGATGACCTTTTCTAGAGCTCAGCTCTGGTGACTCTAGGAGCCCTGGCCAAGGAGGCAGCAGCAGGAGGCCATTGCTCCTCTGGGGTGGCCAGAGACCAAGGGGGCTGGCAGGGAGGGAGCAGGCTGGGCCTTGGGGCATACTGCAGTCAAGGCTCTAGGAGTCCTCTGACCATCCTTATGGTCCTCTGACCACCCTCCCGCTACTGTCCACTGTCCCCCAAGTGGAACTCAGGACTCAGGCAGGGGAGGCATGGCCTAGAGGAAGGTGATCAAGAGATGTCCCCCACCCGTGGGCCTGATCCTTATCCTTATTCTCTCCATCCCACTGGATAAGGAGCACCTTGGGAGCTGGGCCCTAAACCCACACTCATGATGCTGGGTGGGAGGGAACATGCTAAATGCTCTGGCAAGCTGGCCTAGCTGGTGGGGCTACATGGCAGAAGGTTGGGGTAGGGTGCAGCTCAGGAGTCAACCCCACCCTTGGACCCTCTGTGCCCACAACCCACCCCAGACCACTGTGTTCTTTGGGATCCCATCAAAATTGCTCCTTACTTAGTGGGATTTCCATTTCTGGCCAGGTCACCTCCAATGCTGGGCACCGCTTAGCTCTTGGGAGGCAGGGGTCCTTTTCGACCCCAGTTGAGGCAGTGGCAGTGGCCCGAGGTACAGGTGTGGCTCCAACCAGGTGACAGATCATGTGGGCACACAAAAGCAGGACCAGCAAAGGGCTGCGATCTAAGGGCAGGACAGTCACAGAGGTCAACCGCTGTCTGACTGCCAGGCATGGTCGATATCCCGGCCTGGATGCAACTCTGGCCCAGAGATTCCTGGGCTCGGCCCAGGGCATTGGAGGAGCAGAAGGGGTCCTGAGGCCCTACCCACATCATGGCCCTTTTCTAATGGAGGGCAGGGAGATACTGGAGTGCAGCCAGAACCACAGCACCCAGACAGAGGCTGAAAGCCGTAACACAACAGCAGAATGGAGTACCCCCCGCCCCGCCACTCCCTGGGGGTAAGGCTCAGGGCCACCCGCAGCACTCCCTTCTGTTCTCAGACCTCATCCTGCCCGCCCAGGCCAGCCCCAGGTCCCACCTGGTGTCCAGTTCTGTCCCATGGTCTTGATGGATGTGTCAGGAGCTGGCGTGCCTGGTTCTATTTATCTGTAACAACTTCCTCTCTCGGGCTGGTGGGGGAGGATAACGTCAATCAACTACTTCTCTCAATTTCTCAGTGGCTCGATCCTAGCCATTTCCATGGGCCTGCCCTTCCTGGGGGTTCCACAGCCCGCCCTCGGTCTGAACTCTAACGGGCGGCCAGGTACTGTTGTTTACTTGTTGTTTACTTACGGCAGGCATCCAGCACAGCCTGGGGCTCTTTCAGCACTTGGCAACAAAGCTGAAGACCATCCAGTGACAGTGCTCCCCACACCAGCTCTTAGTATCATTAACCTTATGCTGAGTGTGCCCTAACCCCTTTGTTACAGGGATGGAGAAACGGAACCACACAGGGGCCAGGGACTTACCCCGTCGCAGAGAGAGCAAAGCCTTCTTCTCTGGAGCTGGTTCTGGGAAGGGCAGAATTAGTGAAATCCTTCTGGGAAAGCACTGGTCCCCTCTCCCCTCTATTTCACTTTCGCTTGTCAGCAAGCACTGAGTTACTAACAGAGGTTACACAAGCATGACCCCAGCCTGTACACTGCACCTCTTCTGGAGCTGAAACTCATTCTGGCTGGGAATCTTCCTGCTAACTCCCAGGTTCCTCTACTCTCCCGATTATATCAGACTGAGTCTTTAATGCCTGCTCAGTGTCACCCTCCCAGGGGCACAGATGGAATGAACCTCATGAAAGAGTCTCTCCCAGGTGGATTCTTTCAACCCAGCCCAGGGTCAGGGCTTCGGCGTCCACCTTTGCTCTTCAGAACCACATGTCTCTGTGAGCAGGCCTCACGTTTTTTCTTTCACATTCACACCGCTATTCAAGTGGTCAACTCTTCTAGGCACTGGGGACCCTAAGTTGGATCACTTTGACCATTTCAGTCTCAATGTCACACCAACCTGTCATCCTGGTCATTCTCAGGCTCCCTACTCCCTTCAATCACCGACCCCCGCCCCACCCCACAAAGCCTTGTCTCTTCTCTCATCCCAGCCTCTTGGTCAGAACTACAGGTCTGGGTCCACTAGGAAGACTAGGTTTCTCCCTACCTGGCTCTCAAGAAGCCCAGAACAGCCCTCTTCTTCAGAATCCCTGCTTCTTGAAGCTCTACTCAGTCCAGCTGTGTCCAGCCCCTCTTGGGCCATGCCGCGGGAACTGTGCCGACAGCACTCTTTGGCCTTGTGTGCAGGAACTTCTCAGAGCCAGGCTGAGGCCTTGGAACACGAGCTGGAGTGCTGGCCCTAAAAGGAGGGGAGGGCACTTCCCGGGGAAGAGGAGGAGCAAGCAGCCTAGCGCCAGCTCCAGCAACAGAGCTACAGAAATGCACAGTCTGGTGGCTGACGGGACAAGCGGAGCTGGGGCTGTGGCAGGGTCAGGACTAGGGTGAGGTGTGAGGGAGCGGGGATGCCAAGCTGGAGGAGGCACTCACGATTGGGGTCGTGCTCGTGTCTGTGGAGGCAGAGAGGACCAGGACTGGTGACCCAGGCCACACACAGATCAAGCACGAAGGGTTAAGACCCAAGTGTCCGAGGTTTGTGGTCTCTGTGATCAGGGACCTGGGATGCCAGGGACAGAGCCAGGGAAGCCAGGAGATGGAACTAGGTTTGGCGGATGCATCATAAAACTCCTCCCTGGGAGTGCCAGTATCTCCAGCTGTTAGGCTAGGAGGCAAGGCTGCTTGGGGCTTCTGAGACAGTCTTTTGGGGATGAGATTGGGGGATGGGATGGAGAGGAGACTGGACTCAGAGCAGAACCAAGACAAGAGTTGGGCTGTTGGGAGGACATGGGACTCAGACTTGATGAAGTATGAAAAGAGAGCCTTGGAAAGCCTGGTCTTGGCTTCTCACATGAGCCTGACACATAGAGGGACAAGAGTGAAAGGACATTCCCTGCACCCTTCAACTGGTCCCCATTCCACTCTGAGGACGGGCCCACTGACACAAGCAGTGGGGACCATGCAAAGCCACAGCTGGGTGAGAGAAGCCGAAGCTGAGGGTGGCCCATGAAAAGTGGTGTTGGTAGCAGGCAGGGCACTGACCTCACCTCAGGTGGTAAGGAGAGAGTCACCCAGTGATGCTCCAGGGCCCTTCTGTCACGGGACAGGAGTCTGGCATCCCACCATTCCCACGGATAAGGAGTGGGGCCAACCACCCCTAGGATCCAGCTTTCAAATGGAAACAGCAAAAGGCAGCAAAGGCAAGGCACTCCCGGGGACCCCAGGGAAGAATAAAGCAAGATGGATGTTCAGCTTTCCAACCCAGCTCATGGAGCTTTATTCAGAATGGAGTGACAAGATCCTGCTTGGCTCTTGCTGCACTTGAAGGCAGGCCCCGCTGGGCCACATTCCCTAGGAACCCAGTGCTGAAGGCCCATGTTTGCCCTCCCACTTCCTTCAAAACTCCTAGGGCCAGAGCTAGGGCCTACCTGGAACCTTTTTAGAACCCACACTTGCCTGGATCTTGCCCTCTTCTCTTCATACCCACCATTATTCCTGTGACCAGGCTCAGGCAGGACCCATGAACGTGGAAGTTGACAGAGGGATATTCCCTGGGCTGGGAATCCCCTGGCAGCTTCAAGGGAACACTGTCTGACGATAGGGAGAAGTCCTATCTGTCACAGTTCTACTGCCACACACGAACAGACGCACATGCACACCCTCACGCAGGCTTTCCGGGAAGGAAGTGACGTGGCAGAGTGGCCTTTGGTGCGTGTCACCACTTCCGGGCTGAAGGGTCAGATTGCACAAGAGGCCTTCAATCACTGCTGCCAACAGTAGTTCCCATGGCCCAACTACACACAGAGAGACTCTGGTCTTTGCTGGGGGCATGTTACCCAAACTGCTGCTGCTTTGGGTTTCCCCCAGACAAATCCTCGGTGAACTGTGAGATCCCAGGGCATCCCTCCCTGCAAAAGTCAGGACTAGGCTCCACTTGCATCAACCAGTCAATGGGTCCTGGACAAGGGAAGACAGAGTTGACACAACACCGACTGAGGGGCCCAGAAAGGGAGGAAGGAAGACACCTCACCCCCCATCAGTGTGTATCTGTGGTACCAGGCAGAGCCCATGGGCTCTCCCACACAGAGTAAACCAGGCCGGCACCCCACAGAGGGAAGGAAGGGCGGGGGGCAGGGGTGGGGCGGCTGAGGCTCTCAGCCGGAGATGAGAAGGCTCCTTTAAATCAAAAATGTGGCTCTGCTCCCGCCCTGCTCAAACAAGGAAGGCAAGGCCTGGAAGAGTTGGGGGCAATTCCTATGCTCCACAATAAAAAAGGTTTTAAATATATTCATCAAAATAGTTTTCTTTTAAAAAGCCCCCACTGCTGACAGCCCCACTGGCTGGCTCTCCACCATCTCCCTCCCCAGCCCGGGCACAGCCAGAGGGGTACTGAGTGGCCCAAGTGCCCCTTTTGAGTCTTTCCCACCCAGCTCATCTTGGAGGGCAGGGAGGAGAGTGCCCTGAGGTCCATAGCAGACGGATGCTCTTCTTCCTGACTATTCCAGGCCCAGGACATAGTTGATGCCTTGTACCAGGCCAATGATGACAGGCTGCCAGGCTACCAAATATCGAAGCCAATCCAGCAGTTGCCCGTACATGACGTGAGGCCTCTCCCAGCTGTCAGTGCGTTAAAGAGGCTATGTGTCAGAGCTGCTGAGGCTGGGATCAGGGCTGGGTGAGAGGTTCTGCCTACACTCTCATCTGCTCCACAGAAATCAGCCTGCCTACAAAGAGAGGAAGCCCCCACCAGCCTCTCCATGTTAGAAGGAAGGGCTGAACCCAGAGATTGGGGGAAGGAGGTGAGAAGGGAAGGGTGGAGAAGTGAAACTAAGCTCTCGAAGACCAGCATGTGTAGAGAGCCTTCAATAACACCTTCTTAAAGATGGGCCTGTTGGTGTGAGAGCACACAGTCTGAGACTGCTGTAAATTCATCTGTGCCAACGGCTGCAGGGACGTGGGCAGTGGGATAAGGTAACCTTAAGGGTTCTTGTAATGTCCCAAATGGTAGGTTTTGTAGGTCAAGGAAGGGGCCGAGTCTAGGGGCCAAGGCAGAAGGGAACAGGGAGCAAGAGGCTAGTCACAGGGATAACCCTGGCAGAGGCTCTAAGGAATCCCCACGCACCACCAAACACCAGGCCCTACTGAGGCTGAGCAGCCCTAGAGAGGAGTTCCCTTCCTTTCACTTTCGAACTAAATTGCTGGGCAAGACAGAGAGTCTGGGAATCCAGCTCTGGGGAAAGCACAGATTAAACCTCATGACACTGTGGGGGAACCTTTCCAAAAGCATCAGAAAGAGCAGCCTGGCCCAGTCCCTGGGAACTGTGGGGAAGCCCCAAGCCTCAACCTCACCATGGGGTTACTTACCTGTTCTTGAACTAGACCCTAGAAGAACCAAGCAAGGAACCTTAAGGGGACAGGCCAGAGCCTCTGGTTTGAGGGCTGTGGGAATGTGCCGGGAACTCAGTGGCCCCTGCCCAGCCTAGCTAGTGTCCAGGGGATAGGGAACCCTGCCACTCAGGGCAGCCGGGAGAGGGCAGGGAGAGACCTGGGCCGCGGGATCCCAAGGGTAGTGAAGGGGGGACCAGAGCAGTGGCTGGGCAACTTCCAACAGACAGGTGATGAGGAGCAAGAGGAAGGTGAGGGAGGGCAGAATAGGGAGGGCCGACAGGATACAGAGGAGTAGCTCAGAGGAGCAGTGGTCCCGTGCTGAAAGGGGACAGAACAGCCTTGTACCCTGCGGGCTCTGCACAGGCACACGGCCGGTCTCCAGCCCCACAGGTCACAGGTGAGGCACCACTCATTGGTTATGTTACCTTGAGTAGGTTTTCAACCTCTAAATCATTTCATTTTTAAAATGGAGGATAATATTACTGATGTCATCAAGTCGCTAGAGAATGAAATAATATGGGCAGAGCACTTAACCTAGTGCCAGGCACAGAGGAAGCAAACAGTAAACGGGCTGCTACTGCTACCAATTTACCTTTGAGGGATCTAGAACTATGATGAGAATCTGAGCTGTAAGTCCTACCTTTTCCACCCCCAACTTCCCTCAATCACAAACCAAATAGAACAGTGGGTATGTACCAGGGTAGAGGGTGGAGGGAGGAGGAAAGGCCCCGGGAGGACCCAAATGCAGAGTGACGCTGGCCAGGACTTTCTTCCCATTGCCCATTCCCAAAGGATACGGGTTGCTGAACATCCTCTTGAGGTCTACCTTCTCTTTGCAGTAGGGACACGTCTGCTTCTTTCCCACGATGCACCAGCCACGGATGCAGAACTCATGGAATCTGAGCACCACTGGTCAAGGGAAATGGTGGGCAGCCGGGATGGCACTCGAGCCCCATGCTTGTGGTCAAGGCACCCAAGCACTAGCTCTGAAGAAAAGTTCAAATCCTGCCTTCCCCTCTTTTTAGCTGTATAATCTTGGGCACATCCCTTCTCTCTGACCCTGCCTCCTCACACGTGAAGTGAGGATAATGATCTCCATCTTATAGGGTGTTTATGGGGGAAAACAGAGATAATACGTGGCACAGAACGGGAGCTGAGCAAGCACAGGATACATACTGGAAATGTTATTCAGGAGGACTGGATTCTGACACCGAGGGAACCAGCTAGAGGATGCTCCAACCTCGGGGCAGCGAGTGCAGTTTTGGGCTCCTTTCTGATTCAGCCAGGCTATAAACTGTTTACATAAGCATGGCTCCCAGGTGTGGCAAAGAGGGAAGGAGACCACAGTTTCCACTCCTGGGTGTCAGCTTCCCTGGCAGAGAACATCGCCCAAATGTCTGGCCTCTAGTGACTCTCCCGCACTGAAAGGTCTAGAGAGCATGCCAGGGTCATGGCTGCCCCCTCCCCTCGACCGGAATGTGCATGTGACCGGAGAGATGAGGCCCAAGGGGCTCCAGGCAGGATACACATGATTGCAAGACAGCCTGTATGTGTTCTCGATGATGCCCTCTTCACTGACATCCACAAAGATCTGCTGCCCACACACGGCACACACACTGTCCGAGAGGTGTTTGGTAGGCATGCCCGACTCGCTGTAGAACTGAGAGAGAACAACAGGAGGAAAAGACAGGGAAGGTGTGAGAATCAGCCCAAGCAGGATGATACCACAGAGGCCTATGTCTTCTGAAGAGGAGGCAAAGAGGGAGGGGGAGGCCCCATACTTACAGAACATCTTTGATATGCCAAATCGACCTCATCTTTGCTGGCTAGATGGGTTGGGAAGTCAGATCTAACAGAACCTGAGCCCTGGGCTGGTCAGCATCAGGGACAAGGAGATCAGGAGGTAGAAGGACTCAGGGCCGGTGATCAGGAGCTATGTCAGATAAGCCACTCTGTGGCCAGACTATGCTTTCAATGGAGACGGACAACATCTCTTCTCTAAGATTCAAAACAGTCCGATATCTGGTGCAATGTGGGTTGGGACAAGGGCATTCCCAAACACTTATGGCAGCAGCAAAAGAGGTTCAATCCTTTTGGATAGCATCTGGCATGACGTCTCAAACTGCCATGCCCTCTAACTGTTCATTAATGTCACTTCAAGTAGTTAAAGTAAAAATATCAAAAAAGCCTCATGTATACAGATATTCATTTAAGCACTATTTATAATTAAAGAAGTAAAGAGTTAAGCAATTCCCCCAAAAAGTTAAACAGAATTACCATATGACACAGCAAGTCCATCCTTACATATATTCCCCCAACTCAAGACAACAAAGACTAAACACACACTTGTAAGCCAATACTCGCAGGAGCATTATTCACAACATCCAAAAGGTGGAAATAACCCAAGTGTCCATTAAAAGGTAAGGAGATAAAACAAAACGTGGTATATCCACACAATGGAATATTACTCAGTCATAAAAATCATGAAGCTCTGATACACACTACAATGCATGAACCTTGGAAACAGTAGGCTAAGTGAAATGTCCAACACCAAAGGACAAATATTATATGATTCCATTTGATATGATAAAATACCTACAATAGACAAATTCATAGAGACAAGGAGTAGGTTAAAGGTGGCCAGGGGCTGGAGGAAGGGAATGGGAGTTACTGTTTCATGGGCACAGAGCTTCTGCTTGGGGTGATGAAAAATCTTAGAAACAGTGGTGACAGTTACACAACATTGTGAATGCAACTAATGCACTGAACTGTACATTTAAAAAATGGCTGTGGGGGAGGGCACCTGGGTGGGTCAGTGGGTTCAAGCCTCTGCCTTTGGCTCAGGTTATTATCCCAGGGTCCTGGGATTGAGCCCTGCGTTGGGCTCCCTGCTCAGCGGGGAGCCTGCTTCCCCTGCTCTCTCTCTTCCTGCCTCTCTACCTACTTGTGATCTCCATCTGTCAAATAAATAAATAAAATCTTTAAAAAATAAAAATAAAAAATGGCTAGAGGTACATGGGTGGCTCCATTGTTAAGCGTCTGCCTTCGGCTCAGGTCGTGATCCCAGGGTCCTGGGATTAAGCCCCTCGTCGGGCTCCCTGCTCAGCAGGAAGCCTGCTTCTCCCTCTCCAACTCCCCCTGCTTGTGTTCCCTCTCTTGCGGTCTCTCTCTGTCAAATAAATAAATAAAACCTGTAAAAAATGGTCAAAAGGGTGAATTTTAAGTTATATAATAGAAAAACCCATAAAATAATAAAAACAAGCAACGAAATGGAAATAATCATGCTTGATCCAGAAAAGGAGAATGCCCAAATAAATTTGGTACACACTCAAGGAACTTAACAGGCAGCGAGGCAACTGAAGCCGGAGATATAACAGTGTCAAAAAGTAGGGTACAAAGCTGGAGGCACAACATGACTGGTATCATATGTAAAGACAAGCCCAAATCTATACAAACAGAAAAAGATCACAAGGAAATAGATCAGAATGTTCACACCAGGGATGTTTTGATAGTAGGTTCATAGGTGATGTTTTTCTTTTGCCTACTTTTCTGCACTCAAATTTTCTTTAATGAATATATATTACTTTTAGATTAAAAATTATTTATTATCAGTTAATTACAACAAATAATCAATTCCATGCTCCAAAAAGAAATACCAAGTTTTGCACAATTTCCTTGTGGTTTATTGTTACATAACTATATAGCATTTTCCCCTACCCCAAGAAGAAAAGACTTGAAATGTATTTGTTGACACTTTCTAAGACTTGTTTTTTTTCCTTTCCTTTGCCTTAAAAACTGTGGTTAAAAACACATAATATAGAATATATATCTTAACTACTTCTGAATATATTGTTCATTAGTGCTTAGTATATTCATACTGTTGTGCAACTAACTTCCAGAACTTTTAAACATTCTGTAAGACTCTATAATAGATTGTGAAAAAGCTTTCTGCATTTGTTATTACAATCTCATCTGGACCTGTTAGGTAGATTTACTGCGTCTAGCCTTTTTCTATTTCCTTAAACTTGAGTTTGCTCTCTTTTTTTCTTCTGTTTCCAAACACCTGTCTTTTTAAAAGCCAAAACCCTGAGGTTGGGTGAGAATGGACAGGGCACTCAGGTGCTGGGACAGGGAGTATGAGAGGGTGACACTAGCTGCCTGCCACTTCCACTCAACATGGAGGCTTCGCTTACTCCAAGGTGCCCTTCTGAGGAACAGCCTCTCAGTCATCAGAACTGCTACCGGATCCCAAGAGTCCTCAAGGGTGGGAGGCAGAAATGCCACAGTGCCCCAAAAATCCATTACAGAGCTTCCTGCCTTCACACACACCTTACTCTCTTGTAAACCCATCTGAAGCAACTCAAGGTGAGCTTGAGTGGTTACCACGGTACACCAGAGCAGCCCTAATGCTGGGCGAACCAAAGCCCAGAAGAGGAAAGAGATAAGTGGTGACGTGAACCCAGACCCTCTGGACTCCTACCAAATTCTATCCAAAGTGTCCTATAACATGTGCTGAATGTTAGCTGTAGAACAATCAGTTACTTAGCTCACTGAGAGCCAGTTACTTGAATGGTTCCGATTTATTTACTGAGAGTAAAAAAGGCAGTGGAAAAGGATAAGCTAAGGTCAGGGGGCAGGGCCAAACCTGTGGGAGTCCATTAACTGTGCAACTCTCAAAAGCCAGAATCTCAGGAATGTTAGTACTTGGGGGGAGCTCTGAGAAACACTTCCCCAGGGCTTGACAGGTGTATGGCTCTGAAAGGTGTTCCAGCTTAGAATTTCTAGGCATCATCAACTAAACAGAGAGACAAGAGACCAAGAGGTCTAGGTCCAGCTCGGCACTGAATCCTGGTACAATCGTGTAGCACAGAAACACGGACACTCACTCTGGCCCACAGCACTGGCAACAAGAGAAATAGGAATATTCTGACTCAGGAGATGAGTTAGAGCTCTGAGGAAAAGCTTAACCTCAAATCACCCCAGAGTTCTCCCCCACAGGACACAGGGGCAAAGGATGCATGATCAAAGGGAACTTGGATGAGGGTGAAGACAGAAGGAGGGATGTCCAGGAAAGGTTAGGCTCCTAGTTTCTGGAGATCTCCCCGCGAAGCTAAAGTGGCAAGAGGCGGGAACAGTCACATCTCACAGTGTTTCAACAAAGCCATCAGGTAAGCTGTCAAACCAGGAAGGCCCAGCACCCGCAGGGCTCAGAGAAATCACACACGAGGAGACCATCAGGAGGCACTGGGGCTAAGCTGCGTAAGATACAGTGAGGCAGTTTAACCTCAAGAGCAAGATCCCTCCACAGACTTAGCTCAAGGGGGACCTATGGTTTATCAGGATCAGACAGACCTAACTGCAGTCTTCTGTCACTATCTAGATGAACCTGAGTAAGCCACCCAAACTCTTCCTTCCATCAAAATATACTGGGCACCTACTAAAGTACCAGGCACAGGACTAGGTCCTTGGGATATAATTCTGGAAAAGCAGAGACCCTTCTCTCCTTGTGGAACCTAAAACTACAAGAGAATGACATTAAAAAAATAAACGTTTAGGGGCGCCTGGGTGACTCAGTGGGTTAAAGCCTCTGCCTTCGGCTCAGGTCGTGATCTCAGGGTTCTGGGATCGAGCCCTGCATCGGGCTCTCTGCTCAGCGGGGAGCCTGCTTCCTCCTCTCCCTCTGCCTGCCTCTCTGACTGCTTGTGATCTCTGTCTGTCAAATAAAACAAACAAACAAACAAAACAAAGAACAAAACAATTTAAAAATAAATAAATAAATAAATAAATATTTAGAGAAAATAAGAACTACTTATTAAAAAGGCTAAAATAAGAATTATTTCAAAGACAGTAAAGGGCTAAGAAAGGGGTTCCTAACTAAGCCTACGTCACATGAGGAGGCTTCTTTGAGGGAGTAACATTTGAGGGTGAGAGGTAAAGGGCAGTGGGAGTTAGCGAGAAGAAAGGCAGAAGAGGGAAGAGGCCCTGAGGCAGAAAGGAACCTGGTGTGCTTGAGAAACCGAAAGGAACCTTAGCTAAGGAACAATGACAATTCAAAAGCAGGAGATGCTGGAGACTGGGCCAGGGTGATGGTCTGGGCTAATTAATGGCAACAGAAATCTAGAGAAGTGGACAGACTGGTAATTCTAAATAAACAGCTGAAGACTAAATAAAGTTCTGGTGCTGAGAAAAGTTCTGGATTAGAGGTCTAGACAGTCGTAGAAAAGGAAAAGGGTAATGCCTAGGTGAAGTGTAGAGAAGATGCCTTAGGTCTGCACTCAGGGGAACAATAACATTCAAGGGGAGGACGAATTAGCAGAAGAGACAGAAGGAAAAGCAGGACAGGGAAGCGTCACAAAAGCCAATGATGACTGCTGAGGTCAGAATTAGTGACACAGTCACTAGTGACTTGAGTAAAAGCCATTTCAGAAGAAGGGTTTGAGCTGAGCCAGATTAGAATAGGCTAAGGAGTATGCAGAAAGTGATCAAAAGGGGACAGGAGCTTTCTCTAAGTTTAGCTGTGAAGGACAGGAAATGGGTCAGTTGCTAGAGGAGAAAGTGGGTCAAAGAAAGGTTGATGTTTTTGAAAAAGAATACTTAAAAGGCAAAGAGCCCAACAGAGAGGGAGAAGTTGGAAGTCACGGATAAGAAAGGAAGTTCAATAGCTTAATGGGTCCTGGAGAAGGAAAGAGCTAGGGAATCCACAGTGCAGGCAGGGCTGGCTTGCGATGGAAGAAGAAAGGATATTTTCTCCACTGTAACTGAAGGCAAGGAGAGATCGGTACAAATATATGAGTAGAAAAACCCAGCACAGGAGCCTGCACGTAGCAGGAGATTAGGAAGTAAACAGGAGTTGCATTCCACACCACATCACAGACTGTGTGCCAGGAAAGCCCTGGGAGCGCCTCCAGCTGGCCCCCTCTCTTGGCTGGTGAGGACACAGGAGGAGGAGGAGGAGAAGGAGGGGGAGAGCCTCGCTGGAAGTCAGAGAGGTGGTGCCTAGTCAGTTCAAGCAGATGATTTCAGAAATAACTTGTTGAAAAAGGGAATAAAATACTATTTCTCAGGGTTACAGTAGATGAGATTCCATGTCACAGAGTGGTCTGAGATGACTTCAGACAACAGATGGCATCTGAGAGAGAAATGGCATCTGCTCGCGATTTAGGATTTGTTTGTTCTGTGTCTTGCTCTGTGTGTTGCGTATGATGAAGATACAAAGAAATCCTACAGAGTCTCTGTGCTCCAGGTGATTATAGATATAAAATATGTAGCTTTCTAGTATAGTAGTACTGTACAGAAGGTATACTTGATAAATGTTAGCTATTGTCGTCATCTTCTAGTAAGTATTGTGGGCCAGACTACTCTTTAGAGTACTTTCCCTCATGCCTTTGTTCCTTACAACACTTCATGTCTGGTAGTAATATTACAGCTGAGAAAACAAGATCAGAGAGGTAAAGTAAATTGCTCGTGAGTACACAGCTCATTAAAAATAGGTTAGAATTTGAAACCAGGTTCATCTGACTCTAACCCCCTAGCTCTTCCCACTACTTCAGAAGAGATGAATGGGCAGCTAATCCCGTCCTAATGTTATCGGGGGCATAGAACTTACTTAGAAGAAAGAAAAGTGTGAGGCAGGGCACATGGCCCAATGGAGCAGAAACGGTGTGCCACTACCCTGTCTGCCCAACAGCCCTCTCTGAGGGGAGGGCCCCAGAAAACAGGCTTATTTTGCAATCCTGTCTTCCACCCCCATTCCAACATGACTTTCGGGTGTGAATGGAAACTATAATGACTGGCTGTCACAAGCTTATGACCTCACAGTGACCAGCTGGAAAAAAACAAACACCATCCAAGGTTCCCTTGAATCAAGAAGAGTTACTTTAGTTCATATTACAATTTCTCCATGTGAGGCAAAACAGCTGTCATACAGAATAAACAGAGTAGTGTAGAATAATGAAGAGGAATTGAGAATATGTGTTAATACAATTTTAAGTCTCATCATTTCATTTCAGGAACCCTGAAATTAATTAACCACAGATCTTAGTAGGTCAAACCACTCTTGGAGGGGGACCAAGAGATGAATCAGACCTACTTCCCCACCTAGTAGGTGGAACAGCTCCAAAATCAACTATAACTCTCTGGGATCAGAGCTATGATCACAGATCGTACAAAATACTATGAAAAACACCTGGGACTAAAAATGTGGCATATACACACAATGGGATTCTTTTTTTCTAACAGGCTATGTGCACACACACACACAGACACACATGCACAAAGAGATTATTTATTTAGCACCCCCTCCTTTTTAAAGTATTCTCCACGCCCAGAAAGGAGCTTAACACGGAGCCTGAACTCATGACCCCGAGATCAAGACCCAAGCCAAGATCAAGAGTCAGACATTTAACTGACTGAGCCACCAAGGCACCCCTATTTATAGCCCTTTTAAATTGACCTATACAATGGAATATTATTCAGTCCGAAAAAAGAAGGAAATTCTGACACCTGCTACAACATGGGTGGACATTGAAGACATTATGCTGGATGAGATAAGCAGGTCACAAGGGACACGTATTGTGTGAGCCCATTCGCATGAGGTACCTAGACAGGTCAAATTTAAGGAGGCAGAAAACAGAATGGTTGTTTCCAGGGGTTGGGGGGCAAGGGATTATGGAGTTATTATTTAAGGGGTACAAAGCTTCAATTTGCAAAATGAAGAGTTCTAGGGATGGATGTGGTGATGGTTGCAGAACACTGTAAACGTATTTAATGCCACTAAACCAGACATAAAAATGGTTAAGATGGTAAATTTTATATGTAGTTTATTACAATTAAAAAAAAATGACTAGGGCTGCTACATGGAAGTGAGCAGTGGTGGAGCTAGTAAAAGGCTACATTGGTCATACCCAGCACATTGTGAAAGGTTGCTAAGTTAGTATTGCTTGAATAAATGAAAGAATGAGATGGCTAACAAATGCGTGGAAGGCTGGAGTGTCTTGGCTCCCTCAAACTACCGTCCCCAAACCACTGATCAGGTTCTGGATTCAAGGCCAGGGATGTTCTTGAAATTCAGGTTGCTGTGGCTCAGGGACCCAGGTGCTCCTAGGCAGACCATAGTGCACTTGACCAAAGACTAGGGCAGAAATAGGAGAGTCCTGGAATTCTCAGGTTAGAAAGAACTGTAAAGGCAGTACAGTGTATCCTTTTATCCCAAGTTGGAGTCTCTTCCCCCACATTCCTGCCGAGCCTAATCTAACCTATGGGCATCATGAGCCCCCGCAGAACAGCTGCCACTAAATCTCTACATCATTCGCTGTGGGAAAGAAAGAATTAATGAACTCCTGTTGACCCATCCAGCACTGTCACAAGCCATCCCAGTGTTCCTACAGCCTGCTTCCTGCCCCAGAAATGGGGGCCTGGGGAAACAGCAAACTGTAAGAGTGGGGATCAGCAAGGTCGTATTCTGTTGGGACAGGAGCTGGATAGAGCGGCTCCTATGAAAGGGATACCCATTCTCAAAGTCAATTATCTAGGGAAGAGGTGGATCTTTGTAGAGACACCACGATTCAGAAGACTGGCCTGAGTTAAAGGCCTGTTGTTTTTTTTTTTTAATCAGAACACAGGCTCTAGGTCTAGACATCTGGAGGACAGTGACTGTCTAGATGTGGCTTCCAGGTGATGCATGCTAAGATGGCACCTGCTAGACAGAGGTAGGCTGAGAGTTGGATGGGGTAGGGTCTGAAAGCCTGGGAAAGCAGGTACCCAGCTATGTCAGATTAACTTCATTCAAGTACTCATGTCTATTTACCTTTAATAAAGTTCAATGTGATTGCTTGATCCTTGTGTTCCTGTGCTACTAAGAGGTAGAGAGCGGGATGTGGATTCATCTTTGGGTCAGACTATTATAGAAAAAGCATCAGGTGTTGGAGGTAACTACTGAGACCTCACAGAAGGAAGGACCATATGAGGGGTCAAGAGCTGGTGTCTGAGGCACTCTCGAATAAGAAATTCTCCCAGCAGCTCTCTTGAGGATACTGAAATTTATCATTATTAGGGAATTATCATAATAAGGACTATCATTTGTAATCAATAGAACACCCAATAATCCTTCCCAAGAGCATGGAAAGAAGTCCAGTTCAAATCCCATTTCTGGGAAGCCAATGTAATGATTCCATCTTCTACAGGAGAAGCTAACTAGGGGATCGATTCTGAGCTCAGTTCCATTTGGACTGAAGAGGGTTCTGTATATTGGTTATTATTGACCCACCTACACTTAAATTGGCAGCTGATAATAACTTTGAGATAAAAGTGGCAACAACCTGGGAAAATCAGAGAATTGGCCCTTAAAAACAGAATGAGAAGAAAAAGAAATCACAAGAAGGTAAAGGACAGGATACTGGCAAGAGTTATTTTGAAACACTGAGTGTGGCAAAGAAGCAGACTTCAGGAAAAGTTGTTGTTGAAAGTGAACATAATAATTAGGAAGTCGAGTATCTAGAAATCTCTTCTGGGCAGTGAAGTGGTTAAAGGAAAAGCTGAAGTCTATACCAACAGATAAGAGACCATGAAATGTGCCTAAACACAAGACAGTTGTTCAAACAGTAATCTAATGACCCAGTACACTTTGTTTTCCTTTTAATCCATTACAGAAGAAATAAAAATAGTCCCATGACACCAGGAAACTAAGTCCTAGGTCTAAAACTGTACTTGATGAAAGTCATCAAAGGCAATGGTTGAGGATTGTTTAACCTGGATTGTCCAAAGCCTACCAGTCCATGGCACAAATGAGACCGTGTAGCACTGATGTAAAAATGTGCACAGCAAATATCCTACCACCTGCAATATTGCCTTGAACTCACCAAGAGTTCCCGAGGGACCTCATACAAAGTCAGCACCAATCCTTTCCTGTGCTTTGAAATTGGTCTCCACTGGTATCTGCTGCCTAAAGACCAGGACTGCTATCTGGCTGCCCCAAGAGAACCTACTTCCCTGACATTCTTTTAAGGTTTCTCTGCGAACTACCAAACCTCAAGTTGCAAGAACTTCTGAAGGCCTTTCAGAGCTCTTGCATCAGACAGAGACACACAAATTTCAGCACAGAACTGGAGAAATGACCGTTAAACTTGGAAATATTCCTTCTTGGGGTGCGGTCTTCTATGGGCTGACATTGAGATGAGGAGTACTTCTGTGTTGTTCACTTAATTAAAAAGAGCTTGCATTACTTTTATAAGCAGCGAAACAACAAACACACATTTCTATTTTGAAAAAAAGAAATAGGAATATTGACTTGGGTTTCTTAAGACTGGCTGTTACTTTACCCACATTTTGAGCCTGAAGAATCTCTCCCTGGTCTCCACCTTATAGCATTTTCTATCTCAGTGAAAGTATACCAGCCAAGGAGTGGCTCAAGTTACACACTGTCAGCTTTGATACATACTTTCCTTCTATCTTCAGAACCAATCTATATTCAAGTCCTACCCAAGTCCTACCAAAATACTTCTCAAATAGCTTGCCTCTCTCCCTTCACACCATCTCTCCCCTAACCCAAGCTACTTTCATCTTGCCCAGACTACTACAACTGCCTCTTAGTCTTCACGGGTCACTCTAAGCTGTGGACCCCTAATCTGTTCTCAACCCAGGAGCCAGTATGATCCTTTTAAAGTGAAAATCTGAAGATGTCATTTTCTATCTTAGCCTCCCAGGATTTTTAGCATAAAAACCACAATCTTTCACTTGGCTTTCAAGGTTTTTTCTAGTCTAGCCTCTTACTTCTCCAGACATTTCCATCCTTACAACCACACTAGCTTTAGTTCCTCCAAATGGTCGCCCTTTCTCTCACTACAGGACTCTTATCTACACATGCACTTTGCTCTATTTGCCACCCACATCACTTCCCACGTCATCTAGTTAATTCCGACATATCTCAACAGTCACCTCTTTAGGGAAGCCATCTCCGGGCCCCAGAGGAGGTCAAATGCCCTTACTGCATTTGTTCACAGCACTGTGGAGCTTTCCTTCATAGATTTTATAAATGTTATAATTTTGTATTTATTTGTGTGTTTTGTTACTTTCATACCCATCCCTGTCACTAGGGCATAAACTCCATCTGTGCAAGAACCATGTAACCTCTGTAATTCCAGCACAAACCTAGTGCCCAGGCACATCAGAGGCATTAAATATCTATTGAATGTTAACTTCCTGAATGATAAAGTGGTTCTTTCCTAGAATGGCCCTAAAGTTAAAAATTCCAGGATATATCTGGGATCTGGTTTTCCAAATTTTAAGGAAGAAATCTCCATTCATACTACTGATATGTTGAAGGATTTTTTTGATGGCTTATCTCTTCCATCAAACCAGTGATGCTACACTGACCTCTGTGGAGGTGGCAGTGGACAGTATTAAAAGCCCAGGTGAACTTACCCCTATGGTAGACGCCATGTAGTCTGCACACATCTCTGCAAAATCTCGCTCAAGAACTCCATAGTAGAGGCCATAGAAGAGGAGAGAAATGCCAAAGTCCATGGCATCTTCTGGTTTGATCCTGTAAGGAAAGCAGCATGGCCTATAAGGCGTGCCCTAAGACACAACTGGTTTGGATTACTACTCTGGGACACACAAGGAGGCACCTAAACTTGTAAGACTTAACAGCTAAAGCAAGTGTTGGCAAAATAAGACCAAATCTTATGCCTGTTTTTTTTTTTTAAAGATTTTATTTATTCATTTGACAGAGAGATCACAAGTAGGCAGAGAGGCAGGCAGAGAGAGAGAGAGAGGGAAGCAGGCTCCCCGCCGAGCAGAGAGCCCGACGCGGGACTCAATCCCAGGACCCTGAGATCACGACCCGAGCCGAAGGCAGCGGCCCAACCCACTGAGCCACCCAGGCGCCCCTTATGCCTGTTTTTTATATGGCCTCTTGGCACTGTCTGAACAGGCTAGCACTGTGAACTACAAAGACCAAGCCAAAGTATTGCCTACACCCCTCTTTCCCACTTTGTCCCCAGTGCCTGCCTCCTCCAACTGCCCAACATGCCTTGCAGCTATCTAGGGCCCACTCTGGTTGGCACCTACGTGTTGGAGACTCCACTGCTGGCAATCACTGGACACCACCAACCAGTGGAATTTCATTCTGGAAGACGACAACTCAAGTTGCCTCACCTCCAGCCAGCTGCCCAGGTTGAAATGGCTGGGTAAAGGCACACCAAGATCTGGGTTGTCAATGGAACAGAAAGTAAAAATGATCCCAGTGGTCACACACCCACTTGTCAGGCCCCTCCTGAGAATGTCTCATCTGATGGCGAGTGGGCACAAAGTATGCCTCCCACCTGAGAGAGCCCATCCATCAAACAAGGTGGGGCAAGGGAAGAGTTTCCCCTCTTGTTATACTATATATTATCTTAGACTTCGCCTTTTGTCCACAAAGCCTAAAATAATATTTGGCCCTTCACAGAAAAAGTTTGCCAGCCACAGCTTTAGAAATGAAAGATAAAATCAGTCATTTAGCAAATATATACATACCAGTTACCATAACATTTTAAGCTGTATCTATACATATTCTGTATCATGTCATCAAAGTTAAACTTTGATCCAGGGGCATGTGGGTGGCTCAGCTGGTTGAGTGGCCAGCTCTTGATTTCGGCTCCAATCATGATCTCAGGGTCCTGGGATGGAGCCCTACATCAGGCTCCATGCTCAGCGCATAGCATGCTTAAGGAGTCTTCCCCTCTCTCCCTCTCCTTCTGCCTCTACCCCCAACCCCCTGCTTATGGTCTCTCTCTCAAATAAATAAATAGATTTTTTTAAATGGCCTGAGTGACTCAGTCGGTTAATCGTCTGCCTTTGGCTTAGGTCATGATCTCGCGGTCCTGGGATCAAGCCCCACATTGGGCTCCCTGATCAGCGGGGAGTCTGCTTCTCCCTCTCTCTCTGCCCCCCAACTCATGCTCACACTCGCTCTCAAATAAATAAATAAAATCTTTAAAAAAAACTGGGGGTCCAAGTCTACTTACTAAAAAGGACAAAGATCTTGCCTGTACATTAGGAGGCTTGTTTTAATAATTCTAAGGACCAATAAATTGCAACCTTCCGTCTTTGAATGTTTATTATAGAAAACAACCTTTGTCAAAAATTTGTACCAGGAACTGTACGTGTTTCCTTAAAGTTGTAAGTTTCATTATCTTAAAAAGTTGAGTGTATTCATCAATCTTGTAATATTTAACCCACTAGACATCATGATGTTATATCAATTAACCTGATAAGTAGCATAAAAATGGTCAATATTCTCAATTCTGTTTTCCTCCTTGTATAGCTTATGTAAGTAAAAATGAACTGTAATTACAGAATAATCATCTTTAATACAATGCAGAATCTTGAACTCACGACTCTGAGATCAAGAGTCGGACACTTAACCGACTGAGCGACTCATGCACCCTACAATGCAGAATCTTGATTTTTATTTTTTTAGCACACAGATTAGGAAGCTACCTGGAAATATCTTGGTTTTCTTTGATGGGACTTGTTAGACTCTATACTGATAAATTCCTATAAACATTTGTGGAGCCTGTTTATGGTTTCAGCCTGTACTACTCCTGGAAGAAAGAATTCCATGGGTATCCTCTCATTGTAAAAAGTAAAGACTTACTCCTTTCAGTTTCAAAGAGACTCCTGCCTCTGATAGGGTGATAGAGTTATAGGTAACTGGCTATAATCATTATTATGCTTACTTCTGCGACACTTTTCCATTAAAATACAGGTTCTTGGAAAACATAACCAATGATTTGGGACTCTATATATCGAGACATTCCTTTCTCTTTGCCAGCATAAATACTGGAGGGCCCACCTTCCATTCCCCAAAGCCCAAGTCTCCTATCCTGGGTGCCATGGCCCCCTTGTTAATATTCACAACTTGGCTCCAGAAAGAAAGATACATCTTACCAGCCCCTCCTCCCCAAACACAAACAAAAACAAAAGCAAAAGCAAAGAGTACTTACTTGAATAATAAATTGAGACCAAAGAGGGTAAACATGACAGCCATGTAGCCAACAATGCCAGTGGCATAGCTGATTTTATAGATCAACAGGAACCACTTATAAACCAACCTGGAGAAAGGAGAAAAAATTAGCATAGCTGACATGGAAACTTGCCTGGGGCCTCTGGATTACCACAATCTCTTATTCTTATATCAATGGGGACATTAGGTTATTTGCTTAGGACTTAGTAAGCAACTTCAGCTACTATTACAGATCTAGTCACTCCATTAATTGCAGAAATACCCCTGCACACCAGGGAGGAGCTAGTGCTTTCTATTTTCCTGGTCTCAGATCGAGGGAAGAAAAGAGAGCCTTAAAAGTTTTTAGCTTCAAACAAACAAAAAAGCAGAGCTGACATTAGACAGCTATGCCCTCTCAAATTCAGATTAGCTGGATAAGGAAGTGAAAACTAGTTACTATATCTATGTTCAGATGGGAACAGGTGGGAAGGCCAGTTGTTCTTGTCAGGAAAGAGAATTCAAGGGAAGATGAAAAAGAGAATCAGCTATGGGCTCCCCCTCCCCTTTTAAAAAATACTTATTTATTTAAGTAATCATTATACCCAATGTGGGGCTTGAACTCACCAACCCAAGATCAAGAGTTGCATGCTCTTCTGACTGAGCCAACCAGGCCACCCAAGCTTTTCCTACTGGGAATGGTTAACCTGAATACTTCTTTGCTCCTATCTACAGGACAATTATGAAATGGTATCTAATGAATTTGCTTCTGAAATTATTTTCTTTCTGGAGAAGAAGGGATAAGAAAGGAGGCACTCAGAAAATAGCTTTGAATGGATGTGTGTGATGGTGGTGGGGGTGAGGTGGGGTGGGGTCATATAATATTCTTGAAGGAAGAGCGATGCTCTCTATAAGTCAGTGAAAGTAGTGTGAAATCAAGAACCAATACTCTATCTGGGGTGACAGCAAATGAGGAATTCACCTGAATAAACACCTCAAGCCTATCTGGCTCTGAGACCAAGTTACTACCAAGCTTGATGGACCACAGAGAGGAAGCTTAGGTCCCTACCTAAGCAAGTGGTGAGAAGTTCTCAGGCAAGGGAAAGGCCCCATTTTGCAATGCCTGCTCTCGGAAACACAAAACTCCATTACCCAGGGTTTGCACTCATCAGACAGGAGTGAGGCAGTAGAATTTTAGGCAGAATCTGGATTAAGTGAGTTTTATTAGCTGGGTAATCCCAGGTAAAATCAAATCACTACTCTAAGACAAGTTTACTTACTTGTAAAATGAGGAAACCATGATACCTTCCTCAATGGACGAAGAGCCCATTTCCTGGTATATATAATACATGCTCAATAAATGCTACATGAATAAGAGTGGATGTTTATGAAAGTGCTTTGAAATTATAAAGCACTACAAATGTTAGTTATTATCATCAAAAACCTCCATTGTCATAGACACAATTTCAGTCACTTTACCTATAAGCTAATATTGGTTGTTAACTCTTTTTTTTCTTTTTAAAGATTTTATGTATTTGTTTGACAGAGAGAGACACAGTGAGAGAGGGAACACAAGCAGGGGGAGTGGGAGAGGGAGAAGCAGGCCTTCCATGGAGCAGGGAGCCCGATGTGGGGCTAGATTGCAGGACCCCGGGATCATGAATCGAGCCAAACGCAGATGCTTAACGACTGAGCCACCTAGGCGCCCGGGTTGTTACTGATTCTTAAAAGTATATTTTTTACACTTTTTCTTCATAGTACCCTTTATGAGGGAGCAATTATTATCACATTTCTAGGGGTAAAAAGTTCAAGGCTCAGAAAAGTGAAGCCATACAGATCAGGTAATTAACTGGCAGGGCTAGAGTTTCCAATAATCCACAAGTATCTGGCTCCAGAGGCTCTATCTTCTATCATGGCCCTTAATGTAAACTACTTCTAAATCATGGAGGAACTTCTAAATCACCGACTTCACCTTGAAGATAAATTTTACCATGTACAAGGAAGCTCAGAAGGCCAAAGTAAAACCTTACAGTGAAGCAGAAATAAAATGCATGGGGAAAAGAGCAACTTGCAACTTGGAAGCCTTAGGTTCTGGTAGTTACAACTTTGAGGCTGGCTACTTCCTCTGCTAGGCTCTCCTGGACCTGTACACACGTCTCTCACAGCACTTACCAACTGCACTGAAACAGCTGCTTTCTTGTCCATCTCCTCCATTAAACCGAGCATTCCTTGAGGGCAGGGACCATGTCTTATCCAGCTCTGTATCCCCAGCGCTCAGCACAGGGCCTGACACATAGCAGGTGCTTGTTGAATGAATGAATGAATGAGAAAATCTCTTTCTTTCTGTCAAGTACAGATCTTAAATGATCTCACAAGCTGGTTGGGAGGATCAAACTAGAAATGCATTTGGATAAAATACAAATAATACAGGCAGGGGCTGTTCTATGACCAAAGAAGTATTGTTTGTTGAAAAACTGAAAATTTGCTGAGATTCATTCATTCAACAAAAATTCAAAGAGTAGGCTACTATGTGCCAGACCCTGTGGTAGGGCCTGGATATACAGGGACAAACAAAATACATGTGGTTCCTGATCTCACAGTTACAGTTTAGTGGGGGAGACAGACAGTCAAAATCTTATGTTATGTTCTATGATGGAAAACTATAGGGCCTATGAAAGACTCTAACAGAAAATCTTATTTAGAGATCAGAGAAGGGTTCACAAAAGAAAATAACATGTAAAATGAGACCACAATGATCCTCAGAATTTGCTTACTTATTTTGGTTGCTTTTAATATAAATAGACCTTGATATAAACTCTAAGGTAAGCTATAGAGAAATGTTTTGGGGTTTTTTAATCTGTGAAGGGGGGGTAGTTCTCCCAATCAGCTTGTTTTGGTGGGGGTCCATGCTAAATAATCTTAGCAAACAGAAATTATAACTTTTTTCAGCCTAAACCCACCCGAAACCCATGCACTCCAACCCATTCGCTTCAGGAAACCTAGGTCTTCCCCACTACCTAAACTCTCACCTTGGGGTTGTCTGTACTAGTGGTTTCCGGGTGGCTCGGAAGGTGACAAAAGCCGTGACAGCAGAGAACAAGATCCAGATCACTAGGAACCGCCACCAGTGCAGCTTCACTGTGAAATAGAGGGGAACAACCCACATCTGAAAGAGGGTCACCATCTGAAACACAAACACAAGCACTTCAGTGCTAGCCAGCTCCCTCTGTGCTCCGTCCGCAAGTCCACAGGGTATGTCATGTGTTCCATTTTTTAGCCTGATCCTCTCCCAGATTTCCAATGTTGGACAGAGGCACCACCTCGTGATCTAACTTAGAAACCTAGGACCATGCCTGACACCTCCCTTTCATCCCTCAC
Organism: Lontra canadensis; assembly: GCF_010015895.1. Taxonomy (NCBI): domain Eukaryota; kingdom Metazoa; phylum Chordata; class Mammalia; order Carnivora; family Mustelidae; genus Lontra; species Lontra canadensis. Next base: position 26,315,913 of record NW_022631001.1, read on the forward strand.
CTATCTGTTGTATATATTCTTTCCTTTCCATGTGAGCCCTTGCTATCCCTTGCCTGGCTCACTACAATAACCTCTTTGTTAAATCTCCCTGCAGTCATCATCCCCCTCTCCAATCTATCCTTCCCAAGAGCACTGGGATGGCCTCTCTAACATACAGTCTTGAATGTGTTATTTCCCTGCTTATAACCTCCTAATAGTCCCCTGCATACAGGATAACACCCAACACCCTTCAACAGGCAGTCAAATGCCCCACGATGTGCCCCAAACTATTATTTCAAGGTTGACCTTCTACTACTCCCCATGCCATTAGTTAGGGCGTTCCCCTCAGGCTAAAAGGTCCTTTCCACCTGCCTTTCTGCCTGATAATATCACATCCAAGACACATGAAACCTTCGGTCTTCTTTCCAGGCAGAAAGAGTCATAACTTTCCAATGATCCAAAAGCACTTTTTTTTCTACCATCGTTGCTTATCTAGAGCATGATTCAAATTCATTCTCTGAATGTAAGCTCCTTGAGAGCAGTAGCCAGGCCATATTCATCTGTTTCCTATGTGCTAGGAAACGGTCTAGCACACGACAGATCTTCGATTAACTCAGATACTTGAGAAGAAAGCAGAACTAGAACCCAAAAGGGAGGCGCGTTTCTGCTGTAAAGAGGTCTCAGAACTCAGACTTGTCAGCTGAAGAGTTCCAAATATATAAAATGATTCTAAGTCAGAAGTTTGGACTGATCACCAGTCCTCTCCTCCCTGATGCCTCTTAACTCCCTCCACCAACCACCTTGCTTTCACTAGATGTCACTGTGCTCAGGTGAGTAGCAGGTGTTAAAAAAAAATAAGTAATACCTAATGGGAGACTTTCTTTCTGATGTCATCAAAGGAAATGAAAGAACATTTAAAAAGGGCTGGGCATGGGGATGAGCTATAGAGAGGAAAATGGTAGCTAGTTTCCTAAAGTTCCATAGTGAAGAAAACTTGAGAAAGTATTTACTTGGGGATTTCTAGACCAGTGCTACCTAATCAAAATGTAATGGGATTCACATACGTAATTTTAAGTTTTCTAGTAGTGACATTTAAAAAAGTAAAAAGAAACGCTGGTATTAATTATTTTTAAGGATTTGATTTATTTATTTGAGAGAGAGCAAGCAAACGGGGAGGAGCAGAGGGAGAGGGAGAAGCAGACTCCATGCTGAGCACAGAGCCCAATGTGGGGCTCAGGCTCATGACCCCAAGATCATGACCTGAGCCAAAATCAAGAATCAGATGCTCAACTGACTAAGCCACCCAGGTGCCCCCAGATGATATTAATTTAAATAATATATTTTATTTTATCCAATATATCCAAAATATTATCATTCCAACATTTACTTAATATTAAAATTTATGAAATATTTTACTTTTGTTTGTACTGAGGCTTTGAAATCTGATGCGTACCTTATATTTATGGCATACCTCAAGAGAGACCAGTCACATTTCAAGTGCTCAACTGCCATATGGTAATGGTGGTTCCCATACTGGATTAGTGCAGCTTAGAGCACCTTTTTAGCATTTAGTTCTCTCCTGTAGCTTCAAACAGAATGCTCTGTGGCAAGAAAAGGCCTTAGTGTTTTAGTGTTATTTTACTAAATAACAAATAATTTACTAAATAATAAATAACACTGAGAGGAGAATGGTGAACAGATCCCACTTTGCTTTAAAGCTTACAGATTTGTGTGCTCAATGGTGCTGGCTAATGGTCAGTGAACACTGTGTCTCAGAACCTGTTCTACTGCTCAGGAACCCCCCAGGTGACTCTCCGAATGAAATATTCTAAAATATCCCGATATGAAAAGTGCTGGAGTACTGGGATGTACTAACAAATGGCTAACCAAATAACACTCCAGGTAACATTACTGGAGATAATGGGAGGAGACCAGGAAAGGACATCATAACAAACCACACATTATTTAAGCAAGAGGAAAAGGGCTCAGTTGGTAAAGTGTCCAACTCTTGATTTCGGCTCAGGTTCTGATCTTGGGGCTATGTGATCAAGGCCCATGTTCGGCTCTGTGCTCAGCAGGGGAGTCTACCTGGGATTCTCTCTCTCTCTCTCTCTCCCTCCCCCATGTACTCTCTCGATAAATAAAATTTTTAAAAATCTTTAAAAAAATACTTTAAATTAGGGAATAAGAGACAACCAGAATCATGATATTCAGAGGCAGTAAATAAACGGTGGTAAGATGTGGAAAGAAGAGCTGCAGGGTTTTTAGCCTTCACATGGTTAGCTTATAAAACAGCGGGCCCAGAGACTATAGAAGAACTAAATTACAGAGTCTGATTATATTTGTCTTCTCTGAGGGAACAAAAAAAAAAAAAAAAAGGAATTTCTGGTCTCCTTCTAGCTTTTCCAAAAGCTTGGCTGTTGCCACAAAAAAAAAAATAAATAAATAAATAAAACAATAACAACAAAAACCCCAGCCTATCCCCTACTAGCTTTTTCCCCACTCCAATCAATAGCATGTTCTAAGAAGGAATCTAGTAAAATAATTTATCTCTGCACGAGCTGTAGCTCTGCTTACTTTGGGTGCAGCGAGAGGCAAAAGACCTGGATTCTATTCCGGGTTGAATAAAGGCATAATCAGGAGTAGGCATCAGTGTAAAAGGAATGAAAAAATCTTCCCTTGCTTTGTAACTCTGAGGCCTAAAACTTTAAGGCTATAAAGCTACTCAACTCACATCATGAAAGAAAGAGAAAGACAAAAAAGGAAAGAAAAGGAAGAAGGAAGGAAGGGAAAGAGGGAGGAATTTAGGACAGGGTTACATTCTTTCAAACCAGATAGCCAATTAGAAGCCCAAAAGACCTAGATTCTAGTTCTGTGTGCTTCCAACTCACTGGGCCACTCTAAAGAGGTCCTTCCTCCTTGAGGAAAAGATTTGACTTGATTTTTCAAGCCCCTTCAAGTTCTAACATGCTAAGGTTCTATTAAGCAGCCTTGTAACTGGGAGGGCGAAGGAAGTGCTCATTCACTTGTACACTGAATATTTATTTTGCATTTAATGGAAAGAATGCAGAAATAAACATGACCCCTAGTCCCTGTCCTCAAGGAGCTAACAGTCCAGGGGTGCCTAGGTGGCTCAGTCGTTAAGCATCTGCCTTCAATTCAGGTCATGATCTCAGGGTCCTGAGATCAGAGCAGGAAGCCTGCTTCTCCCTCTCCCACTTCCCCTGCTTGTATTCCCCCTCTCACTCTCTCTCTGTCAAATAAATAAATAAAATCTTTAAAAAAAAAAAAAAAGGAGCTAACAGTCCAGCAGAAGGAGAAAAATAGAAATCAAACCTAAACCTTTAATTTTTTTTAATAAAGATTTTATTTATTTATTTGACAGAGAGAGAGATATATCACAGGTAGGCAGAGAAGCAGGCAGAAAGAGGTAGGGGTCGGGGAAGCAGGCTCCCTGCTGAGCAGAGAGCCCCATGTGGGGCTTGATCCCAGGACCCTGAGACCATGACCTGAGCCGAAGGCAGAGGCTTAATCCACTGAGCCACCCAGGTGCCCCCCAAACTTTTAATTTAATGATTCTATTAATCTTCAGATTTTAAAATTAAAAAAAAATTTTTTTTTTGTTTTTTGTGTTTGTTTGTTTGTTTTAGGTAGGCTCCAGGCCCAGCACAGAGCCTAGTATGGGGCTTGACTTCATGATGCTAAGATCAAGACCTGAGATGAGATCAAGAGTGGATGCTTAACCAACTGAGCCACCCAGGCACCCCTAAAGATTTTATTTTTTTTTTTTTAAGATTATATTTATTTATGAGAGAGAGAGAGAGAGCGAGCACAGGCAGACAGAATGGCAGGCAGAGGCAGAGGGAGAAGCAGGCTCCCTGCAGAGCAAGGAGCCCGATGTGGGACTCGATCCCAGGACGCTGGGATCATGACCTGAGCCGAAGGCAGCTGCTTAACCAACTGAGCCACCCAGGCGTCCCTAAAGATTTTATTTTTAAGTAATTTCTACACCCAATGTGGGGCTCAAACCCACAAACCAATGGAGCCAGCCAGGCACCCCTCTTTAGATGTTTTTTTAGAAGTTTAAATAGAAATCATTAAAGAATAAATAAACCAAGTAGAATGATATAGTAAAATGACTGGACATTTTAGAATTAATGAGATCTAGGTATGAATCCCAATATAACTATTTACTGTATTAGCTTAGGGAAGTCATTTAACCATGATAAGCCTGAATTTTCCCAACTGTAAAAGAGGATTAACAGCATCTACTCTCAAAAGATTGTATAGATTAAGTGAATTAATGCATGGAAAGCTCTCAGAACAATGCCTAACAATGTAAGCATTTAATATAATGTAATAAATATAATGCAAATAGTCAATATAATAGCTCTTTTATATAAAAAAAAAAGCAGAGTGCATAATTCACAGTAAGCATTCAGTAAATGAGAGCTCTTATTAGGTCCTCACATGATCAAAACTGCATAAAGTCAAATGTAATAAGGGAGCAAAGACTGCAAAAAGGCAAACAAAATAATCAACATATTGAAAGTGGCGGGGTTATAATGAGATAGAGATAAAGAAAAATACAAAAGATCAATGAAACCAAAAGTTGACTGCTTAAAAAGATTTAAAAAACAATAAACCTTTAGCCAGACACATGAGAAAAAGAAGACTTAAAATTAGAAACAAAAAAAGAAGTTAACAACCAATACCACAGAAATACAAAGAACTATAAGAAATTACTACAAAAAATTATATACCAAAAAATTGGACAACCTAGAACAATTAGATAAATTCCTAGAAACATAAAATCTTTCAAAACTGAATCTGGCAGAAACAGAAAATCTGAGCAGATTACTAGTAATGAAATTTAATCAGTAATCAAAAACCTCCCAACAAACAAAAGTCCAGGACCAGATGGCTTCACAGGGGAGTCCTACCATTTAAAGAAGAGTTAATACCTATTCTCCTCAAACTATTTGAAAAAGAAGAAAAGAAAGAAAAGGAGAAAAGAAAACGAAGGAAAGGAAGGAAAACTTCCAAATACATTCTATGAGGCCAGCCTTACCGTGATATAAAACCACACAAAGACACTACAAGAAAACAAAAACCCAAACAAACAAACAAAATACCTACACACCAATATCCCGCATACACATAAATGCAAAAACCCTCAACAAAATATTAGCAAACCACATTCAACAAACACTAAAAGGATAATGCATCATGAGCTGGTGGGACTTATTCTAGGGATGCAAGGATGATTCATTATTCAGAAATCATATCCCACATTAACAAAATGAAGGATAAAAATCATACAATTATCACAATAGATGCAGAAATAGCATTTGACAAAATAATATCCATTCATGATACAAACTCAACAAAGTAGAGGTAGAGAAAATATACCTCAACATAATAAAGGCTTCATGAGAAAAACCCACAGTCAACATCATACTCAACGGAGAAAAACCAAAAGTTTTTCCTCTACGATCAGGAACAAGACAAGAATGCCCACTCTTGCCACTTTTATTCAACACAGTACTGGAAGTCCTAGCCACAGCAATCAGGCAAGAAAAAGAAACAGAAGGCATCCAAATTGGTAAGGAAGAAGTTAAACTTTTACTGTTTGCAGATGACATACCAGTATACATAGAAAACCCTAAAGATTTCACCAAAAAGTTTTCAGATTTCAGATATAAGATATCACCATATATTAGAAATAATACATGCATTCAGTAAAGTTTCAGGATACAAAACTAATTTATAGGACTCTCTTGCACTTCTTATACACTAAAAATAAAGTAGCAGAAAGAGAAAATAAGAAAAAATTCCATTTGCAACTGTACCAAAAAGAGTAAGATACCCAGGAATAAACTTAACTGAGGAGGTGAAAGACCAATACTCTGCAAACTGTAAGAGACTGATGAAAGAAACTACAGATGACACAAATGGAAAGATATTTCATGCTCATGCATTGGAAGAATTAATATTATTAAAATGTCCATACCACCCAAAGCAATCTATAGATTCAATGTAATCCCTACCAAAACACCAACAGCATTTCTCACAAAACTACTAAAATTTGTATGGAACTGCCAAGACCCCAAAGAGCCAAAGCAATCTTGAGAAAGAAAAGCAAAGCTAGAGTCTTCATAATGCCAGGTTTCAAGATATACTACAAAGCTATACTAATCAAAACAGTATGGTACTGGCACAAAAACAGACACATAAATTATTCCAACTTTGGTATACGTGCTGCCAAAATAAGCACAGTAGACACATAAATTAACAGAACATAAAAAAGAGTTCAGAAATAAACCCATGTTTATATGGGCAATTAATCTAAAACAAAGGAGGCAAGAATATACAAAGACAGTCTCTTCAATAATTGGCACTGGGAACACTGCACAGCTACATGCACAAGAATGAAACTGGACCGGGGCGCTTGGGTGGCTCAGTGGGTTGAAGCCTCTGCCTTCAGCTCAGGTCATGATCCCAGGGTCCTGGGATCGAGCCCTGCATCAGGCTCTCTGCTCGGTGGGGTGCCTGCTTCCTCTGCTCTCTCTCTCTCTCTGCCTGCCTCTCTGCCTACTTGTGGTCTCTATCAAATAAATAAATAAAATCTTTAAAAAAAAAAAAGAATGAAACTGGATCACTTAAACTATACACAAAAATTAAAATAAAACGGGGCGCCTGGGTGGCTCAGTGGTTTAAAGCCTCTGCCTTCAGCTCAGGTCATGATCCCAGGGTTCTGGGATCGAGCTCCGCATCCTGCTCTCTGCTCAGTGGGGAGCCTGCTTCCACCTCTCTCTGCCTACTCTGTCAGAGTAGATCTCTGTCTGTCAAATAAATGAATAAAATCTTAAAAAAAAAATTAACGCAAAATGGATTAAAGACCTACATAAAACCCCTAAAAGACAATGTAGTAATTTTTTTGACATTGGCTTTAGCAGCACTTTTCTAAATAGGTCTCTTCAGCCAAGAGAAACAAAAGCAAAATTAAACTCTTTGGACTACACCAAAATAAAAAGATTCTGTAGAGCTGTACCTGGTGGCTCAGTCAGTTATGTGTCCAACTGTTGGTTTCAGCTCAGGTCATGATCTCAGGGTCCTAGGATCAAGCCCCATGTCAGGCTCTATACTCAGCACAGAGTCTCTGCTGGAGACTCTCTCTCCGTCCCCCTCCCTTTGCTCCTGACCCTGCCTGCTCTCTCTAAAATAAATAAATAAAATCTTAAAAAACAAACAAACAAACAAAAAAACTTCCGTAGAGCAAATAAAACTATCAACAAAATAAAAAGGCAACCACTAAATGGGAGACAGTATTTGCAAATGATATATCCAATAAGGGGTTAATATTCAAAATACATAAAGCACTTCTACAACTCAAACAGCAAAAAACAAATAATCTGATTAAAAATGGGCAGAAAGGGGTGCCTGGCTGGCTCAGTTGGTTAAGCAACTGCCTTTGGCTCGGGTCATGATCCTGGGGTCCCAGGATCGAGTTCCGCATCAGGCTCCTTGCTCGGCGGGGAGTCTGCTTTTCCTGCTGACCTCTCTACTCTCATGCTCTCTCTCTCTCTCTCAAATAAATAAATAAAGTCTTTAAAAAAAAATAAAAATGGGCAGAAGACATGAACTTCTAAAGAAGACATACATGAAAAAATGTTCAGCATCACTAATCATAAATGCAAGTTAAAACCACAATGACATATCACGTGCCTGTCAGAATGGTTAAATCAAAGACACGAGAAATGAGAAGTGTTAGCAAGGATATAAAGAAAAAGGAACCCTGTGCTCTGTTGGTGGAATGTAAACTGGTGCAGCTACAATGGAAAACATAGTATGGAGGTTCCACAAAAAATTAAAAATAGAACTACCAGTAATTCCACTATTAGGTATTTACCCAAAGAGAACGGAAACACTAATTTGAAAAGATATATGCACCCTTATGTTTACTGCAGCATTATTTACAGTTGTCAAGATATGGAAGGAATACAAGTGTCCATTCCCAGATAAATGGATAAAGAAGATGTGGTTTATACATACAATGGAATATTACTCAGCCATAAAATGGGAAACCTTGCCATTTGTGACAATATGGATAGACCTAGAGGGTATTATGCTAGGTGAATTCAGACAGAGAAAGACAAATACCATATGGTTTTACTTATATGTGGAATAAAAAAAATAAAACATACAAACAAACAAAAAGCATAAACAGACCCATAAATAGAACCAACTGAAGGCTGTCGGGGAAAGGTGATAGGGGGAAAGGCAAATGGATGAAAGTGAGTAGGAGTTACAGAACACCAGTTATGGAAAGAGTAAGTCATGGGGATAAAATGTACACCATATATAATGGTGGGGAATATAGTAAATGGTACTGTAATATTTTATGGTCACACACTTGTGGTAAGCATGGCATAACATATAGATCTGTTGAGTCAATATGTTGTACACCTAAAACTGATGTAAAATCATGTGCCAACTATACTTCAATTTAAAAAAAAAAAATCACCAAAACTTCCAGGGGGAAATATGTGGTGGGGTTATTGCAATTTCTTTATAAAGTTTAGTTTGTCCTTTCCAGAAAAAATAAATGATCTAAAACACAAACCAAGGATTTGAGGTCACCTTCAGGTACCTGGACATACTTCATTAGGTAGGCGTAAAAGCCAGATTCTGTTCAGGGCCTAGAAAGCAGTGCCTGACCAGGGGCCAAGCAGAGGGGCAAGTGAATGGAATAGCTTCCCACGTGAAAACTGGTAAGTTACAACTTGCCCTAATTTCTTTATTTCTACTGCAGTATTTATTACCACTCTGCTTAATAAGTAAATTGAAGCTTCTTCATTAAGGAAGGCATTTTTAGTGGCAAGCTTGGCGATTTGTAAATTGCTGAAAGTTACCTAAGATTTTCAGAACAATGTCAGGGACGCTGGTGCCATCTGCTGGCAATACGTTACCCAGCCACATTAAGTTCAGTTATTTGCTCAAGTGTTTGTGCCTGATGCTGTCACAAAGTAATGGGAAGCTTTGGCCCTAACTTCACTCCCAGGATTTGGGATGGTGAGACAAATACATAAACTGAGCAGCCGTCAAGTACAGCGGTGAAGCATTAAGTACTGACATGAGAATTCAGAGGAAAGACAGCAGTGTGAGCAGGAGCCATCAAGGAAGACTGCCTAAAAGCGGCAGAACTCTGGCTGGTTCTGAGGGGGCTTGGATTTGGCCAGCTGAAGAGAGAAACTGCAAGCCATTCACCTTTCTTTCCCTGAGTCTACAAATACAAAGCTGAAGTGAAGACTAGCCTGAATCTTGCTCATTGATTCATTCTGCAAACATTTACGTAGGGACTACCCCAGCTTCTCTGATCCAGAAAGTTAAGAAGAGATGCATGCTACCTTATTTCTCCACAAGACTATACAGCTGAAATGATAATGTTAGGCACTAACAATAAGAGCTAGACTGTATTTAAACAGACTGTCTTTTAGATTTGTTTCACCTCAGAAACTGTAATTCATGAAAAACCAGAAAAGAAGTCCCATATCACATCCTCCCCAGGGCACCAGCTCCCCTGCTGGTCTGCTTGGCACTTTTGTCTTTCAGGGTTCTCACCACTGCTCTATTGCCTTATGTTGCGGGGGCAGTGATCACCCACCATGCTTGGCTGAAAAGGAAAATAAAGGATGAACTGAAAACTGCATGTCCAGCTAGTAGAGCAAAGTAAGAGACTCGCAGCTAACAGAACAATCAGTTTGGAAAAAAATACTGATAAATGGACAGAGGTCAACTGAAGGCAGGTGTTTAGGATATGTTTCACAGCTCTGGTCAATATTTTTGTGAATAATTTGGTTGAAAATACAAAGGATCTGCTTACCAAACTGTGGACAGCAAAAAGTTTAGGAGCTGGAGAGAACAAGGCCTCTGGGTCCAACTATGGTCTTTCAGAGAGGCACACAGTACATTTACTTCCTGTTTCTTATGACTCTCTTCTAATACCTAGAATTTTGTCTTTTCCCCCAAGTCATCTTCTCTCCAGACAAGAGTCAGCCCAAGTAATAATTTAAAAAACACTTACTGAGCCCTTACTGGACATCATAAGAACTTGGACATCTGCTAAGAACTGCAGAATCCAGAGATAAAAAACTAAACCTCCTCAAGAACTTAAGACTACCAAGGAGGAAAAAAAAAAAAACAATTATAATGCAGTATGATAAGTGCTATAAAGGAGTAAGCCCTGGTAGCCAAGAAATTGGAGGAGAGGCTTTCAGTCCACAAGGCTTCCTGAAGAAAGCAACCTTTGACCTCTGAACTGATGGCCCAGTAGATGTAAGCAAAAGCATCATGATGAGTGAGTGTTCAGGATAAGGGAACATGGTATTTCTGACGAAGTACAAATAAGGAGGGAGGTGTGAGAAATGAGCCAAGAGAGCAGACAAGGCTCAGAGAAGGCTGTTGTATGCATTACACAAACAGAAGTTTTGATTATAGTCTGGGAGAAAAGTTTTTCTTTTGCATAGAAAGTGGGTTACCATCCTTTACCATCTTAGACGGTATTCTCTAGTCACATTTCAGTAACCCTCTTAATGTGTTGGTCTAAGAAAAATCTATAGTAAAGATTTCTAGATAGGAGATTTTGCCACTCATCCATTCCACAAGGGAACAGCAGTTCAGGGGATACGAGCTGGAAAAGATACGGTTTTTGGTAACAGAGATGATGAAAGCTTCCCCTTGGAGATCTTTAAAAATAGGACAGATACTTTTCCAGGCATAAACTTACTCCTTCCCCTAAAATCCCTGCGGGAGCTAAGAAACAAGTAATATTAGACTCTGAACAGATGATGAAAACTGTGTGACAGAGAAGCTAAAAAGCAAGCTGGGCCTAGGCTAGGTTTCCAATCCAGATCTTCTGTCTCCCAAGTCCTGCCTCCCTGGCACCATTCACTTCTGAATTTGTGATAAAACCCTGGAAAAGCTGAGGAAGTGATATAATGTAGATATTAAAGGGGTGGAGAAGGATAGACCTGGTCAAAAGTCACTGAAGAAGGAAATATCAGGGGAGTTAAAAACAGAAATGACCATGGCAGAAACTGACAATTTCCTGGAGCTTTTGAGAAACCTCAAAAAATGGCTGAGTGCTCATATGAGAAGAGCACTTAACCAAGAATCAGATTTTGGATTTATGTCCAGCTCCCCAATTTAATGGTCATGTACTCTCAACAAGTCTCTGCAGTGTTTTGCACTTTGGTTTACTACTCTGAACAATGGAGTTATATCCCCATCCTGACCACCATATAAAGCCACTGTGAGGTTCCAATGAGATATCAGACAAGAAAAGTTTTTTTAAAAAAATCAACAAATTGCAACTATAAGCAGCTTAAGGTAGTATTACTACTGTTGTTATTACTGAAAAGAATAGTAACCTGAATTTTATTTTTTTTTAAGATTTTATTTATTTATTTGACAGAGAATGATCACAAGTAGGCAGAGAGGCAGGCAGAGAGAGAGAGAGAGGGAAGCAGGCTCCCTGCTGAGCAGAGAGCCCGGTGCGGGGCTCAATCTCAGGACCCTGAGACCATGACCTGAGCTGAAGGCAGAGGCTTTAACCCACTGAGCCACCCAGGTACCCCCTGAACTTTAAACATAGAAAACAGCAGGACCTTTTGCTCCTAAATAGCAATTAATTTAGATGAAGTTCTTTTAACTTGAAGGATGGACTTGAACTCCTAAGTTACAAAAAGATGTTTGATACTTTTCACAGTGAAACCAGTGGACTGGTATACTTGCTCATAATCAGCCTAATGGCTGGCGGCATCCCTGCTGCTCTCTGCCAGTGCTTCTCATGAGGGGTGGATTTCCTCCCCAGGGGACATTTGATGAAGTCTGGACACATTTTTGGCTATCATGATCAGGAAAAGGGGTGCTAGTGGCATCTAGCAGGTAGAAGCCAGGCGTGCTGCTAAACGTCCTCCAATGCACATGACAGTCCCCCATGAAAATAAAGAATCATCTGGCCCAAAATGTGAAGAGTCTCCCTATTGAGAGACTGGTCTAGGAGAATAGAACTAGTGTTTTTCCACTCAGGGTTCATGTGTGCCCACTGAAAGGCTGGGCTGCCAACTAGCATGAGGGAAAAACAGAAAATTTCATTCAGTTTGAGAGAAACAGAGCCTTATCAATTAATTCCATCATTTCTCAGCATGCCCATAAGAAGCATTTTTTTTTTAAAGTTCTGATAGCTAATCTCAAACAGTTCATGTTTCTACTACCTGACAATCATCCCAGTGTCTCTCCTTTACACAACATTCTCTGAGGAGCCATTTTGCTTTGATTCTTTTTTATTCCCATTCTTCACTCTGTAGACATTTAATGTGTTTAATGCATTTTTGTTAGTATCTATTCTTACAAACTATTTTTTGTGCATGTATTTTGATTTATTAGTTGGCACTATATCTTTCTGTTTCTTATTTTTAGATCCACAAGTTGTTACAGGTAAATCTAATGTGTTGCTTTAACTGCAATGCAGAGTCCTGATATGCAGCCACCACATTTTAAACTATTTATTCAGATACAAATACCCAGACTGCCTCCAACTCTTCAATTAACTGCCATAATTAACATTTAAATCAATACCTTCTCACATGTCCCTTTAGGATATGTCACAAGATATGTATATATTCCATCTGACTGAATACTCCCAGGCTGCTCTCGATAATACCTGCCCCATCTTCATACCTACAAAGAACAGACAAAAGTTCCCAAAGCCTCTGATCCCTGCCAGCAGTTGGACATATCTAGCTTGTTAGTCTAGAATATCAATTACCATCAGTTTTAATTATTACTAATCTCCTATTCTGCTATCAGTTAACTTCGCCTATCCTACCCTTTACAGAACAGGTCCCCTTAATCCCCTTATTTATTTATTTATTTATTTATTTCTTTAAAGAGGGACACAGCAGGGTGGGAAGGGCAGATAGAGAGAGGGAGAGAGAATCCCAAGTAGACTCCATGCCCAACATGGAGTCTGACATGGGGGCTCAACCCCACAACCCCAAAACCACGAACCAAGACAAACTCCAGTCAGATACTTAATCGACTGATCCACCCAGGCACCACCCTTAATCTTAAATAATCAACTTTATCAAAATTTTTATCTTATTTATCTACATAATTTTTACTAACTTCTTTTTTTTGCCTTTCATAATTAGATCTTTAATCTATCTTTAGTCCCCTTTGTATGGCATGTGATACAGGAATCTAGTTTTAATATTTCTCCATTTGGTGAGCCAGTCTTCTCAATACAATTTACTTAACAATGAATATTTCCTTCACTGATTGGTGGTTACACTTTTATTATCTTTTTTTTTTTTTCTTTTTAAGATTTATTTATTTGAGGGGCACCTGGGTGGCTCAGTGGGTTAAAGCCTCTGCCTTCAGCTCAGGTCCTGATCCCTGACCTGATCCCAGGCTTGCCCCGCATCGGGCTCTCTGCTCAGCGGGAAGCCTGCTTCCTCCTCTCTCTCTGCCTGCTTCTCTGCCTACTTGTGATCTCTATCTGTCAAATAAATAAGTAAAATCTTAAAAAAAAAAAAAAAAGATTTATTTATTTGAGAGAGAGAGGGAGAATGAGTAGGAGGGGCAAAAGGGGAGAGAATCTCAAGTAGACTCTGGGCAGAGTACGGAGCCTGAGTACGGAGCCTGACACAGGGCTCAATATCACAACTCTGAGATCATGATCTGAAATCACGACCTGAGCTGAAGCCAAGAGTTAGATACTTACCTGACTGAGCCACCCAGGCTCCCCTATACTCTTATTGTATATTAAGGTCCTATTATACAGGGATCTGTCTCTGAGATCTTTACTCTGTTCTGCTGGTCTATTTGTCTATTCTTATAGTATATCTTACTATTTGAAAAGGCAAGTCTGTGTCTTGGGAATTGCTTTCCTTCTCGCTTTTAAACTTCAAGTAGAGGAGGGAAATGAGTTAATCAGAATCTCTAATGAATATTCCCATCATTAGTCATGCATGGAGCACTTTTAATTTTTAAAAATTACTTTTAATTGTGGTAAAAACTCATAAAATTTACCATCTTAACCATTTTTAAATGTATGGTTCGGCAGTGCTAAGTAATATTTCCACTGCTTTGTAACAGATATCCAGAACTTTTTCATCTTACAAAACTGAGACACTTCTATGCCCTTTACATAACAACTCCCCACTTCCCCCATCTGCCCCAGCTCCTGATAACCACCATCCTACTTTCTGTTTCTGTGAATCAGACTACTCTAGGTACCTCATATAAGTGGAAGACAAATAAAAGCATTTGTCATTTTCTGACCAGCTTATTTCACTACACATAATGTTCTGAAGGATCACCATGTTGAAGCATATAACAAGATTTCCTTCCCTTTTAAGTTAAATTATTTTTAATAATATCATAACTACTAAACCCATCACTCAACATAAAAACTGGAACACCTAAGACTACTTATATCTAGCTATGTGCTCTTCTCTAGCTTATCCTCCATCTTCCATCCAACATCACCCTTATCCTGCATCTTGATTTTATCATTCCCTTGCTCCTTAAAATAGTTATATTATGCATTTACATATTTTTAAAAGATACTCTTTAGTTTTCATTGTTTTTAGCTTTCTATAAAAGATACCAAGTTATGAGCAGCCTTCTGAATCTTTTTTCACTCAATATTAAATTGCTAAGAGTATCCTTACCATTACTTTTAACTACAGTTAATTATTTTTTGTGTTTTTTTATATATTTCATGTTGTATGTATGGTTTTATAAGTTACATAATATTCCATTGGGTGAATACAACAAAGCTTAACTTATCCAATCACCTATACTTGGGCATTGAGTCATTTTTAAGTTTTTGCTATTACAAATAATGCTGTTATGGAAATTCTGGTACATCTCCCTAGTGTGCATACGCAAAACTCCAAGATCAAAATGAAGAGGCAACCTACTGAATGGGAGAAGATATTTTCAAATGATATAGGGGTTAATATCCAAGATATATAAAGAATCTATACAGCCCTAAACCAAAAAATAATAATGAAAAAATCTGATTAAAAATGGGCAGAGGAGGGGCACTGTGTAGCTCAGCAGAATGAGCATCCCACTCTTGGTTTCAGCTTGGGTCATGATCTCGAGGGTCCTGGGACTGAGCCCCACTTCGGGCTCCCTGTGCTGTGGGAAGTCTGCTACCCCCCCATCTCCTTTCCTCTGCCCCTCACCCCACTCTTGTATACGTGCACAGGCTCTGTCTCTCTAAAATCAATAAATAAATCTTCAAAAAAAGAAAAGATTCTAAAAATGGGCAGAGAACCTGAATAGACATTTTTCCAAATAAGATATACAGATGGCCAAGAAGTACATGAAAAGCTGCTCAACATCACTAATCATCAGGGAAATGCAAATCAAAACTATAGTAAGATATGACCTCACACAGAATGGCTAGTATCAAAAAGATAACAAGCCTTGGTGAGGATCTGAAGAAAAGGGAAGCCTGGTATACTATAAATTGGTATAGCCACTGTGGAAAACATTGTGGAAGTTTCTCAAAAAATTTAAAATAGAAATATTGTATCTAGTAACTCCACTACTGGTTACTTCCTGCCCTGCACCCCCGACCCCGGCAAAAGAAACCATTAATTTCGAAAGATATGTGCAATCTCTATGTTTTTTGCAGCAATATTTACAATAGTTAAAATACAGAAGCAACCTAAGTGTCCAGTAATAGATGAATGGGTAAAGAAGATGTGGTATATGTATGTGTAATACTATACAGCCATAAATAACAATGAGATCTTGCCATTTGTGACAACATGGATGGACCTAGATATAGCCTATCATGCTAAGTGAAGTAAGTCAGACAGAGAAGACAAATACCATGTAACTTCACTTACATGTGGAATCTTAAAAAAAAAAAAAAAACCACCAATACAAATGAACAGAGAAAAACAGATTCATAAATACAAGGAGTAAACAGTTAGCTGCCGGGGTGGGGGGGAAGAGTTGGAGGATGGACAAAATAGTGGTAGGGGATTAAGAGGTACAAACATTCAGTTATAAAGTAACTAAGTCAGGAGACTGAAAAGTACAGCACAGGGAATACAATTAATAAGACAATAATAATGTACTGTGACAGATGGTGCATATACAAATACGATGATACACTTATCGTTATACACTGTATAATGTATGGAATTGTTGAATCACTATGTTGAATACCTGAAAATAATACAACTTTCTGTATCAACCAAACTTTAATAAAAAATTCAAGGAAACTAAAATAGCAAATACAAAATCTAGTCAACAATATGAACAAGTAATAGAAAAAACCAAATGACTACTAAGCATGAAAACATGCTCAACCTCACTAATTCAAAAAGTAGTCAATAGCTTAGGTATTCTCACTCTATTAGGCTGACAAAGGAAAGAGCAAGAGAAGGGAACACAGAGGAAATACAA
Source organism: Lontra canadensis (assembly GCF_010015895.1). Taxonomy (NCBI): domain Eukaryota; kingdom Metazoa; phylum Chordata; class Mammalia; order Carnivora; family Mustelidae; genus Lontra; species Lontra canadensis. Next base: position 26,332,392 of record NW_022631001.1, read on the forward strand.
AAACCACCATAAAACAAGTAACAAAATGGAAATAAGTATATACCTACAACAATTACTTTGTTTTTTATATGACATTTTAAAGAATTTTTTATTTAAGTAATGTCTACACCCAACAAGGGGCTCAAACTCACAGCCCTGAGATCAAGAGTCGCACAGTCCTCTGACTGAGCCAGCCAGACACCCCTATCAATAATTACTTTGAATGTAAATGGACTGAACACTCCAATCAAAAGACACAGGATGACAAAACGGGTAAAAACACAAGACCCATCTATATGCTGCTACAAGAGATACATTTCAGACTTAAAGACACATACAGAATGAAAGTGAGGGGATGGAAAAGCATTTTTCATGCAAATGGAAATGAAAAGAAAGCCACAGTAGCAATACTTTTATGGGACAAAGTAGACTTTAAAACAAAGACTGCGGGCGCCTGGGTGGCTCAGTGGATTAAAGCCTCTGCCTTCAGCTCAGGTCATGATCCCAGGGTCCTGGGATCGAGCCCCGCATCGGGCTCCCTGCTCTGAGGAGAGCCTGTTTCCTCCTCTCTCTCTGCCTGCCTCTCTGCCTACTTGTGATCTCTGTCAAATAAATAAATAAAATCTTAAAAAAAAAAAAAAACAAAGACTGTAACAAGAGATAATTAAGGACAATAATAATCATAAAGGAGACAATCCATCAAGAAAACATAACAATTGTAAATATTTATGTACCTGACTAGGAGCACCCGAATACATAAAGCAGCTAATAACACACCTAAAGGAAGTAATTGACAGTAATATAATAATAGTAAGGGAGTTTAACACCCCACTTACATCAATGGATAGATCATCCAAGTAGAAAATCAACAAGGAAAGAGTAGCTTTGAATGACACATTGGGCCAGATGGATCAAACAAATATATTCAGAACATGCCATCCTAAAATAACAGAATACACATTCTTTTCAAGTGGACATGGAACATTCTCCAGAACAGATCACATATTAGGCCACAAAACACATCTCAACAAATTTGAAACAAACTCACAATGGATTAAGGATCTTAAATGTGAGACCTAAAACCATAAAAATCCAAAAAGAAAGTATAAGCAATAATTTCTCTGACATCAACCTCAGAAACATTTTCTAGATCTGTCTCCTCTACATCTGAGGCAAGAGAAACAAAAGCAAACATAAACTACTGGGACTATATTAAAATAAAAAGTCTCTGCACAATGAAAGAAACAACAAAACTAAAAGACAATCTATTGAATGGGAGAAGATGATGAACTATGACTTCACACCTGTCAGAATGTCTAAAACCAAAAGCACAAGAAACAATGAGTGCTGGTGAGGATGTAGAGAAAAAAGAACCCTTGTGCACTATTGGTGGGAAGGCAAACTGGGGTAACTACTGTGGAAAACAACACAGAAGTTCCTAAAAAAATTAAAAATCTAAATACTGTATGATCCAGTAATTCCACTCCTGGGTGTTTACCCAAAGAAAACAAAAACACTAAATGGAAAGATATATGCACCCCTATGTTTATTGCAGTATTATTTACAACACCCAAATTATGGAAGCAGCCCATGCCAATCAATACATGAATAAAGATGATGTGGTGTATACACACACACATATATACATACACACAAAGGAACATTACTCAACCATAAAAAATGGGATTTTGCCATTTGTAACAACATGGATGGATCTAGAGAGTATAATGCTAAATGAAATAAGTCAGTCTGAGAAAGACAAATACTATATGATTTCCTTCACATATAATTTTAAAAAACGAACAAAGAGAAAAAGAGACAAACGAAAAACAGACTTTTTAGAGAACAAACTGATGGTTACCAGAGGGGAGGTGGGTGGGGGGAATGGGCGAAATAGGTGAAGGGAATTGATAGTACACTTACCGCGATGAGTCTGAGTAATGTATAGAATTGCTGAATCATTATATTTTACACCTGAAACTAATGTAACACTGTAACATTAACTACACTGAAATTAAAATTAAAAAATTTAAAAAAGAAAAGTCTGGTACTGACATAAGTATAGTCATATAGTTTAATGGAAAAGAACTGAGAGTACAAAAATTAATGTATACATCTATGTTCGACTGGTTTTTTATAAGAATGACTAATCATTCAATGGAAAAAGAAGTTTCTTCAAAAATGGTGCTAAGACATGCAAAATCCACATGCAAAAAAATGAAGATAGACACTTACCTCACACCATTTACAAAAAGTAACACAAAATAGACCAAAGACCTATAAGTAAGAGTTAAAAATATAAAACCCTTCCAAGAACACATACAGATAAAAATAGCCTTGGATTTGGCAACAGATTCTTAGATATAACACTAAAAGCATGAGCAACAAAAGAAAAAATAGGTTTAAGAGTACAAAATTGGAACAAGTAGTAAATAAACCATAGAGATCTAATGCAAAGTATAATGCATATAGACACCAATACTGCAGTCTAATCAACAGACTTGCTAAGAGACAAAACCTTAATTATTTCAACCACTAAAAAGGATAATTATGTGATGTGACAAAGGAGCTTAATGCTGTTATAATGGCAATCATACTGCAAAAAATAAATTTGTCAGTTAAGATGTTGTACACCTTAAATATACCCAGTGTCAGGGGCACCTGGGTGGCTCAGCCATTAAGCATCTGCCTTCAGCTCAGGTCATGATCCAGGAGTCCTGGGATCGAGTCCTCCATCAGGCTCCCTGCAGGGAGCCTGCTTCTCCCTCTCCCTCTGTCATTCCCCCTGCTTGTGCTTGCTCTCTTTCATGAGTAAATAAAATCTCTAAAAAAAAAGTACTCAATGTTATATGTCAAATATATTCATTAAAAAAGAAAAAAGAGATAAACTGGACATCAAACTTAAAAATGTTTATGCATCCTCTTTCCCATTCTGCAAGATGGGGAGTAAAAAAGTTGAGATGCCAGGGGCGCCTGGGTAGCTCAGTGGGTTAAGCCTCTGCTTTCGGCTCAGGTCATGATCTCAGGGTCCTGGGATCGAGCCCCGCATCGGGCTCTCTGCTCAGCAGTGAGCCTGCTTCCCCCTCTCTCTGCCTGCCTCTCTGCCTACTTGTGATCTCTCTCTCCCCCTCTGTCAAATAAATAAATAAAATCTTTTAAAAAAAAGTTGAGATGCCAGATACTAAAGAGAAGAAAACTGAAACCAAGAAGGATGATGCTGGTGGCAAGGTTAAGAAGGATAATAACATCATGGGGCATGTGGGAGGCTTAGTCGTTGAGCATCTGCCTTCAGCTTGGGTCATGATCCCAGGGTCCTGGGATCAAGCCCCACATCAGGCTCCCTGCTCAGAGAAGCCTGCTTCTCTCTCTTCCACTCCCCCTGCATGAGTCCCTTCTCTCACTCTGTCTCTCTGTCAAATAAATAAAATCTTTAAAAAAAAAAAAAAAGGGTAACCTCATGGCTAAAATGCCAAACGGAAAGCCCCACTGCAATCAAAACCCTCTCCTAGTCAGAGGAATTGGCAGCTATTCCTTATCAGCTATGTATTCCAGAAAGGCCATGTACAAGGGGAAGTATTCAACAGCTAAGAAAAGAAAGAAAAGATTCTTGCTTCTGTCACAAAATCAGTTGGTGGTGCCAAGAACAGTGGTACTGGAATGGTTCACCTTCACAAAATGCTGAGGTATTATCCTACTAAAGATGTACCTCAAAAGCTGTTGAGCCACAGAAAAAACCTTTTAGTCAGCATGTAAGAAAACTGAGCTAGCATCACTCCTGGGACCATTCTGATCATCCTCACTGGGAACCACAGAGGTAAGAGGGTGGTTTTCCCAAAGCCTCTAGGCCGTGGCTTTTTATTTGTAACCAGACCTCTAGCCCTCAATCAAGTTCCTCTGTGTAGAAAACACTAGAAATTTGTCATTGCCACCTACACCAAAACTGGTATCAGCGTGTGAAAATCCCACAATGTCTCACTGATGCTTACTTCAAGAAGAGGCTACATAAACCCAGACACCAGGAAGGTGGTATCTTCAACAGAGAAGGAGAAATATGAGATTACAGAGCAGTGCAAGGCTGATCAGAAAGCTGTGGACTCGCAAATTCTGCCAAAAATTAAAGCTGTTCCTCAGCTTCAAGGCTACCTCTGCTCTGTGTTTTCTCCCACAAATGGAGTTTACCCTCACAAATTAGTGTTCTAAATTTCTAATAAAGACCCAGATTAAATAACAGATCCATTAAAATGTTTATGAACCAAAGGACACTATGAAGAAGGTAAAAAGGCAACCCACAGAATGGGAGAAAGTATTTATAAATCATACATCCAATAATGGTCTACTATCCAGACTATATAAAGAACTCTTACAATACACACACACACACACACACACACACACACACACACACACAAGAAAAAACAAAGGAACAAACCAAAAGCAGTTTAAAAATGGGAAAAGAGGTGGAAGATATACATGTAGCCAATAAACACATCTTTTTATTTTTTTGTCAATAAACATATCAAAAGATCCTCAACATCGTGAATCATTAGGGAGACACAAACCAAACCACAGTGAGATACTACTTTATGCCCACTAGAGTGACTATATGAAAGAAGAGAAAGAGAGACAGAGAGAGAGAGGGAGGGAGGAAGGAAGGAAGGAAGAAGGAAGGAAGGGAGGAAGGGAGAGAGGGAGGGAAAGAGAGAGAGGGAAAGAAGGAGGGAGGGAGAGAGAGGGACAAAGAGAGAAAGTGAGGGGAGGGAGGGAGGGAGGAGGAGAGGGAGAGGGAAGGAGGGAGGTAAAAGAGATCAGAAGAGAAGAGAAGCAAAAGAACAAGTGTTGGTGAGAATATGGAGAAACTGGAACCAATGCACTGTGGGTTGCAATGTTAAATGGTATAGCTGCTATGGAAAATTGTTCTCAAAAAGTTGAACAGTTCGGGGTGCTTGGGTGGCTCAGTGGGTTAAGCCTCTGCCTTCGGCTCAGGTCATGATCTCAGGGTCCTGGAATCAAGTCCCGCATTAGGCTCTCTGCTCAGCAGAGAGCCTGCTTCCTCCTCTCTCTCTGCCTACTTGTGAACTCTGTCTGTCAAATAAATAAAATCTTAAAAAAAAAAAAAAAGTTGAACAGTTCTACTCCAGGGCATACCCAAGAACTGAATACAGGCGTTCAAATAAAAGCTTATAAAGAATGTTCACAGCAGCATTTTTCACAATAACCAAAGGGTAGAAACAACCCCAATGTCCATCAACTGATGAAGAGATAAACAAAATGTGGCATATCCATACAAAAGAGTATTATTGAGCCACAAAAAGGAATTAAGTACGGATACTGCACTACTACTGAACCTTGAAAACATCATGCTATGTGAAAGAAGCCAGACAAAAGGCAACATATTGTATAATTTCATTTATATGAATATCCAGAATAGGCAAATATATAGAAAACAGATTAGTTACTGCCAGGACCTGGTGGGAAGGGGAAATGGGGAGTGACTGCTTAATGGATATGGGGTTTCCTTCTGGGATAATGAAAATGTTCTAGAGCTAAATAGTGGTAATGGCTGCACAGCACTGGATGTGCTAAATGCCACTGAATTATATACTTTAAAATGGTAGAATATCCATTCTTAAGGTTTTTCTTCTTTTTTTAAGATGTACTTATTTGAGAGAGAGAGTGTGTGCATGAGTGGGAGGGGCAGAGGAAGAGGGAGAGAAAAAATCTGAAACAGACTCTGTGCTGATCGTGGAGCAGACGTGGGGCTTGATCTCACGATCTGGAGATCATGACCAGACCTGAGAGAGTTGGTTGCTTAACCAACTGCGCCATTCAGGCGCCCCATAGAATAGTGAATATTTTTATGTGAAATTTCTGTCAATAAAAAGAAAATTCTTGTGTCTGTTGGCCATCTGGATGTCTTCTTTGCAGAAATGTCTGTTCATGTCTTCTGCCCATTTCTTGATTGGATTATTTGTCCTTTGGGTGTTGAGTTTGCTAAGTTCTTTATAGATTTTGGACACTAGCCCTTTATCTGATATGTCATTTGCAAATATCTTCTCCCATTCTGTCAGTTGTCTTTTGGTTTTGTTAACTGTTTCCTTTGCTGTGCAAAAGCTTTTGATCTTGATGAAATCCCAATAGTTCATTTTTGCCCTTGCTTCCCTTGCCTTTGGCGATGTTCCTAGGAAGATGTTGCTGCGGCTGAGGTCGAAGAGGTTGCTGCCTGTGTTCTCCTCAAGGATTTTGATGGATTCCTTTCTCACATTGAGGTCTTTCATCCATTTTGAGTCTATTTTCGTGTGTGGTGTAAGGAAATGATCCAATTTCATTTTTCTGCATGTGGCTGTCCAATTTTCCCAACACCATTTATTGAAGAGGCTGTCTTTTTTCCATTGGACATTCTTTCCTGCTTTGTCGAAGATTAGTTGACCATAGAGTTGAGGGTCTATTTCTGGGCTCTCTATTCTGTCCATGAAAAAGTGCTCCATATCACTCGGCATCGGGGAAATACAAATCAAAACCACAATGAGATATTACCTCACACCAGTCAGAATGGCTAAAATTAACAAGTCAGGAAATGACAGATGCTGGCGAGGAAACGGAGAAAGGGGAACCCTCCTACACTGTTGGTGGGAATGCAAGCTGGTGCAACCACCCTGGAAAACAGCATGGAGGTTCCTCAAAATGTTGAAAATAGAACTACCCTATGACCCAGCAATTGCACTGCTGGGTATTTATCCTAAAGGTACAAACGTAGTGATCCGAAGGGGCACGTGCACCTGAATGTTTATAGCAGCAATGTCTACAATAGCCAAACTATGGAAAGAACCTAGATGTCCATCAACAGACAAATGGATAAAGATGATGTGGTATATATACACAATGGAATACTATGCAGCCATCAAAAGAAATGGAATCTTGCCATTTGCAACGACGTGGATGGAACTAGAGGGTATCATGCTTAGCGAAATAAGTCAATCGGAGAAAGACAACTATCATATGATCTCCCTGATATGAGGGAGAGGAGATGCAGCATGGGGCGGTTAAGGGGGTAGGAGAAGAGTAAATGAAACAAGATGGGATTGGGAGGGAGACAGACCCTTAAGTAAGTGACTCTTAATCTCACAAAACAAACTGAGGGTTGATGGGGGGAAAGGGGTTGGAAGAGGGGGGATGGGGTTATGGACACTGGGGAGGGTATGTGCTATGGTGAGTGCTGTGAAGTGTTTAAACCTGGTGATTCACAGACCTGTACCCCTGGGGATAAAAATATATGTGTATAAAAAATAAAATTTAAAAAAAAAAAAAGAAAGAAAGAAAAAGAAAATTCTATTCTTCCACAGAGTATCTTAAAACTTTTACATCTTGAGCTTTTTCTCTTAGGGGTGGGAGCAACAACAGTCACTACCATTAGTTTTAGAGTTTACAAAAACACTTTGCCATAGAATCTTATATCATCTTCACAACCCATGAGGTAGATGGGCTAGAGATAAGACTTAGAGATAAGAAAAACAGGCTCGAGATATAAAGTCACATGGCTAGGAAGTGAGACAGCTGACGGATCAAATCAGACTGGGCTGGCTCCACTGTATCATACTGCCTACAAGCCAAACAGCTTCAACTTCTGGTAAGCTTGAAAAAGGACAGGACAGGACAAGAAAGGACAGCTTATTGTGTACTAGCATCTTGGGCAAATTTTCTTCTTCCAAAGTTAGTGTTTTAATTAAAGCAGTAAAAATATTCATTGTACACAAGTTAATAAACGTTTAAAAAAATAATCTAGGTCATTATTTTATAAGAGTAGAATAAAGCAGACATTACAGATTTCCTTTCCCAATTTTTTTAAAGATATGGCTTTAAGTTTCTCAGTGCAAGGTATTTATAATGTCGACATGTTTGCTCACCAGTGAAGTTTACCATAATGTTTACGGGGTATGGCAGTAAAGTAATGGGATAATTGTGCATGCTCCTTATATAAATGGCTTCACAGTCATATTTCCTTTTAAGGGTTAACTAATGAATGACATTATCAGTGGTTTTCCAGCACTATCATGACTCCTATATATGATCCTGAGAAGCAGAGAGGTCAGGGTTATCCAACCCTGTATCGATCAGAGCGGCCTCTTAATTATTTTCCATACTGGGTTTTCCCTTAAGATACTATTTGAAGAAAGTATTCCACAGTTTTTTGAGGAATACTTATTGAAAACTACTAAAGTACATACCTGCATCCTCACGTCCTTTAGAGGTTTTTAAAAATCTTTGCAGATTAGCCAAATTTGTATAATTAAGATGATCTCTCAATACCAGCACAGAAATGCCAATGGTGTTCTCATTCTACTCTTGGCTTATGAGTGTTCTTATTTTTCCAGGCTCAACTCAACCATTTTGGTAATCCCTACTCTATAGAGTACGCACTATAATCACACATTGACAAACAAGTGACTTAGATAACAGGGCAAAGCATGACCAGGGTCTAGACATGAAGCCCCACCTCAGAGGGCTAAGCCTGCTGGATGGTCTCCAGCTCAGAAACTCTTGGTGTCATGTGGTCCTTCAGTGTATTGTGTCCTGAAGGTACAGATGTTTCTATTTGTGGTGCATGCCAACACTTGAACTGGCTATAAACCAGTAATGTTCGGAACTTGTGTCTGCTCAAGGTCAAAGATTATCCTCTCTTCTCCTATGCTCTAGGTTATCCCTTGTTCCCTTGATGGAAAACCCTTTCCAGGAGCAACATATGGTACAATAGAAATTATGCAATATGAAACAGAAAACCTGGGTTCAAATCCTGGCTCTATTAGTATTCCCTTCATGCCTCAATTCTCTGGGCCTCAGTCTGTTCACAGTACTTACCTCATGGGCTACTAGGAGGATTAAATGACATAGTGCAGCAGTTCACATCATGTGGGCTACACAGCCCTGGGCATGTCTGACCATATTATCAGAGGTCTGAAAAAGCATATACTAGAGAAAAAGAACCATTTAGGGATGAAGAATAAAAACTCTGGAGTAAAACTGTCTGGGTTCATAACAGTTTCATCACTGGAGCAAATTACTTAGTCTTTCTGTCTCAGTTCCTTATTTGTAATTGGAGAAAATATTACCTTAGTGGATTACTACAAGATTAGCTGAGCCCACAGTTGTGAAGTACTTAGAACACTGGCTGGCATTAAGCGAAAATTCAATTAATGTTAGCTATTGTTACTACTATACATGCACTTGTATTTTCTATGCAAAGTATTACCACGTAGGTGTTTGCCAAAGTTGATGCTAAAAAAGGGTTGTTGGCCTTGTAAAGGTTAAAAACTTGTAAGATGATAGTTTAAAAAAAAAAAAAAATCCAGTACACTACACCTGTCATGTCCTAATCCAGAGTGGCTGAATCTATGATTTTAATCTTCTCAAGCTTACTGAGACTTGTTTTGTGGCCTAACGTATTTTCTATCCTGGAGAACGGTCCATGTGCACTTGAGAAGAGTATATATTCTGCTGTTGTTGGGTAGCATGTGCCCTGTGTATGTGTTAGAGCTAACTGGTTTATAATGCTGTTCCCTCTACTAATATTCTACCTGGTTGCTCTATCTTAGTGAAAGTCAGGTATTGAACTCTGCAACCGTTATTGTCGAACTGTCTATCCCTCTTCAATTTTGTCAATTTTTGCATCACATATTTTGGGGCTCCTTAGTTATGTTCATAATTATACTATCTTCTAGTTGGTTTGAACCTTTTATCAATATTATAATGTCCTTTGTCTCTTGTAAATTTTTTTTTAAAGATTTATTTATTTATTTATTTGAAAGAGAGAGAGAGAGAGAGATCACAAGTAGGCAGAGCAGCAGGCAGAGAGAGGGGGAAGCAGGCTCCCTGCCAAGCAGAGAGCCTGATGTGGGGCTCTATCCCAGGACCCTGAGTTCATGATCTTAGCTGAAGGCAGAAGCTTAACCCACTGAACCACCCAGGCACCTTCTTGTAAATTTTTTTGATTTAAAGTCTATTGGTCTGAGATTAATAGCCACCCCAGCTCTCTTCTGACTATCATGTGCATGGAATATCTTTCTCCACCTTTTTACTTTTATTCTCCGTGTCTTTGTTTCTAAAGTGAGTCTCTCATGTTTTTTTTTTTAATCAATATGCTAATCTCTGCCTTTTACTAGAACAATTTAAGCCATTTAAAGTAATTACCAATAAAGAATGATTTACTTCTGCCATTTAGCTATATGTTTTATGTATTTATTTTTTAAAGATTTTATTTATTTATTTGATAGACAGAGATCACAAGTAGGTGGAGAGTCAGGCAGGGAGAGAGAGGAGGAACCAGGGTCCCCGCTGAGCAGAGAGCCCAATGTGGTGCTCGATCTCAGGACCCTGGATCATGACCCGAACTGAAGGCAGAGGCTTTAACCCACTGAGCCACCCAGGCGCCCCCCACCCTTTTTTTTTAATTAATCTAAATCCTACCTGTAAGATTCACTTAAAGGCTTGGTCTTCCCAACAAGGCAATCACCTTGCCCTCTATTTGAATAGTTCCTGAAGAGTATCGCCTTCATGGATCTGTCCCAAAATGTTTAAAAGGGAAGAACTATCTTTTCTGGCCATAAAAGTAGTCTCAAGTTCTACCTCTTTTTTTTACCACCTGAATCACTTGCCTCTTAAAAGCACACCCACCATACATTATTCACCATTCATACATAACATCTATTATCATTGTCTATTCCCTGCCAAATGCAGCCTGGGTTAGGCTAGACCCTAGAATACCTAGGAGGGTCTTTTGACAACTGTCAGAAAAAGAACTGAGAGGCAGTGGCTTACATTGTAGGAGCGGGGGTGCCTCTGTTTCCACTGCACCAGGAGCAGCTGGGCCACCACCAAAGTAGCGATGAGGATGAGGACCATTTCAGCGTGCATGGCTTCGTGGCCACGGTGCTTGGCATGCATGCGTGCATGCTCAACCCTGAAAGTCAAACAGATGAGGCGAGGCAGGTCAGGGAAGGTGTGCTAGTAAAAGCGCAGTGCTTTCCAGGGATATCCCACAAGTCCATAGCTCAGAACATATTCCTGGCCTTTGCAACTGCAGGTTATTATACAAATTAGGGGCTAGAAAAACACACCCTAGAAAATGGGCATTTGGGATAGAACAAGGGCTCTACGGACCTCAGAAGCTCAGCTACTGGAGTTAAAGGTGGGTTGTCTGCTGCCCACCCCGAAGAGCAGAAACACCTGACATCTTTCCTGTAGAAAAGAGGACCCAGAAGAATCTTGTCATTACTGCCCATTTCAGTCCTATTTCAACTTCAACCATCCCTAGAAGGACAAAGTAACCCACAGAGAAGGATAGCCATAAAGTCTCATACTCTTAGTCAATGATATTTATGACACAAATAAAGAAGTACTACTGCAGATGTGTACTAATCCCAGGGTTTAAGTCTTCCTTTATTTGTCCTATTCTCTCTGTCAGGACCAGGGATCCTGTTTAAGACTAGCTAAAGCCTGAAAGTCTGGACTGCTTTAACTTTATACTAATCCAACAATGTGCCTCCTCAAGAGCTTAAGGAAGAGCACAACTGGAAACTCTTATTTCATCTAAGGCTGGCATTCTCTGGTCCAGGGGACTGGCAACAAGTGATTGCCTTGGCCTCTTAGAGTCAGAGTCAGCCAACAGAGAAATGAGGAAGGAGTCAGAGAAATAAATTCAAATACAGCCCATAGTCAGGAGCTTTTATGCCAATCCTCCATAGATGGGGGTATTAGGGAGAGAGGGAAAGGACAACAAATGATATCTTCATAGAGTTCCCAAGGGCAATGACAGACTATGTAAGAACCACCCAGTGGGATGAATTACAGACAAATGATAAAGCAAGTACAGGGAAAACTGTAGAATCTAGGTGGTAGGCCTAAAGGTGTTTACTGTGTAATTCTTTCAACTTTTCTGAGATTTTTCACAATAAAATGTTAGAGAGGAAACTGGTGGGGGGAGTGGGCAGCCAAATGTTAGAGGCCAGCCACAAAACCTCAGGATTCATCTTCCATCAACTCATCCAGGGTAGGAGAATCTGGCAAACAAATAGTATGGGTAGGGGTCAGAAACTTAGGTTCAGACATCCATGTGGCCTTGGCCAAGAAAATCCACATCTCTACATCACAGTTTTTTCATCTGTCACAGAGAGTCTGTATCTCTGCTGCTTCCCACATAGGGTTGTTGAGAGGATAAGCTAAACTAAAAGGGCAAAGGACACTTTCAAAACCTAAGGACTGTGGGGAGTTATAAAGATAAGAGATAAATTTCTTATTCTCAGGCAATATCTGACTGAATGGATGTACACAACAACAACAAAATAATCAAAGAAGTATGGAGAAAAGACCAGAGAACAACAACTCTAGTTCAGGTTCCCACCCAATGCAAACACTGTCTTTACAATCTTTGTGTGAATACTTCCACTGGCTGAGAACATATGCCTCTTAAAGTAATTAGAGAACCATGTGTCTGGTACATTGTAGGTACTCATATGTGCTAATAAAGGAATAAAACTCCAATACTTTAAGGGCAGTAGCTCACTGCCTCTCAATATATCACAATTATTAAAAAGTCTCTGATAACAAGACAAAAATCTTTCTATAGCTTCATTCCCTAATGAACGACCTAATTTTATATTCTGGAACAACAAAGGACATATTTACTCTTCTTTCCCAATGCTACTCTTTCAAAGATTTATATGATCTTACTTAAAACAAAAACAACAACAAAAAAAAAACAATCCTCTTTCTACTACCACTTTTCTGTGCCCTTTTAGGTTAACAGTTTGAGATCTTTTAAATGCTATTCATATAACATAATATGAAAACCATTAACCTGGATGCCTTCTTCTAGATGTTACCTAACTGAAGATCTTCTTAATATGCAGTGATTATAACAAAATCGGTGTGGACTCAGTGAAGCACAGTGACAATTTCACCTCCCTAAAGCAGAAAGTATATTTCTATGAACATGTTCCATGTTTTGATAGCTGAGGTACACAATTGGTGCATATTAAGCTTGAAGTTTTCTAAAATCTTGCTGGGTTTGTCACGTAAGTTGGTATCTTTGCCATTCTCTATTTTTATAATCTAAATGAAAGGGTTTTTTTTGCACTATTAATAAAGTTTACATGGTTGATTTCAGCTCATTGGTCAGCTACGTTGTAGGGCAAACACTCTGAAGACTCTGATGAGCAATCACGATAATAAGGTATTTGTTGACTGTTGACTCACTCTGGTTACAAAGCAAATTAGTAGCAGAGTTGAGATCAGGAAGACACTATTCCCATATTTTAGCCAGGGCTCTCTGCTCTGTTTTGTGGATAATGATGATATTAATGATGATAGTGATTTGCAAAGCAGGTAACACTTACTGGAAGCTTACCACATGCCAGGCATTGTTCTAAGAATTTCACATATATTAGTCCTCACAACTCTATGAGGTGTAAGTACTGTTGTAACCTTTCATTGTGCAAATCAGGGAAACTAAGGTAGTAAGAAATCAAGTAACCCTCCCAAGATAGCATAGCTAGGAAATGGCAGAACTAGTAGTATTTAAAGCAATATAAATAGTTTGGTGTAATTACCTATTCATTCCCCAGGACTGAAGGAGCTACCCAGGAATACTGGAAAAGATCCCAAATGACCTCTCCTATTAGTCAAGTCATGGCTTCCCCACAGACAAGGAAGCAAAAGAGTAAATATACAGCTCAATTAGTAGGACTAATTTAAAATTCCCAGCCTGAGGGGCCCACACCATCACACTTACCTCCATTGCTCTTCTGGAGAGAGGTCTGACATATCAACCTGTAGAAAAACACCACCAAAAAATCCATTACGGTCTTAGAACTATGCCTGCCCAGTATAAGGTATTCATACATTCATCATTATCTTCAAGGAATTATGAAGAGCTTCAAGTGTCACAATCTTTATGAAGCCTTCCCCAATACTCTACTTCCCACTGATCTCACCCTTCTCTAACCACTTACTTTATCTCTTGTCTATGACTGACAGTGTACTGCATGTCTGTGCTAGGCAATGAAGACCGGAGAGTAAACCCAACTCCTAAGATGCTCATAGCCTAATCAAGAAGTCACACATACATACAGAAAATTTCTTTATTATATGCTGAGGACTAGCTATGGAAGAATAAAGAAGAGGCTTCTGATCCAATCTGCAGTGTTATAGACTGGCAAAGACTTCTGGAGGAGATGTGAAATACCATCCAGATGAAGAAATGAGAGAAATATGTTCCAGGCAAACGGGCTAACATAAAAATGAAGGAATAAAGTTACTTAGCATACAAATAAATGAGCATGGCTAGAGCAAAAAGTATGAATCAGGATTAGTGGGAGATGAAGCTAGATAAAATATTCTGTCATATGCTGTCTGACTTTAAATGGCCCCATGGTAGCAATTAGCAGAACTAGTAGTATTTAAACCAATATAAATATAATTGCCAGCACATTAGACTAGGGAGAACTAAGCTTTAGTCCCTGCTCTGCTATTAACGAGCAGTACAACCTTCCAATTTCAAAGTTCTGGTTCTATTTGTTAGTCTTGTCCTCTAGAGCAGGGTTTCTCAACCTTGGCACTAGGGATATTTGGGACTGGATAATTCTTTGGTGAGGTGGGAGTTCCCTGTACACTGTAGGATGTTTTAGCAGCATCCCTGACCCTCTACCTTCTAGATGCCAAAAGCATCTCCACAGAAGCAACAATGTCTTTAGACATTGATGAAAATTGCCTCCAGTCGAAAACTGCTGCTCAAGAATAATACTAAATTCTTTGAGTTCAGGACTCAAGACTTCTACTTCCTTATAGCCATATAAAAGCATAACCAAGTGTCAGTACATAAGTCAAAAACATTACATTCATACATTCTTACACTGACCTGAGCTGAAAATGTTTCTCAATGTAAAAGAGAGACAAGGCCTTAGTCAAACGAATCAATCAACAAATATTCCTTTAGTACTTATGATGGTCAGGGCCTAATTTCCCACTGTTCCTATGATAAATTCAGAAAGGTACTTTACACAGAATGTTTGAAGTAAAATGGACAGAACTCTCCTACTGAGTCAAATCAGCACATACTTACCCGGCATCCTTTATGTGTGTGTACACTACTCCCATCACTATTTAGGGAGGGCTTTCTGAATTTTACATGTTCCAGCTAAGTTATTTAAAAAAAAAAAAAAAAAAAGGCTATCTCAAGTCACCCACCTACTCCCTTTTCCTACCTCACACAATACCTCACAGAATATATTCAGGTGTCCTAACTCAGGTTTTCATTTCCCCAGAACAAAAGAGGTCCCAGAATATCCCAGGACAAGTCGACATAAGAAATGGAAATGCCCATCTGGGTGGTACCTGAGCAGACAATTAAGGACCACATTTCTTTCTTTCTTTTTTTTTAAGGTTTATTTATTTATTTGAGAGAGAAAGAGAGAGAGTGCAAGCAGGGGAAAGGGCAAAGAGAGAGGGAGACAAGCAGGCTCCCTTGTGAGCAAGAAGCCTGATGTGAGGCTTGATTGTGGGACCCTGAGATCATGACCTGAGCCAAAACCAAGAATCAGATGCGTAACCAACTGAGCCATCCAGGTGCCCCAGGCCACATTTCTAAATAAACAACCCAGTACAGATTTCATGCTACCTATCAAAACTCTTTTCCTTTTTTCCAACTTGAACTTGCATCTTGCCAAACCAGTCTGTTCAATGTCTCAAAACACATGGGACTCATTCCTATCTCTAGTATATTTTTCCTTCTGCTTGCAACATTTCCCTCTTTTATCCCATCCAAAACCAAGCTGTCCTTTGAGAACCTAGCTGCAATTTCTACCTTCTCTGAAGAAGCCTGCCTTGATCCCCTAGCTTAGTGACTTTGGCCCTCTGCTTTTCTCAAGCATGGATTTTTCTCCTTATTCAGAGTGTGGCACAAAAAGTCATATCAGCATTGTCTGGGTGCTTGATAGAAATGCAGAATCTCAGGACGCTTGGGTGGGTCAGTTGGTTAAGTGACTGCCTTCAGCTCAGGTCATGATCCTGCAGTCCTGGGATGGAGTGCCACATCGGGTTCCCTGCTCAACGGGGAGTCTGCATCTCCCTCTGACCCTCCCCCTTCTTGTGCTCTCATTCTCTCTCAAATAAATAAATAAAATCTTAAAAGAAAGAAAGGTAGAGAGAGAGAGAAAGAAAGAAATGCAGATCTCAGGCATCACTCCAGACCCCACCTTGAATCGGAATTTTCCTTTTAATAAGGTCTCCAGATGACCCATATGCACATTAAATCTGAAAAGCACTGTTCCATACCAGTCATTCATAGTCTTATGTTATCTTAGATGTGATTTCCAAGTGATGTAACTGTTTTTTTAAAAAAAATATTTTATTTATTTATTTGACACAGAAAGAGAAAGAGAGGGAGAGAATAAGCAGGGAGAGGGGCAGGCAGAGAGGAAAAAGCAAGTGTCCTGTTGAGCAGGGAGCCTGGGACCCTGGGATCATGACCCAAGCCTAAGGCAGATGCTTAACCAACTGAGACACACAAATGCCCCAATGTAACTGCTTCTTAAGGCCAGGACCAGGACTAAGGAAGGTGGGGGTAAACCAAGGGACCTAGGGCTCAAAATTTAAGGAGGCACTCATTGTCAGGTACTGACCCTCCATTTGCATGACCTTGAAAATGAGTGCCTCCTTAAAGTTTGCACCCTAGTGCCTCCTTTACTTCACCCTAGTCTTGGCCTGCTTATGTCTACTACTTTGCTTCCATCCCATAAACCTGGAAGATCCCACAGAGCCAAGGAGAATACACTGCTTTGTGTCCCTCAAGGAGAATAGAACAAAGCTGAGCATATACTAAGCACTGAGTGAGTACTAGAGGAATTGAACAGAATTCTCTCCAATACAGTAAAAGTATGCTGACAAACAAGCATCCCACCTGGAGGTGCTTAAATGTGAGTATAAATAAACATTTGAAAAATACTTAATAAGTATCTGGGGAAGAAGTATTCATTTGATACCAGGAGGCACCCAGAAAATCATGTTTAAAAACTCAATGTCAAAAACAACACCACCACCACCACAACTACATCTTCAAAGAAGCAAGGTGGTTAAGCAACTGCTTCCAGCTCGGGTCATGATTCCAGGGTCCCGGGATCGAGCTCCACATTGGGCTCTCCGCTTAGCAACAAATCTGCTCCTCCCTCTCTGGAGCTCTGTGATCTCTCGCTTTCATTCTTTCTCAAATATATAAATAAAATCTTTAAAAAAAGAAGCAAGACAACTCCATTGAAGGGAAAACTAAGAAAGATCCAAAGAACCAGGCCAGCTATGGTGTGCCTCTCCATGATAGTGATCAAGTCAGCTATTATCAATACCTTACTCTCTGGCTAGAAAATAGAGAATAAGACTTCTGACTTCACTGGGGGGCTGGGGAGGGTAAGAACATTCAAGGTGACTAAGTGATTTCATTGTCTTTCCTCTTGCCAAACTCTCCTGGGAGAGTGGAAGCACTTTATAAAGTACTAGGAGAGGCTGTGGAACCAAATGTTGACGAGGTACAGGTCAGTACTGCTTTCAGAGCCTCATGGAAAATACCTCTCAGAAGGGCAAGCACTAAGGCTGAGACTAGACCGGGGCTTAGAGAACTGTTTAGCTCTTCATGGAGTACTATGAATGCAAAGAGAAGAGACATGATTTGGCTTTAGTATTTGCCTCCTGAACCGAACAATTCTTTAAACTACATCCATACTGGTCTTCTAGCACAAGTGGAAAAATAAGGAAAACTGTAAACTATAGCTAAAATTAATCCCTACCATCTGGAAATACATATTTATTTGCTCCCTCATTAATGCGTTTATTCATCTGGGTCCAAGCAATAAGTCAGTCTGAGTATGCCCTGTCCAGAGCTCAGGCAGCTAATTAAGGAGGCTCTCCAGGCATGGTTACTGACTGATGGGTTCACATCCAACTCCCAAGACCCACACATAGAATGTTTTCTTGCCAACCAATCACTCCCCTCCTAGAAGCTCTCAAGGCCCTTGGTAGTACCAGTCTACCTAAGTCCAGATTTGAAAGAAGTTAAATCAAAAATGTCAGGCAGAGAGCAAGAGAAAATTTCATAAAAAGAGAAAATGCTGTGGCACTTGGGTGGCTCAAGTTGGTTAAGCAACTGCCTTTGGCTCAGGTCATGATCCTGGAATCCCAGGATTGAGTCCCACATTGGGCTCCCTGCTCAGCAGGATCTTCTCCCCTCTCATGCTCTCTCACATAAATAAATAAATAATTTAAAAGAGAGAGAGAGAGAGAAAATCCTCAGGTGCAAAAGATTCAGGGATCCACCCCTGAAACCCAACAACAGGCCTCTTATAACCCCCAAATATTGGATACTCTGTGGTCTGAGTCTTTACACAGGCTGGTTACATTGTCCATTAAGCCCCTCTCTTCCACCAAACTACATTATGCCTTCCAACAAAATGCTGGCCAGATCCTTCTGGCTTGAAGGCTCTTTAGACGGACTCTATTCACTGAAGAAACAAACATCCTTTACTGCCTTCCAGAGCATGGGCCATATAGCCCAGCAGCATCAGCACCCTGAGAGCTTATTAAGAATCAAGAGAATTTCGGACTCTACCCCAGACCTCCTGAATCAGAATCTACACTAAATAAGTTAGGTTGGTTAATCCATATGCCCATTAAAGTTTGAGAAGCACTGCTACTGCACCTCACCACTCACATTCACAACCTGTCCTACAATCATACACTTCCGTGCACCTGATTCTTTTAATTAACAGCTGCACTGGTATCTAATTTACATACCATAAAATTCACCCATTTAAAGTGTACTATTCAGTGCTTTTTAGTATATTCAGAGTTGTGCCGCCACCACCACCTCTAAGTTTAGAACACTTTACAGGCCCCAAAAGAAACCACATACCAGTTAGCAGTCCCTCTCCATCCTCCCCCAACCCAAGAAACCACTAATTTACCTTCTGTCTCTATCTACAATTGCCTATTCTAGCTGTTTCATATAAATGGGATCATACAATATGGTCTTTTGTGATTGGCTTCTTTCACTTAGCATAATGTTTTCCATGTTCATCAGGTTGTAGCATATACTGTAGTTCCTTTTAATTTCCAAATAATACTGCACTGTATGGACACTCCACATTACAGCTATCCACTCACCTGTTACTGGACATTTGGGTTGTTTATACTTTCTAACTATTACAAATAATGCTCTTATGAACATTTATCTACAAGTCTTCGTGTAGACATGTTTTCATTTCTCTTGAGTATATATATCTAGGAGTGAAACTGTTGGGTCATATGGTAATTCTATGCTTAACCTTTTGAGGAACTGCCAAATTGTTTTCCACAGCAGCTGCACCATATTACATTCCCACCAGCACTTCATGAAAGCTCCAATTTCGCCACATCCTCAACAACACCTGTTTTTGTTTTCCAAGCTTTTGTGATTTTTCTTTTTCTTTTTTTTTTTAAGTAACTTCCATGCCTAGTACGGAGCCCAACATGGGACTTGAACTCACAACCCTGAGATCGAGACCTGAGCTGAAATCAAGAGTAGGAAGTACAACCAATAGCTACCCAGGCATCCCCAAACTTTTGCAATTTTAACTGAGAATTTTACATAATTATATTTTCTCCTCTTTCTTAGCTTATCACTTATATTTCTGTTTTTATTTTGTTTTAATGGATGCCCTAGAGTTTGCAGTATACATTTACAACTAAAAAAAAAAATCTTTTTTTTTAAAGATTTTATTTATTTATTTGACAGATAGAGATCACAAGTAGGCAGAGAGGCAGGCAGAGAGAGAGAGGGAAGCAGTCTCCCCACTGAGCAGAGAGCCCGATGTGGGGCTCGATCCCAGGACCCTGGAATCATGACCTGAGCTGAAGGCAGAGGCTTTAACCCACTGAGCCACCCCGGCGCCCCTTAAGTCCACTTTCAAATACTATACCACTTCATGGGTAATATGAGTAACTTATAACAAAATAATCGTAATTTCTCCCTCCCATCCTTTGTTTCATTGCTGTCATTCATTTCACTTTTTCATAAGCATATCTACACACACACACACACACACAGACACATAAATGCATACATAATCAAATACAGTGTTGGTATTATTGTTCTTAAAAAACTGATACGCTAGATCAATTACAAGTAAAAAAAAAAAAAGCACTATAAAAATCCTCCAGCTTACATTATATTCAATGGTGAAGGACAAAATGCTTTTCCTTTAAGATCAGAAACAATATCAGCATGTCTACCCTCACCACTACTATTCAACACTGAAGTTTTTAGCTAGCATAAGGCAATAAAAGGAGATAAAAGGCACACAAATTGGAAAGTAAGAAAACTGCCCCTATATGCAGATGACTTGATGTTCTATGTAGAAAATCCCAAAGAATCTACAAAAAGAAAAAAAATACTAGAATAAGAGAATTCAGCAACATGGTAGAATATAATATAAACACACTCAAAAAATACATTTCTATATTAGTAATGAACACATGAAAACTGAATATAAAATTTATAATCATTCATAAAAAAAGTATAAGTAAAATAAATATTCCTATTATATCTTCACTTATTTCTTTTCTGATACTTCCTTTATGTAGATCTGAGTTTCCGACCTCTATCATTTTCCTCTCTCTAAAGAACTACTTTTAACATTCCTTGCAAGTTAGATCTACTGGGAACAAATTCTTTCATTTTTTGTTTGTCTTTATTTCTCCTTCTCTCTTGAAGGGTAAAGAATTCTAGGCTGGTGGCGTTTTTCTCAACACTCTTTTTTTTTTTTTTTTTTTTTTAAAGAAAGAGAGTATGAGGGTGCCTGGGTGGCTCAGTGGGTTAGGCCTCTGCCTTCAGCTCAGGTCTTGATCTCAGGGTCCTGGGATTGAGGCCCGCATTGGGCTCTCTGCTCAGTGGGGGAGCTGCTTCCCCCCCTCTCTCTGCCTCTCTGCCTACTTGTGATCTCTGTCAAATAAATAAAATCTTTAAAAAAAAAAAAAAGAAAAGAAAGAAAAGAAAAGAGAGTGTGAGCAGGGGCAGGGGTGGGGACAGAGGGAGGGAATCTGAAGCAAGCACCGTGCCTAGCACAGAGCCCAAAGTGGGACTCGATTTCATGCACCTGAGATCATGACCTGAGATGAAATCAAGAGGCGGACACTTAACTGAGTCACTCAGGTGTCCCTTTTCTCAACACTTTAAACACTTCATTCTACCTGCTCTTGCTTCCGTGGTTTCTGAGGAATACTTGTATGTAGTTCTTATCTTCGCTCCTCTGTAGGTAAGGTGGGTTTTCCTCTCGTTTCTTTCAGGATTTTCTATCTTTGATTTTCTAGTTTGAAAAATTATATGTCTAGGTGTAGTTTTTTGTAGTTTTTTGGCATGGAAGGTTTTTGTCTCGTTGTTGTTTTGACATTTATCCTCCTTAGTATTTTGAGCTTCCTGGATCTGTGGTTTGCTGTCTGACATTAATTTGGGCAATTCTCAGTCATTATTGTTTCAAGTATTTCTTTTATTTCTCTCTTTTTCTTCTGGTATCCCCATGATATGAATGTTTTAAGTCTGGGCTGCTCTAACAAAATGCAAAAGATTGGGTGTGGCTTATAAACAACAATTTATTTCTCACATTTCTGGAGGGTGGGAAGTCCAGAATGATGGCACTAGATTTTATGTCTGGTAAGGGCTTCTGGGTTCATAGATGGCCACCTTTTGGCCATTTTCTCAAATGGTAAAAGGGGCTAGGGAGCTCTGTGGGGCCTCTTTCATAAGGGCACAAATCCCAATTATGAGGGCTCTGCCCTTATGACCTAATCATCTCCCAAAAAGCTCCCCCAGCTAATACCATATGAATTTCAACATATGAATTTGGGGGGGAACACAAACATTCAGACTATAGCAATGTATATCACAACTTTTGTAGTTGTCCCATGGTTCTTAGATACTGTTTTCTCTAATGTTTTTTTTCTCTTTACTTTTCACTTCTATAGGTTCCTATTGGGATACCCTCAAGCTCAGAGATTCTTTCATCAGCCATGTCCGGTCTACTGGCAAGCCCATCAAAGACATTTTTCATTTCTGCTAGTGTTTCTGATCTCTAGTGTTAGAATTTCCATCTCTCTTGTTCTTATACTGCTGTCTACTTTAGCCATTAGAGCTATGACCATATTAATCACAGTTGTTTTAAATTCCTGGTCTAATAATTCCAACATCCCTGTCATAGGTGACTCTAATTCTGATGCTTGGTTTTGCTCTTCAAACTGTGCTTCTGGGGCATCTAGATGGACTCAGTAAGTGTCCAACTCTTGATCTCAGCTCAGGTCTTGATCCCAGGGTCATGAGTTCAAGCCCCACAATGGGCTTCATGCTGGACAGGGAGCCTACTTGAAAGAACAAAACCCAAAAAACTGTGCTTTTTGTCTTTTGGTAGGTCTTAGAATTTTTTCTTGATAGGTCGGCATGACATGCCAAGTAAAAGGCGCTGCTATAAATAGGCCTTTAGTAATGTGGTAGCAAGGTGTGGAAGGAGGAGAAACATACTAGAGTTCAATGACTGAATTTCAGTCTTTTAGTGAGCCTATGCCTGTGGAATATGGACTTCACAAGTGCTTCTCAGTTCTTCACTCACCCCTCTTAGATGGGAAAGGATGGCTTCAGTGGGCTGGAGTCTGGCATTTCCCTTCTCCTACATGGAAGTCTAGAGCTGGCTAGAGTTGGATATTTCCCTTCCCCGGGGTCAGTTAGGCTCTGGCTAACTACTTCTCCTGATGGCAGACCACCTTGCTAAGAACAGAATGCTCTGCAGTATTTTTAAATAGTTCCTTTGCCCCCCGCCAGAAGCATGAGGGGATTTTTCTCAATTCTCAGCTTAAGAGGGACGCCTGGGTGGCTCAGTCAGTTAAGCGGCTGCCTTTGGCTCGGGTCGTGATCCCAGGGTCCTGGGATCGAGTCCCACATCAGGCTCCTTTCTCAGCGGGGAGCCTGCTTCTCTCTCTGCCTCTGCCTGCCACTCTGCCTGTGTGCTCTCTCTGACAAATATATAAATAAATCTTAAAAAAAAAAAATACTGAGCTTAAGAACCTGATAGATATCCAGGAGGAAGAACTCACAAAATTGGCAGGGGGTGGGGGGAACCTCAATGACTGAGTCCCCTTGGAGCTTTTAACTCTCAGAGTTGTCAAAAGGGAGTCTCCAGCAATTCATCTAAGGCCCAGGTTTTCCTACTCCAGGACTGGTTCCACAGATGTGTCTGCTCCTGTAAGTTGTGATTCTCTGTATTCAACTTTTGGTCTCTCCCATTTTCCATGCCCTTATAAACTCAATTCTCTTATAAATCTAAGAATTACTGATTTATCAGTTTGTTTAGCTTTTTACTTGTTAGGACAAAGTAGTGAGTCCCAAGCTTCTTAGAAGCCGTATTGGAAATTTCTGTACATTTTTTGATGAAATTACTTAATTTTTATTGCTGAGTTGTAAAAGTTCCCTACATATTCTGGATACAAATTCCCTTATCTGATATATGACTTGCGAATATTGTCTCCCATTCTGTGGGTTCTTTTTACTTTCTTGACGGTGTCCTTTGCAACACAAAAGGTTTTCATGTTGGTAAGTCCAACTTATTTATTGTTTTCTTTAATTCCTTGTGCTTGGGTGTCATATCTAAGAAATGATCATGATTTAGGATACTGTTTTCTTCTAAAAATTTTATAGTTTTAGTTATTGTATTTAGGTCATTGGTCCATTTTGAGTTAATTTTTGTATACGGTATGAGGTAGGGATCGACTTCATTCTTTTGCATGTGGCTAACTAGTTGTCTCAGCATCATTTGTTGAGAAGACCATTCATTCCCCATGTGCACCTGATTCTTCACGTTGGCTCTTTTCTAAGATGGTACAATACCCTTGTTTTCCACATCATTTTCTCCAGTGTTCCCACAGCTCTATAAACTTTGCTGACAGAACCTCAGAAAAGACAATAAACAAATAAGAACATAAACAAGCAAACAAATAAATAAGGCCCCAAAGCTGTCTGTCAAGTTTGATAACATTTATTCCTTTACTCAAATCTCACTTAAGTACTCCTGTTCTAAATGCGCAGGTCCAGGGCTAGGCAGGGGATGCAAAGATGAACCAGACTTTTTTCTTGCCCTTGAGAAGACAGATAAAAAATAAAATAATTAGTCTGCTTTAAAAGTATGAACTTGGGGCGCCTGGGTGGCTCAGTGGGTTAAAGCCTCTGCCTTCGGCTCAGGTCATGGTCTCAGGGTCCTGGGATTGAGCCCCACATTTGGCTCTCTGCTCAGCAGGGAGCCTGCTTCTCCCTCTCCTTCTGCCTGCCTCTCTGCCTGCTTGTGATCTCTCTCTCTGTCAAATAAATAAATAAAATCTTTAAAAAAATAAAATAAAATAAAATAAAAGTATGAACTTATTCAGCCCAGGGAGTACAACTGTTTCCATTCTACAGAAGGCACGGATGAGATATAAAGGAGAAAAATGACTCACTGAAGATCACAGTTGCAAATAGTGATGGAGAAAGGGTCACAGAACTTATGGGAGAAATCAAAGACAGGGCTTATGGCCTCAAATGACCAAATCAATGACTAGTCACAAAGTCCTCCTAGAGTCACATTATGATTTTCATGGGGCCCAGGTACTTCTGCCTTTGTGGGCCTCTTTCTCCATTAAAAAAAAAAAAAAAAGTATATAAATACATTTTTTATTTTTTTTAAATTATTTTTATTAACATATAATGTATTATTTGCCCCACGGGTACAGGTCTGTGAATCGCCAGGTTTACACACTTCCCAGCACTCACCATATCACATACCCTCCCCAGTGTCCATAACCCAACACAGTGCTCACTACTGGAACAATACAAAGAAGATTAGCATGGCCGCTTTGCAAGGGTGACAGGCAAAAATGTATTTTATGAGTGCACTGCTACAAAGATGTATAATCCAAGCGGGACTTTAGTCACTTTTTTCTTCTTAAAGGAAATTAAGACATTTTTGTGGGTCCCTTGGGACTGTACCTACTGTGCCTAATGGATAAGTCAGCCCTAGGTCTTGCTGTCTCCCCACAGCTATGGACCAAGTGTTCTCTCCCCAGCTGCCAAATCACTTTGCTCTACTGCTTCTAAGATTCTCTTCTCTCCTGGGTCTATCTGATCAAGCAGCATGAGGTTTAAGCTCATGCTACATCTCACTGTCTAAATCCACAATAAAAAGGAGCTTCACTTTAATCATATGAGCCCTATAAAGTTATCAGAAAATCACTTGACAATAATATATATTCTGTGTTCAAGAAAATTCTGTGCTCAGTAATATGTATTCTGTGTTCAGGGTTTAGATATATTCATGAATGATCACACCCCAAAAAAAGAAACAGACATATCATTGACCTGCAAACACCAAATGCATGGGGAGCATGCACCTGGCATCTTGAAAGTACCCAATAAATATGTTTGCTAATTCAATCACAAGACAAGCATAAAGCAAAGTATATTTTCTTATAAAACTTAACTTTGAATAGGCAGAAAATAAACATGTAAATAAACATATATATATGACATAAATTCTGGTAGTATTATGAAGGAAAATAAAACATAGTAAGAGAAGTGAAAAGGGAGACTGTTTTATTGCTATACTGTAGACACTCATTTCCCCAAAAGGTTTCCAACATCGGGAGAACATGCTGGGTGAGACAGCCAGTAAAACCCCATGTAGTATGTCTTATTTCTTTGGGTTTTATCTCATTCCCACTTTTCACCCCAAGAAATGGGTTTAGGGCAACAACTATCCTTCTCAGTGAAAAGAAGAGCAGTTGAAGAGAAGAGCAGTTGAGAAGAGCTAGTAATCTAGCATACCTATTTAATTGCTATGTGTCAATAAACAGGGAACTTCCTCTGTGCCTCAATTTCCCCATACACAAAATGAGGGGGTTGGCTTAGGTGATCTTCAAGGTGATTTAAAACTAAAATGCTGTAATAATTCACACCAAATCTGTCTAACTCCAAAGCTTTGGAGTCATCTGTAATACTCTAGCTTTTCAAACTGCCACAGTTTCCTTATTTACCACAGAACTAAAAACAAAATACCTTCAGTGTGGTAAGGTGTGAATTAACAGGATGCTACCAGATTAAATCTATCAAACTTTACTATGTGACTACCGTGGCATGCATCAGGAGTATCCATCAGTCAGAGGATGGCCTCTTGTTCTGGCTTCAAGTACCTGCTAACTGTAAAGGGCCCTCAACTCTGGAATGCCATCCACCAGGGCCAACTGGCATTTCAGAGGTCCCAGCTGATCCTTCCAAGTTAGAAACTGATCAACCATGTAGCACAGACTTCATTCTTTCACAAAAATTAGAGACAAATAAACCCAACCTTTGCCCTTGAGGTATTCATAGTTGGTGAGGGGCAGGGAAGCGGAGGAGACAGGACACAACAGATTATTAAAGATAAAATAGTATGACAGGGGTAACTATTGACATTTAAACAAAACACTACCTAAGCCCAGAAAAAGGAGAGATTAGCTATCTCCTAGACCTGGTAGGAATACAGCACACCAGGCTGGCTGCCTCCTCTATCCTGTGGGGACAGATGCTCTGGTCCGCTAGGTGGTTAGGATAACAAGTACAAAAGTTCACAGGCTCTCCATATTTGTAGCTCTCCATTCTCCTCTCATTCACATTCTTCTTCAACTCTGCAGCCCTGCCGACAATTCAAGGCCAATAAATCAAAGTGCAACCACTTCGCTTAAAAAAAAAAAAAAAAGACCTCATGAATCATCTGGGAATCATGCAGACGTTGAATCTGTTTAGCCAAACTGTAAGGCCTGATACAGACAGCACACTTGGAGCAGGGAAATGAAAGTAGATGCTGGTGGTAACAACTGCTGTGGCTGCTGTCTGCCCATCACCCCCACCTCTCTACCAACATCAGAAAGCCAGGCCAGCTGAGTTGGGAAGGCCAACTCATCCTCTAGGTCAGTTGAGTTGGGAAGCTGTTAATGAAAAATCTCAAATATATTAAAAGTAGAAGGGATAGTTTAATGACTTCTCTCCCATTCAACAATTATCAAATTTGGGGGCACCTACCATTCTTTGGTTCTTCAATTCCTTTCCCATGAAATTCCTACTTCTCAGACTAGCTTCCTCCCCACTGGCCCTCCGCTCACTTTTTCCTACATGCCCTCCAGCCTCCCATGTACTCTATACCATTAGGTATAAGATGGAACTTTTCCACACCTCAGACTTTATCCCTTGCTCTCTCCCAGACTACTGCAGTGACCTCCAAGGTGATCTCCCTGAATCTAATCTTACCAGAACAGATGCACACCTAATAGCAGCCAGAGTGATCTTTCTGATACAAAACTGACCGCATCAGCCCTCTACTTAGACTTTGATACCTTTCTATTACCTTTGGATTAAAGCCCAAAACTTAATTGTATGACACACAAGGTACTTCATAATCTGGTCCAACCAGCTACTTATCTCACCACTCTTCACCAAATGGCTTATACTCCAGCCACACTGAACCACCTGAACCACCTACCATTCTAACATGCTCTTCCCTTTTATCACTCAGCAATTTGGCCGGCGCCATCTTCTCTCCCTAGAATTCTTTCCTCATCTTCACTGTCTAGTTCATCTCTATTTGCTCTTGAAGATGCAGCTCGAATATCACCTCCTTCATGAGATATTTTCCACTGTTATTCATTCACACATTCATTCAACAACTGTGAGATGAACATATGCTAAATTCTAGACTGGGGATACAATGATAAATAAATAACAGCTCTCACTCTCAAGATGCTTAGAGTCTATTAGATGTCCTCAGGTAGAGTGACTCCCTTCCTCTTCTGCAGAAATTTGCAATTTATACATATCTCCAAGGTCACATCAAGTTTCCATAACTTGGCTCTAAGCATCTTGAGGTCAAGGATATTTTCTTTTTATTAAAGCTTTGTTGGGCGCCTGGGTGGCTCAGTGGGTTAAGCCTCTGCCTTCAGCTCAGGTCATGATCTCAGGGTCCTGGGATCAAGACCCACATCGGGCTCTCTGCTCAGCGAGGAGCCTGCTTCTCAGCCCCCCCCCCCGCCTACTTGTGATCTCTCAGTCAAATAAATAAATAAAATCTTAAAAAAATTTAAAAAAGCTTTTTTGAGGTATAGCATCTATTTTCTGGGCAATTAAATGATTGTTCATATATTTACAGGGTGGTGCAACCATCTTTCTTTAGATCATTTCCATCACTTTAGAAACAAACCTCATGCTCATCTATCAACTCCCCATTCACATTCCCAGACCTAATCAGCCACAAATCTACTTTCTATCTCTATATATTTGCCTTCTCTGGACCTTTCATATAAATGAAATCATACAAAATGCAGTTTTTTTGACTGGCTTCTTTCACACAACCTGTTTTTTCAAGGAGCATCCATGTTCTAGCATATATCAGTACTTCACTCTTTTTTTCTTGCCAAATAATATTCCACTGTGTAGATACAGGTTTTATTTATCCATTTACCGGTGGATAGACATTTGTGTTATTTCTACTTTGGGGCTATAATGATTATTATTGCTATAACATCTGTATATAAGCTCTTGTGTGGACACATGTTTTTATTTCTCAAGTATGTATCTTAGGAGTGGAATTACTGGGTCATCTCGTACCTCTATGGTTAACCTTTTGAGAAACCACCAAATTATTTCCCACAGCAGCTACAGCACATTGAATTTCCACTACCAGGGCATGAGGGTTCCAATTTCTCCACCTCCTTAGCAACACTTGTTATTATGTGCTTGTTATTATAATATCATAGTAGGTATGAAGTGAGTGGTATCTCATTGTGGTTTTTATTTGCATTTCTCTGATCATTAATAATGTTTAACATCTTTTCATGCATTTAATGGCCATTTGTATATTTTCTTGGGAGAAGAGCCAATTCAGATCATTTGTCCAATTTTTATTGGGTTATTTATCTTTTATTGAGTTGTAAGAGTTCTTTATATATTCTGAATGCATATCCTCATCAGATATATGATTTGCAAATATTTTCTCCCATTTAGCAATCTTTCTGGATGTGAAGTGGGTCTGAGAATCATCTGAATCTTATTCACCTTTATGTTTCAAAGAACTAGACTGGGGGTGCCTGGGTGGCTCAGTTGGTTGAGTGGTTGAGCGTCTGACTCTTGATTTCGGCTCAGGTCCTGATCTCAGAGTCATGGGACTAAGCCTCACATCAGGCTCTGCACTCTGTGAAGAGTCTGCTTGGGATTCTCTCTCTCCCTCTGCCCCACCCCCTACTTGCACCTACACTGTCTCTCTCACATAAATAAATAAAATCTTAAAAAACCAAACAAACAAAGAACTAGTCTATAATCTGCTACACTGTATATGTTCAGTGTTAGATATATGTTACTTAATGTTAATAGCTTTGACTACAAGGAATGGGCCTTACTCCTTCAGCATCCCCCTCATACTTGACACCTAGCACTACACACAAAGCACATGCTTTGGAAATACACAGAGAATGAGTAATTCTCCCCTGAGCAAATAGTGGAGATGATGTCAAATAACATGGCCAAACAGAATTTTTCACATTTCCTCTTTCCCCTCCTAAAACTTCTACCTTGGTCCCTCCTGTTTCAATACCTGGTACTGTCAACAATGGTGCTGCCAATTAGTCAAGTTAAAGCAAAACAAATCCAAACACCTGAAAGTCAAGCTCGGTTATTTCCCTTATGCCTGATATCCAATCCACCAGCAAGTCCTGTAGGCTCTAGTTCAAAGCATACTCTAAATTCATCCACTTTTCCTCATCATCTCTGCTATCGTACCCCTAACACTATTATCTCTCACCTGAACTACTGCAAGTCTCCTAAGTGCTCTCCTTGAATGTCCGTCTACAATTCATTCTCCTCAAAGCAGCCAGAAAGATCTTTTTTAAATGCAAACCAGCAGGGGAGCCTGCCCGTCTCAGCTGGTCAAGTGCCTTCGGTTCAGGTCATTATCTCAGGATCTTAAGATCCAGCCCCGCCTCGGGTTCTGCTTGGGATTCTCTTCCTCTCCCTCTCTCTTCTCCTCCCTCATGCTAGCTCAGGTGCCCTAAATAAATCTTTAAAAAAAGATGCAAACCAGCTCACCTCACTCCCATCTTTCAAACTATTCAAAATCTTTTCATTGTATTCTCAGTAAAATTCAACGTGTTTAGCAGCATCTATATGAGGCCTTACAGATCTGACTCTGCCATACTCCCTGACCTCAATGGTACTTTTTTCCCTTTGATTCAGACAATGATTCAGACACACTGGCTTTCACTTTGGTCCCAAAACATGCCTAACTCATTCCATGACTTGTACTTCTCCCTCCACTTGACACATGTCTGCTTCCAAATCTTCAAACTGCTAGGTCTTCCTCATTCAGGTGTTGGTTCAAATGTCACCTCATAGGCTTTTCATAACCTCTCCTAGTTGTTCTCTATCACATCACCCTACTTTTCTCAGAGGACTTGTCACCGTTTGGAGTTACATTTTTTATTATCTGCATGCCCCCATTAGAAAGTAAACTTGACAAGAACAAGGACCTTGGTTGTCTTGTTCATTGCAGAGTTACCAGGACCTAGAAAAATGCCTGTCATATTGAAGGTACAAGTATTTCAAGAAGGAAAGACTGAATGAACAATGCAGATGACATATTTAATAAATGCTTGATGAATGTGCAAGTGAATGAATTAGGGAGGTGAATGGAAAGCACAAAAAAATAAGTGGAAGCACTGCTATTTAGTATTTTTATAGCTGCTCACTTTTCTCCACCTTCACTGCCTTTACTTTTGCTCAGATCCTCATTATCTCTTAGCTACTTAAGTACCCCCAACTAATTTCTTCTTTCCCCAATCTGATCTCTCCAAAAATAACCTCTACATTTCCATCAAACTTGATCATCCTGAGACATAGATCTGAACAAGCTACAAGCCCAAACTTCTCAGCATGTTGTTATAAACGCTTCTCCAACCTTAACACACACCGTTATTCCCCTACATTTAGCCTATACTTCAGTTATACAGAAATTCTTTCAGTTCCCAGAATATTCCATGTTGTTTAATGCCTGCAAGTCTTTGCATATGTTTGCAATTTGCTGGACTGCTCTTTCCTACCTCATAGACTCCATCTATTGAACTCAAATTTTATTCTTTTTTTTTTTTTTAAGATTTTATTTATTTATTTGACAGAGAGAGATCACAAAGCAGGCAGAGAGGCAGGCAGAGAGAGAGGAGGAAGCAGGCTCCCTGCTGAGCAGAGAGCCCGACGCGGGGCTCGATCCCAGGACCCTGAGATCATGACCTGAGCCAAAGGCAGCGGCTTAACCCACTGAGCCACCCAGGCGCCCCTCAAATTTTATTCTTAAGAACAAATTCAAGCATCTTCTCTGTAAAGTCTTTAATGATTCCCCTAAGCAGAGTTAATCACTCCCTTCTTTAGGTCACCATGGTGTGTAACACCACTTACACTATACCACAATTATTTGTTTCCATGTCTGTCTTCCCCTACATGACTATCAGCCCCTGAGAGCAGGAACCAGGTTTTCATCTTTGTGTCCCCTGCACAGTATTTGGCATATATAAGCACTCAATAATTGATGACAGAAGGAATGAATAAACCCATCTTAACTCCTCAGTGGGCATTCAAAATCAACCTTATGTTGCCCCCAACCTGTGTTTCTAGATCTAGTACTTAGCCCTCACCTACTTGATGATCTCCAAATACACCCTTCTTTTTCACATTTACTTAGGGGCCTTTATTCCTGATGTTCTCTCTCTAGTGATTTTTAAACCATCCATTAAGGTCCAGCTCAGAGGGCTCCCTCTCCATGAAGTCTTCCCTAACCAAATCAATGAGAAGGGATTTACTTCCCCAATAGTACTTTGTTTTGTCTAATAAGGTAATTAGGACCTTAGATTTTATAATTATAGTCAATATCTTTCCAACTGGACTACATGTCCTAATTTCTAACAGAACCGTAAGCTCCTTAAAAGCCAGAAACATGATCTAGCATCTTTTCTCTCAACCCAAGTGCCTAACACAGCACCTTGCCCGAAGCAAGCAGTTATCAACAAATGTTTTAGTAGTGAAGAATAATATATTTCAGGATCAGAGAGTCCATGCCTCCATTCTTCCACATATGTGATTTTACTTACCTTGGTGTAAATTGGCCTCCTATTCATATGGTAAACTTTTACCCCTCCTTTAAGAATCAGCCCAATGTCATATCCTCTCTTAAGTCTTCTCTAACTCTCCCAAATACACTTACACTCTCCATCCATGTACCCATGATACCTTGTATATAACTACTCATTATACTATATTGTCATTCTCACTTGATGGGTTCCTCCCCAACTAGACCATGAAATCTTCTGGAGCAGAGATAGTCTCATTATCCATTTATGAATTTCCAAGACCAAACAAAGTATCTGGCATAATTTAAATGCTCAATAAAGGTGTGGTGAACTTTGAAAATAGTGACTCCCTGTTATAGAGTACACCAGCAATAGAGATCATGGAGTCCTACAGCCAAGTTGAAATCCTACCTCCACTTACAACCTAGGCAATCTTGAATAAATTAAAATTACTTAGCTGTGTCTCTGTTTTTTTCCATCTAGAAAATGAGCATAATAATGGCATCAAAACAGAAAAGAACTAATGTCATGTAAAATGCTTACTATAGTGCCTGGTACACAGCATGCTCTAAAAAGGTTAGCTATTGTTATCATTAGACCAAAAGAAAAAAACACTGATTCTGCAGGGTGCTAACTGACAGACTCAAGAAGAGATTAGGCTCAATCCTATGGACACTGGGGAGTAAAATGTCCCTGGAGTCCTTTTAAGTAACAGATATATTAAGGTATTGAGAACACCCTACTGGGGAAGGAGAAGAGAGGGAACACAAACCTTGGCAGGCTTATGCTTATGCTCTCTGTCTTGTGTCCCGTGTTGTGTCCCCCCCGCCACTTCCTCTTTCCCCACTGTTTTCTCCCTAGTTGCCCAGGGCCAAAAGCCTCATGGCCATAACTCAGCATTCCCTTGAGAAAGCTGCACTGTAGAGAGAACTAATGAGTTTATGTTTACCTACAGATTTCCCTCTGAGGAGCCAAAAAAGAACAAGCAACTTCAAGAAGGGAAAACACAAAGAAATAAAGTGGAGATAAGGCAGGATGGCAGACGGATTATCTTGGGTTGGCTTTCATGGAGTACCTTTCAAGACAAACAGCCCCATGTAGGTTTGAGCCTACACATCCCAGAGGCATCCTCTGGCAGTGCCTGTGCTTGCATGTGCTTCCATGGGCCAACAAGGCAAAGAAGCAGGATCTAGGAAAAGGAATGAGTACTAAAAAGTTGAAGCTATAGAAATAAGAATTCTAGCCCAATTTGAAGAAAACTGCAACGGAGGTATTCAAAGAGGGATTAGACTGACCACAGCTCCCTATCAGCTCCCTATCATTAGAGGGGTTTAAATATAGACTGGGAGTGATCACTTGCTGGGGATGTTTGACTTGAGTGAAGGACTAGATTTAAGATTCAAGTTCAATAAACATTTGAATATCTACTCTATGCTAGCCACTGTGAGAGACTAGGTGCTAGGAACACAGATGAAAAATGATATGGTTGTCCCCTCCAGGAATTCACTGCCTAATCAGGGAGATGAACAATATAAAATGGTAAAAGTGGACAGAAATCTATATAGGGAACTACTATGGGGCAGAGAGCAAGTCCTTAGATTCTCTGCCAATGACTGAGTGGTAAGGAGCAATACACTATTAATTACAAACAAAAATGCTTCATAAGCAGTTCAAAAGCAAATGCTATCAGGTGATACTGTGTTACTTCAAAAACAGACAGTTAAGCATGTCAGTTAACCTTTGCTATTGAGTCAATACTTCCCTCATCCTGAGCAGAACTCACACCTATGAGCATTCTTATTTATGATACCTTTTTTTTTTTTTAAAGTAGGCTCCAAGCCCAAGGTGGAGCCCAACATGGGGCCTGAACTCATTACCCTGAGATCAAGAGTCAGACGCTTGACTGACTGAAGCCACCCAGACAACCCCATCATTTACAGAATAAATATACTGTTGTCTGCGATGTGCCAAGCACTCGGTAAACCACTGAGGAATGTACAAAGAAAGACAGTCCCTGCATTCAAGGAGTTAGAACATTGCTCTTCATCCTTTCCTCTTCTCTCTCCTATCCCCCTTCATTAACCAAATGACACCTTAAATTCCTTCTGGAAGTAGATGAGTTATTAAGATATAAGCTTAATCAAAAAGTGACTAGCAAAAAGCAAGAGTAAGCTAGAGACAGGAGTTGTAATGG
Source organism: Lontra canadensis (assembly GCF_010015895.1). Taxonomy (NCBI): domain Eukaryota; kingdom Metazoa; phylum Chordata; class Mammalia; order Carnivora; family Mustelidae; genus Lontra; species Lontra canadensis. Next base: position 26,366,782 of record NW_022631001.1, read on the forward strand.
GAAACACTGTCTGCAGACAAGGTATCTGCCAAAGTATGAGATTCTGACTGTATTCTGAAGTCAGGCCTTTTTTGTCCACAACTTCCCTATCACCATTTTTTCCTTCTCTCAACTTAATATTATTACCACAAATTATTTTTTTAAGATTTTTTATTTATTTATTTGACAGAGATCACAAGTAGGCAGAGAGGCAGGCAGAGAGGGAAGGGGGAAGCAGGCTCCCTGCTGAGCAGAGAGCCCGATGTGGGGCTCGTGGGGCTTGATCCCAGGACCCTGAGATCATGACCCGAGCCAAAGGCAGAGGCTTTAACCCACTGAACCACCCAGGCGCTCCTATTACCACAAATTATTAACAATAATTATTCATTCATTCATTCATTCATTCAGTCATTAGTATATACCTGATAAGAACTGTAGGGAACACAGGCAGAGTAAAATACTAGGATCCAGGACTTGCAAAGCTGCAAGAGATCTCTAAAACATCCTCTAAGTACAAACATGTCATTTCACAGATGGAGAAGTGAGACACAGAGAGGTTGAAATCTTTCATGAATTCAATCTTCATGCATTTATTGAATCATATTCTTTGCCAGGCACCAAGTATATGAGGATGGATAGGGCTTTCAAGGAGAACCAAATCTCATGGGAGATAGACAAATGCATGACCCCAGTGAAATTACCTCTGTAAATGAAGTCACATACTTACACAGAAATGTCCAGTGAAGGACAATATAGAAGTACACAGTACTCACACTGCCCAGAGTGGTTAAGAGCACAGGAGCTGGAGTTGTTCTGGATTTGAACCCCAGCTCTGTCACTTATCCAGCTGTATAACATTGGGCAAGTTACTTAAATTCTCTATACCTCAGTTTCTGCATCTGTAGAATGGAGATAACCATAACAGTACCTACTATAAGGTTTTGGTATTAAGTTAGATAATGCATATAAAACACTCGGCACAGGACCTCGCACAGACTAAGTGTTCTTATCTTACTTCAACTTCAGCACTTACCTGCTGAGCCCTGGTCTCAGAATCCTCCTCAACACAGCCTTCCAAGCATCTACTATCATTTGGCTGTCTCTGAGATAAAACAAATAGGCTATTCCTAGTCTAGAACCAGGTGTATTGTTTATTACTATCTTTCCCCCCACCACACTATGCTAGTTCTCATTTTACATGCCTTAAAATAACCCTAAGAAAAATGGTGAGATATCCCAGATTAAACGTCAGTCACACACATCTCAATCCCTCAGTAAAACCTTGGCTTTGGCCAAATATCTCTAGAGAGGAAAACCCCTGGAAACAAGGAACATTTATCAAATGTCTATAGGGAGAGACCCACAGGAGGAAAAACAAAAACAAAAACAAAACAAAGCAGTGATTACTACTTTGAGGAAGCAAGGGATTTCTACAGCCTCCCTGTTAGGGGTTTACCAGTCAAGCTGGGAAGAGGAGAAATGACATGAACTGCCACTTCCTCCTTGATGTACCCACCGCATCTACTGCCTAGCACAGCACCTGTGACATGTTTTTGTACTTATTTATCAGTCTTTCTCTTCTCATGCTAATCCATGAACTCTATGAAGGCAATTATCACACCTTCTCCATCTTGGTATCCTTAAACATAGCACTGTGCCTGGCACACACAAGGTGATTCAAAAAAGGCTGATGAGTTTATAAATGAACACAGAGAAAACCATCAAAGGCAGGGAAAGAAGAAATCAGTGTAGATCAGATTAGTTCTGGAAGTCAGGACAGCCTTGGGCTAGAACCTTAAGTACAGGCAGATTTAGAAACACAACAGAGGGAAAGGATAGGCATTCTAGGCAGGCAGGACAGCACCAAAAAAGACCTGGCAATAACCAGAAACATGGTGCACAGTATGTTAGAACCAGAAAGAGTTTTAAATATGACTTAGTCCAATAGTTCAATTCTCATAGGGATGTTGTAAACATTCAGTCAAAAACAAAAAAACATGTACTACTAAGCAGAGGAGCTGGCACATCACAAACTGTCACTAACTGGTAGCTATTATTACTATTACTCAAAAATAATAATTACCCAACACTTAGTAGGAGCCTGTTGTATGCCACACAGCATGCTGAGGGAAGGAACTACAACAATGGGCAAGACAGGTTTGGACTCTGCTCTCTCTTATAGCTAAGAATCTGGTGGGGAAGAGAGACAAAATAATCCTTGATAGGCATGGGCTAGAGGAAGTATGGGGGGTGGGGGTGGGACTGAAGGAACAAAGAGTAGGGTCATCCAATCAGTGGGTAGTAAAAGAGAACTCCCTGATTATCAAAGTGTGTTTTGAGACATCTTGAGGGGGGGTTCTGAGTCCCCTTACAGACTCCAAGGCTTCAAAGTGAGATTTTGCTTGAATAAAAGGTATTGTGGTAAATAAAGGTTTAAAAACCACAAATCTAGTTCAATCTCCTCTTCTAACAAGAACAAAATAGGGCCCAGATGAGGTAAATTATACATCTGAGGCAGCAATACTTCAAGTTAGTTATAGACTGGGATACTTGCTTTGAACTTGAGCCGGAAACTACTCACTGATCTGCATACCACATCATTCTGGCAGATGAACAAGCACTGGGAGTAGACGAATCCAGAATTCCTAGGCACTGGCCAGGCAGGCCGGCTGGTCCTGACTGGATATTGCCATGTTTTCTCTACCTTACATCCCAAGCCAGCTCTCGGTGCCAAAATGATGCCTCCAGTTCCTCTCTGAAGTTGGCCATTTACACCTTCCAGGAGGAATTCATGGCTCCAGGAGTGGGTCTGCTTCTGAGCCACCCATCTCATAACCATGATTTATCCCACTAATATCCCCCAGCACCATGTGGTTTGGCAAGTTGAGAGCAACAACTGAGTCTAACCAGTTATCACAGCCTATTTAATACATAGCCTGAGCTGGCTAGACCCACTCTCATCTCCCTAAATACCACTAAGTTAATCACTCCTCCCATGGGGGTGAGGGTCGGGTGGGATGGGTCCAGCAGAGTCAAATTATTAGTAAATTAAAGAACCTGTGTAGAAAAACTAATATTCCTTTGGTTAACCCTTACTTTACACCTCTCAGGAATGAAAGGCTACTTCATGTTTTGGAGATGAAACTTCTGGACATAAAGAAAGGGGCAGTTTACTTGCTTAGATGAGTTTGCAGTTTAGGTCTTTTTTTTTTTTTTAAGATTTTATTTATTTATTTATTAGAGAGAATGAGAGAGAGAGCACAAGAAGGGGGAGGGTCAGAGGGAGAAGCAGACTCCCCGCCAAGCAGGGAGTCTGATGTGGGACTCGATCCCGGGACTCCGGGATCATGACCTGAGCTGAAGGCAGTCGCCCAACCAACTGAGCCACCCAGGTGCCCTACAGTTTAGGTCTTTAAACTAAGGGGAAACAAATACTTTGGAATCTGAGAAAAAAATTGGGTTTAAATCTTAGTGATACCACATAGTAGTTGCAAGATCCTTAGCATTCTCAAAATACTCTGAACCTCAACTTTCTTGATCATAAATAGGGAATACTAATAAAATTACTGTCACAACTGTGAGACTCAAAATACTCTTTGGAATCACAGTCACTTACGAATTATACTGTATCAATTTTTACATGAGATCCTAAGACCATACAGTTTTAAATTACCGATCCCGGGAGCATAAAAAAACAGAGAAATGGAACCAAGGTTCTCCTTACAGTACGGGATAAGCTCAGGATAGCACAGGCAGACCTGAGTTTGAATCTACACCTCCCAGCTCACATCTGTGGAATCCTACAAAAGTTACTCCAATCTCTTTAGCCTTACTCTCCTCCTGTATAAAATGCAATTAATACCACCTAACTCACAGGGCTGCTCTTAGTAATGAATGAGATAAGGCAAGTAAAGGACTTTAAACACAGGCTGGTTTATGGTAAGGACTCAATAAACAGTAACCTTTTCCACCAGTAGATCATTTCCTAAACCCTCTTTTCCATACACTTCTGCAACACAAGAGAAGCACTTAGCACAGCCTAAATTACCTCAATTACCAGAGAAATATATAATGAAAAGATAAAAGAGGAAAGAAATGAACTGATGAATGCTATTCCAGATCACTTATCATACTAAAGATATGTGATATTGGAAAACACAGGTACAATATCCTGAAGAACAAAACCACAGCATGTGCAATCTTTCCAAAGAAGTGGCAAAGAGCACCAACTGCAGCTTAGTTAGGCTATCCATTACGGTTATCTGGGCCCCACAGGAGTCTCTCTACAAAACAGAAAGGGCTACAGGGAGACAACTCTAATGCCACATGCGAGTCACTACTTCTTTGTAAACCCAACCTTTATTTTTTCAGCTCAAAATCCATCTCTATCACAAAGATTTCATTGACTCTCCCTAGCAGACTCAAGTGCTTGCCCCACTGAATTTCTCACACACTTCCATTATAACAATTATCTAGCACTACAAAGCTATTTACATATCTCTTCCTTACACTAAGTTGGTAAAGATTGTCTTACCTTTGAATTGCCAGTGTATAACACACAGTAGACCTCCATCATTACAAATTATAAGAATGGCTTTCACCTTTTTCTTCACTAGCTAAGGCTGCTAAGAAACAGCTGGGTAGACTCTAGTATTACATAAACTAAGGTCTGCCAGACCAGACCCCTGTTTTTTTCTTTGTTTAGGGTGAGGGCGCTTGAAGGGTTAACTGGCTGTTCCTACTTCTCAGAGTTATCTCCTCAAACACACAAAAGACAGAGACAGTCCATATAGAATTTCCAGACCACAGATTAAATTCTTTCTCAGTAAAAAATAACAGAAGTTTCAGGGATGGATGCTAGTGGTTACACATAAAGCTGACCTCCAGGCATGACACTCTAAGTCTATATAATACACTCATAATAAGCATATTATACAACTAGAAGCTCTTAAGTTCTTGAAACATAATGAAAGAAAAGGTAAGAAGCAAAAATCAAAAAATGTCTTACATCAAAACGTGGAAGTTCTTTTCTTACGTTTTCTTTTCTCCTCTGCTAATTCTTTAGCTCTTTACCTCAGTGAACCCTGATATATGTAACTGAAATTAGCCTCTCTCAAAGGAGAACTCATAACTAACAAACTATATGTAATAACTTCAATACTATATTTCCTTTTTCCAAGGCGCTTTTAAATGTATCTCACTGAATCACAGCCAACTGTAATCAAAGAAACTTAAAGCTGTAAGGGGCCTCAGAGGTCATTTCCACAACCACCCCATGTCACCAACCAAGTGGCATCTAAACACCTCTAGTGGATGGGAGCTATGGGACTAAAATGGTTCTTAAAAATCTCTCCTGGTTCTAACCACCTGTCGGGTACTCAGTCTCCTGCCACCTTAATGATCCCAATCAGGTAAACCAAATCCACCAAGTCATCCCACCACAAAGCAACAGTCTTGACTTCTCAAGTCCACTTCTACTCCCTTTCTGAGCCTCTCCCCCAGACTTCCCCAATCACCCACCCCAAAGCCTCTAAGATTCTGATCCCTCAGGGATCCCCTGGGTTCCATTCCTGACAATCAATCTCCTTCCTCCCATCCCTCTGTGCTGTCTATATTGTGTCCTGTGCAAGGCCATAAGCACCCCTTGTTCTGAATATACCTTTGGCCTCAAAATCATCTCCCTCTACTTTCTCACCTTCTCTTCACTTCTCAGAGCTGTCCCTTCATTCCTTCCAAACTCAATGTGTCTTTCTTCCTAGTGACTCAAGGACCACTGGTAATTAAATACATCCGTTGTTAAATGCCTCTTAAACAGGTAAAGGGGACATACATCCTTAAGGAGCTCATCCTCAAAGAACTCATACGTTTAGAAGGAGCCAGAAATAGAGAATTCACTTACCCCATAAGACTCGGTTCCTCTAGGAAGGAACCCAAACTAAATTGGTCCCCTCTTTGCAGTGCCATCATTAAACCTCTGATGCAGTGACTAGTCTTCCCTGTGTGTCTCCCATCACTAGGCTGTGGCCTCGTCAATGGGAAGGCCCCTACATCCCTAGCACTTAGTCCAGAACTCAACTCAGCACAAAGATGATATGTTAAATGAGTGAATGGATGAATTCCGGTATGTGATCATTCGTTCATCCATTCAGTGCCCAAAACTTTATTTAAAGTACACTAGGTACAAAGTCCTAGAATGTATGGAAAAATAAAATAGTTCTTATATAAAAAATAATGCTATAATACTAGCAGATTAGCACTCTTCCCCGGTCCGCCTCCCCAACCCCCACGCCAAACCTAGACGCGACTCTCCCACAGCTAAAGCCCGGCCTTCCCTTACAGAAGTCCACGCCCCTCCGACTCAAACTACCTCTCAGCCCTTCAGTCCTACCCTAGGACCCCCCAAGTAATACCTCAAATCTTAATGCCCCCATCCTCTCTGGCTTCTTTCCCTATCTTCCATCTCCACCCTCGAGGTTACTGCAGGTCTTCTTCCCCCATGTCCGCCTCCGACTCTCCGAGTCCAGGGTATCTCTGATTTCCCTCTCCGCGCACCCGCCCCCCATTTGGCTCCTTCCCTCTCAGGGTCCCGCCTCCCCTAGGACCCTACTCCCGATACCTCTCCTCCCCTCCCTTCAGTTTCAGGGTAAGCCTCTTCCCTCCTTGACTCTGAACTCTTCTTACCTCATCTAGCTCCCGTTCCCCGGCAGCACCTCCTCCAACCTCCACCTCCACCACTGCCGCCATCTTCACAACTCTCCCCCTCCTCCGTCCCCGTGCGAGCCAGCTGCTTCCGCCGCTCAAGTGATCCTAGCCAATAGGCGGCTCAAGCTCCAGCAGGGGGGCGGGGCATCAAGACAGGCGGAGCTCTGAGAGGGATTAAGAGACCGTCTACCTGCTACTCTTTAAAGGTCAGGGAGGGACGGTTTCCAGGCACTTCCAAGTTTCGGTGGAGGAGGGTTCTTGGGAAATGAGAAATTGGGGCTGTATTATTTATAGTGCAAATATTTCACCAACTCTCCCCTTTGGACAGCGAAAGAGAAGAATCTCTAAACCGTCAACTTTCGCGACGCTCCCTCACTCTGAGCTCCAAGGCGTGAAGCGTGGAGGCAAAGGACTACATATCCCAGAACGTATTGAATCTGACCCGGAAGTTTAACTTCCGCGCTCTGGACAGATTTGTAGTGAGTGAAAATTTGCGTAAGATATTCATTTACAAATAGACATAAAATATACATAGCTACGCACGAATGTCTTCTTGCTTCGATGGGAGTTCTCTTTCAGAAACAGCGGCTTCCTGAGGCGACAGGACACATTCCGGGACTTGGGGTGGCGTAAGAGTCGTGCTCCAGGTCAGAAGGCGGAGGTCAGAGGGCCGGATTGGCGGGAGAATGGGTTTGTGGTCCAAGATCTGAGGCAGCGGTGCTCTTCGAGGTCCATTGTCCCGGGTGAGGGGCTTTGCGGGGGTTGTTGATGGGGAGGGGAGTTGCCGAGAATGGGTGGCCGTCAAGGAAAGTTACAGAACAGCGCGTTCCGAGGTGCGGGGGAAGCGGCTGTGCGGCTTAGCCTCCTGAACCTGAGAGAAGAGCCTTGGGGCACCTCCACCGCTCCCAATCTGCTGTTTGCGCTCTCACGGCTTAGGGTCGCTTTACAAATCTCTGTACTCTTTCCCACCACACATCGTGCGTGCGCAGCCCCTATCTTTACCCCCGCCCGTACACCTTATTCTCTCTGTGCTGCACCCCAACTTAAAGCTTCCTAATTCATTTCCACCCCTTTCTTATCGGTACATCCGGACCCAACACCATACAAACCTATGGCCCCTGCACATTTGCCCCGTGGGCGGCCCAGCTGGATCTATCGGGAGAATAGTGCTAGGATGACCAGTGGACTCACAATGCAGTGCCTGTCAACTTTATTTTAGGACCAACAGGAAGTTACAGGGTAATATTTACACCATCTACAGGCATCTTATTTACTTAAAAGGGGAATTACTTTTATTATGTGAAACAATACAGAGAATATAATAAATACCTTATAACCCAGTCACCCCAGATTGACTACTGACATGATCTCTTTGCATCCTCATTTTTAAAAAAGATAAAATAATACGGATAAAGGTTGAACTTACTTGAGTCTTCTACTCTCAGACCCATTACTCTTTCATCTTTCTCAGACACTATTATCACAGCTGGGTATTCTCCCAGTCCATTGAGAAAAATTCTGTGTATTCACAATGTAATTGTATTATTTCATTTTGGTTTTTGATGAAAATAAGTGCTATTTTCTCTATCATTCTGTAACTTAATCTTTCCCTATATTTTTTGAGAACTGTCCATGTTTATGTATATTTACATCTAATTCCTTTCTTTTAGCTGTTAGGTAGTATTCTATTATATAATGTATATAGTATTTTACCATTCTGTTTATCCATTCTTCAATTAATGGACATTAAAACTTTATGGTTTTTCCTATTAGAAATATTGTATGTGTCTGTACACATGTGAATCCCTCTAGAACTGCACTGTTCAAATAAGTTAACTACAGGCCACACATATGTGGCTATTCTTGGAGTGTAGCTAGTTGGAATTAAGATGGGCTGGAAGTGTTTATGAGAGGGCCAGTTTCCCCATGTTATTGCCAATCCTTTACATTTTTAGACTTTTTAATTTTTTCTGGTCTTAGAAGAGAAGTACTTGCAATTTCCTTATTACCAGAAAGTATGAGGACTTTTTTAAAATATGGATTCTTGGTCATTCAAATCTTATGTGAATTGTATTTCTGTCTTCTTTCCAGTTTTCTATTGGATTGTTTTCCCTTTTCTTACTGATTTGTAATATTTAAAAATATATATTCTGAATACTATCCAAGTTTTTATGTGTTGCAGATATCTTCTTCCAGTCAGTCATTTCTATTTTAACCCTGTTTTTGTTACCTTAAGGTATTTTTCATGTTTCCATCTTTGATCACTTGAGTATAATTTTTTAAATATGTTATGAGGTAGGGATCTACTTTTATTTTTCTTCACAAGTGGACCAAGTTTTTGAACACCACGTGTTTCTTCATCTTTTTTTGACAGACTCATGATTCTGTTCTATGCTATAGTCAACAGGATGCAAATTCCCATTTATATAAGTCTGTTTCTGTAATCTGCTTGATCTGTCTTTTTAGAATTGTTGTAGGAATTTGTGGCCCTTTATTGGTTAATGAGTTTATCATGTTTGCCAGAAACTTCTGCTGAAGTTCTGAATGGAATTATGTTGACTTAATAAAGTATTCTTTTCTACAATTTTTTTTTAAGATTTTATTTATTTATTTGGCGGAGACAGATCACAAGTAGTCAGAGAGGCAGGCAGAGAGAGGAGGAAGCAGGCTCCCTGCCGAGCAGAGAGCCCAATGTGGGGCTTGATCCCAGGACCCTGAGATCATGAGCTGAGCTGAAGGCAGAGGCTTAACCCACTGAGCCACCCAGGTGCCCCTAAAGTATTCTTTTCAATGGCTCTTTATGCCTACTGTGTTTCAGCACCTCCCTGAGGTGTGAGAGATGATGAACATGACAAAAATCCACATCCTCAAAGTACTCACTACTTAGTGGGGAGAAAAACAGGGTAAACATGCATGCCATTGCAAAAAAAAAAAAAACAAAGAACAAAAGTATATACAAGTGCAAGGAGGTTGGAGAGCACTTAATCTTGGAGAGCTGCAAGCAATTTGATAAACCATGATCTTCATGAAAAAGATTGTATATATCTTACTCATCACTGTGTATCCAGTACCAGTACAGTGCCTGGTACCTACTAGACACCCCCAAAATATTAACTAAATAAAATATCCAAGATTGACAGCTTCAGGGTCCCCAAGCCTAGGGTGTATTTTGGGGCTGGCCAAGTCGGTCCTCTGTATGTTAATGATGAGAGATGGTAGAGTTTTCACATCAAATCACAAATGTATACTGGGAATTCCTCCAAAACAGAGACCATATCATTTATTTTTATATATCCAATGTATCCCCGTATGCAGAGAGTAGGAAAAATTGTTGAAGTTCAGTGAGTTCCTTTAGTGGGAATAATCAACTCTTAATTAATCTGAAGGCCTGGAGAGGTGACTCGGGACTCATCTTACCTTTTTCTCTCTTTAAAGCTATGGCACCATACTGAATGTGACCTGTGAGGAGTGCTTGACCTCTGGATGACCTTCACTAACTGTTACCACTGTCAAAGCAGTCTGCCCCACTGTGAGCACTCCATGACTGCTGGCTCATTGGAGGTCAGTTTTTATGGTCATTCATTCAGCAGACATTTGCTAATCTGTTTCTCCCTCTTACACTGAGGATACCGAAATGAATTAGACATGAAGTCTGTCCTCCAAGAGTTTACAGTTGATCAAGGGACATAAGATATATACCCAGATAATTACAACACAGAATCAAGAGGATGGAACTATTGCTTGAGATGGTTCAGGTGGAGGTGATATTTGAGCATCAAAGATGCATTCGATTTGACAAGTACAAAAGGGAAAGAGCATTCCAAACAAAGGCAATGGCATGAAGGATGTCCTCGAAATGGGGGTGAGGGGGAGAATTGGGGTGAGGGACCGGGGAAGGAACTAAGACCAAACATTATGGCCAAGAATTTATCAGGGGTCATGGACACATTCTCAGGAGCCAGATGGGTAACAAACATGGATAAAAAGGGCAGGGTATAAATATTTGGAGAGAGATCCCACCTAAAGGCATTCAGACAACTCTAAAATACCTCTAGCCAAGGAATTGTTGAAGCTAAATGATGGATGGGTAAGAGTCCACTATATTAACATGTGTTTTTGCATATATTTAAAATGTTCCGTGAAATTTTGGAAAACAACAAAGTACAAATATCCATAATGAACTTTCAATATTAAATAAAACAATGAGAGGTAAAATACATCCTCTGATGAAAGGAATAGGAGCAGATGAAGTAGAAAATGTAGAGCTCTCCATTATAGATGCTTTGAGGAGCTAAGCTGCGTTAATATTTATTAAGTACATACCATGTAAAAAGAGACTTGAATACATTGGCAAGCTATTAAATATTCCTAATAAGGGAGTAACAACGAAAAACAAATTTAAGATTGATTTTAAAGGGAAGACAAAAACTGATAGACCTGATATATAGTTGAACATTTGTTGTATTTTTGCTATGTGCTAGGTTCTAGGGGTATAAAGGTAAATGATTTAAGGCATAATTCATGCCCTGGAGACCTCACCTACATATAGACCAAATATTACCTTGCTAACATATTTTGTACTTGCCGCTCTGTTTCCCAGTGCTTGCATGCCAGTCATTTCACGTTTGTTGGAATCTCACCCCCTGGTCCAGATCTGTTCCCCACCCACTGCCCCCATAAGTCCATCATGGGAACTAGAAACACTCTGACTGACTGCTGCAAAAATTACCAGAAATCCAGACATGGCCAATTTTGTTTTTCTTTTGTTTTCTTCTTCAGTAGTAGCATGAGGATTTGTTCTCTTCTGGAAGCTGATGGGACCAAAACATAGGCAGTGCCAAAAGTGGTGACAGAAGAAATCTTGGGAGAAAGTAATTTTGTCTCCGACTTGGGACAGCTGCTGGGAACACCATGGCTCCTGTAAAGATTAGCCACGTGGTATCATTTTCCTCTCAGGTACGTTAATTAGGCATGATGTTTTTCTTGATGACTGAGAGCAGTGATAAAAATAGGAGACTTGGCTGCACTTTCAGGAAACCCCCAGTTTAACAGAAGGGACATATCCTATCTTTGGGGATCCAAAGTCAAAGGAGGACACACAGCCCTTGCCCTCAAGCTATTCCCAGAGTAATGCAGGATGCATAACAGAAGTGTTCCCAGGAATTAAAGGTAAAGAAGAGGAGGACATGGGGAGATGGAGAGGAGAAGTAAGTTGGGGGAAATTGGAGGGGGAGACGAAGCATGAGAGACTGTGGACTCTGAGAAACAAATAGGGTTTTGGAGGGGAGGGATTGGGGTGATGGGTGAGCCTGGTGGTGGGTATTATGGAGGGCATGTATTGCATGGAGCACTGGCTGTGGTGTATAAACAATGAATTCTGGAACACTGAAAAGAAATTATTAAAAAAAAATTTTTTTTAATTATAAACCAAAAAGCTTTGCACAGTGGCAGTATCGTAGCCAATGAGGTTTATCCGAGGTGTGATTATTGCTAATTGAAATTATAAACCAAAAAAAGGTAAAGAAGAAAGCAACCTCAGGAGTCCACCCTTAGTTTGAAGGGAACTGTCAAAACCATAAGCCCAAAGTCTATATCGGGGTCCCTAGAAGGGCAGTTTAATTACTCTATCATTGGGAGCAGACCAGGACATTCAAGGTCATTTCTGAGGTTATCACCTCAACCATCAAAGGTGATCTCCGGGATGCCTGGCTCGCTCAGTCAATTAAGTGTCTGCCATCGGCTCAGGTCATGATCCCAGGGTCCTGGAATCAAGTCCCGCATCAGGCTGCTTGCTCAATGGGGAGCTTGCTTCTGCCTCTGCCTGCTGCTCCCCCTGCTTGTGCATGCATTCTTTCTCTACCTTCTCTCTCTCTCACAAATAGATATATAAATAAAATCTTAAAAAAAAAAAAAAAAAAAACTCAGCCTCCTCCCTAAAAGTTCACTTTCAGGAAATCGCAGTTATCCCAGTTAGATCTAGGTGCCGGCGCCCGGGCTCAGGATTGATCCAAAGGGCTGATTCTTAGGGACTTGCCACCCTTTCATCTCCTGCCATTTCTATCCATTTATCCTTTCTTCCCATTCCTCCCCTTCTGTTTACCCTAGTCTTTCTCAGAAGGTACCTCGGCACTTTGGGTGGGTAAGTCAACATCTGTAGCAGTGTCATTTGCCTGGTGGGCTATTTAGCATCCATGGGCTCCAGATCCTGATGACAATGATGCTTTCTGGTCATTATGACAGTCGAAAACATCCCCACTCATTTCAGAAAACCCCTAAGAGAGTCTTTGGGAGGGGCGCCTGGGTGGCTCAGTGGGTTAAAGCCTTTGCTTTCGGCTCCTGGGGTCTTGAGATGGAGCCCCACATGGGGCTCTCTGCTCAGCGAGGAGCCTGCTTCCTCCGCCCCTGCCCCACCTGCCTCTCTGCCTACTTGTGATCTCTGTCAAGTAAATAAATAAAATCTTTAAAAAAAAATTAACCATATCCTTCTTACCTACATAGTCAGCCTAAATGGTTTTCTTCATACACTGAGCCTTCTAAAATGCCAGAGGTGATTACTTACCACCTAATACTGAGGTTTTCAAACTGCACTCTACAGGCACCCACTTCTGGAAATTGAAGGCAGGCGTTCATATATGTCTCTAGGCCCCCAGCTTGTTTTTTAACCAGAGCTCTGTTTTCATTTGTTGAAAATAAACATACACACACACACACACACACACACACACACACTTTAGTTTAAGATTTCAGTTAAGAGGACGGATTTTATTGCTAAAACAAAATGAAAACCATGAATATAGTCTCCCTCCTCTTTACTTATAGATGAAGAAATTTAAATGCAGAGAGAGAAAATAGTTTGCTCAGGGTCCTTCCACAAAAAAAAAATACCTAACTTTGGATTCGAACCGAGAATGGCTCTCTTGGTACTGCTGTTGTTGCCTTTGAACAAATCACTTGATTTCTAACCATCAGTTGTAAACTTAGAATAAAAATCCTTGCCTTACTTTTCTCATGGGGTTACTTTGAAGATAAATGATGTCTGTGAAAGCACCTTATAAATGAAAATTGTCTAGTGTGGTGGTTAAGGGCCCTGGATTCAAAGACCTAGGTGTTCTGAGGTTAGTCGGTTATTTAGCTCTTGTAGCCTTGGGTAAGTTTCTGAACCTAGGCTTCAGTTTATTGATCATTTAACAAACTAAGAAGCAATAATGTTAGGTAAACTAAACAGTAAACTAAAGTGTTAAGAGGATGAAATGCGACAGTTTGGTAGAAGGATAGTTGAAAGGTCTGTAAATCCCCTGGCACATGATAACTCCTATCTAGTATCTTTCTGTCAAGTTAAAATGCCTGGAAAGGTTTGGGAATGTAGGGATCCCTCCTCTTGGGCATCCTCTTTAGCCTTTGGCTCAGTGAAGGTCCTGATGTTCTCCTTCTCTCTCTGACTTAGGATCCCAAGTATCCTGTGGAGAACTTGCTGAACCCAGACAGTCCAAGGGGACCTTGGCTCAGCAGTCCTCAGGACAAGAGTGGGCAACTGAAAGTAGAACTCCAGCTGGAGAGGGCAGTGCCCATTGGCTACATTGATGTGGGTGAGTGAGTTCTCAGAGCTCTGGAAACCTCTGCGAGAGACACGGGAGTAACATTGCCCTCCAAATGCTCCACCAGAGTGTCCCAGTTCGGTCTAGCTGAGCACCTTTCATGGAATAAGCCCTTCCTGGTGTGAAGTGAGATGTGGCCTTGCTCTTGGGACAGGTGTATGGTGTTGGCAAATTCTGAGGGTTCTGTTCACATAGAATGAAATGGGGATAGCATTCCCTGATTTCAGCAATGTACCTGCCCTGCTTTGATCTGAGCAGGCTGGGTGAAGCCTTAGGACGCTGACATAATTATAAGTGCCGACAAATACAGCCTGTCTACACCTCTAAATATCATTGTCAAGAGCATGCTGGGGGATGAGCTCTGCACGCCAATCTGGGAAGGCTCCATAGGAATTTATGTGTTGAGAAGGTTGACCTTAGAGTTCTCTGGAGTAGAGAACTGACAAAGGCCATTGGTCTCAGCTCTGTCAGGATAGAGAGATGTCAGGCTCCTTAGCAGAGTAGAGACAGAGATTAGCATTGCCTGCCAGAGCCAAAGGACAGAGAAGCAGCAAGTCTACTGAGTCAGGGAAGGTTTCTGGCTGGGAGGACCACCGTGAACCTTCATCTCGTCTTTCTGTGGACTGAGGTCTCATCCACTTGAGTTGCTGGCTCTGTGCTCCTTGACCTTTCTGGGCCAACTAGCTCTAGAAGGGAAGAATGTCTTTTTCCCACCCAATTCCTTATACACTGTCAGGGGAACATCTTCCCATTACCTTTAAATTCTTCTCTTAACCTTTTGTCCCCAGGTAACTGTGGCTCTGCTTTCCTGCAAATTGATGTGGGCCGTTCTTCCTGGTCCCTGGATAGACCTTTTGTCACCCTGCTCCCTGCAACCATGCTAATGTCCCTAGCCGACTTAAAGCAGGGGAAAAACCGCTCAGGCGTCCGCATGTTTAAAGATGGTAAGGAGAGATCTTGGGTGGCTCAGTTAGTTAAGCGTCTACCTTCGGCTCAGGTCATGATCCCAGGGTCCTGGGATTGAGCCCCATAGCGGGCTCCACATTCGGCGAGGAGTCTGCTTTTCCCTTTCCCTCTGCTCCCCCTGCTCGTGCTCGCTTGCTGTCTCTCAAATAAATTAATAAAATCTTGACAAATAAAAATGGTAAGGGAGGCAAAAGCAGAAATGGGAGAGAGACTGAACAAGAGAGTTTATGAGAAAGAGATCCAGTGATGTGAAGCTAGATGAGTCACTATAGAGGGCCATGGAGCTGGGCTGGTAGGTAGGTTTGTGAGAGGGGTCTGTGCAGGAGCTCGGTTATATCTGTGGGGCATGGGGGGAGTAGTGAGTGAACAGCTGTATGGTATGTTTGTGTATGAGTTCTCTGTGATGAGAATAGGTGATAACTGGGAATATTTATGAGCTGATCTATACTGACACATAACATGATTCGGTGGAGCCTGAGGTAGAACTCTTCTTTGTGAGTAGTGTTTGTATTTGTATAAATGTACATGAGTGTGAGTACAGTTGTCCGCCCCTCCCTGCCCCTCATCCACGGTTTCGCTTTCCACGGTTTCAGTTACCTGCAGTCAACCACAGCCCAGAAGCACATGATGCTCCTTCTGATGCAGTGTCAGAAGGTCAAGTAGTAGCCTAACTGTCACAGTGCCTAGCTACATCAGTCACCTCACTTCCTCTCACCTTGTAGGCATTTTATCATCTCACAGCGTCACAAGAAAAGGGGAAAGTGTACAGTGAGATATTTTGAGAGAGAGAGAAGGAGACCACATTCACATAACTTATTAAAGTATATTGTTATAATTGTTCTATTTTATTAGTTGTTGTTAACCTGTGCCTAATTTAGAAATTCAACTTTATCATAGGTATGTAGGTATAGTGGAAAAACAGTGTGTACAGGGTTTGGTACTATCTGTGGTTTCAGGCATCCACTGAGGGTCTCAGAACATGTGCCCTGCAGATAAGGATGGACCACTGAATAAGTGGTAGTGGAGAATAATGTTTATGTAAGTGATGGAAGGCTATCGGGTGGATATAATGAGGCGGTGCCCAGTGTTTCCTGAGTTCCAGTCAATGCAGATCTGTGTTCACTAGGCACTGCAGAAGAACATGAGACCTGATTCTTGGCCTCTGGGGATTTAGAGTCTAGTGAGGATTTGTCCACATTGACAATGGAGGTGTTTGTAATGTTGTGAGGGAAGACTGATACGGGAGGGGTACCTAAGGTGCGGGAGATGAGGTACTACCAGACAGCACTGGGAATTAAAGGCGAGAAGGGTTTGTGGTACTGGTATATCATACTGGGAGTGAGTCTGGAGACCACAGAGTGCTGTGGAGGAGGCTGAGATCTCATGGTCCAGGAAGGGTAGATCCAGCTCAGCCAACGTACCAGGAAGGGGTCAGCTCAGACCCCAACTCTGCAGGTATCTCCTGTCAAAATGAGACATTGAGAGACCTCTCCTGGAGAGGTGCAGAATGAGGATGTGCTTGTACTGGGCACAGTGTGGAACCCTGACAGAGAAGGGTGAATGTGGGAAGGTGAGGCATTGGGCATGAGCACACCTTGCCTGGCCTGCTCGGCACTGCCAGACCCCGAGCACCGAGGCCCAACGGGCCAGTTACTCGTGACCTCCATTCTTCCTTTTGTTGGAGTTTACCAACAAACTGGAGTTGTTGGAGTTTATGGTCCGTCTTTTCTTTCCTCTCCCCAATATTGACCTTCTCGTCCCCAGTAGTGACCTTCTTGTCCTCTCTCCCCTCCGTACATGCATTTCCTGTCCCTTTCATTTTCTTTCTTTTTCCCTCGAGATGATTTCCTGGCGCCAGCCTCAGGTGAGTCATGGGATCGACTTCGCCTGACCTGCTCCCAACCCTTCACACATCAGCAGTCTTTTGGCCTGGCCTTCCTCCGGGTGTGTTCCTCCCTGGACTCCTTAGATGACCCTGTGGGAGGTCCCTCGGCCCCTGAGAGCTCTAGACTGAGCCAGGTATGTACAATGATGGAACAAGGACTTCATATTTTTCCACTTTTTTTTTTCAGTTTCTGGTTAGAAAGCTGGTGCTTGATTGAGGGATAGACACTCACATGCTCAAATAAAAATATAAATGGGCTTGCTACTCTTTCTTACAGGTAAGAGTGAATGCCCGTCCTCCCCTTTCACCTGTGGGAGAGTCAAGAGAGCAAGGCTTCAGTACAGTGTCACAGCTATTGGACCACTTGTTCTTTAGCAAGAATGAAGTCTCTTTTTGGATTCAAACTTAATCTCATACTTTAGGTGTAGGCTCCTGTGGGCCATGGCTTTCACCAGACTTTTCCTTCTGGCACCTGCAAGTAAGTGAGTCCCAGGGCTCACTTACTGTCTCTCTGTCATTGTTGTTGCCTGACCCACCTGCCAGAAGAGCCAGTTAGAATCTCAGATACATGCTCTGCGATTTCATCTGTTTTCCTGCCTTCTCCCTGTACAGCACACACATACTGGTAGATAAGATGGATAAGTCTCTGGTCAGTGTACCTCCCCTCTTCTCAGCTAGTTTTCTAGTTATTTTTTTTCCTCCTAAACCCATTCAGACTTTTCCTGATTTCTTGTCCCTGGTGTCTTCATTTACCTTTCCAGTACCCTCCATCATAATTCCCTCCAAACAAGTACAAAGACAGAATCACACAAAGCTAGAGTCAGAGAATTCTAGAGGTGAAAAAATACAGAGAGATCATCAAGACCCATTCTGCACTTCATTCTACGTCAGCTAGGGAAACTTCCATATTCAAATTCACACAGTGAATCAGAGCAGAGGAGGAACTAGAAATCAAGTCTCCTGTCATGTACCATAGCGCTTCCTATGCACACACTGCGTCTTTAGAAGCTCCAAACATCTGACATAGCCAAAAGATAAGCCCCTGGAGTCAATGTCACAGCTGTCATTCCCGTCGAGGTTACTGAGAAAGACAAGAGACTGGACATTGGGAAGAGAAAACGAAGGAGGAGTTGCTTTTGCCATACAGCCTCAGGGGAGACCCAGAGAACTGAGACAAAGTAAAGCCTGGTCTGAGATTTCCTCCTCCTTCCCTGGAAGGGTTAAAAATCTGCAGCAAGACCCGTGGAAGCATTTCCAGTACTCTGCTGATTCCAGCTCTGCAGCGACCAGGCCTGAGTGAGTGGAGATACAACCCCAGGGCCTGGCCTGTCTCCCATCAAACTCAAGCTCTGCGAGATTAGGAACCTGTTTGTCTTGTTCCACACTGATTCCTGGCAGCTAGCACAGAGCATAGAACAAAGTAGGCTTTTTGAATAACTCACCGTTCAGGGGAAAGTTGTAGATAGGAACGCCATAAAATTTACCATCCAAACTCAGAGTCCCTTGGAATGCAAAAAAAAGAGTGCTGTGAATTTTATCAAGACAGCAGTATCGTCCCAAGCAAACCAGGACATGTGGTCTCCCTAATTATGGGCTATCACAAAAAATCATATCTCCCTAATATGGCCATCTCATTACTCTGCACCTTTAAGACCCTGCTGGGATCGAGGAGGGAGTCAGCAGCTCCAAGCCATAATGTCAGAAAGGCATTGAACATTTACAGCAGAAGCAAACATATTGCACACACCTCACATATATATGCACATATATTGTATGCAAACATACTGCACACACCTCAGTGAAACTACGGGCAAAGAGATCCCAAAACATTTCCACAAGAGAGGGTTGGCACATGGAAACGTGAGTGGTAGCACTCAGTTTTGTTATTTAAGATTTCTAAAATTCCATAGGCTTTTTTCCTACTGTGTTGTAATAATGGTGTATGATATAATAGTGTATGATAGTGATAACAAAACATAAGGGCTTTTAGGTCTGTGAAATACGGTCTTTTGTGGCACTGGTTTTCCAGTTAGGAAACAGAAGCACAGAGAAACTTGATGAGATGCCCCAGGTTACATGGCTAAATAAGTCTTGGAGTGGATTTGAACCCAAGCCACCTGACTCCTAACTTAACCTGTGCTTAGGAGCCCAATTCCTAATCTCACTTAAATAAACCATCTCTCCACATCCATCCAGTTGTGCTTTCAAGTAGCATTCACTGTAAAATTTATGAGACAAGGTAAAGAAAAAACAAAAACCCTGGAAAATTATTTCAAAATTACTGCTAGGTCCAAAATGAGACTGTAATGGCACTTATAAAATATTAAACAGTAAATGTGATTACTTAAATAAGCTGTGAATGTGAATAAAAATACTACTTCTCGTACTTAGAGAATGAGACCAAGATCATGCTTTATAAGAAAGATGTTTACTTTTAAAAGAATCTGTGATAGGGGCACCTGGGTGGCTCAGTCAGTTAAGCATTGGACTCTTGATTTCAGCTCAGGTCTGGATCTCAAGGTCATGGAGACAATATAGGAATTAGGAATATAGGAATTAAACCCACATTGGGCTCCATGGTAGGCAGGGAGCCTAGTTAAAAACTAATTAACTAATTAACGAATTAATTTAAAAAGATTAAAAAGAATCTGTGATAGAAGTATCTGAACTGCAAATTAAAGACAAAAATCCTTAGTTCTTTTAAATTCAAGGGAAAAAGGAAATTTGGGAAAAAAAGGAAATAGGTACAGATGAATTGACAGAGATAAATTGAATATTGACAAGATAGAAACTGTGGCACATACCACATAAGTCAAATCTATGTAGAAATGATCTGTTGTGTGATTATCACATGTAGACATTGAAGTAGAGAGGTTTATGAAATGCCTGGGATAGTTACATATAGTGGCTAGTGCTAGTGGCTAGGCTAATACTTGTATCTATATACGCATATACACATACATACATACACATATCTTTCTATCAGTGACTAGAAATGGTGGCCAAATTGGTAGGTTTGTAGTTGCAGGTGAACAAAATAGTTCACAAAAGAAATTGTACTGGAAATTGAACAATATTACTACATAATATTTAGAAAAGAAAAATGATAAGAATGTCCCCAAATAGTTCAAAAGAGAACTTTCAATATAGACAAACATATGGGTATACTTAGTTTCTCTCACATAGGTGTATAGAGATAAGTGGTTTGAATTTTGTACCTACAGGAATCAATTTTACATATGCACAGATTGAAGCTGCATATATCTATATTTATATTATATTATATATTATAATATATTATTTATATTTTGAAAGCATATGTATGCTTTCAAAAGTTTGCACATGATTATCAGTCCCATGGCCCCATTTTTCCCGACAGCATGTATTTGATCTTTCAGGATTATGACTAAATCCGTAGCATTGGGAAACTAAGTATACAAAATTACTGAATCTCGTATCTTGCAGCTGGGAGAGAGTGCGCTCACCAGCAAATGTACCACATAAAGTTATGCCGAATATACATACTTGTTAAGCGGAAGCCCTCAGGTTTGGGAATATCCCTGGTACTAGGTGGCAGTGCCCCCTGGTGGTGAATGTCTGTAGTTCATACTTCTCCATTTTCTTCTCAGGGCTCTGATGGTCAGGAGTCTAGTCCCAGCCCCTGGCTGGCTAATCCTTCCATTCGGAGGACATTCTTCCCAGATCCCCAAACGTACGTAGCTACCAGAATGGAGGCCTCTTGTCCACTTCTCAGTTCTTTCTCCTGAAAAAAAGAAAAGCTACCGAGTCACTCACAGGCACTCACTTCCTGCTTTCTCCCCACTTGATCACATCCTCTAGACCTAACCCTATCTGTATATCAAACTGGCTTTCTTGGTCAGATGCCACTGACTTGAGGGAGCAGAATGGGGTCTCTGTTCCTAATGAAACCGAGTGATGTCTGTGTCCCTGCAGGAGCACCAAGGAAATTTCAGAGCTTAAGAATATCCTAAAGCAGCTGCAGCCAGGGCCTTTGGGCCGTTCAGCCCGAATGGTGCTTTCAGCTGCCCGGAGGTTCCCCCCCACAAGCATGGCAAGCAGGAGAACCAGCCCTTCAGAACCAGGTCCTAGTCAGCCAGCCAGCACAGGTGAGTCCCACCACCTGCCTTTGGGTCCTCACTCTCTCTAGCACCATCCTTTCTCCCAGAATCCACCGCTGCTATACAAGGATGCCTTACCAATAGGACTTCATGTGGGAGAACAGACAGTTGTCAGTGTGTTGTTACCGGAAGAGAAATCAAATATTGTATGGTATTGGCCTCGAAATCAGGAATCCTTATTTCTTTGGGCCTCAATTCCCTCATCTTCAAAGTAAAGGAATTAAACCACATAGTATATTGGCAGTATTAATGTTGCAGTATTAATGTTTTGTGATCACTTTGGTAGGACGGTTAAGTCAGGGTGGTGGTGTATGGAGCTTAATGGGGGAAATAAAGTAAGGGAATAGCACTGTTTTATCACAGAGGAAGAAAGGATTAAACACGTCAGAGCTCCTACTTTGCACCAGACATTGCTAAGGCACTTTTACTAACTTAACTATTACTTAACTATTTATAGTTTATAAATTTTATATTTTATAATAGTTACCTATTACTTAACTATTTAATGTTCATAACAAACTTATGAAGTAGATACTGTTACAGTTACACTCATTTTATAGAAGAATCTGAGGTTCAGAAAGTTTCAATATTCTGAGTCACACAGCTAATAAGTGGCAAATCCAGGATTTGAACCCCGCGGTTCTTGGTTTTACCTGGTCTAGACAACAAAAGAGAGAACACGTAGAGTTCTCATTGAAAATCTTTGGTTTCACTCATTGCTTCATTGGGAAAATTTTTTAAAAGGAAACAATTTATCTGTCATTTTAAAGAACTGAATAAATTACTGAAATAATAAGTATGTTGTCTCATTGCAGAAATAGGGTACATTGGTCACCTATGGTTGCATAAACAATTTTCCCCACAATTTGGTAGCTTACAACAATATTTATGATTTTGCAATTTCTCATAGTTAAGAATCTGGACCTGGCTTACCAGCATCCTCTGGGTCCAGATCTGACCCAAAGCTACAGTCACGGCAAGGCTCCGCTGGAAATGATCTGCTCCCCAGCTATTTCCATGGTGCTTAGTAGGAACCAGTTCATCATGGGCTGTTGGACTAAGGCTTCCCTCACCTTCTTCACCATGGGAGCCTCTCCCTGGAGCATCTCATAGTGAAGCTGGCTTCATCAGAGTGCGTAAACTAGAGAGCGAGAGAGAGAGGGCTAGCAAGAAGTCAGTCAGTCTGGGTCGCCTGGCTGTCTTGGTCAGAATAGCATAAGACTCTTAATCTGAGGGTTTGAGTTTGAGCCTCATGTTGGGCATAGAGATTACTAAAAAATAAATAAGCTTTAAAAAAAAAAAGTAAAAAGAAAGAAGTCAGTCTTTTAGAACCTGATTACAGGAGTGGCAGCCCATCACTTTTGCCGTATTCTGTTCATTCAAAGCAAGTCGTTAGATTCTGCCTAAATTCAGTGGGAGGAGGAATCAATAGGAGTCATTTCAGAAGCTGTCTACATGAGGAAGGAGGTAGTTTATTATTTTAAGAGACAGAAAATGGGAACTAACCTTTTGGGGTCACCCAGTCAGGGCACTGGAGCTATGAAAGCACCTTCAAAAATATTAAATCCTATATAAAGTGTTTTGGAAGTTCTGAATGGCTAGACAAATGGTTGTTGCTGGGGTTTTTTGCCACTCATTTGATAGATATTTATTGAACATCTCTATGTGCAAGGCTCCGTGCTAGGTGTCAGGGATGCCACAGTAAATAAAATAGCAGTGCTTTTACCCTTACTGAGAGACTTCTCCATGCCATACAAGTAAGTCTAAAACTTCAAGTCTAATACTGTGATAAGTATTTCAAAGGCAAAGAAAGCGTGGGACGCCTGGATGGTTCACTTGGTTCCGCACCTGCCTTCAGCTCAGGTCATGATCCCAAGGTCCTGGGATCGAGCCGCATGTTGGGCTCACTGCTCAGTGGGGAGCCTGCTTCTCCCTCTCCTCTGCCCCTTTCCTCCTGCTCATGCTCTCTATCCTTCCCTTAAATAAATAAAGTCTTAAAAGAAAAAAACAAGAAGGAACATCATATATGATGCCTTTTTGTTAATATGCTAGATTTAATGTGTACTTCTAACACAGAGCTCAGACCAGAGGAGCAGAACTCAGAGAATCATGTGGGCAGGACAAAGAGACGGAAAGTACAAGCCCGCAGGTGAGTAGGTCAGCCTGAAAGACCCAGATCACCTCCCCAAACCTTATTCCCCTTCTATACCTGTCATTCTTCCCCCACTTGTGTCTTAGTTAGGTCAGAGCACCCTTGTGTCTGTATGTTGATCTCAGGGTCTGGACCTAAAGTGTAAATAGAGAAAAGATGTCCTTGTCCACTTGTTGCCAGTTAAATAAGGTGGGAGCTCTTTGGTGAATTAGAATCTGAATATAAGTACATTGTATCTCATGGACTTCATTAAACTTGAAATCTTTTTATGTTTCAAAGAACACTGTCAAGAAAATAAAAAGAACCCACATAATATGTGAGAAAATATTTGCATATCATATTTAATATTGGACTTGTTTCTAGACTACATAGAGAATGCTTACAACTCAACAATAAAAAGAAAACCTAATTTTTAATGAACAAAAGATCTGAATAGACTTTTCTCCAAAGAAGATATAGGAATGGCCAATAAGCACATGAAAAGAATGCTTAATATCATTAGCCATCGGAGAAAAGCACATCAAAACCACAGTGATCACACCCAGTATGATAGCTGTAATGAAAAAGAGAATAGCAGGGGTACCTGGCTGGCTCAGTCAGTAGGCCATGCAACTCTTGATCTCTAGGTCATGAGTTCAAGCCCCATGTGGGTTGTAGATCTTACTTTAAAAATTAAAATTAAAAAAGACAATAACAAATGTTGGCAAGGATGTGGAGAAATTGGAACTCTCATACACTGCTGGTGAAAATGTAAAATATTATAATCACCCTGATACACTCCGGCAGTTCATCAAAAAGCTAAACATAGTGTTACCGTATGATGCAATAATTCCATTCCTAGGAATAGGCCCCAAAAACTGATAACGGGTGCCTGGGTAGCTCAGTCGGTTCAGCGTCTGCCTTGGCTCAGGTCATGATCTCAGGGTCCTGGGATTGAGCCTTGAGTCAGGCTCCCTGCTCAGCGGGGAGCCTTGCTTCTCCCTCTCCCTCTGCCTTTCCCCTCCCCCACTTGTACTTCTCTCTCTCTGTCTCAAATAAATAAATAAAATCTTAAAAAAGAACTGATAATTGGGGTTCACACAAAAACATATAGACAAAGGCTCATAGCAGCATTATTCACGATCGCTGATCAGTTCAAGTGTCCATCAGCTGATGATCAGATAAACAAGATGTGGTCTATTCCTACCATAGAATATTGTTCACCCATGAAAAAAGAATGAAGTACTGATGCAAGCTCCAATATAGATGCATCTTGAAACAAGCTAGGTGACAACAGTCAGTCCATAGAGGCAGAAAGTAGATTAGTGGTTTCGAGGATCTGAGGCGGAAGAGAGGTGGGGATAGTGACTACTAATGGGTTTAGGATTTCCTTTTGGGGTGATAAAAGTGTTCTGGAATTAGATAGTCACGGTAGTTACACAACCTTGTGAATATCCTAAACCTGTTGAATAATATACTTCAATAGGATGAATTTTATTGGATATGCATTATATCTCAATTAAAAAATCATTTAAAAAACCTGAAAGCAATAATAGAACTTCTGTTCTCAGATGTTCAAGGTTAAATGACTTCCCTGAGGTTGGATACCTCAAGTGGGAAAACCAGGACTCCAGCCAGAGCTTCTGGCTCCGCATCAAGGAGTCCACACTCTTCCATCCAAACTCAAGGCTCCTTCATCCCTTGTAGCCTCTTACTAATAGCTAGTCTTTAACTGTTCTTTCTCACAGGACTTTATCCAGCTCGAACTCACGGCCCAACCAGCGGGGGATGGCAAAAGCACGGCAGAGAGAATGCCACCGACGCCAGGCCCAAAGCAGTGGGGTCCAGAATACTGCCCTGTGCCCCATTTGTGCAGGTGAGCTGCTGGGGCCCAGGCGTTATTGTGGGACTACTACTTGCAGGAGGACTAGGAGACCTGGGAACACTGCCAGGGAACATTCAAGCTTGGAACCCAGTCTTCTCCACAGTTACATACAAGTCGGTTTGGAGTACATGCTTATATTATACTGTCTGAGCTGAGGAAGGGACACGGGCCCTGTCCCCAGGGGAAATATGAAACAATAGGTAATACTGTCAGAGAGGGCCTAGCATTTCCTTCCCACCTCTTTCCCCCGTGTCCCAATTCTCTAAGTCCCTATTCAAATGGTTCTTGTTTACCAGGTCTTCTCTGATCTTGTCAGCTCATCTTTCCCAGCTGGACCAGCGGTGTTCTCAGATTGCCTTACACTTAGCCCTTCTCACTTCTGTGTTGTATCACAATCACTTGTGGCCATAGTTTATCTTTACACCTGAACTCTACAATTCAGAAGGAGAGGCCTAGGTTTCCGCCCCCCAGCTCCCGGCACAGTGTAAGGCCTACAGGAAACCCTTGATAAATGTTTGGCCGATTCATGACCAGACAGTGTCTGGTGTAGGATATCGAGCCAGAACAAATTTCCCACAGAAACAGCTGCACTGGGGTGGCATCGTGCCTGGCAGCTGGACCAACTTTGCTAACCTCCTTCTCTCCCCCTTAGGCTCCTTCAGTGTTGAGGTTCTTCCCCAGCACGCTGCCACGTGTGGAGAGATCTCCCCACCTCAGCCAGCCTCTCCCTCCTCATCACCATCTTCGTTGCAGTCTGTACTGTGGGTATCCTCCCCAGAGAGCTCACCACCTGCTTCCTGGGTCCAGTGCCCTCTCTGCCAGTTGTACTTCTCAGCAGGAGAAGTAGAAGAACATGCCAGCATGTGTGGGGAGACTCCTCAGACATGAGCCATGAGGTGCTGTGGTTTTGGTCCCCCTGCCATCTGTGACTAACACTGGGGAGTGGAGCTCATGACAGCTGAGAAGAGCCGATAAGGGCAAGCTGTCCTCTCCCCTTCTTTGCACTCATTCCCTCGGTACTCTGTTTGAGGGCACCTCTGGGCCCAGCCTACTCTCTACTCCCAGTTGTCAAGGCTGCTGTCACCATGGCACCCTCTTCTCCCAAGACAGCTCCATCCTTTTCCCCTCTGGAACTTCTGGGGTAGAACTGGTGATCTCTCTAGGGCTTTGGGACATAATCCAGAACGCCTTCCTCTCAGTGAGTGATGCACATCCTCGTGCCCATTTTCCTGGAAGGAAAACTGAGACTGAGTGAAATAAAAGCACTGCCTAGCAGATAAGTCTTGTGATATACTTGGAAGTCAAGAGTGATTTTTGAGCATGAGACTAACCTCCATCATCCCATGACCTTAACTCCCAGTACCCTGTGTGGGTTCCCTCCCTAGGTACGATCAGCTAACAGTGTTACTGTGTGACTTGAAGCAAGTTCTTCATCTTGGACCCAGAATTAACCCTCAGTAACAGAAAACCCCCATCCTCCTACTTGCAGAGCCATTCAAGGCATCAGATGGGTTGATGACTAAGGAATGGGTCTAGGCTCGGCTGCGGAACCTTGGGCAAATCCCAATCCCCATCTGTACAATAAGGCAGTTGGACCAGAGGGTCTCTAAGGTCTGCTCCACCTGTGACATTCTCAGTTCTATTCCCACCTTTCTTGAGCAACTATGTCCTCTCCCCTTTCCCAGAAGTTTCCACTGTGTGGTATTCAACAGTTCCTCTGGTCTCCAGGGTACAGGGCAGAGGGGGAGCAGCTGGTCCTGGCAAAGGGAGGGCCCAGGGCGGGGTTTTGAACTTGAAGGTAGGAGGAAGGAAGCTGGGCACAGTCAGGGGAGCAGACAGAGCAGGAGTTAAGTCCTTTCGTCCCTACCAGCATAGGAGGGTGCAGCCATGGACCTCCTCACGGTAAGAGGCCTGCTCTCCCACTTTCCCTTAAACTGCTCCCATTTCTGGCCATAATTGATACAGCCACAGGGCAGAGAGGAAGTCCTAGCTGCCATGAAGGTGATGGATATTGCTTCATTGGTGGAAGAGAACCCCTGGAGCCCCAAGCCTGGGCCCAGAGAGAAGAGTAGTGGCGGGGGCAGGGGTGCTGCTAGGCTTGGTACAAGAGAGGGATGAGACAGCTCTGAGGTACAGGTGCCATCCAAAGTAGGAGAGGACAAAGCAAGGGAAGGTTGGTGGGGGAGGAGCATTAGGATCTGCTAGGAGGCCTGGATAGAGCTGAGGGGAGGGGAAAGCCCAGGTCAAAGACCCTCCTGCATGGACATGTCTGGACCTGTCTTTCAGAGGCTCTGGGACTCTCAGAGGGATGAGCAGCTGGGAGATGAAGTCAACAAAATGGGAGCTGGGTCCTGGGCAGATCTGGCATTAGACTCCCTATGCAGCCCTGTCCACCGCTTTAACCTACCCTTTCTCAGGGTACCCACATGGGCCCACTGTGTTGGGTTCCTGGGAGGGTGGCAGCTGTAGGGAGGAAGGGGGCCCCTGGCCAGACCCAGACCTGGACCTTCCTCACCTAAGAATCTACACAATAAAATGGTGACTAAGGAAACGTTTGTAATCTTCAGTGCTGCTGGTGTTGAAGATGGAGAAGGTGGCCATAAATGAAGGAATGTGTGGAACATAGCTCTAGAAGCTGGAATCGGATTCTCCCTTAGAGCTACCCTGTCCTGCCGACACCTTGACTCTCTAGCCCAATGATACTGATTTCCGAGTTCTAACCTCTAGAACAGTAAGAATAAATTTGTATAGTTTTGAGCCAATTTTTTTTAAAGAAAATGATGCTTTTTTCAACTAAGACTCATTTTCTAAATACTAGTATTTCAGTAAAAGGGTTATTTATTAACAACTTAACAAATCTATACAAGAAGCTATTATTATGGTATGAAAGGGTGTTTCCAAAGTGACTGATTCCTAGAAAATATGGAAATGAAATTTATCCCCTACACAGACGTAATCTTTTGGGGAATATTCATATTGTCGTTATGTAAGGTGATTACATTGGATAAACCATATATACCAGAGTATAGGATGTATATTTGATGTAGAAATTAATTTCAGAGTAATACATAGCTAAAGGTGGTAGCATTGTTGTTTTTCCTTCTTAAAAGAAAAAAATGGATTTTTTTTTTACATTATTATATTCCACATTTTGGGTGTTTTGAATTAGTAAAGATTCCAGAAATCCAAAACTAGTAATAATTCCTATTTGAGTTACAAAGTAGCATCAAGGGGAGTTAAGAACACCAGCTCCTCAGCCAGACTGCCTGGGTCCCCATCTCATGTAAGTGGCTTAGCATATCTGTACCTCAGTTTCCTCTCCTGTTGAAGGGGGCATGATCACTCCTACCTCACAGGGTTAATGTAATGAGTGAGTTGCTGTACTTGGGAAGTGCTCAGAAATGTAGCATATCTACTACATTAAGTGTACTTCAACATGTTCGTATGTGTTTGGGCAAAAGCAAAATAGTATGGTGTCTAGGCTGAGGGCTGAAAGGTGGAAGGACAAGGGAGGCCCCAAAGCAAAGTGGAGATGGGTGGGTCCCACACAGGGGTCCCACCCTCTCCGTCCTTCATCCAGCCACAGCCCACCTGGACGGAGATTGTGAACAAGAAGCTGAGGTTCCCACCTCCACTCCTGGCGGCCATCCAGGAGGGGCGCCTGGGCCTAGTGCAGCAGTTGCTGGAGTCGGGAGTCGAAGCATCAGGCAGTGGGCAAGGTGGGCCCCTGAGGAACGTGGAGGAGGCTGAGGACCGCTCCTGGAGGGAAGCTCTCAATCTGGCCATCCAGCTGGGCGACGAGGCCATCACTGATGTGCTGTTGACCAATGTCAAGTTTGACTTCCGGCAGATCCACGAAGCCCTGCTGGTGGCAGTGGACACAAACCAGCCGGCCGCGGTGCGGCGCCTGCTGGCCCGGCTGGAACGGGAGAAGGGCCCCAAAGTGGATACTAGGTCCTTCTCACTGGCCTTCTTTGACTCATCAATCGATGGCTCGCGCTTTGCTCCTGGTGTCACTCCCCTCACCCTGGCCTGCCAGAAGGACTTGTATGAGATCGCCCAGCTGCTCATGGAGCAGGGCCACACCATTGCCCGGCCCCACCCGGTCTCCTGCGCCTGCCTTGAGTGCAGCAATGCCCGCCGCTATGACTTGCTGAAGTTCTCCCTGTCCCGCATCAACACCTACCGCGGCATGGCTAGCAGGGCCCACCTCTCGCTGGCCAGTGAGGATGCCATGCTGGCTGCCTTCCAGCTCAGCCGGGA
Organism: Lontra canadensis; assembly: GCF_010015895.1. Taxonomy (NCBI): domain Eukaryota; kingdom Metazoa; phylum Chordata; class Mammalia; order Carnivora; family Mustelidae; genus Lontra; species Lontra canadensis. The sequence goes on from NW_022631001.1 coordinate 26,396,327, forward strand.
GCTCAGACGTCTTGCACGCAAGGAACCCGAGTTTAAGGTCGGCTTCTCATACTCCTTCCTGCCCTTGGTCCCTCATATCTGTCCTTTCACACGGGCAGGGTGTGGTGGGGGTTCTGGGGAATGGAAAACAACAAAGATGATGAGGCCTTGTTCTGTTCTCAGTAACCCTCCATTTTGTTATTGTTGTTGTTTTAAAAAAGATTTTATTTATTTGAGACAGAGCACAAGCGGGGAGGAGGATCAAGAGAGAGGGAGAAGCAGAATTCCCCACTGAGCAGGGGGCCCATGTGGGGCTCAATACCAAGACCCTGAGATCAGGACCTGCATAACCCTCCACTTTGATGGGGAGTTACAGAATCCCACCCTGAAGGGGGGTCTCATTCTAATGGCAGAGAGCCATCACTCTAGGGGCACTTAGTTTTATGCGGCACTTAGTACAAACCCCAGCCAAGGGATGCCCTGGGTCTAAGGGAGGAGGGAGAACACAGAAAAGCAGTGAGACAGAGATGACCTTCAGTGGAACCCATCCTTTCTGAAAACCTGTGACGTCCCACAGGAGGTTTGAGTACTGTGTGCTGAGCCCCCAGGCTTGCAATCCCAAGCAGGGAAGGTCACTCCTAGGATGCCCAGCTTCACTTTATGCCTCAGTGCAGAATGCTATTAGGCTTGCAAGATCCAGAAAAGAGAGGTCAGGAGGCTACAGCTGTTGTGCTCAGGGCAGACTCCTTGCAAGAAGCAGAATTAATCTGGCTGCACAGCCAGGCGGTTTAAATACAAGTGAAGAGGGGTCAGGAGGATATTTGCAGTAGGGGTGCAGTGTAAGCAAAGGCTGTTGGGTAGAAAAAGTAGACATGGCCATGAGTGCAGAGGCCTGCGCAGGACGGAGAACATGAAGGGGAAACAGGGAGGCCCAGTGGCAGGAACTCGTCAGGAGCCTGAATACCACTAGCCATTCCGTCCCTCACCCACCCACTGACATCCCCTATGTGCCAGGCAGACGTGGTCCCCATTCTCAAGATCACCATTCATTAGGTGGGGAAACAGACAGTGCTATTGGAAGAGAGGCCAAAGGCAGGACGGGGGTTCATGCCAGCGGAGCCAAGGAGAGAGCACGTGGCTTCATCAGAGCTGTGGAGGACTCAGAGCCCCCAATTCACAAGTAGAAAAGAGGGGTCCTTCTGAAGGACTTGCCCTCTATGCTCACAGCAGCCCCACGGAAGGAGGCAGCAGAGACTGTCATCCCCACTCTCCAGCCCCTTACCCCATGTGACACCACCTGGGGGACAGTGCTGGGCTCGGGCCTTGCCTCCTGCAATTCTGTCCTGGATTCACCCTGGGATTGTGACCCTGAGTCAAACCAAGGCTAGGATGAGTAAAGTGGAGGCAAAAACCACCCTACCTGGGTCTGCTGCTAAAATGGTCAGCTTCTCATGTAAGGTGGGTGCTCAGAAAAATGAACAAAATGAACACAAGGGAGGCCTGCAGAACAGGACGGGAAGTAGGACAGGAAACAGGGACTAGAAGGGGGAGGTACAAGGGACAGGCAAAGGCGGCAGAGGGTTTGGGCCGTAATGACTCAGTGATGAGGCAGCGGGAGCACCAGAGAAGCAAAGCTGACACAAGAGGCACCTCATAGCAAGGATGAGGGCTGTAGTGGCAGAGAAGAAAGGAACAAATGACTCAGGGGAACACCAGATGTGGGGAAGTGCCAGCCCACAGCAAGACAGAGCAGGCCCAGGCCCACTGTCGGGAGGGTGGGGCTGGCTTACTGGGGCTGGGTCCGCCAGGGTCCACGTGTACTTGCTCCTCTGCAGCCGGAGTACATTGCCCTGGAGTCACTGAGCCAGGACTACGGCTTTGAACTGCTGGGTATGTGCCGGAACCAGAGCGAGGTGACTGCGGTGCTCAATGACCAGGACGAGGACAACGAGACTGAACCCGAGGCTGAGGGCCTGGGCCAGGCCTTTGAGGAAGGCATCCCCAACCTGGCGAGGCTGCGACTGGCCGTCAACTACAACCAGAAGCGGGTCAGCTGGGCCCTACCCACCTCCCCCATCCTACCCCCATCCCTGCCTGGCCACTGCTAGGTGTCTCCCTGGGCAGCGCAAGTAAGTCCTCTCCCTGACTTCCTAGACTCTGATCCCAAGCACCCTTCTGTCTAGGCCCTTGGCCCTGTGGGTCTCCTCACCTCCCTCCCTTCTTACCTTTAGTCTAAACCCCCTAACCTCTACCCAGCCCTTGGAAGTCACACGACCCACCAGGACCCTACCTTCAGCCCAGACATCTGAGTTTTACTCAGCTCTGCCTCTGACCTGTGGAGTAAGTTTTGTCTAGTCATCTTCTGTTGTTAGACTTCATTATCTCTCTGTTCAGCAAGATTAGATTAGATTAGATCTCCGAGGGCTTAGATACCAAGTGATTCCATTATTCCCCACCTCCTTAGTTGCCTGTCCCCATGAGCTAAAGACATGCTCCTTTCTAGCCTCCCCTCCCTCAGGTATCCAATCCCACCAGGAGCTTACCCAAAAACCTTCCTTCATAATGGCTTCCCTGGCCCTGCCCTCCAGGACACCAAACCCTACTTTCCCTGCACCTCCCCTCCTCAAGACTTGTGCCCCACATCTCTAACAGGACAGGAACCCCTGAGGGTTCTGGGACTTGAGAACCTAGTTCTACCCATTGCTGCCTTAAATTCAAGAACGTGGGATCTGGGGGTGCCTGGCTGGCTCAGCCAGTAGAGCATTGGACTCTTGATCTCTGGGTTGTGAATTTGAGCCCCAATATTAGGTACCGAGATTATAAGAAAGAAAGAAAGAAAGAAAGAAAGAGAGAAAGAAAGAAAGAAAGAAAGAAAGAAAGAAAGAAAGAAAGAAAGAAAGAAAGAAAGAAAGGAAGGAAGGAAGGGAAAGAGAGAGAGAGAGAGAGAATGTGGGATCCGGAGAGTCCAGAAAAATCTTTTGAGTTCAGCTTCTCCTTCATAGACTAAGAACCAAGGCCCAAAGAGGGGTGGGGTCTGGGGTCTGCCCAAGGTCACACAGCAAAGGAGATGCCTCTCTTCTCAGCTGGCTGGCCTGAGAAGAAAACAAATAGGGCTCAATCTTTGTGGCAGGGAAAGAAGGACTACAGCCCCAGTTGGCTCCCCCTCCTTTCCTTCCTGGTAAACACCCACTCTGCTCACGCGCCGCCTTCTCTGCTTAGTTTGTAGCACACCCCATCTGCCAGCAAGTCCTGTCCTCCATCTGGTGTGGGAACCTGGCTGGCTGGTGTGGAAGCACCACCATCTGGAAGCTCTTTGTCTCCTTCCTCATCTTCCTCACCATGCCCTTCCTCTGCCTTGGCTACTGGCTGGCGCCCAAGTCCCGGGTACCAAGAATAAATTAATGATAACTGCCACTTTTTGAGCCTTTTGCTAATGTCCCCATTGAGTCCCCTGAAGGGGTGCTGGGAAGTCGGTCTGACGCTGATTTATAGAGGAGGCATGGAGAACAGAAGTGCTCTTTTTGTCCAGGGGACATACAAAACAGCACAGTCAGGATTTAAACTGAGGTCTCTGCCTCCAAAGCCTGATCTTTCTTTATATACAACCCTGTGCTCTCCTAAAGAGACCCCCGCCCCAGCCTACAAATTATTTGAGAGCCTTTATGGACCTAGACGTTTTTATTCCTTCATCTCAACAAGTATCTCCTTGAAACCCTGCTGTGAGCCGGGTGTCAGACCCGGCCCTGGGGGTTTAACGAAGAGTGAGCAAGGTTAGCTGGGTGAGGAACAGGAAGAGTGGTTCTCCAGAGGAGCGGGAGCAGCATTTTGGAAGGGCCGGGGTGGGGGTGGGGGCGGTTAGGGGAGAACATCAAGGATGAGTGAAACTGAAAGAATGCTTGCGTTGCTAAAGCATAAGTAGAAATAGCAAGTGGTGGGAAGCAGGCAGGGGCCAGATCTAGCAGAGCCTTATGAGCAGTGATGGAAGCCATTGTAGGGTTTTAAGGAAGGGAGCAATCCCATTAGCTGTGTGTTTGAGAAAGCTTGCTCTACTAGAAGCATGAGGATGGGGTGGGGCAGGGGGCAGGGCAGGAATTGGGGATGTGGCCCTTGTCTAAAATGGGGACACAGGAGGAGGAAAATGACCAAGTTTGGGATAGAAGTTGATGAATTTATTTTTTAACTCGGCTGAGCCTGAGCTCAAGGAGCTTGTGGGACCTCCAAGGGGAAGTTCCTTCAACTCTATGATCTTCAGTTTCTTAGTTGAAAAAAATGGAGACTAGTACTCATGGAGTACTGATGGAGACTAATACTCATACAGTTGTGAAGGAAATAGATATGAAATGTAATACCTGCTCAGTAAATACCTGAATATGTGCATGAGTGAAAGGAGGAGTCTGGAAGCTCCCAGGAAACAGGGAGATGGGACAGACCTCCGAGACGAGCCATGCTTTCCCTCCTTGCCCCCAAGCTGGGCTGCCTACTGAAGATCCCAGTGCTGAAGTTCCTGCTGCACTCCGCCTCCTACCTGTGGTTCCTCCTCTTCCTGTTAGGCGAGTCCCTGGCCATGGAGACACAGCTGAGTACCTTCCGTGGCCGCAGCCAGAGCGTCTGGGAGACCTCCCTACACATGGTTTGGGTCACAGGTACATGGGTGAGGCCTTTCATTTGTAGCAGTCCCCCGATGGGCTTCCTCTCTGTTCTTCAAAATAAGTACTCCACTGGGCGGGTGGGGGGGGGCTCTCCTTGTAGATGAACATATAATCAAACTCCTCTGGGCTCTCCTACACCAAGGGACCTTTTCTAGTTAGGGAATCTAGCCCTGTGATAAAACTCCCTGAGCAAGGGTGCCATACTTGCCCCACTCTGGACGTTCCTGTCCTCTTACAAATAAGACATGAGTCCATAGTGTCAGGTGGGAGGGTACCCTGGTGTCACAGTAGCCTGCCAGTACACCAGCAGGTGACCTAGTCCTAAAAGTCATGGAACAGAAGGGCTCCCACACTAAACTGAGATGCCTACATCATACAGCTTATTAAATCCCTGAATGGTATCCTTGGGACAGTGTAGTTAGGGGGAGCCTAGTAGAGATCAGAGCAGGGGCTCTGACAGCTGGAACTTGGCTGGCCCCAACGCTTCATCTATGGGAGAGACGTGGGGACGAGTGTGTCTGGCCACAGGGTACGCTTGCTAACCATCCCGATGGGCGGTTATGAGTTGCCTCGCAATCCTTGTGCGAAGGACACTGAGGACCAGAATGGGTATTACTAGGGGGTAGCTGACTTCAATGCCAACGACTCCTGAGGGCTTCCTCTGCCGTGTGTACATTCAGCACATCACAAATATTCAGATTCCCCCCATTCCTTTCTCACCCACATATGCTCTACCCATTTTATTTGTTCAACACGTCACCCAAATAACTTATCTACGCTCAGTGTTTGAGTTTCATCCGTTCCATCTGTTTTCTTCTAGAGCAGAATCAAGTATTCTTAAACAATTCAGCAAAGGCAATTATGAGAATCCCCAGAGCCCTACTTAGCCTCTGGCTGGTCAGCTCAGTGGGCTGGGCTGTTGGCCATTTCCTCAGCCTCATTCAGCTCTAGCTTAGTTAGCAAACCCCCGAGGCTTCCAGTAGACCGAATCCACTACTCCACCCAGTACCAAGCCAGTCAATGATGCCCGAAAGGAAATCTGGCCAAGAAACTCTGGGGAAGAAAACAATAGCAGTCCAAGAGGAGAAGTCTCTCATCCAGCGATTCACTAAACATGACGGACCTATGCTAAGTGGAGATAAAACCAATTCTGTTCCTGCCCACGGAGGAAGAAATGTCTTAGGAAACAAAACTCTGCATTTCTTCATGCACTAAGGGCTTGCTGCTACCCTACTCTGAGTGAAGCCCCAATCAATTAAATATGGTTCCATCTACCCATGCAACACCTACCCCAGGCTCACAAGAGGGTCTCCCAGCCCTGGCCCCTGCCCCCGCTGCCCTGGCACCTGGCTCACTCCCCCTGCCCCTCCTTCCAATCTCAGCTTAAAGGTCACTTCCTTTGGGAAGCTTTCCCTGGCCCCCAAATCAGGGTAAGTGTCGCGGCCGGCGCAACAACGCGACCAGGGTTGAGAGGGTAAGAGGATGGTGAGACAAAGAGGAGACGTAAAGAGATGGGGACAGGAGGGACACAGTGGATGATGTCCAAGCAGTGCCAATTTTATTCAAGGCTGTGAGGCATTATATAGCCAACAGAAACAATCATAAGAAGGTATCTATTTTTAGCTGATTACTAAAGAGTTTGCAACATGCACAGAAAACCCTTCAAGCTTTCCCATTATCTATTTCCCAAGCACCAATAGCAGACCCTCTGGCGCCAGATGTACTAACTTCAAGGCTACTCAAGACATAGTTTATGTAAGCACAGCACAATCTTACAATGGTGTAGTTTATAGCCCGTGCAAGGACAGCACAATCCCACGATGGTTTAATGAGCAGGCCTCTTTTGCCCATTCCAGATAAGCACATGCAGGCAACCACGTTGGCGAGTCTTAGGATCCATAGCTCAGGCCCTTTCTCAAGCGCTGCTCAACTTTCCACTCACGGGGTTATTAACCCTTGGGCTTCCAGGAGGCGTGAGTCGGGGCCTGGTTTGGTCTCTGGACTCTAGCCCAGTCCGAGGCTGCCTACAGGTAAGGATCCGTTCCTAACCACTCCCAAAACAGCCTCTCTATTCCCCTGCTCCTCGATCTGAGCACTTACCACACTGGACTGTGACCACTGGGCTACTTGCCCGTCTCCCTCGCTAGCATCCTGGGAGGCCAAGGACTGTATTTGTCTTATTCACCTCCGGACCCCACTGGCGCATGATAGGAGCTTAATGAACGTTGGCTTAAGAGTGACTCCTAGGCCTTGCGCTGGGCTCTGTGGACAAGCAGATGAATCATACACGGTCCCTGATGTTAAGCAGTTCAAAGTTCAGAGGAGGTGAGGGGAGACAGACCCAGAAAGAGATATCCCACAGCGCCCGTGGTTGATGGCACCACAGAGATCTGAAGGACGCTGTGAGAGAAGAGCGCAGGGGGAACTCACCCCACCTGCTTTGGGAAAGCTTCAAAGAGGAGGTAGTATTCGACCTGGGCCATATCAAACAGTCCCTTCTAGGCAGACGGAAACAGCACACGCTTGTATCTCGAAACAGAGAAGGGTACAAAGCAGCAGGATTACTTGGCTAATGGGGTCCAGCTCCTGTGACACCCCATCCCCAGATCTGGCACTCAGAGCAGGCAGATAATTTGGAGCCCCTTCAAATCAATACTCTCAAAATATTTGTCCAGTATTTATTTGGTGGAAGGCAGGGAGAAACAGATTTAAGTCATTCCCTCCCAGTATCAGCCTCTCCCAGGGGTTAGTTTTTTATGCCTATCAGCTGTCTGGAATCATCAGTGCAGGCCGCACCCCAGGGGAGTCTGCCTCAGTGAGAAGGCTTTGATTTATTTGTTTGTTTCCGTTTTTGAGAGAGAGCACACGAGTGAGGTGGGGAGGGGCAGAGGGAGAGGGAGAGAGAGAATTTTAAGCAGTCTCTATGCCCAGCGCAGAGCCTGTCGTGGGGCTCAATCTCACGACCCTGAGATTATGACCTGAGCCCAAATCAGAAGTCTGAGGCTCAGCCCACTGAGCCACCCAGGCGCCTCAGAAGCCTTTTTTTTTTCACAGAGGAGCACTCTGTCCTTCCATAGATTGCATGTTTATATGTTTTATCAACTCTGTCTCTGTGGTATTTTAGATCTCTGCCCCCCATGGTAGGTGTCCCCACACCATAACCTAGCTCTCCCCCTACCGCCTCCTTCAGGTTTCCTGTGGTTTGAGTGCAAGGAGGTGTGGATTGAGGGCCTGCGCAGTTACCTCCTTGACTGGTGGAACTTCCTGGACATGGTCATCCTGTCTCTGTACCTAGCGGCCTTCGCACTGCGCCTCCTCCTGGCCGGGCTTGCCCACATGCACTGCCGGGATGCCCCCAGTGGGGCTGCCTGCCACTATTTCACCACAGCTGGTGAGTGCCTCACCCGCCCGGTTCTGCCCGAATCCCCCAGCCCCTTCGCTCCCCTGGCTCTCAGCCTCAGCCTGCACTCCACCCTGCACAGAGAGAAGTGAGTGGCACACAGAGGACCCCCAGTTCTTGGCGGAGGTGCTGTTTGCTGTCACCAGCATGCTCAGCTTCACCCGCCTGGCCTACATTCTGCCGGCTCACGAGTCCCTGGGCACTCTGCAGATTTCCATTGGCAAGATGATTGACGACATGATCCGGTGTGTACTGTCCCTGCTCAGAGCAACCTCCCCTGTCATAGACTCCATGGCCTCTCCCTGTGGAATTCCCCAGCCCTCTGCTACCCACACTGTGTGCCTCTGACTGTGCTGATGGTAAATCCTGTCCAGTAGGACTCTGACTCACTCATCCTCGATCCACATCTCAGCATCTCAGCCCCTGCCTGGGAGACTGGCCCATCCCCTGATCTCATTGCTTCAACTCAGTACCCTTCATTCTAAAGGAAGAGCTCCTGCTTCGGCACCATTTTATTTTATTTATTTATTTTAAAGATTTATTCACTTATTTTAGAGAGAGTGTGGGTGCGGGGAGGCAGGCAGAGGGAGAGGAAGACAGGGACAGTCTCCTTAAGCATACTCCCCACTGAGTGCAGAGCCTAATGAGGGGCTTGATCCCAGGACCCTGAGATCATGACCTGAGCCAAAATCAAGAGCCAGATCCTCAACCAACTGAGCCACCCAGGTGCCCCCGGCACCATTTTAAATGACTTCTCCTTTCCCATCCCTACTTTCTCTATTCTTAGTAGTCACCAAATTGAATACTTGTCAAGAGATACTGAGTCTGAGAGGATATTGCCCAATCCCTCTTCCCAGAACCTGACTTCTCCCAAGGTGGAGACTTTCTCTGACCTGTCCCTATCCCATCCCCTGTCAGGTTCATGTTCATCCTCATGATCATCCTGACCGCCTTTCTCTGTGGTCTCAACAACATCTATGTGCCCTACCAGGAGACAGAACGGCTGGGCAAGTACGCTGGGACAGAGACAGGATGGGCAGGGGGGGTTGGGACACAACCACCTGGGGCTTAGTGATCACCTCTGCCTTCCTCTCCTTCCTCTTCTATTCTCTTATAATTAATCTCTTGTTTGGGCAATAATTAATTCTCTGTCTCACTAATTCACACTCATTCATTCGTTTGCTAACTCATTCATTTACTCACTCACTTTCTTCCCAAACTTATCATTTTGAAAAATGTCAATCCTGCGGAATCAGTAAAAGCACAGTGGACACCCATATGCCCTGCACCCAGCTCCAGCAACAGATGTTTTGCCACATTTTGCTCCAACAATTGCTCTCTTTATTCTTTTTTTTTCCCTTGAAACGTTAAAAAGTTGCAAACATTCCCCAAATATTTCAGATATCCTAAGACACAATCATAAGACCATGATCACACTCAAAACATTTATTTATATTTATTTTGGGGCACCTGGGTGGTTTTAGTCGGCTCAGCATCTGCCTTTGGCTCAGGTCATGATCTAAGGGTCATGGGATAGAGCCCTGAGTGTGTGTGTGTGGTGGGGGGTCCCTGCTCAGTGGGGAGTCCACTTCTCCATCTCCCTCTGCCCCTCCCCTGCTATTGCTCTCTCTCTCTCAAATAAATAAAATCTTAAATCTTTTAATCTATTTTTTCTTTTCTTTCTTCTTTTTTTTTTTTTAAGTAGGTCCTAGACCCCACATGGGGCTTGAGCCTGAGATCAGGAATCCCTTGCTTTACTGACTGAGCCAACCCTATGTCCCCACACTTAAAAAATTTAATACCAAGGGGTACCTGGCTGGCTCATTCAATAGAGCATGGGACTCTTGCTCCCAGCTTCATGAGTTCAAACCCCACACTGGGTGTAGAATTTACTTAAGAAAAAAAAAGAAAAAGAAAGAAACAAATAATTTGATACTGATCCTAAATTATTATTTACTGTATAGTTCTTATTCCAATTTCCCCAGGTGCCCCACTCCCCCCCAAAAAAAATCTTTCTAGCTTTTTAAAAATCTGAGATCCAATCTGGGGTCATGTGTTACATTTTGTTGTCCTATCTCTTTAGTCTCCTTTAATCTGCAACACGCCCTCTACCTTTTCTTTGTCTTTCATAACAAATGAACCTTTTTGAAGAGTATGGATCAAGGTATATCGCAGAGAGTGGCCCATAGTCGGAATTTATCAGACTAGTTCCTCATGGGAAGATTCAAGTTAAGCAATTTTGGCAAGAACACACCTAGGCACTGATGTGGGTTTTCCATTGCATCCCATCAGGAGACAGAAGATGCCAGTGTAGCCCACTGTCGGGTCTACTGGTCTAGCAAATCTCTTCACTGTGAAGTTGCTAAGGATGCTCATTTAACAATGAAAAGATATGTGGAAACCGTGTGACCAACCTGTTCCTTTGGATCTCTGACTCTGTAGCTTTAGCATCCATACATGAATCCCGGTGATCTTCTACTGCCGTTCTATCTGTGGCATCCTTCTATAAAGAAGTGCTCTCTTCTTTTCTGAAAATCACTAAAGATGCAAAGACTTTTTTTAAATATAAGAATCCATTACAGTTCATTATTCTTCTTGATACTTAGTTCTTGCCAAATATGGCCAATAATTCTTGTATTTGTTTATTCACTCATTCTTTTTTTTTAAAAGATTTTATTTATTTATTTGACAGACAGAGATCACAAGTAGGCAGAGAGGCAGGCAGAGAGAGAAAGGAGGAAGCAGGTTCTCTGCGGAGCAGACAGCCCGATGTGGGGCTTGATCCCAGGACACTGGGATCATGACCTGAGCCGAAGGCAGAGGTTTTAACCCACTGAGCCACCCAGGCGCCCCTATTCACTCATTCAATGTCTATTCATTCATTTACCCACATTTTGTTTCCATTCACCTTGTCATTCAATTGTGGTGGGCTTTTCATTATTGTTGTTGAGTTCACACCCATTTACGGACACCTTCTTTGTAGGAAGTCCTGTCCCTGGCACTGGAAGCTGAGACAGAGGAAGTGAACCAGTCTCAGTCTCATAAAGAAGATCACCAGTGTCCATAAATAAGCTTGATCCAGGGCACTAAGTGCTGTGAGGAAGGAAGGCTTGTGTTGAGGATACCCAGAGGGGAAAGCTCCTTCTTCTGCCTTAGGTAATCAGGAAGGATTTCATAGAGAGGGGAGTATCTGGACTCCATCTCTTAGGATTATGGGGTTCAGAGAAGGTGCAGGGTATCCTGGGCAGAAAGGGAACAGCACCAAAGCAGGGACATATGGTTGGAGAATCAAGATGTCTTCCACGGTTGGCATGTGGAGGGAATTCTGAGAGAGGAAGCTGGAGAGGGTAGAGGGGCCAGGTCACCAAGCTCATGAACGTCCTCCTGAGAAGCGTGGGTTTTCTCAGGCTGGCCAGTTTGCTCCCAGTGGCCTTTCAAGCAATGATGCTATTATAAATTCTTCCTGAGTGCAACTATGGGATGGTTTTATTGACGATGCTGAAGGAGCCACTCTGGGGCCTGTGGATATTGGTCAAGACTTTGTCATTGGTTCCAGCGTAAATGGAGGCTTTGTTCAGATCAATCCTTTTACTAAGAACCATTGTTCACATCCCACCTTTGGGATGCTAGCTTAAAGGAACTGAGCTTACACAGTTTAAACCATGAATATCACCACCAGGGGCAGCAACAAACCATCCCAGCCTGCTTCGTGGGTCCTGGTGATACCACTCACGCCACAGTGTCACAGGCCACCTCTCCTGGGCTGTTCACTCATGGATGACACCTAATTAAGCCAAAGATATTTCTGCTAACCATCTCAGAGAGGTTGTATGGGAGGCATCTAACCTGAGAGCAATTAGGAGCGTTTAAGGCTTGACGAGCAGAAGTACAATACATCTGATCAGCAGTTGGAAAGAACACCTTGGATGCCATGTGGGGGCTGGAATAACAAGAGACTGAAGCCAGAGACCAGCCGCAGAGGCAGCAGCAGTAATCGAGGCCTGAACTGGGGCTGAGGTAGAGGGAGTAAGACAGATTCACAAATAAATTTGAGAAGAGGGAGAATGTCGTAGGGTCTGAATGACTAGCAGACATGCACATTTGACTGGGGATAGAGAAGGGAGTTCAGAAGGGCTTCCTGGAAGAGGTGGCACTGGAGTTGCTACTGCTGTGGTCCAAATACCATCACCTCTCACCCAGACCATGACAAGTTTCTTTCCTTCCTTTCCCTTTCTTTCCTTCCTTCCTGCCTGCCTTCCTTCCTGCCTTCCTTCTTTTTTTCTGAGAAAGAAACAGCATGCACAAGCCTGAGGGGGTGGTGCAGAGAGAGTGGGAGAGAGAGAATCCCAAGGAAGCTCCATGCTCAGCACAGAGCCCTACACGAAGCTCGATCCTACGATTCTGATATCATGACCTAAACTGAAATCAATAGTCAGACGCCCAGCCAACTGAGCCACCCAGGCACCCTAACCACAAGCTTCTTAACTGGTCTTTATGCCCCCACTCTCTCATGGCTGCATCCTTAGCACTTTTGGCACTACTATATGCTCAATAAATATTGGTTTACTGAAAGAATGAGTGTAAACTCAGAAATGACAAGAGTCAGTATGGGCCAGGGTGGCAGAACACCCTTGGCTGGGTACTGGAGGGTGAGGAGGAGTGTTTCTCGCTGGCACTCAGGCTCTCCTCCTGGCCTCACATCCTATCCTTTGCTCGGCCCCATGTGCCAGTTTCAACGAGACATTCCAGTTTCTGTTCTGGACCATGTTCGGCATGGAGGAGCACAGCGTCGTCGACATGCCTCAGTTTCTGGTGCCTGAATTCATGGGCCGGGCCCTCTATGGCATCTTTACCATCGTCATGGTCATTGTGCTGCTCAACATGCTCATTGCCATGATTACCAACTCCTTCCAGAAGATTGAGGTGAGCAGAGGCTAGCTGAGGCCAGGGAGAAGGGACCCAGGGACAGAGAGGAAAAGAAGGCAAGAAGTCCCGACACTTGGGTTCCTGCTTGGGCTCTACTCTCGTGTTTTGTGGTTTGGGACAGGAGTTCCTTTCTAGGCCTAATTTTCTTCATCTCTAAAATGAAGGTCTTAGGGATGCTATTCGTTTCTCCAGACCCAAGTCCGGTGCTCTTTCCCCTTCATGGTTTGGAGGAAGGGTGCATTGTGGAAAGAAAAGTAGGTGGGAACATGAGAAGGGAGAGAGAAGATGGATGGGCTAGGGTTTGTGGCTGGAGAGCACAGGCAGGAATTGGATGTCAGAGGATGAAAGACAGTGGGGAGGAAGAGAGGGAAGGGGGAGCCAGGCAGGGGAATGTGGGTGATAGATGGGAATGGGGAGAAGACAACAGTGGGCACACTGCCGAAGAGGCATGGAAACCAGGGGAGCTTGAGACAGACGGGGTGAGCAGGAGGGCTGGGTACCAAAGTGGCCTTGCAGAGCCCCTGCCTCCTGGCACCAGGATGATGCGGATGTGGAGTGGAAGTTCGCTCGCTCCAAGCTCTACCTGTCCTACTTCCGAGAAGGCCTGACGCTACCTGTGCCCTTCAACATCCTGCCCTCCCCCAAGGCCCTCTTCTACCTTCTCAGGTGATGCCCGCAGCACTCTCACTCCCCACCTCCCAAGCATCCAGCAGCACCCACCTAGCTGCCTTGACCCCGTCCCTTGACTGACTGCTTGCTGGCCCCTCTGAATGTCTCAGGAGAATTTTCCACTTCATCTGCTGTTGCTGCTCCTGCCACCAAACCAAGAAGCCAGACTATCCGCCAATCCCCACCTTTGTGAGTACCTCCTCTGCTTGTCATTGGTCTTCTTCAGGCTGGGCCTTCACCTGTATTGTCTACACTGCCTGGTTATCTGCACACTCCTTGTCTGTCTTTCTGGTTTGTTCCCCACAAAGCCATTTCCCATGTCCTCCTCTCATACCTGGCTGCCTTTCCCTGTTCCTGGCTCTGACCGTTTCCTAGATTTCCAACTACAGGTTACGCAGCTTCAACAGAAGTCCATACCGCCCTGCTCCCAAGCCATGGGCACCCTATTTGTCTCAGACCTGTCCTGCAGCCTTAAGAAGCCACTGGAGTCCCCGCTGAGCCACAGGAGGATCAGGAAAACCCTACTCCCCCAAGCAATCCTTTTCAGTATTATATTTTTATCACTATTATCACACAATCTTTTTGCCATCAAAAAAAAAAAAAAAGGTCCAAACTTCAGACAAACCTCTTTGCCCTAAACTGAGCCAAGACGTAGTTGAACATTTTAAAAAAAAGTTAAGAAACCAAGGCAAAGTACCCCACAAACTGGGAAATTAAATGGATGATAGAGGCCTGAGAGAGGAGGCCAAGCCTCCAAGGGGCTCCCTTACCTCTTGTTACGTGTTCCCTGACCCAGGCTTGGCCTGGGAGCCCCATCCTGTTTCAGACCAGCATTAAGGCCGGGTCTGTAGGGGTTCCTGTTTCCTTTAAAATGTGTTACCCGAGGATGTCTCTAAGCCAGGGACTCCAGGCCAGCTCTGTGGGGGCCACAGGCCAACTCTGGAGCTCTGAAGTCCCTTGATCCCCAGATTGGTCCACAGTTTGTTGAACAAACACCAACACCTCTACTGGAAATAAAGATCTGTGTGACGGTCGTCCCTCCAGGAGCTACCAGTCTAGCGTAGCAGAAGGAAACTGGTGGTGAATGCACGTGACAGCAAGCACGTGACAGAGAGCAGCACAGGGCACATCTGGAGCCCAGAGGACAGGCCCCAGATCCAGACTCAGGAGCCAGGGAGCTTCCCAAAGCCCTTTAGAGCAGAACGGAACCCTGAAGTGCAAACAGGAGGTTGGTGGGCAGACACAGTGGAGAAACCGCATGTGCTCAGCATGGGAAAACAGGACGCTTACAAGAAAGTAAACGGCCTGGGTTCCCAGTTCCCAACACTCCCCGGCTCTGGGCCATCCCGTGTGGACACTTCCTTCACCCTAAAGAACCTCTGACTCCAAATTCTGGAATTATCACTCTTTTCCCTACTCTCTGCCAGGGAAGTACTGACAGAGGAAGTAGGCATTACTACCATTTCTGTTTTAAATTTGGAGGCCCTCAGGCCTAAACAAATTGAGTAACTTGCCTGGGGCGCCAAGCTGCTAAGTGACTGAGCTGGGATTTGGGCCTGTATCTTCCCAGTCTAGCACTTTTCTTGCTATACCTCTGTTCCCTCTCCACTGTCTGCCCCATCCACATGTCCTGCTTGCCCTCTTAGTACTGTTGTGGGGCATATACCTGAACCGCAAACCAATCATTCCAACTTGCATGATAATTTCCATGCAGACGCCTCCCCACATTCCCTAGTTTCCCCCTCCCCAGCATTTGAAGGGCAGGGTTAACCTGGACTAACTCAAGAAAACCAAGGTAGGGTTGGTGGTAGGAGAGAGAACTCACCCATGCCTGACTCAACATTTTTGTCTCTGCCCTCAACCTGCTTCTGCACCTCCCCCACCCCCACCGCCCTATACCAGCTCTCTTATACTCAGCCTTTGCTCAGCTTCTGCTTCCTTCTGCCTTCCAGGACTGCACCAGTGTCTAGCTATGTGGCCTCAAGGGACAGAAAGGTCTGCAGACTTGGCCTCCAACCTTTATCATCTGGGGGAGGGCACAGTGATTATAGAGTGGCTGGGAGCAGGGGTAGAGTCTCTCTCACCCTCTGGTCTTCCCATCCCAGGCCAATCCGCAGGCAGGGGCAGGGCCTGGGGAAGGAGAGCAAGGATCCTATCACCTCCAAGTCATCAAGGCCCTGGTACAACGCTACATAGAGAGAGCCCAGCGGGAGTTTGAAGAGACCCGGCGGAAAGGTTAGTGGCTCACCCCTAAGCCTTCCCCATTGCATTATGGGAATAAATACCACACACCCAGGCTCACACCCTGTAGTGTGGCCCTCCTACTCAATGACTCTGAGCCATTCAGATATTTATTCCACTCATTTCCTTCAATCCTTCATTCCTGTGTTTTTGTTGACTCATTGACTCTCTTACCCACAGGCTCACTCACTCCACTCTTTCGTTCATTCACTCAGTCACTACTAATTCACTTATTCAATCAACATTCATCACCGCATCCCCTTTGTTTCAGCCTCGTCTTGGAGGGATGGGGGGACTGTGTAGAGCAGAGACACGGGGGAAGTTTTCAGGTTGGTGAGACAGAGAAACCATCTTTGCAGGCAGATCATGCTTAGTTAGGAGAGACCCAAACTGCAATGGGAGCCCAAGGGAGATAAAGAACCTATTGCTTTGAGAGGTTCACGGGAAGGCAGAAGGATAGAGGACCAGAAATTGGAGAAAGCAGAGGTGTTACTCAAACTGGGCCCTGAGGACGGATAGATGGGAATAGGGCTGACAAGGGCAGAAACACAAATCTCTCCCCATTAAAAACTTTCTCATTCCTGTGACTCCTAATCTCTTCTCTGGCCCGCAAGTCTTTCCTTCACATTGCCTAAACTCATGACCACCTCAGTCCCTCTCAGATTCATCTGACCCAGACTCTGCCTGCTCCTGACCCCCCACCCAAGAGCCAGTCTCTCACTTTTTCCAGTTCTACTCCCTCAGGCCCCGTAGGCATGATGTCCCCTGGGGTTCTGTTGTGAGGGGAGAAGTGGTTCAGGACAGGCTCATCTTCCGAGAGACCTCCCCGTCAACACCTTCCCCCGCACCCCAGACCTGGGCAACAGACTGACGGAGCTGACCAAGACTGTGTCTTGCCTGCAAAGCGAGGTGGCTGGTGTGCAGCGGACCCTGGCAGAGGGAGGGACACGCCGGCCACCTGGAGGTGCCAGCATCCTCAGTCGCTACATCACCCAAGTGCGTAACAGCTTCCAGAATCTGGGCCCTCCCATCCCTGAAACTCCAGAGCTCACAGTGCCAGGGATTGAGGGGACCCAGGTACCTTCAGAACCTGGGCTTCAGGATGTTGGAGGGGCTAGGATGCCAGCTTCTGGAGAGTCTGACCCTTCCTCCCCAGCTCGTGTGTTAGTGCACAGGGAGCAGGAATCAGAGGCGGAGGGGGACCTGCTCTGGGAGGAAGATTTGGGGGTCAAGGGGGGGGCCCGGGGGCGGGGGAGAGTCCTTTCTTCCGTTGCTAGGTAGAGCCGCCTGGATGGATAAGGGCAGGTGTCATTTAGCAGAAGACTCTGCTGCTTTACTTGTCTCAATAAAATTTCTGTTCTGGATATCAGATGCCTCCAGAGTGTGTAATCTCTGTCTCTTCAGGTTTTGAGATTCCCCTCTCCTCGCCCCTAAAAGAGACTCCTGTGGGAGCAGGACAGAGAGAAATGTCTTGCTCTGGGGTCCCAGGTGTCCTGGGCTCAGGCTCCTACTTTGAGTTCCTTCAGATCTTTTGTGGAAAGAATTCTGGACTGGGAGGCAGGGAGCTTGGTTTCAATACTAACTCTCTGACCTTGAGCAAGTTGCTTCCTTCCTTGGCTTTCTATTCTTCATCTGACAAATGGGCCATTGAATCCATCTGTCCACCTTCCTTCCTTCCTTCAGGGAGGTTGTGAGGAGTCTCTGGCTGTTAAAGCTTCTGAGTTTGCAAGTTGTGGTATGTGCGGGAGTCTGCACAGGGGACCATGTCTAGGAGTGCCAAGGCCAGAGCAGGGTAGATGATCTAGTCTCATGGAATAAACCAGTCAGGAAATTTGATGTCACCACACTGCAGTACTGTTTAATTGAGTGGCCATCATGGTACCACCCTTGCTTGTCCCTGGGAATCCCTACCACACAGCAGGGCTCCCTCCACCCTACCAGGGTCTCAGATCCCCCCACATCCTGTTTGGGAGGGGAGATGGCTGGGTCAGTCCCCTTCCCTGGGGAAATGGTGGCTAAGGCTGGGTCTGAAACCACATTCCCACTTCGAGGCCATTCGAAGCCCCCTTCTTTGTCAGAAGGTCACAAGTTCCTAGGACTCCTAAGTTGCAGACACTGGGCTCTCAGGGCCCAGCCCCCGAGAGCTGGAAGCCCCCAGGGGCCAAGAGCAGAGTCTTCCAGGAAAGCAGAGAGAAGTCCCCCTTGGAGGTGGAATGTGGCTGCCCTCCTGCTGGAGAGAGAAGAAAGGTGAGGGGTCAGTAGGGCTGGGGTGGGTGTTGGTGGGGGGTTATTGAAGCAGCTGAGGGAGAGGGCAGAAGGGTACTCACTTTGTGCAGACACACAGCCGCGCCTCTTCTCCCCTGCAACAGAGCACAGTGAGGCCACCATGTGGCTAGACCCTCACTCCCCAAGCTTCCCTTCCCACCAGGCCCTGGCGTGGGCCATTCCCCTTCCCAGTCCAGCTTTCCCTTCTCCTAAACACTGACTTCTGAGTTTCTTTCCTCTTCCGAACCCTGGAAAATCTCCTCCGATTGCTGACCCATCGTGGCTCCTGGCCTGGCCCCTATCACTCCTCCATCTGTCCAGGCCTCAGCACTGAGGGACAGCATGGATGTGTCCTGTCAACTGCATTAAGCCCAGGGAACTCCTGAGATCTGAAGCAGGCTGTCATTTTCTTCTGTCATTTTCTTCTGCTTATCAACCTGTCATTTTCTTCTGCTTATCAACCTCCTTAACCAGGTTCTTGTGGTCAGTTAGACTGTGCAGCAGATAGAACCTTTTGAGAACATTAGAGAACCACTCGAGAATTTCATAGACCCAGAAAACACTTCTAAGACCTTCTAAGAACTGGCTGAACCTGTCACAGAGAACAGTAATTCCGGCTGACTACCAGCCCTCAACTCCCCCATTAACCAAGCAGGTGTCCAGAAGGGGCGTCCCAGCTTACTCCCCCCACCCCCACTGTCCTGCCTCCCTCATGCACAGCTCACCACCCAGGTAGGCGCAGTTAAAGTGGCTGCAGGTCTGATTATAGCTCCAGAGAGTCACCAGGCTCTGGGCTCCATCTTGCAAGAACCTGGTGACCAAGAAGACTTCATGTGGGGGGATCAGCACCTCGCGCTCCTCAGGAAAGACAGACAAGGACTGGATCGGGGCCCCAAAGCAAGTCCTTAGTGAGAAGAAGGTGGCATTACCAAATCTGCGGGCCACTGCCTCATCCAGGGAGCTGGAAGCAAACTGGCCCAAGCGGACAGAGTCCCCCAGTCTCCTGGGTTCAAAGTGGAGGGTGCCCACACCTCGGAACACCACCTCCCCATGTCCCTTGCTGCAGCCCCCACTGCCCCGCAGCAGCTGCAGGGCCCGGGTGAGGTAGAAATGCAGGGCCTTGAAGGGAAAGTGCCTCATGTAGAACTCCCGGGAGCTGCCGCCGGTCCGCACCGCCTGGTTCAGCTCCCAGTACAAGGTGTTAGATGAGTTGGTGTAGACCATGATGGCGATTCCGTGCTGGGCTCTGAAGCCAGGGGGCAGGGTGAGCCGATGGCGCTTGTGCTCCCAGGCCTCCCGGGCTGCTTCCCAGGATTCCCGCAGCAGGGAGTGGCGGGCCATCTCCTCCTTCAGCAGGGGGCCTGCTTTCTCTTCCATCTCCTCTGCGCAGCCCACATACGCATCGTCGAAGGTGTCTGGAGCCAGGCCCAGGGGCAGGATGGGAACAGCCTGGGCCTGTGGATGTAGGAAAGAGAGGGGCCACATAGGAAAGGGGAGACGTTCAGAGCACTGGACAGGGGCCTTGGTGGCAGATCAGTCCAGAAACAGTATCTCATTTCTAGGACCAAATATCTAGTGTATGCAATTTGGCAAGAGCTCAAGGGCTTAAATAGCACAGCCACTGGAGGGAGACAGATGTGGGTTCAAATCATGACTTCCCCATCCCAGCTGTGGGATCTTGGGCCAGTTTCTTAACTTTTCTGAGTTTCAGGTTCTCCACGTATAAACTGAGGATACTTCCAAACTCACAGGGATATTGTGAGGACGGCATATAGATCTTCACTTCTGTACACCGTGAAGGGGTCATTTTGTCATTAGCAAAGTTCTGCACCTGGTAGGAAGTGGGGCTAGATGACTTCCAAGCACTGTTCTGGCTCTAACAATCAGGATGCAGGTGATAGACAAATATACAGCCAATGTCCAATGACCTGACCTGGTCCCCATCCTTAGGTTCTCTTCCTCCTTCATGCCACCACATGAGGACACGGTCAGCTCTGAGACTCCTGAGTCCTCTCCTGCTTTAGAAGCCCATATTCCAAAACATGCTTTGGGGTGTTGGGGTGGAGGAGGCCAAGCCCTGGTCTGGGAAGGGCTGTGGGAGGGCAGCACACAGGGAGCCGGAGAGGCTTTGCCTGGGCTGAGCCTGTGGTGGCAGACAGTATATGAAGGAAGGAAGATCCTAATAGGACCAGTGGGAGGAGGTGGAGGCTCTGGGAGAATGAGAATGGAGGTTCCTGAGAAGAAGAGGATTAAGAGCACTAGGATCCTAGAGAAGAGTATCTGGGAGAGCTTTTTGAGGCGTCAGCCCCCCAGTCCACCTCTTTTGGGTCTGCCCCTGACCTGTTCCCTTTGTGGCAGGAGTAGGTTCTCCCAGTTACCTGCCGGAGGGAATGGAGGCCGAGGTAGCTGAGAGCCAGCAGCAGAGCCGCCAGCATCATTCCTGGGGGCGACTCAGGAGGGCGAGGTCCAGATGAAGAGGGCACCACTGGCGATGGGCTGGGAGACAGAGATCGGGGTCCCTTCCTCTGGGGTGTGAAGGGTCTCCGTCCGGGATCCGGCCCAAGACGCTGTGGGCGGGGCCGAGGGCGGGCCTAAGTGAGTGGGCGTGGTCTTAGATTTCACTGTGTACCCCGCACAACCCCAGGGCTCTGCTCCCCAGATTCCCACTAGCCCCCACGCTCAGCGTCTTCTGCCCGGGGACCCTTGCGATAGTAAACGCGGAGCCATAATTTGGCTCCGCCTGCAGAAAGGAGGGGAAGGAGAGCCAGGGACCCACCTGGAAGTTGCAGGGGCGACAGCGGGAAGGAACACTGACCGCTCGGGCCGGCGGGGGGCTTAAGTCCCGGCGGGTGCTGCGCTGTCCCGGGAGTCTAGCCGATCAACAAAGTCCCGCGGCTAACTATAGCCCCCGAGGCGGTAACCCGACACCTCTCTTCTGCAACAACGGACACCGGGTGGGGAAGCGGGAGTGGCGCGGGAAGGGGCCGAGGGGCGTACCTCCCCTTCCCTAGGACTGCGAGTTCTTTCTCCAGAATCAGCTTTGGCTCCAAGCGAACGAGACCGTGTTTGGGGGAGGGACCTGCGAGACTTGACCTCTCAGGTGGGCCCCGACCTGGTGGAGCCCCAGCTCTCAGCCCACTAGACCCGGGAGGCCCACGAGGGTCCCGCCCACCAAGAACTGTCTGCTGGTGCACTCGCTGATTTGCATGCAATTTGCATATGGCCCACTCATGGGGGGCACGCGTGATCCAGCATCTGAGCGGCACCCGCCCACCCCCTTCCATTCAGTAGGGTTGGACCAGCTCTCTGTCTCACACCCTGAGGGGCCAGCCCCTCTCCCTCCACAGACCCTCTCTCTGGACCTCTTAGACCCAGGTGACCCCATGTTTATAAACACTAGCTTTTCCCCTCCCCTGCTGTGGGTCTGTCTATAAATAACCTGGCTCTGAGTTTTGGATGCCCAATCAGAGGTAACGGGAGAAGGGACCAGCTGAGAAATCAGTAAGCAGCTCTGGGGACAGACAGCTTTCTGGCAGCTTGAGCCCTGGGGGTGGGAGGGTTACTCCCTCAGGGGAGTTGGGGTCCCAAATGTCAGGATTTAAGAGATGTTTCCTGCTGCTTGCTGGGGCTGAGGTGAGCACAGAAAGTTAGACTGACTTCAGGGCCTCCATCCTGGTTTGGCTCATTCATTTAGCCCCATTCCCACTGCCCTGTTCCCTCAGGCTGCCAGCCAAATAAAAAATTTCCTTCCTCTAGAATCCTGCTTTCTCCAAAAATCCTTCCTACATACCAAAAAAGACACACTGTGTGCCTGGGCTTGGAGAAGTGTGGGGAGGGAGATGGGAAAAATATCATTCCCCCCCCAAACCAGAGAACTTGTCAGGCAAACACAGCCTCTAGACAAGTACTCTTGTCCTCTTCCAATGAGATGGGCCGTCCCAAAGATCACCTAGATCAGAATATCCATTCCTCTATTGTTCACCATTACTGTGAAAAACCACATATTGACTGTTTATCCTGACTGCCTCTCATCCTGGAGGGCCCAGAGCACCTGCAGCTGTTGGAACAGAAGATACCGCCTGGGACAGCCAGGCCTGCTGAGACATGGCCCTGGTACCAGCTCCACTGGGATGAGGGTTTTGTCCTCTCCCCACATGGAGGTGCTTCTCCCATCCCCAAATGTGGAACTCCAAGGGAGGCCCCAAAGGATGCAGTCAAATTTCGTTACAGAGACAGGGTACTGAGTGAGGCAGAAATCCTCCAAGATCACAGAGCAAATCAGTACTGGCCAGACTCAGCCTCCTGAATCTGGGAATTCCTTCTTGCACATTAGAGAGT
The DNA here is from genome assembly GCF_010015895.1 of Lontra canadensis. NCBI lineage: Eukaryota > Metazoa > Chordata > Mammalia > Carnivora > Mustelidae > Lontra > Lontra canadensis. Next base: position 26,418,794 of record NW_022631001.1, read on the forward strand.
CTCCATGCTCACATAATAGGAACACAAAGTAAGGAGATAATGAGGACAGGCTAAACCCAGTGTGGAGGTGGTTGTTCCAGCCAGGGTCCTCGATGCCTCAGGCCACCTTCTCTCTAGCCCCAGGGGTTCCTTTCTTTATGGGAGTGCACTGGCCCAAGGCAGTCTGGGCAGAGGCTAGTGTTCCCAAGACTTCAGGAGACATCCAGAAATAGATGGGGGAGTATCACATTTCTGAGCAGCTGTGTGGGTACAAGCGGTGGGGGACTGACAGTATAAAGGAGAAACCTGCCTTCCCCCTGTCCTGGTGGCCATAACTGGAGAGCGACACCAGCTTCCCTGGAGAAGGCCTCGGTAAGGAGCACACTACCCTCCTCCTGGGTACAGGGCAGGGAAAGACTTTTTTTAAAGGGGAAATTTGGGGTATTGATGATGGAGTTCTAGGTGTCAATAACAACAGTTTCAGGGCAACTTTTATCTTACTCTGTTTAGGCTGCTATGAAATACCACAGACTGGGTAACTTATAAACAACAGACAATTATTTCTCATAGTTCTGGAGGCTGAAGGTCTGAGATCGGAGTGCCAGCATGATCAGGTGAAGGCCCTCTTTCTGGCTTATAGCTGACACCTTCTCATGATGTCCTCACATGGTGGAAGGGGCTAGGGAACTCTGTGGGGTCTCTTTTATGAGAACAGTAAGCCCTGAGCCCTCATGAACTAATTATGTCTTAAAGGCCCCACCTTCTAAAGCCATCACAGGAGGCATTAGGATTTCAACATATGAACTTTGTAGGGACACAAACATTCAGACCATAGCGCCTTTGAAGGAGAGTTCTAGGATACCTGGAGGGTTTGGGGTCTTTGGGAAATTGGGAGGTTCCTGGGGAAGGGATTTGGAGTCACATCCCTAGAAGGGAATGTTCAGTGAGGGTCTGGATGAGGAGAAACTGTGCCCTGAGCAGAATGAGAGGAAAAACAGAGGGTGGATAAGATATAAGGGATGACCCAGCGCCTCCACCTCCTCCCCTCCCATAACCACCCCATTGCTCTGGCCCCACCTCATTCCCCCCAACACTGCTCACCAAAGTCATCAATCTACCTGTTCTGCAGTGGTCTACACTGTTAGCTGCAACCAGAAAGCAGACTCAGCAAACATTCCAGGAAGCCTCATCTGTGCCCGGCTTGGGCTGAGCTCTGGGGACATGGCACAGGTCATACCCAGTCCCTGTCCTCAAGGAACTCACAGGCCAGGAAGGGAGACAGATATATCAGGGCAGCACAGTGTGATTAGGACAGTGAGTGAGAAAGCACACGGTGACTGAAGAGCACAAAGAAGCCGGAGAGCTCCCTGGAGAAGGTGACCCCTGAGCTGAGTCTTGAAAAGTGGAAAGCAGGATGGCAACGTGTGCAGAGCCACAGGGAAGGAAGCAGTGGGGCCTCGCCTACAGCTTTGTTCTGTTCTATAGAAGCCAAGCAGGGGGCTGGGGCACAGGCTGAAGAGGTCATGGAGGGCTAGGTCACAGGGCACCCTAAATGCCAGCATGAGGAGGGCTCTGTCCTAAGGGCATGGAGGGAAGTTGTGTTTTGCTGCCTTTTTTTTTTTTCCTTTCTAGATGTGTTCTCATCTTTTCCCTCATAATTTTCATCTCAGCATTTTTACTCTGTATGCCGAGGTATTTCTTCCAGTCGGGTTTAGCACAGAGGGTTTTAAGCAGGTAAGCAACCTGACCAGTGGGGCTTTAGAAACACCTGCTCTGTGGAGGGTGGGTCAGCAGGGGTTACAGTGGAGACTGGGGTGGGGGAGGGGGAGAGGTAGGGGTAGACGGAGCCATGAAAGGGACGGGAAAAGGGAAGGAGCTTCTAGGCTGGATCCATATTGTGATCAGCATTAGTTGGCAACTAATTTAGTGTTTGATGAATGTTCGAATGTGTTTGATGAAGTGACCGTCTTGGGTTACTGGGTGAAAAAGGGGGACAGTATATTACATGAGACTCTTCCGAAGGCAAGTCAACAGGAATCATCACAAACTAGATGAAGCCTAAAGAGGAATTATCACAGGGCGGCTGGGTGGCTCAGTCATTAAGCATCTACCTTCGGCTCAGGTCATGATCCCAGGGTCTTGGAATCTAGCCCTGCATCAGGCTCCCTGCTCAGCAGGAAGCCTGCTTTTCCCCTCCCACTCCTCCTGCTTGTGTTCCCCCTCTCGCTAGGTCTCTCTCTGTCAAATAATAAATAAAATCTTAAAAAAAAAAAAGAGCAATTATCACAAGGGTACCAAGGTATTTCATGGGACCCAAGTGAAGAGCTTCTAGAAACCCTAGAAAGGTGTCTCAGTCCACCTGTGCTTTGTCTTCAAGCAGCCCTCTCTTTGCTTCTTGGTCCTCTTTTTCTTCTTGCTCTGGCGTTCTCATGTCTTCTCAGACTTAAATACACCCATCACACAAATGTCTCATCTTATTATCCATTCTTCTATCTTTTGGACATCTGCCCCTTAAGAATCCACATGTGCCAAACTGAACTCACTGTTTACCCTCCAAATCTAATGGTTCATTCATTTTTTTGTTGAGCACCTATCATGTACTGGGATGGGGCTGGGCAAGATGAGCTTTTAAAGTCCACTCTGCTCCTCCTCTGTGTTGGCAGCCTACAGCATGAAAACCTGCACGTCATTCTTGGTTTTTCCCTCTGTCACATCTCCTGTGTCCCATCAGACACCAAGTCTATTAAATTATACCTAGTGGTTCTGGGTTCATCCTCACTGCCGGTATCTTAGGCCACACAATTCAATGTCCTCAGTCTGATATCAGAAGCCAGACTTCCCTATCTCAAGCCTCTGAGCTCTCTTTTTGAAAAAAAAGAAAAAAAAAAAAAAGACAATAAAAACCAAAACCAGCCTGTGTACAGAAAGCTATGTGTGTATGCATATTTAAATATTAAATTATTTGTATGTGCACCAAAAATGGTCCTAAAGCACACTATTATCACGGTAACAGCAGGCACCAGTAGGAGTGAGAGAGGACACAGAGAGAGAAAGAAGACTGGAGCTTGGACTCTGATTCATTCATACTTTTTTCTTTTCACTATGAGCAGGCATTAACTTCATAACGAAAGAAACAAAGAAGTAGCTGCACTGATTTAGAAACTGCTGGGACTCTGCCTTCTTGGAGCCTCACTTCCCACTCCATCCTCTCGCCATCTACAGGACCCCTCACCCCCTGGGGGTCTACACCTGTCCCTGCCCAGGAAGCAGTTGAGAGCTTAAGGAAGGAGGGCTCAGTACGCAGCAGGACTTCGGGAGGGGAGGATGGCTGGATCCTGTCCCTGGAATACCTCCATGGCCCCACCAGCTGGCCTGTCCTGGACCTGTTCCAGCCTCACATCCCCCATGGGGTGAAGCCCAGACCTCTTACTGGGGCAGCCAAGACCTTTCACGACTGGCCGCAGTCTTACCAACACTCCCTCACTGCAAGCTCTGCCATGCTGGACAAAATGTCCTTCACTTTTTACATCCAATACCTTTGCTCTTCTCATTTCTGCTGCCCTAGATGCCTTTCCCACCCCAAATCCCACTCCTCTCCCAGTCTCCACTGATTGAAGGCTTATTCTCCTATTCTCCTTGTAAGACCCTGTTCAGATAACAACTTCTCCAGGAAGTCTCCCATGTTCCTGCCAGCAAGAAGGGTCCTCTCTTTCTCTCCTGAGCCTTCATTTCTTTCTTTTCTTAAAGATTATTTATTTATTTGATAGCGAGAGAGCACAAGTGGGCGTGAGGGGCAGAAGGAGAAGCAGACTCCCCACTGAGCAGGGAGCCTGAGGAGGGGCTCCATCCCAAGACCCTGTGAGCATAACCTGAGCCGAAGGCAGACACTTAACAGACTGAGCCACCTAGACGCCCCAAGCCCTCATATCTATGTTGTGACTCTATGCCAACCACTGCAAGTGGTACAAACTAGGTGCCCATTAATGTTTTTTCATCTGTACAGATTAACATTCTCATTTTCTAGATGAAGAAACTGAGACCCAAAAAGAGACAGTAACTTGTCCAGGGCTACCTCCAACATGCAGACCCCTGCCATGCTGTGTCTGCTGCTTGTGTGCAAGGGCCTCCTGGAAGCGCTGCAGGTATGGTCATCCCCCACTGTGTCCATGTCACTGGGAGCTACACTGCGGGCTTCCTCTGAACTCTGGCAGGGGGTGGGGAGTGGGGAGTCGTGGGAGGAGAGAACAACTGATATTTCCAGTGAGGCTCGCCCGACCTGAGGGGACAGCCTCAGACCCTGGTGTCTGAGAGAGGGCAGCTAGTTGTTCCCAATCCCTTTTCCCTCAAGGTGGGTTTGGGGCCATCAGTGTCCTTCTCTTCTCAGTGGAGAAATGTGATGACAGGCTCCCATCTCCTGAGGCTCATCCTCTCATTGCTCCCTCTCTGCCAGGCCCAGAGCCACCCCATCTCTCGACGAGACCTGTTCTCTCAAGAACTGCCCCTGGACATGGCCCCAGCCTCCTTTGATGACCAGTATGAAGGCTGTGCAGCAGCCATGACAGCAGCTCTCCCAGATCTCAACCAAACTGAGTTCCAGGCCAACAAAGTGTACGCGGATGGCTGGGTGCAGGCAAGCAGCCAATGGCAGGACCGCCAGGCCTGGGGGCCAGAGTGGGTCCTGAGCCCTACTGGGTTGCCCCCGCCACCCCCTGGCTTCCGCGATGAGCATGGGGTGGCCCTCCTGGCCTACACCGCCAACAGCCCCCTGCACAAGCAGTTCAATGCCGCCGTGCGTGAGGCAGGCCGCTCCAGAGCCTACTACCTCCACCACTTCTCCTTCAAGACACTCCATTTCCTGCTGACCGAAGCCCTACAGCTGCTGGGCAGGGGCCAGCGTTCGCCCCAGTGCCACCAAGTGTTCCGAGGGGTGCACGGCCTGCGCTTCCGGCCAGAGGGGCCCAGGGCAACCGTCAGGCTGGGGGGTTTTGCCTCCGCGTCCCTAAAGAATGTTGCAGCCCAGCAATTTGGGGAGGACACCTTCTTTGGCATCTGGACCTGCCTTGGGGCACCTATCAAGGGCTACTCCTTCTTCCCTGGGGAGGAGGAGGTGCTGATCCCCCCCTTTGAGACCTTCCAGGTGATCAACGCCAGCAGACCGGCCCAGGGCCCCGCCCGCATCTACCTCCGGGCCCTGGGCAAGCACAGCACCTACAACTGCGAGTACATCAAAGGTAGGCAGGCACGCAAGACAGGCTTGCCCCCCAGGCTCAGGGGACATGTACATAAGTACCACAATCAAATGAACAGTGAGGGGGACCCAGTCCTGTCCCTCTCCCCGCCACCCCCATACTGTGCAGCTAAGGGAAGACAAGCTTCTGAGGTAGTGTGCCACTTGCCCTTGGAGGTACCTAAGCCAGGGCTGGCCACTTGCCCACGGGGAGGCTGAAGAGGGTTTCCAGACTGAGGCAGGTAGCCATTTGAGGGCCAAATGGAACTGGTCAGGCTTTTCTTCCAGCTGGAAGCTGGAAGGCAATTAATTTCTGGCCACAGCGCTGACACCCAGACCACTGTTGCCAGGTATGAGGAAGAGCCCCAAACTCAGTTTCTGAGAGGAGCATGTGTGTTCAGCTGAATGGAAACCCTGTGCTGTTGTGTGGACTGGGTGGGGGTGCAGGCGGGATGCTGAGACAGCAGTTGGGTTCCGTAGTCCCAGCTCAGTCTGTCGATCCCCCAGGACCCACCAGAGGTAGAATCATGAGGACAGGCCCAGGTTCCTAATCTCTGAAGGGGCTGTGGACTGCTGGTCCTGGCTGAGTGATGCCTGGGGCCTTGTGAGGCCCACTTTGCATCATTAGAGCCAGGTTGTTGGCTGAACTGTGGACCACATGTAAAATGGGAGAAGGTCCAGTATGGCTTCCGTTCCCACCAGGGACAGCATCATGGGTGTGCATGAGTTGATGGAAGGTGAGGAAGACATGAAAAGTACATGAACTAGTGCCTCCTTGGCTGGGACACAGCCTGGGAGAGGTGGTCACACAGGGAGGCAAAGTTAAAGGCCAGGGAAGCAGGAGGAGCACCCAGAAGAGACCCTGGCTTTGAGGGCTGGCTCCCTTCTAGCTCTGCTGCTCATGGGTCATGTCAAACACAGGTAAAGGAGGCCCCACCATAAGGAAGCTCATTAGAGGAAAATGTGCCAGCTTCCATGAGAATAAGCCAGAGACGGACCAGAGGGTTCTGGGGTTCCTTCCTGTCCTGAGAGCTACTGAGCCTTGGTTTCTTCCCTACAGACAAGCAGTGCAAGTCCAGGTCCTGCCCTCTTGGTAACTCAGGTAAGAGCCTCAAGCTTCTGCAGGGCTCAGCTCAAGGGTGAGCGGGCTGCCCTGGGGTGGCACTCCTCTCCTGCATGCACAGCCCTGTGCAAAGGAAAACAACCCCCTTCTAATCCAAACAAGTAAACCCTCTCAAGCAGACCCCTGCGGGGGTGGTGAACCTACCTCAGAGGACGTGTGTGTATGTACGGGGCAGTGGTCATGCAAGCTTACATACCTGCCCCTCGCCCCAGTCTGGGGCTGCCCCCTCCCTCACAGGAGGCCACTGATGGGGAGAGATCTGGGCTGCACTGGGGGTATGGAGTCCCATGCCCATGCCCACCCACAGTCCTCCCTGGGTCTTCTCCTTCAGCTGCAAAACCCACTGTTTCTATCACTGCCCTCAGGACTCCCTCAGACCACCTTCCAAGGTAGTGGTCAGGCTCTGGGTGCTGGAGACCTGGACTCTCATCCAGACTCTGCCCTCACTCTCTCTGTGACCAATCAAGCCCTCTCTGAGCCTCAGTCTTTCTAACTGTATAATATGCGTATTAGACTAGATGATCCCCAGGTCCCTCTCAGCTGTGACTCTTTCCTTCCCTTGAATACCTTCTGTACCCGGGCCTGCCTGGGCCTCACTTCTCCAGGTGGGAAAGGGCTTTTCAAGGAACCAAGTGGAACAGGCCAGGAGACTGCAGCCACTACTCCCCCTTAGGTTCCCCCCCACCCAGGGCTCTATGAACAGCGGACAGGAAGGAGCCCTAGACTTCATTTTGTTCCCACCATTCTCCATGACATAGTACCACTCAGAGTTGCAGGCATCCTCACCACGACCCAGTGGTGTAGGCTCTGTCATCGCCTCTGTTCTACAGATGAGGGAACTAAGCCCCAGCGAGGCAACCAGCCCTACACACACAGCTAGTCAGGGATGGGGTCCGGACAGCCAAACTCTGAACCACCACCTCTCCCCAGACACCATCTCATTTTATTCTTACTGTACAATAAACTATTGGAAGGGGAAAGAAAAGGCAGTATTACCCTCATTATATAGTAAAAGGAGACCCAGAGATAGAAGGAACCTGCCCAAGGGGACAGAATGAGTCAGTGGCAGAGCCAGGGTCAGAATCCAGATCTCCAGCCTCCAACCAGCTTGAGTGCCGGTAATGTCATCTCACGCAGTGGACAAGGTTAGGATTCCCCCCAGTAATCAGGGGTTGTACAGAGGGGCAAAGATAAGCGTCACTAGAGCTCACTCATGTCTTCCCCTTGTTTATCCCACCCTAGAATGGCTCTTTTGTGTCGGCAGGAGGCAGGGGCACAGAACCTCCTAGTGACATCTGGAAAAGGGCCTGGGGTCCTTTCATCTGCCTGCTGTCCTCCCTGAATTCTTGCTTTTCATATCTGGCTCTCATTCCACCTTGGGGGTCAGTGTTTCCAGCCCACTCTGCTCATTCCTCTTATCGTGTTTGTGTACCTCATTTTGCACTGAAACCTCTCTCTCTGCCTTTGTTTTTCCTGTAGTCATGGGTCAAGGCCCCTCTTCTTCAGTCTGGTCCCTCCTACTGCCAGTCTGGTTCCTTGTCAGGGGAACCTTTCCATAGAGTCCAGGCCTGCCATGATCCATCCAACACTGAACAGCCCCTCCTGGCCACCGCGCTGCCTCAGCCCGACATGGGGATGTCGGCCCCCTATGTGCTTTAAGAGCAGCCAGGATCCATGGTGACCCTCTGCAGAGAACTCTGGGACTTTCTCTGGCAGTTGCCAGGTTTGCTGATGGAGAATTAAGGGAATCTGGGGACTGAGCCTTCCCCAAGGCTTTAAGAGTGAGACACTGAAAGGGGGCAGTGGTCTCTAAAGGCAGGCAACTACTCATTTGGAGACTGACGATGAAACTAGTTTGAGGAGGGATTGGGGAGGAAAACACTTGGCCACGGTATTTGCTGGTATTACTCGAATGGCTCACATATGCACCTGGAAAGCTCCCATTCACTCTTCCAGGAAGCTTCCTCTGACCTCCCCCAGCTGGTTGAGCTAGGGCCCCTGCCTCTTTGCTCACACGGGTCCCTGGCTGCTTCCCTACACCACGTGTCAGTGTTTGTCTCCCATGTCAGTCTGGGAGCTTCCTGAGGGCAGGGACTGGGTCTAAAGCACAGGGGTGGTGCCAGACAGACAACATGTGACAGTCGGAAAGGAACAAACCCCTCATGAATTCCTCACTGCTGCACTGCCCCACCTTGGTCACTTTGAAGCTCTCTGAATGTCAGTGTGTGGAAATGATGTGGACGGGCTCCAGCTCCAGAGGGCAGAGAGCAGGACAGACAGCAGAGACAGCATCAGGTCCACTGCCAGGATCTCAGCTGAAGACTCAGTTGAATTCTTGTCAGCAAAGACATAATCTCTGCTGTGATCTATTCGTCCTAAGGCTCCTGTCTCTAGAGACACAAACCTGGACCTCTACCTTCCAAAGCCACAGGCCCAGAGGTAAAACAGCATTGAAGAGGTGTGAGGCACACACTTTATTATAAGTTGAGGCTTTGGGGCTGAATCCTCATGTGGCCTCCTCTGGAAACGAGAGAATGAATCCTGGATCCCCTTCCCCGAGTCCTTCCTAACATAGCAGCCACGGAGGAAGGAAGAGAGGACAAGGAAGTATGGTCATTCTGTTTCTCATGTAACCTGCACTCTCGCCACCAAAAGCTCTAACATGCAGCATCGAAATTCAATTCTGCCCCTCCAGGACTGTGTTTCGATCTTGGCTCTTCTTAGAGTGCCCCTTCTGTAGGAATTAGGGCAGTGGCAAGCTATGGATTTCCCTTAAAGTTTAGGGTATATAGAAAAGCGATCCCTGTGGTTTGTGAAATCAGCAGTGCTCAGCCTGGAGGGAGAGTGTCGCCAGCTCTTAGGCACAGCAGGGAGAAACTAGGTGGCCTAGCAGAGAGCCAACCACCACCTGGCCTTTCCATCCCTCTCTGGAGGGGCTGTGGCTGCACCAGACCCCTGTAACTCAGAGGGCCTGCACCAGCACCAGGAGGCTCATGACCAGGGCCATGGAGAAGAAGATGCCCAAGAAGAAGCGATCCATCACACGGGCCAGTCGTTTCCAGTCCTCATGGCAGCGCTGGGCAGCCCTGTGGCTGTGGAAGGTGTTAGCAATGGTAGATACGTGGCGCAGGAGGGCTTCCTGACGGCACAGACACTGTGGCTCACGGCAAGGAACTGCTGGAGGGCGAGCACCTCCGTCAGGAGGCTGGGGACTGGGGGGTGACTCAGGTGATCTAGACTGCCCACAGGGCTCCCCTCGTTCCCGCACGCACAGGCCTCGTGCCAGGCGTCCCAGCAGGAGGGCCCGAGCCCAGGCTGGCACTGGTCGGGCGCTGGGACCACAGTAGTGCAGGTTCATGATAAGGATGGTGAGCGCTGTGGAGAATGTGACCATGGTCATGGTGGCCATGTAGTACTTCCCTGCAAGAAAGAGAGTAATCTGGGGCCCAAAACAAGAACTCAGCGGGCCTGAGCTTGACCACCGCCTCAACACAAACAAGCACCAGCTCACCCACCCTGAGGCTTTCAGGACCCTCCAGTCCCAATGGATGGAATCAGGAAGGAGGTAAAGGCCAAGATCTCTTCATCCTCTGTTCTTACAAGGGTTCTCAGAAGCTACCTGCTCCCTAATTTTTCTCCTCACTGCTGGACCCTGCACTCCCCCACAGACCGTGACAGTTACTCTCAAATGGTACGAGCACAATCTGGGGGTAAGTTACTGATCCTTTTGCACAACTGGGATAACAGAACCTACCTCATAGATGTGTCGTGATGCCTCTCTGAGTTAATAAAAAAAAAAAAAAAGTCACGTGCTTAGGAGAGGGCCTAGCACACAGCCAGAACTCAACGCATTTTGCCTGCTAGGACAGGCGAGGGGTGGGGTGTCCCTCCTCTCCCCTCCATCTCCGAATGAGGCACGCTCCCAGGATGCTCCCTCCTCCCGCACCCACCTGGGGTTGCGGCGGGGGGCCGGTCCCTACCCCGCCCCGCCCCGCCCCGGTCTGTGGAGACCCGCGAGCCTGGGCGGGGAGACCGTCTCTGGGAGGCGAAGGCTCTCTCTTCCCGCCCCTGCCCCCCAGCACCGCCCCCTCGCGGCTCACCGATGAGCGGCACGCTCTCCGCCGGCGGCATGCTCTCGGCCAGGAGCAGCTGGAAGACGGTGAGCGCCAGCAGCACTGTGACGCCGAGCGACACTTTCTCGCCTGAGTCCGCCGGCAGGTGGAAGGCCAGCGGCGCGAGCAGCGAGATGAGCACGCAGGGCAGCAGCAGGTTGCACACGTAGGCGGCGGCGCGCCTGCGCAGCAGCAGCGTGAAGGTCACGTCGGGGTAGGGCTCCGAGCAGCAGCCGTAGGTGAGCACGCGCCGCCGCGCCGGCATGCCCAGCACGCGCCACTCCACGTTCTCCACGAAGTCGGCCAGGCTGGCGGCGGTGCCGCGTGGACGCACGTCCAGCTGGTGCCCGCCGTGCGTCCAGGAGCCGAACGTCAGGCCGCAGCGCTGCGCGTCGAACGGGAAGGCCGACACGTCCACGCGGCACGAGCTGCGCGTGATGGCCGGCGCGTCCCAGCGCACGGCGCCGTCGTGCCGCAGGACCACGTTGGTGCTGGCGGAGGCCGGCGGCTGCGTGTCCGCCCTGCGGGGAAGGCAGGGTGGGACTCCCTGAGGCGGCAGCGCGTGCGGAATCTGCCGGGCCGCGCAGAGGACAGAGCGGGTGGCAGAGAGGCACCTGCGTGCCTTTGGAGGCTTAGAAGGGGTGGCGCCTGCAGGGCCGAAAGGAGACACAGATCTAGGCCCGGGCAGTGTGAAAACACATCTGCAAGAGCCGGCGCCCGGCTGCATGGTGTCATCTGAGAATCTCCTGGAGGGCCCCCAGGGAAAACATGCAGAGTTCTATGTTGTCTGGGGAACACTGAACTGCCCTAGGTGGCATCAAGGAGGGCTCCAGAGGGATATGCCCTGGAGGAAGTTCCTAGGCAGGCCCTCGGGGAGTCCTGAGAGACTTGGAGCAGGCCTGAGAGGGTGGAGAATGCCGTCAGGGGCACTTGTGTCCCAGAACCCTCTCTGTGAGGGGCACAGAACTGGCCCTGGACTACACAGTGGGTTCCCAGGAGACATTCAGCCTGCGTTGTCTTGGGACTAAAGAGGGGGTGTCCTGGAGGGGCTGTGAGCTCCTGGCAGTTTAGGAGGGTCCTGGGGGAAAAGCTTCCAGGTTAGGTTTGGGGGGGCGCGGATGGGGAATCAGTGGATACCTAGAGCCTGGGGCAACAGTGGGGAGGGGTTATGATAGGGGAGGGGCCCAGGAAGACAGTACTTGTTGTAGAGTACGATGTCTGGTCGCCACACAAGACTGCTGGGGATGCGGATAGCGTCAAGGCCACCGTAAGCATTGGGGTCCCATCGTAGGTAGGCGTCTGTCCACTCCTGTCGGATCCACAGGTACAGGGTCAGCACCTGGTTCCGCTCATCCTAGTGGGGGGCAGGGAGTGGGCACAGATGTGGACACATCTATATGCACACCCTTCCCTGTGTGTACACACTCACCTACAGAGCTCTGGAGGGCACCCACAAAACCAGCTGACTGACAGTCCAGTTCCTACCCAGGCCTGACCTTGCTATTATGGGACCTTGGCAGTTCCTTTTCTTCTTTAGCCCTCAGTTTCCTTAGTAGTTACATGGGTGATAATCCCTGCCAGGCAGGAATGCAAGTGTGCAAAGTGTTGAGCACACTGTTGGCACCCAGCAGTCAGTATCTGTTATTATTGTTGTTGTTAATATTAACATTTATAGAAAAGAATTGTTTGGAGAATAATCCCAGTCTCTCACTCACCCCCGCCCCCCGCCACGCCAGTTCCTTGACACTACCACCACAACACACCATGTCGATGATCTGGGACAATGTCACCTCCAGGGTCACATTCAGAGTCTGGTCTGTGTCTGCCACGGGTCTCAGGGCACTTGTGTAGTTAGCAAAGAGATCACGGAAGAGTTTGTGAGCCAGCTTGCCCTCGGCGCCCAAGCACTCTGGGGGACCAGGAAGAAGGGTTGTCCATCTGAGACCCTTGTCCAGGGGCCTCTGTTCACACACCCTCCACCTGCCCATGACTGGGGCCCTGTCACCTGGTCTGCTGTCTCATGGCTACCTACTTGGCCCTCCTGAGGTCTGCTCTGTCCATCTAGCTGTCTAGACAGACCTGTCTCCTGAGGTCTGCTCTGTCCCTCCTCCCTGGACTGCCTCCGTGGAAGAGCGAGGTGGAGGCCGAGGAGTGAATTGATACTGTCTTCTGGAGCAAGGCTGACAGGTTTCTTCCCCACCCTTTCCCTTCCTAGGGAGCTGGGTTCTGCCCACCCTACTGTGAATGCCAGAGGGGCCCAAATAGGCGACAGGAGTCCCGTCCCTCACCCAGGTGTTGTGAGCCCCTTTGCTACCACCCCCTACTTTCTCTCTAACCTATTTCCACTTATCCAGCTGCACGTCTATGGATTTTTTCAAAGCTTCTGATGCCATGGGCCATTCTGTCCTGAAAACACTCTCCTCCCTAGGCTTCCATGACACACATTGTTTTCAGGCCCGGACTCACGTATTGTTCCCCAGAAGCCTGTCAATGTCCTTTTCTTTTTAGCCCGAATTTTTCTCCTGAGATCCAGACCCATAAACACAACAGTTCACTCCTGAATGTCCTATTGGCACCTTAAACTCTGTAGGTCCAAAATAGGAACTCATTTCCTACCCCCATGCTCTGAAACCCTGTTCCTTGTTCTGTGGTCCCTCTCAGCAAACAGCACCCAACCCCCGTGATGTCAGCCAGAAATCTGGGAGTTATCCTTCCTTTCTGCTGCCTCCCTCTGCACCCCTGCCCATACCTAGGTCCCATTAGCCATGCTGCTGGGCATCCTTTGAATGTCTGGTCGCCCCTGCTGCTTGAGTGGACCCAGCAGCAGCCTCCTCACGGCTCCTGCTGCTGGTGCAGCCTCTTTAACCCTCCCCCACATTTCTGAGATCAGGCTTTTAAACACTCAAGTCTGACCAAGCCAGTAGCTGCTTAAAACTATTCAATGGCTCCCCATTGCCTGCTGGATAAAGTCCAAACTCTGCCTGGCATTCAACGTCCTTCATAATCTGCCCCACCCTCACCCCCCGGCTTGTCCATCACTGCTCCCACCGGAGCCAGGCAGGTCTCCTGTCCTCTTCAGCACCTCCATCCTCCATGCTACCCAGATAGAGTGCTGGTTTCCAGCACAGTAGTAAAGAGAAATCGGATGTGGACAGAGATCTGGGGAAGAAGGGTACAGCTGCAGGGCCCAGAGACGCAGGGCTGGTTTATTGCATGTCGCACCTGGAAACAGTGAGAACAGAAACAGAAGGCCCAGGCTGGAGACAGAGAAGACGAGGCTGAAGTGGTGGCTCCTGGGCCCCATGCTCCTGCCACAGCAAGACTTAGGGCGGGTCCCCAGGTGTGAGTCTTGGGACCCGACTGAGGGCAGCATCAGGCTGTGCTGGCAAGGACGATACCTGGAAGTCAGAAGTAAGACTGAGATCTCTGCTGAGGAGCCCTGTGGCCCTTCCAGTTTTCTGACCCTCCTGTTTGTACTTGCCGTTGGGTTTTAGTACTTGATCTTGGCATCTGCTCATTCTCCTCCGCCGGTCCTTGCCTCTTCTAGCCTCTGTCCCTGCCCTTTACTCTCCCCACCCCCCACCCCTCTTACCTCCCACTCAGCCTCTGTATCTCCATTTCCTTGTGTCTCTTCCTCTGGAACTCTTTCTTGCTCTCTGCCTCTTTGACTTTGGTCTTCCTCCTTCCACTCTCTCTTCCTTTCCCCTTCTATTTCAACCCCCTAACTTCCTTTCTCTGTCCCCCATACCTCGACTCCGGATGACCCTGGCACACTCTCAGCAGGACAGGGGCAGGGACTCTTCACCAGCCCTGAGCCCTCTGAGGCATAGGGCTGCAGGCCCCTCCCCTTCGCCCTTTTCATTAGCTTATTTACAGGGTTGGGACACCTGTGCCCATGGGAACAGAGCAACTGAAGCTGGCACCTCAGGTTACTGGGACCTGAATTATTCAAATCATAATGCAGCACCCAGGCTCAGCTCAAGCGCAGCCTGGGGTGTTGGAGAGCAGAGATGCTGGGGTCAGGATCTGCAAAGACTGGGCTTAAGGGTGTGAGGGGTCAGAGCCGTGGGTGGTGTTGTCCTCCTAGCTCTGCCACCATAGCTGGATTCTCTTTTTTAAGATTTTATTTATTTATTTTTCAGAGAGAGAGGTGGGGGTGGCACAAGCAGGAGGGAGAGGCAGGCTCCTTGTTGAGCAAGGAGCCCAATGCAGGACTCGATCTCAGGACCTTGGGGTCATGACCTGAGCCAAAAGCAGACACTTAACCGACTGAGCTACCCAGATGTCCCCATTGCTGAATTCTTGAGGCTCCCTTTATTTTAATTTTTTAATTTAAATGCAGTTAATTAACATAACATAGCATATCATTAGTTGCAGAGGTAGAGAGTAGTGATTCATCAGCTGTGTATAACACCTAGTGCTCATCACATCACATGCCCTCCTTAATGCCCATCACCCAGTTACTCTATCCTCCCACCCAGCTGGAGGCTCCCTTTAGACTGACAGCTCTGCCTCCAGTGAGAGATGGAGCACATCGGTCCAGGCTGGGCACTTTGTGCCAAGCAAGCTCTCCCTTCCTGGGGGGAATGGGACTGAGCCTTAGCTAAGTCTGTGGTCCAGGTGGCCCCACAAAGCCGGAGATGCAGCTCACATCCTCATCTCCAGCTCTCTACAGCCATCCCTATCCAAGTCTCCGTGTTCTCTCTATGCCCCAACACCGTAGGTGACATTGGGTAGCAGGAAAAACACAGCCTTTAGAGTCACCTTCAGCTCTGTCTTACGAGCAGTTTGACTTGTGCAAGATACTGAAACTCTCTGGGTTTGTTTTCTCATACAGGATAATGTGATTAACAGTCCTCACTTTGGAAGTTTTAAGTATTAAATGAGACAAGCAATAACACAAGGCAAGTGCCTAGAACATTGCCTGATGCACAGCAGTTAACAAAAAACATTTATACTATAATCCCAGTGAATTAGTTAGAATATTCTATCTTCAGGGGCACACCCTTAGATTCACAAGCCCCCAGCCCCAGGCAACCACTATTCTACTTTCTCTCTCCATGATTTTGACTTAATAGCTCATGTGAGTGGAATCACATATTCATCATTTAAAAAAAAAAGATTTTATTTATGAGAGAAACAGCACAAGCAGGGGGAAAAGGGGCAGAGGCTGAGAGAGAAGAAGACTCCCTGCTGAACCACGAGCCCAACGTAGGGCTTGATCCCAGGACCCTGGGATGATGACCTGAATTGAAGGCAGATGTTAACTTACTAAAGCCACCCAGGCACCCCTAAATCACGTATTTGTCTTTTTGAGATTAGCTGATTTCACTTTGCATAATAACATCCACAATAACATCCATTTTTTACATGTCAGAACTTCCTTATTTTAAGGCTGTTTATATTTTATTGTAAGTATATACTACATTTTGCTTATCCATTCATTCCCTGAGGAATACTTAGGTTGCTTCCACATTTTAGCTAGTGTGAATAATACTGCTGCGTAAGGAAGTAGAAATATTTCTTCAAGACTTTGCTTTCAGTTCTTTTGGATTATATACTCAGAAATGGAATTGCTAGGTCATATGGTAATTCTATTTTTTATAATTTGAGTAATCGCCATACTACTTTCTACAGTGGCTATAATATTTTTTCCCCACCAACAGGGTTCAGTGGTTCCCATTTCTCCACATCCTCACCAACAACTGTTACTTTATTTTGTTTTGTTTTGTTTTTATACTAGCCATCCTAATGGGCACAAAGTCATATCTCACTGTATTTGATTTACATTCCCCTAATTAGTGGTTAAGCATCGTATCATGTGTTCATTGGCCATTTGTATGTCTTCTTTGGAGAAATGTCTTTTCAAGTCCTTTGTCCATTTATTAAATTGGGTTTTGTTGTTGTGTTCTAGGAGTTCTTTTTGTATTCAGCATATCAATCCCTTATGAGGTGTGTAATTTGCAGATATTTTCTTCCATTCTGTGGGTTGCTTTTTTTACTCAGTTGATTTATTTTTTTGGTGAACAAAATTTTGAATATTTTATAAAGCTTAATTTGTCTATATATATAATTTTTTTGCCTGCACTTTGAATTCATATCCAATAAATCATTGCCATATCCAATGTTGCAAAGTTTTTGCCCTATATTTTCTTCTAAGAGTTTTATAGTTTCAGTTCTTACATTTAATAAGTGTTTGATCCATCTTTAATTTTTGTGCATGGTGTTTACATAAAGGTCCAAGTTCATTTCTTTGCATGTGGATATCCAGTTTTCCTAGCATCATTTGTTGAAAAGACTGTCCTTTCTCCCATTGAATGGTCTTGGCACCCTTATCAAAAATCATTTGACCATATATGTGAGGGTTTATTCCTGGGCTCTCTGTTCTAGTCCATTAGTCTATATGTCTGTTTTTATGCCCATACCACACTGGTTTGGTTTTTTTTTTTTTAAGGATGTATGCATTTTTTTGACAGAGAGAGAGAGATCATAGGTAGGCAGAGAGGTGGGCAGAGAGAGAGGGGGAAGTAGGCTCCCCGCTGAGCAGAGAGCCTGATGCAGGGCTCAATCCCAGGACCCTGAGATCATGACCTGAGCTGAAGGCTAACCTAACCCACTGAGCCACCCAGGTGCCCCAGCACTGTTTTGATTACTATAGCCTTGTATTAAGTTTTAAAGTCAGGAAATGTGAGTCCTCCAGCTTTGTTCTTTTAGACAGGACTGTTTTGGTTATTAGAGTCCCTTGAGATTCCTTATGAATTTTAGTTTGGATTTTTATATTTCTGGAAAAAAAAGCCACTCAGATTTGGAGATGGATTGCGTTACAGCTATAGATCACTTTGGTTAGTATGGACATTTTAAGTTTTCCATTCCACGAATGTGAGATGTCTTTCCATTTGTGTCTTAATTTCTTTTAAGCAATGTTATACACTTTTCAGTGTACATGGTTTTGCCTCCCTGGTTATGTTCATTCCTAATGATTTTATTCTTTTTGATGCTATTGAAAATGGAATTGTTTGTAATTTCCTTTTTGGATTGCTCATTATTAGTGTATAGAATGCAACTGATTTTTGCATGTTGATTTTGTGTACTGCTACTTTGAATTCATCTATTAGTTCTAACAGTGTTGTTGAACTGTGTCATTATTGTTGTCATTGTTTGGTGTAATCTTTAGGGTTTTCTACATATAAGATCATATCATCTGCAAACAGCTTTTACTTTTTCCTTTCCCATTTGGATATCTTTTATTTGTCTTTTTTTTCCTAATTGCTCTGGCTAGAACTTCCAATATTATGTTGAATATAAGTGGTGAATATAGATATCCTTATCTTTTTCCTGATCTTAGAGGAAAAGCTTTCATTCTTTCACCATTGAGTATGATGTTTGTTGTGGGTTTTCATATATGGCTTTTATTTATTTTTAAAGATTTATTTGAGAGAAAGGGGGGGAGAGAGAGAGAGAGAAAGTGGGAGCAGTGGGAGGGGTAGAGGGAGAAGGAGAGAAAATCCTCAAGCCGACTCTCTGGCAAGTGCACAGCCTGACGCAGGGCTCAATTCCAAGACCCTGAGATCATGACCTGAGCTGAAACAAAGAGTTGGACACTTAACTGACTGAGCCACCCAGGCGCCCCTATATATGGCTTTTATTATGTTAAGGTAGCTTCCTTCTATTCCTAGTTTGTTAAGTGTCTTTATCATGAAAGAATATTGAATTCTGTCAAATACTTTTTCTGTATAAATTAAGATGATCATGTGCTTCCCCCCCATTCTGTTAATGTGGTATATTACATTGATTGATTTTCATATGTTGAACCATCCTTGCATTTCAGAAATAAATCCCACTTGGTCCTGGTGTGTAATCCTTTTGCTATGCTGCTGAATTAAATTTGCTGGTATTCTGTTGAGGATTTATGCATCAATGTTCATGCAAGATACTGGTCTGTAGTTTTCTTGTAGTGTCTTTGTTCAGCTTTGTAATAAGGGTGATTGTATACATTAAATGGGTAATTGTAGGTAGGGGTGCCTGGCTGGCTCAGTTGGTACAGCATGAGAGCTTGATCTCAGTGTTGTAAGTTTGAGCCTCACACTGGGTATAGAGATTACTTAAAAATAAAATCTTTAAATGGGTAATTGTATGGTATGTGTATGTGAATTATATCTCAATAAAGCTGTTGCCAAAAATATCATACTCCATCGTGAATGAGAATTAGCTGAAACAAGAAAACAACCACAGAAACAAGAGCAATCACAAATATTGAACATTTTAATTAATAATAATTTGAATAGTATATTTTAGGTATTGCTCTAAACACTGTAACATACATTAATTCATAATTCTCACAACACCCTATAAAGTAAATACTATTATCTGTTCCATTTTATAAATGAGGTAACTTAGGCACAGGAATAACTTATTCAAGATTCCATAATATATACCAATGGACTCAGGATTTAAATACTGATAATTGGAGTCCATGTCTTTCTAAAAAATTTTTTTAAGGATTTTATTTGAGAGAGAGAGAGCACAAGTTGGGTTGGGGGCGGGGGACAGAGGGAGAAGCAGACTCCCCACATAGCAGGGAGCCCAATGTGGGGCTTCATCCCAGGACCCTGACATCATGACCTGAACCAAAGGCAGATGCTGAACCAACTGAGCCATTCAGGTACCCCAGAGTTCATGCCTTTCTATGCTACAACTATACAGCCAATTTTAAAAACAAAGTATATGTATGCATAATATGATTTAAATACAAAGGATTGAAAATTTATTAAAGAATAAGAGAACTATCAAAAGTGAGGAGGTAAAAATTAGTCAGGAAACAACAGATATTGGTGAGGATTTGGAGAAGGAGGAAGCCTCCTATACTGTTGGTGAGAATGCAAGCTGGTGTAGCCACTCTGGAAGACAGTATGGAGGTTCCTCAAAAAGTTGAAAATAGAGCTATCCTATGACCCAGCAATTGCACTACTGGGTATTTACCCCAAAGATACAAATGTAGTGATCCAAAGAGACACCTGCACCCCAATGTTTATAGCAGCAATGTCCACAATAGCCAAACTATGGAAAGAGCTCAGATGTCCATCAAGAGATAAGCACTATATATATATATATATATATATATATATATATATATATATATATATGGTGTATATATATATATACAAAGGAATATTATCCAAATGAAATCTTGGCATTTGCAACGATGTGGATGGAACTAGAGGGTATTATGCTAAGCATAATTATCATATGATCTCACTGATACGTGGAATTTGAGAAACAAAGCAGGGGATCATAGGGGAAGAGAGGAAAAAATGAAACAAGAGGAAACCAGAGAGGGAGACAAACCATAAGAGACTTTTAATCTCAGAAACAGTGAGGGTTGCTGGAGTGGAGGGGGGTGGGAGGGATGGGGTGGCTGGGTAATGGACACTGGGGAGGGTATATGTTATAGTGAGCACTGTGTGTTTTGTAAGACTGATGAATCACATACCTGTACCCCTGAAACAAATAATAAATTATATGTTAATTTAAAAAAATGAACAGTTAGGTTTAAAAAGCAACCACAGGGGCGCCTAGGTGGCTCAGTGGGTTAAAGCCTCTGCCTTCGGCTCGGGTCATGATCCCAGGGTCCTGGGATTGAGCCCCACATTGGGCTCTCTGCTCAGCAGGGAGCCTGCTTCCTCCCCTCTCTCTCTCTCTCTCTCTCTGCTTGCCTCTCTGCCTACTTGTGATCTCTCTCTGTCAAAATAAAATAAATAAAATCTTTAAAAAAATAATAAAAAGCAACCACATAATTTACTGAAATTAATAATTTAAAAATTAACAGAACAGAGACAGTTGAAGAGATAACTAATGAATTTAAAGACAGAGTTGAAGAAATTATAAATACAAACCAGGAAGATAAAAAGAAAGAAAATAAGAGGTTAGGAAGCAGAAGAAAAATGTGAAGGTTAAATATATACTTAATCAGAACTTCAGAAGAAGAAAATCAGAGAATGGGGAGAGTCAGCATTAAAGAGATAATGGCTGAGAGGGGAAAGAGACGAACAAAAACAAGGGAACAAAAATAGAATACTAAAATGTTAAACCTAAATTCAAATTTATCAATATTTACAGTAAATGTAAATGGCCTAAAAACATTAAAAGGCAGAGACTGTAAAGACACTATTGAGATACTAGGAAGACAAACTATAGATTGTGAGAAAATATTTACAAATTACATAGCCAGCAAAGAACTTGCATGCAGAATATATACAAGAATTTCTCAAAACCAAACAATATAAACCATGTAAAATTTTTAAGAAACAAAAAATTTAAAAACAAAGGAAAATCACAAACCCATAAACCCAGAAGGAAAAAAAAGTGTCCTTTGATGAATGGATAGATAAACTACATCAGACAATGGACTATTTACTATTCAATACTAAGATGAAATGAGCTATTAAACTAAGAAAAGACATGGGGGAAATTTAAAAGCATGTTAATACAATATGATGAAAGCAGTGTCTGAAAGGGCTATATACTGTATTGATTCCAACTACATGAAATTCTGGAAAAGACAAAACTATGAAGATAGTAAAAAGTTCAGTGGTTGCTGGGGGTGGTAGGTGGGGCCAAGGAGATGAATCTGCAGAACACAGAGGATTTTTAGGGCAATGAAATTACCCTGTATGATATCATAACGGTGGATACATGTCATTATACATTTGTCTAAACATATAGAATGTGCCATACACCAAGAATCAACAATGTAAAGTTCACTACCTGTAGACTTTGGGTGATAAAGAAGTGTCAACGTAGGTTCATCAACTGGTACCATACTGGTGGGAAATGTTGATAATAGAGGAGGTTATGCATGTGTAGGGGCAGGGGAATATGGGAAATCTCTGTACCTTCCATTCAATTTTGCTGTAACCTTAAAACTCCTCTAAAAAAAATTAAGTCTTAATAAAAAAATTTTTTAAATGGAGGGGTGCCTGTGTGGCTCAGTCATGAAGCACCTGCTGTCAGCTCAAGTCATGATCTCAGGATCCTGGGATCAAGCCCCACGTCAGGCTCCCTGCTCAGCAGGAAGCCTGCTTCTCCTTCTCACACTCCCCCTGTTTGTGTTTCTCTCTGTGTCTCTGTCAAATAAATACAATCTTAAGAAAAGTTATTTTTAATGGAATGAAGTATTGATACCTGCTACAACATGGATGAACCTTGAAAATATTATACTAAGTGAAAGAAGGCAATAATAAAAGATTATGTATTATATGAATCCATTTATATCACATTCTATTAAGAAAAACAATCAGTGGGGCGCCTGGGTGGCTCAGTGGGTTAAAGCCTCTGACTTCAGCTCAGGTCATGATCCTGGGATCGAGTCCCGTATCAGGCTCTCTGCTCAGCAGGGAGCCTGCTTCCCTTCCTCTCTCTCTGCCTGTCTCTCTGCCTACTTGTGATCTCTGTCAAATAAATAAATAAATAAAATCTTTTAAAAAAAAAGGAAAAAGAAAAAGAAAAGCAATCGGGGTGCCTGGGTGGCTCAGTTGGTTTAGCATCTACCTTCGGCTCAGGTCATGATCCTGGGGCCTGGGATAGAGCCCTGTCTTGGGCTCCCTGCCCAGTATGGAGTCTGCTTCTCCCTCTCCCTCTGCTGCTCCCTCTGCTTGTGGTTTCTCTGGCTCTTTCTCTATCAAATAAATAAAATCTTAAAACAATAGTGAAGGAGAACAGTTGCCAGGAGTTAGCGATGAGTAGGGTATGACTACAAAAGGATAGGAAGAGGGAGTTTTTTGGATAACAGAACATTTTATGACTGTGGAGTAGTTATACAAATCTGTATGTGTTGAAATTAACAGAAATGCACACCAAAATAAAAGTGAATTTTTCTATATAATAATGTAAAATATAGAATTTAAATCAATTTGTTGGTTCATAACTAATGTAATGCAGGTTTACTATACCTGCCAAAGAAGAAAGACTTAAGAGTGGGTGGTTGGTATTTGGAGAAATGGGTGTGAGGGTGAAAGATACATTCTTTTTTACTGTACCATTTTCAGCAGCAACTATTCAGTCTTATAGGGGTACAAGAAATTACACTTAAAAATAATGTTTTGCAGGGCACCTGGGTGGCTCAGTTCGTTAAGCATCTGCCTTCGTCTCGGGTCATGATCTTAGGGTCCTGGGATAGAGCCCCACATCGGGGAGTAGGGAGCCTGCTTCTCCTCCCTCTACTTGCTGCACCCCCTGCTGTGCTTTCTCTCTCTGCCAAATAAATAAATAAAATCTTTTAAAAAAATAATGTTTTGCAGGGGCACGTAGCTGGCTCAGCTGCTAGAGCATGCAACTCTTGATCTCTGAGTCATGAGCCTCACATTTGGGATAGAGTTTCCTTTATTCCTAGGTGCCCCTAGAGTTTCCTTTAAAAAAAAAATGTTTGGGGCTCTTGGGTGGCTCAGTGGGTTAAAGCCTCTGCCTTCGGCTCAGGTCATGGTCCGGGGGTCCTGGGATGGAGCCCTGCATTGTGCTCTCTGCTCAGCAGGGAGCCTGCTTCCCTCTCTCTCTGCCTGTCTCTCTGTCTAATTGTGATCTCTGTCTACCAAATAAATAAAATCTTTAAAAAAATAATTGAAAAATGTTTTGCAGACTACCTCTAGGGCAAAATAAAGGCTAACTCCAAGAGTGCTTCAAAACAGCAAGGAAGTAGTGCACATATAGAACAGACTGAAGAATTAAACATGCTTATCTGGGGGCGCCTGGGTGGCTCAGTGGGTTAAAGCCTCTGCCTTCAGCTCAGGTCATGATCCCAGAGTCCTGGGATCGAGCCCCACATCGGGCTCTCTGCTCGGCAGGGAGCCTGCTTCCTGCTCTCTCTCTGCCTGCCTCTGCCTACTTGTGATCTCTCTCTCTGTCAAATAAATAAATAAAATGTTTAAAAAAAAAAAAACATGCTTATCTGTTTAGCTTCAATTCGCAAAACAACACATTTGGAATTCATCTACATATGACACACAATTCAAATTCTTGGAACACCTGGGTGGCTCCGTTGGTTAAGCATCTGCCTTCTGCTCAGATCATGGGATTGAGTCCCATGTTGGTGTTGGTGTTGGGCTCCCTGTTCATCAAGGAGTCTGCTTCTCCCTCTTCCTCTGCCCCTCCTCCTTAGTGGTGCATGATCTCTCTCTCTCAAATAAATAAAATCTTTAAAAAAGATTAAAAAAAAAAGAGAGAGAAAAAAACAAATTCTGATTCTAGTTGGCTGGGGTTGGGGGTGGGGATGTCTCTCAGGACCAGCCAAGAGGGTTCTTGGCTTCACACAGGATAAAGATAAAATGTGAGCCAGCAGGTGGTGAAACAGTTTATTAAAGATACATACATAGAGAGAGATACAGAGTATCTGGGAGACTTAGAGGAAAATAACATGAATTTCATCTTTGTTCAGGACCTGGGGGTTTTAGTGAGGATGGTGGTCTAGCGTCCATGTCCTCTCAGGCATTCAGGAACTGGTTAGAACAAAGACGAGGGCCCAAGTGTTATTCTTTGGAGCCAGGGAGTCTTGCTGTTGAGATATCTGGCTCCCCTGGTGTCAAATGCACATATGATAGCTTCCTCTGGTCATTCTCATCTGGTCCTTCTTAGATGTTATTTATGCTAAAGAATCATTAACTCTTCTCCCTTACAAGGAGGACATAGGCTATTTGCATTACAGGCCCGAGTGAAGTGCGCTGGGGGTGCAGGTCCTAGTGAGAAGAGAAGCCAAGAAAGTAGCAAAGGGAAAAAAACCCAGCTTTTTCTCTCCTGGGGTCCCTTCAGTTTCCCTGTCTCATTTCCATAGTGTAGTCTCTGACTAAAGACTGATGTGTAAATTGGAGTTTACATGAAAAAAAAAAGCTAAAATATTTCTTATAACATACTTAATGTATTATGGGGTGAAAATGTTATATTGAAAAAAAAAATCCAGGGGCACCTGGGTGGCTCAGTGGGTTAAAGCCTCTGCCTTCCGCTCAGGTCATGATCCCAGGGTCCTGGGATCAAGCTCCGCATCAGGCTCTCTGCTCAGCAGGGAGCCTGCTTCCCCCCTCTCTCTCTGCTTGCCTGCCTACTTGTGATTTCTGTCTGTCAAATAAATAAATAAATGAAATCTTTAAAAAAAAATCCAAAAGTTGGTGGGAACCTTTAAAAAGCAATAGGGGTGGGAGGGTGGGAATACAAAGTAAAAAAAAAAGAAAAGAAAAGAAAACATTAACTGCACAGTAACTATGTGATTTAAGTCTCTATTTTGAAAATAATGAATCAACACATATAAAAAGACAATGGATATAAAATAATGGCCATGATTATCATTAGGTGAAAGGTTGAGGGGGAGTTATATAAAGGGTAAATAAGGGTGACAACACCTAAATCAATAATCTTAACCTCAATAAAAGTGGGACAACCAGGGTCACCTGGATGGCTCAGTGGGTTAAGCCTCTGCCTTTGGCTCAGGTCATGATCTCAGGATCCTGGGATAGAGCCCTGCATCGAGCCCCACATTGGGCTCTCTGCAGAGCAGGGAGCCTGCTTCCCCAATTCTTTCTCCCTCTGCCTGCCTCTCTGCCTACTTGTGATCCCTCTCTGTCAAATAAATAAATGAAAAATCTTAAAAAAAAAAAAAGTGGGAGAACCAAACGTGTGTCTTCTGAAAGTGATAAAACACACCACAATCTACTAACTGGGGAGGAGGAGGGTGGGGAGTGCAGGGTGGCGGGGTTGCTGGAAGAAGGAAATTGAATCTAATCAAACCTCTAGATCTAACCAGCAGTATCTAAGAAGTAAAGGGGAGTATATAGGAAGGAGCAGTATATAGGAAATAGAGGCACAACCAGCCAAACCTAGAAGGTCCTAGGTTCTTGATCCTAGAGGACAAATGACCCAGTTACTTTAACAAATAAAGGACATTTTTTAAAAAAGAGAGAAAAGAAAGGGAACACTGGTAATAAAGATACTTGAAACTAATCAACCAAATGCAAAGTGTGGACCCTGTTAAGATTCTAATTCAAACAATTCAACCATGGGGTGCCCGGGTGGCTCAGTTGATTGTCTGACTCTTGATTTCAGCTCAGGTTACGATCTCAGAGTTGTTGGTTGGAGCCTGGCATTGGGCTCCACGCTCAGCAGGGAGTCTGCTTGAGATTCTCTCTCTCCCTCTGCCCTTCCCCACCATGCTCACACATGTTCTCTCTCTCTCAAAAATAAACAAACAAATCTCAAACAATTCAACCATAAAAATTTAGTTTGAGACAACTGGGGAAATTTAGAAATGCAGAGGGTATTAGTTGTTACTAGGAATTATTGCTGGTTTTGATGGTAGGACAAGGGTGCTGTGATTGTGTTTATAAAAATTTACCTGTTAGCGGGGCACCTGGGTGGCTCAGTCAGTTAAGCATCTGACTCTTGCTTTCAACTCATGTCCTGATCTCAGGGTCGTCAGATTGAGCCCTGCATCAGGCTCTGTGCTGGGTGTAGAGCCTGTTTAAGATTCTCCTGCTCCTTCTGCCCTTCCACCCCACTCACACACGCCTTCTCTAAGAAAAAATTAAAAAATACTTGTTAGAAATGCTTAGGTATTGATGAAATGATGCCCTGCCTTAGAAATACCATTGTGGGGTGGGTAGAATAACAATGGAGGTAAAGATAAAGTAATATTGGAGAACTGTCAAAATGTTGAATGTGGATTCATTACATCATTTTACTTTTGCCTGGGTGGAAATTTCTACAGTAAAAGGTTAAAAAAAAAAAAACCCTTAGGAAAACATAAGAAATGAACATTTATGGGGCACTTGAGTGGCTCAGTCGTTAAACATCTGCCTTCGGCTCAGGTCATGATCCCAGCGTCCTGGGATCAAGCCCCGCCATCAGGCTCCCTGCTTGGGGGGGAAGCCTGCTTCTCTCTCCTCTCCCACTTCCTCTGCTTGTGTTCCCTCTCTCACAGAGTCTGTCAAATAAATAAATATAATCTAAAAAAAAAAATTTAAACTAGAAATCAAACATAATACAGAACTCTGGTAAAACTGGTAAGTTGAAGAGCTAGTTCTTTGAAAAACAACAAAAAATCTGGAGTAATTTTCTGTTAATAAAAAGTAGCAACTGGGTCAAAGAGTAAAACATCTGAAAAGAGCAGCTACCCTGGAGGCCTCCGCTTGGCTAATCTAACATTTAATCTCTAAACTTTTCCTGATTTTGATTTTGGCATTACTCCAGCACTCTGCCAAGGAAATACACTTACTTTGGATGTTGTATGAAGTTGTATGTAGTTGTAGTCTGTTGAGTTTTGAGAAAATGGATTTTATATATTATTAACATATAATGTATTATTTGCCCCAGGGGTACAGGTCTGTGAATCTCCAGGTTTACTCACTTGACAGCACTCACCATAGTACATACCCTCCCCAATGTCCATAACTCAACCACCACCTCCTACCCCCTTCCCCCAGCAACCCTCAGTTTGTGAGATTAAGAGTCTCTTATGGGGGGCGCCTGGGTGGCTCAGTGGGTTAAAGCCTCTGCCTTCGGCTCGGGTCATGGTCCCAGGGTCCTGGGATCAAGCCCCCCATCAGGCTCCCTGCTCCGTGGAGAGCCTGCTTTCTCCTCTCTCTCTGCCTGCCTCTCTGCCTACTTGTGATCTCTGTCAAATAAATTAAAAAAAAAAAAAAAAAAGGGACTCTTATGGTTTGTCTCCTTCCCAATCCCATCTTATTTCATTTTTTCCTTCCCTACCCCCCAAATCCCCCAGATTGCTTCTCAAATTCTTCATATCAGGGAGATCATATGATAATTGTCTTTCTCTGATTGACTTATTTACCTCAGCATAATACCCTCTAGTTCCATCCACATCATTGCAAAAGGCAACATTTCATTTCTTTTGATGGCTGCATAGTATTCCATTGTGTGTGTGTGTGTGTACCATGTCTTCTTTATCCATTCATCTGTTGATGGACACCTAGGTTGTTTCCATAGTTTAGCTATTGTGTACATTGCTGCTATAAACATTCGGGCACATATGCCCCTTTGGATCACTATGTGATTGCTGGGTCGTAGGGTAGCTCTATTTTCAACTTTTTGAGGGAACTCCATGCTGTCTTCCAGAGTGGTTGCACCAGCTTGCATTCTCACCAACAGTGTGATTTCTCTGCATCCTTGCCAGCATCTGTCATTTCCTGACTTGTTAATTTTAGCCATTCTGACTGGTGTGAGGCGGTATCTCATTGCCGTTTTGATTTGTATTTCCCTGATGCCGAGTGATGTGGAGCACTTTTTAATGTGTGGGCTGGCCATCTGGATGTCGTCTTTGCAGAAATGTCTGTTCATGTCCTCTGCCCATTTCTTGATTGGATTATTTGTTCTTTGGGTGTTGAGTTTGATAAGTTCTTTATAGATTTTGGATACTAGCCCTTTATCTGATATGTTGTTTGCAAATATCTTCTCCCATTCTGTCAGCTGTCCTGTTTTTAGATTTCTGAGAAACAAATTTTTTTTATATTTCAATGGAATTTTGAAATATAAAAGAGCTTCTTTATCATTAACTTTGAACTGTAACTCTGACTCTGATGTAACACAGCTATGATAAACATTTGACTTAGAGCCATATATGTATATGTATATATATATACATATATATATGAAATACTTATAAAAGGAAATACTGCCCATATGAACAATTCTTAGCACTTCTAAAGTGCTTTCTATAGCACACTCTCTTTCTATAAAACACCTCTCATAAGGTAACCACAACTGGACTTCCTTACCCGAAGCCCAACAATACTCTGTGACTCAGGTTCACAGTAATGGAGAGAGATTCCCAGGAGTTACCCTTGTCCTTGGGAGTCTAAATTATAGCCCCAGATCCACCCTGCTTTATTTCCAAATTCCTCCATGTCCCAGTGTCTATGGCCTAATACTAACTGGAATTTGCTCACACCTTCAGTTTAACAGAAAAGAAAAAAAAATCCAAATAGTACACATCAGACTTATTTGCTCCCTCTGGAAAACAACTGTGTTTAGCAGCAAATATCTAAGATCATCATCCCCTTTACACAATGGAAAATGAAATTAAGAGTGAAGTATGACTCAAGTTTAAAAAAAAACAAAAAAACTGCCAGGATGGAAGAGCCAAGCTTTGAATCCTAAGTACGTTCCTAAGGGCAATGAGACTTTTCCCATATCCCCCACTGGGAAGCCAAACATAAATATATACTTATAAATGTATTTATATAAATATATGCAGTCAGGGACACCTGGGTGGCTTGCTTGATAAAGCGTCTGCCTTCAGCTCAGGTCATGATCCCAGGGTTCTGGAACCGAGCCCTGCACTGGGTTCCCTGCTCAGTGGGGAGTCTGCTTCTCCCTCTCCCTCTGCTGCTCCCCCTCTTCGACCTCTCTCTCTCTCAAATAAGTGGACAAAATCTTAAAAAAAATATAAGCAGTCAGGATTAACTAATAATTTCAACCCCCTCACCCTAAATTTGCCCTTTGATTGTTCTTTCTTTAACCCATGGCCCATCTCCCTTCAGACTGCAAATCAACCAAGGCCACTGTAAAGATTCTTGGAATAAGAAGGCTCAAAAAAACACAAAGGAAAAGCCAATAGCAGGAATGCTATAAACATTTTATTTTTTTTAAGAAAGTAGCTTCAGAAAAAGAGGAAAATAATCTAGATCATTTATTTATATATATATATACTTTTTAATAAAAACCTTTACATAATCTTCATGCATAAAGACCCAGAGGTGGCCATGTTGTTTATGACAGCTCTTAATTCCAGCTGTCACAGGCCTTTACCTGGGACTCCCCATAGCTGACAGCAGTATAGCAAAGGCCCTCCTCTTGCCTGTAAAGCCTGGCTCCCTGCCTGCCTCAGTAACGGTTTTATGTTCTGGAACTATAGACGATGGGTAGGAAATGCTTTGGGCTAGAATAGGAAGGACAGGGTGGACTACCCAACCTGCCATGTTTTATTCAAACTCTTCAGGCAAATCTAGACAGGAAGCCTAGCAAGATGACTGAAAACCAGGGACCAAATTGAGTTCTGGAGCTTCCCAGAGACATGGAGTCTGTGACCAAGAGTTCCTGTGCATGGCAGTAGGATAAGTCTGATGTTCATGGAACATTCAAGGCAGGAACAAACAAGCCTTAAAGATCCATCCCTTCATGGCAGGCACTCACTTCTACCCTAAATGAGTCAGAAAGACTGTTCTGTTTCCTAACTCAGTCCAACCCTCTTTTGACTCTAAAACAGTGTTAACTCATCAGCCCACTTAAGAGACAAATTTTCCTTCCTTCTGTGGATAGTTTATCTGTTAAGGAAGGACAATCTTTGATCAACATTTGTCCTATTACAAAAGGGCTAAGGTAGGAGTAAGGTAGCAGGCTGGCATGGTAGGTCAAAAGATCCAGAACTGCTGAGAGTGGAAAGGATTCCCTGGTTCTCTGGGGGATATTCTGCGAAAGGTATTTTATTGACCATTTTTTTAAAAGTGGGGGGGGGAAGAATGCTCTTAAAGATGGTAAAAAAGAGACTTGGTTCCTTTTTTGGGTTCTAAAAGCCCTTATGCTTTGTTCAGTTATTAACAAAAGCCCTGAACAAATGGTGGATGCTGCTTGGGGCAGCAGGAAAAGAGGATGGATTCCATAGCCAACCAAGAGAATGGCTAATAGTGCCGATCAATTCAATGCAGGGGATCTCTGTGTGGTGAGTGTGAATAAGCATGTTGAGTGTGGTGGGAGGAACCTGGGGTTCACTGGCTCCCAACAGTCAATTCTCGCAGGTAGGACTGTGTGAGGCCGCGCAGTTCCTCCAAGGCATAGTCCTCAGGCATGGGGAGCTGGCCAACGTGGGGAGCCAAGAGGCCCAAAGGGACTCGCTGAGGGTCTGGTGTCGAGTCGGAGGTTGTTTCAGGTGCACGCTGAAGGCTCCATACTACCCGCAGCAGGTTGGCTGCACGTTTGGCCATGTCTGGAGAGAAAAAATGAAGTGGGCATCAAGGACGAGGGCTGGTAAGGGTGTGCATCGGGGCAGAGGTATAGCAATCATGAAGACAGGAAGCAAGCAGGCAGGAAGCAGGCAGAGCATGGAGGCTTACCTGACTGGGCCAGGAGATCCTTGGCATTGTAACACTGCATCTGCTGTATGCGATTGCACAGAGAGATCACTTTGGTGTGTAACTGCTCAAGTTCATAAACTGAGCAATCCACCTATAAAGAAGCAGCGAAACCAGTTAGATCAAGAAGAGCTCCCATTGGGATGCCTGGGTGGCTCAGTGGGTTAAGCTTCTGCCTTCGGCTCAGGTCATGATCTCGGGGTCCTGGGATCGAGTCCCGCATTGGGCTCTCTGCTCAGCAGGGAGCCTGCTTCCCCTTCTCTCTCTGCCTGCCTCTCTGCCTACTTGTGATTTCTGTCAAATAAATAAATAAAATCTTTAAAAAAAAAAAAAAAAAAAAAGAAGAGCTCCCATCACCCCGATTCCATCCACAGACTGACTATACAAAACTCTGAAACAACAGAAAAAACCCAGGAGGCTGGGTGGCAGTGTCATGTCACCACTATCCAGCCTGATCACTGAGGACAAAACACAACCTCAGCAATAATTCACAAGAGGAAGTAACAGGGTATACAAAGCCTTGAACTGGTTAAGTCTTGAAATCAGCATTAATAAACCACCGTAACTAGCAAGCCTTAATATGGTCTCAAAAATCTAGATAAATCTGGACTCAGTGAGATTATATTAGTTAAGAGTAGAGAGCAACTAAGAAGTAGAGCCCAAACTAGCCTGGAATTTAGGTATCCTAACTCCACATTCACAACCCTTCTCAAAATAATGCAGGCCCTATTCTCACTGTATGTCCTCTCTTTTGTGTTGCTATCTACTCCCATGGCCCCAATTATTATTTTAAATTAATTTATTTGAGAGAGGAAGAAAGAGAGTGCATGTGCAAACAGGGGAAGGGATAGGAAGAGTGAAAGGCAGAGAAACCCAAGCAGACTCTGTGCTGAGTGTGGACCACAACTTGAGACTTGATCCCATGACCCTGAGATCACAACCTGAGCTGAAACCAAGAGTTGGATGCTTAACCTACTGAGCCACTCAGGCTCCCCACCTATGGCTCCAATTATGATCAATATGCTGATGATTCCTAAATCTTTAGCCTAATAATCTTCCTTTCTCCTTTTCAGGGCCATTGCCCTAGCTCAGGATACCATTACTTCTTACTTGAAAAAATCTTAAGAGCTTGATCATGATCTTCAGTGTCACCCCTATTACATCCTTTTCCCTACCATATGGTAGCCACAGTGATGTTTCTAAAAATCAAGTCTGTATTTTTAAAATTTTCTGAAAGTTTATTTATTTATTAAAGTAATCTCTACCCCCAACATGGGCTTGAACTCACAATCCCAAGATCAACAGTCACACACTCTTCTGAGTCAGCCAGAAACCTGAATTTTTATTCTTTACTTACATTCTGAATACCTTCCAGCAGCATCTTATCCCTGCTTGTCTCACATATGACTCTTGGTTGGCTCCCCCTCTCTGAAACTCTTCAATTAAACCACCCTACTTGCTAAGTATCCTATCACCTCCTCCTTTTCTAAATGCTCACCCAACCCTTACACAAAGCATCTTTCTCATTGAATCTACTTTAGGGAGGGCTTTGCAGAATCTACCAGTTAATGCCTCTATAAGTACTTTTTTAAAAGATTGATTGATTGATTGATTGATTGATTTGACCGGGGTGGGGGGGAGTGGTGATGTGCACCAGCAGGGGTAGCAGGAGAGGGACAATCAGGCTTCCCACTGAGCAGGGAGCCTGGGGCTCAACTCAGGACCTTGGGATCATGACCTGAGCCAAAGGCTCAACTGACTGAGCCACCCAGGTGCCCCAGCCTCTTGCAAGTATTTTTTTTTTTTGTCCACAAGAAATCAGCCTTTAACTGGACCTTTAAGGGTAGTAAATACGATGAGGTCTTTGCTCTCAGGAAACTTATGAAAAATAAAGAGATGATCAGGTAGAGATAAACCTTGAAGAATCACAAGCTGTGCAGATCATTTAAGCAAGGTGATATGGCAGAAAAACTGGATGGCTACTTCAGATTGGGGGATCGGGAAAGGCTTTTCTGAAGAAAGTCATATCTTTGTGGAGACCTGAACAAGGCTAGAGGGACAAGCTTTCTAGGCAAAGAGAACAGCTAAAACTGCAAGATGGGAATGCAAAGAAAGTTTAGGTGGCTAAAACGCAGAGTTCAAAGAGGAGAAGAGAAGAAGATAAAACTGAGAGGCTTTATACACCACAGGATCATAACTGGAGGTCCTCAGAATTCAGTCTATGAACTTGGACTGGGAAAAATAACATTTATTTTTACCGACTTTTTACTATACATTAGCATTTAATTATTAATGCAGATTTCAAGAAATAACGGAGACTTTGTGATCAACAGACATCACAGCTATTTTCATATTACATTACAATTGTTAGTGATTTTTAAATATAGTACTTCACCAAAGTTAGAGTAGTTAGGAGATCCACTGCTGGGCTTGTTAAATTTAAGATGTTAAACCACTTACTCCTGTAAGTTCTTAATAGTTTGACAATGTATTTTAACATAGCTGGTTTCTTTTGTAATCCCATGAATTTAAGTTTTATGCATTAAAGCACATTAGACAACCATCCATGGGCTTCACCAGACTGTCAAGGAGGTCCACAGCAAAAAAGGTAAGAATTATTGATGCAGATTTTTAAGAGTTGCTAAGGAGCACTTTATCCTAAGTGAAATGAGAGGCCACTGGAAGGATATAGATGAGAGTGAGAAAATATGACTTATGTATCAGAAAGATCACTCTGGCTGTTGCATGGAAATAAATCATAAAGGAACAAGTGCAGAAGCAGGGAGACCAATTAGGT
The DNA here is from genome assembly GCF_010015895.1 of Lontra canadensis. Classification (NCBI taxonomy): domain Eukaryota; kingdom Metazoa; phylum Chordata; class Mammalia; order Carnivora; family Mustelidae; genus Lontra; species Lontra canadensis. Next base: position 26,452,152 of record NW_022631001.1, read on the forward strand.
GTCTACTACAGCAGTCCAGGTGAGAGATTCTGTGGCTTTACTATACCCACACGACTCTCCTCTCCACTCTATCCTCCAATACTACCTTATTAAAAGTTCCCTGGAGGAGTGCCTGGGTGGCTTAGTTGGTTGGGTGGCTGACTCCTGATTTCCGTTCAGGTCATGATCTCAGGGTTGTGGGACTGAGCCCCATGTCAGCAAGGAGTCTGCTGGAGATTCTCTCTCCTCTGCACCTTCCCCACTCATTCACTCAATAAATAAATAAATAAATAATCTTAAAAAAATTTTTTTTAAAGATTTTATTTATTTATTTGACAGACAGAGATCACAATTAGGCAGAGAGGCAGGCAGAGAGAGAGACAGGAGGAGGCAGGCTCCCTGCTGAGCAGAGAACCCAGGACCCTGGGAACGTGACCTGGGCTGAAGGCAGAGGCTTTAACCCACTGAGCCATCCAGGCACCCCAATAAATAATCAATCTTTAAAAAAAAAGAAAAGAAAAAAAAAAACCCCTGGAAGCACCACGATTCCTGATCTCTAGACTTATGCTCTTCTCTCTGCTGAAGCATTTTGTTCCCACCCACCCTTTTTCATCCTTAGGAGCTTAGTCGCCACTTCTAGAAAGCCTTATTGACTGCCTCAGACTGGGTTAGGTACTCCGTTTATGTGCTGCCACAACACTCTTTGTTTAACCCCTACACTTACCATTGTATAGTAATTGCTAGTTTACCCATATATAAATCTTCCTCACCAAAACTATTACTTTGGTAAGGGTAAAACATATACCACTGCTTAATGTCCCCCAAATCCACCAGTGCTTGGGACACAGTAAATTCTCAAAAACTAGGTTGTATAAATGTACTAATGTTCAACTAGAAAAGACTTTTCTTCAGTGATAATAGAGGTGATACTCTTAATTTATCCTAAAAGTGTAGCAAATAATAAATTATGCATATTACATGCCAGGCACTCTGTTAGTAGGGATTTTGATAAGGAAAACAGATAACAATTACTAATCACTAAATACATGTAAAGTAGTCTGTTAAAACACTTTAAGTATACTTTAATCATTTTGACAACTCTGTCAAATATCTATGGTAATCTGTGTTCCTCCCCTCCCTTTCAGAGGAGACAAAGAGAGGTTAATTTATTTGCTTATAAATTAAGCAAATAAAGGTTATAAGGTTATAAAATAACCTTATTTTATACCAAATAAAGGTTATTTGTTTAAGGTCATATCATAGTGAGTGAGTGAGGGAACCATGAACTGAACCTAACCATTTGGCTTCAGAACTTGATTCTTACCCTTTATACTCTATTGCCTTTAATCTTAAAATAAAGTAGATCTCCCCAAAAGGAGCTCATGATAACTTGGAGACAGATGTGGATAAGTAACTATAATAGAGTTGGTAAACAAGTGTACCAAGTGCTTTGGCAGTGAAAAAGGAAAGTGCAAGTAACATTTCTTATGGGAAAAGGAGAACAAAATAGAGCTTATAGCAATTTGATCTTAAAGGATAAGTGTGTGTGTTAGGAGTGAAATACAACAAGCTTTGTTGGAAACACCATGAGTAATTTAGTGTGATGAGAGCAGAGCAGGCTGGCAACTGGAATGTGGGGTAACACTAGCAGAAGGCATGAGTGACAGGTAAAAGCCTCTATGTGGGCTTGAAATCTATGGTTAAGAGTCTGGTCTTTGGGGGTTGGGCCTCTGCCTTCGGCTCGGGTCATGATTGGGATCGAGCCCTGCATCAGGCTCTCTGCTTGGCGGGGAGCCTGCTTCTCCCTGTGATTTCTCTGTTCTCTGTCAAATAAATAAATAAAAGAACTTTAAAAAAAAAAGAGAAAGTCTGGTCTTTGTGCCAATCTTATGACTATTGAAACAGACGCCAATACATTTTGATAAAGACTTTAAAAAACTCTAATACTTGCAATATTAAAAACATAACAAATGACATGTGAGATAATTATTACCCTCACCAAATCTCTGACCTTACTATCTCTCATCCCTGAGCTTTTCACTCAAAGGAGGGCTGCACAAGGGGAGCAGACTATAGGTGGACAAACCTCAGGAATGTCTACTGTACATACTATTTGGTAATAAGCACAAAACAAAGACTTTTTTTACATTTTGATACAGTGTCATAGTGGCTACAGCAAATCAGCCCCATCAAAATATCCCTCCTGCACTGACAGTTCCATCTCTGCTAATGAGGTTGCTCAGACATTCTGAGGTCTCTGTGGCATTAAGGGCCAGGGAAAAGGAAAACCAAGCAACAGTTTAAGGAATTCAGGTACCTGCTGTATCTGGTGAAGCATCTCAATGATCCGAATATAGTCCAAGTAAACAAGCCCAGATGTTTCCCAGTCCTGGATTAGGCTGCTGCGCTCTGGAGGTGCCAGGTCTTCCAAGAACCCCTTCAGGTAGTCATAGTTCTCATTAATGATGGCATCTGAAGAAACAAAATATTAAGCACTCTGTCTACACAAATATCTGGTTCTCAAAAGTACATGGAGGACATGACAGAAATCCAAAAGAGGAAGGAAGGGGAAATAAATATACATACACATATGTATGTATAATGAATATTTCATCTTCATGACTTATTTCTTAACTGTAAGTTTGTACCTTTTGACTCCCTTCACTCATTTTGCCAACCTCCACCCCACACCTCTGGCAACCACCAATCTGTTCTCTGTATCTCTGAGCCATTTTTATTTTTTTAAAGATTCCACATACAAGTGAGGTCATGTGTATTTGTCTTTCTCTGACTTATTCCACTTAGTATAATGCCATCATCCATATTGTTGCAAATGGTAAGATTTCATTCTTTATCGCTGAATAATATTTCATTGTACATGTATACTATGCATGCGCGCACACACACACACACACACACACACACCACATTGCCTTTATCCATTCACCACTGATTTTGTTTTCTTATCTTTGCTACTGTGAATAATGTTGCAGTGAACATGGGGGTGCATATTTCTTTTCGAGTTGTGTTGTTTTCTTTGGATAATTACCCAGAAATGGAATAGATTGTATTCCATTGGCTAGATCATATGGGTAATTCTAGTTTTAGTTTTTTGAAGAACCTCCATATTATTTTCCATAGTGGCCACACCATTTATATGCCCACCAACAGTGCATAAGGGTTCCCTTTTCTCCACATCCTCACCAACCTTCTTATTTCTTATCTTTATGACAATAGCAATTCTAACAGGGATGATGTGACATTTCTAGTGCCTTTGATTTGCATTTCTGATTAGTGGTGCAGAGCATCATTTCATTGTAACCGTTGGCCATCTCCTTATGTCTTCTTTAGAAAAATGTCCACTCAGATTCCCTGCCTAATTTTTTAAACAGATTTTTTTTTTGCTATTTTTATGAGTTCTTTAAATATTTTGGATGTTACATATAACATCCAAAATTTTGACAGGAATTACATTCAATCTGTAGATTGTTTTAGGTAGTAAGGACATTTTAACATTAATTCTTCTAATCCACAATGTCAGATAAATGATTTACAAACATCTTCCACCATTCCTAGGTTGCCTTTTCATTTTGTTGATGGTTTCTTTTGGAGCTGTGCAGAAATCTTGTTAATTGGATGTAGTCCCATTTGTTTATTTCTCCTTTTGTTGCCTCTGATTTTGGTGTCCCATGCAAAAAAAAAAAAAATCATCACCAAGATGGATTTCAAGGAACTTATTGCCTATGACTATGTTTTCTTCTAGTTTTATGTTTTCCGGTCTTACAGTTTAAGACCGGGAAGATTTTTTTTTTTTAAGATTTTATTTGACAGAGAGAGACAGCAGGAGTGGCAGGTGGAGGATGAAGGAGAAGCAGGCTCGATCTCAGGACCCCAGGATCATAACCTGAGCCAAAGGCAGAAGATTAACTGACTGAACCACCCAGGTATGTGGCAGTTTAAGCCTTTAGCCATTTTGAATTAATTTTTGTACACAGAATTCAACAGTGGTCCAGTTTAATTCTTTTGCATGTGCTGTCCACCCTTCCCAAAACCATTTACTGAACAGACTGTATACTCTTGGTCCCTCTGTCATAAAATTAATTGACCACATATGTGTGGGTTTATTTCTGGGCTCTCTATTCTGTTCCAATGATTTAGGTGTCTGTTTTCAGGCCTATACCATACTGTTTTACTGTAGCTTTGTAATTGAGTTTGAAATCAGAGAGTTTAATGTCTCCAGCTTTGTTCTTCTTTCTCAAGATCACTTTGGCTATGGAAGGTCTTTTGTGGTTCCACACAAATTTTAGAGTTGTTTGTTCTATCTCTGAAAAATGCCGTTGGAATTCTGACAGGAATTACACTGAATGTAATTTTGTACATTTGTGTAGACTGTTTTAGGTAGTAAGGACATTTTAACATTAATTCTTCCAATCCACAAGCATGGAATATCTTCCCATTTCTTCCTATCTTAAATTTCTTTGATCAATGTCATAGTTTTCAGGATATAGGTCTTTGACCTCGTTGGTTAAATTTATTCCTAGGTACTTTATTCTTTTTGATGCAACTGAAAATGGTATTGTTTTCTTAATTCCTCTTTCTGATAATTCATATTAGTGTACAGAAATGCAACAGATTTCTATATATTGATTTTGTATCCTACAATTTACTAATGCATTTATTCTAACAGTTTTTTGGTAGAGTCTTCAGGGTTTTCTGCATATAATACCATGTCATTGGCAAATAGTGACAGTTTTCTCTCTTTCCAGTTTGGATGCTTCCAACTTCTTTTTCTTGCCTAAGTGTTCTGGTTAGGATTTCCAATACTATGTTGAATAAAAGTGGTGAAAATGGGAACCCTTTCTTGCCCTCTTCCTGATCTTAGAGGAAAAGCTGAAAGCTTGTCACCGTTGAGTATTTAGCTATAGGCTTGTCATATACGGCCTTTATTATTGAGGTATGTTCCTTCTATACCAAATAGTTTTATCATAAATGGATGTTGAATTTACCCAAATGCTTTTTCTGCATCCGTTGATATGATTTTTATCCTTCATCTTGTTAATGTGGTGTATCACACTGATTTGTATATGTTAAACCACCCCTGTTATAAATCCCATTTGATCATGGTGTATAATCCTTTTACTGTATTGCTGAATTCAGTTTGCTAATAATTCGCTGAAAATTTTTGCATCTATGTTCACCAGGGACATTGGTCTGTACTTTCCTCTTCTTATGGCATCCTTGTCTGGATTTGCTAGGGATAATGCTGGTCTTAATAAAATGAGTCTGGAAATGTTCTACCCTCTTCTATTTTTTGGAAGAGCTTGAGGAGGACTGGTATTAATTCTTTGAATTCTTCATAGAATTCACTAGTGAAGCCATCTGGTCCTAGACTTTTATATGTAGGGAGTTTTTTGATTTCTAATTCAATCAGCTTTACTACTAATTCCTCAGATTTTCTATTTCTTTATGATTCAGTCTTAGAGGCCATATATTTCTAAGAATTTATCCAATTCTTCTAGGTTGTCCAATCTGTTGGTATATAAGTGTTCATAGTAGTCTCTAATGATCCTTTGTATTTCTGTGGTATCAGTTATAATGTATCTTTTTTAATCTTGGTAAACAAAATTTCCTAAATACACAAAGAGTTTAACATAATTCATGTGTCAAGCATATCCTCGGCAAATGGTAAAGTAACAACCTGTCGTCCGCTGCCCTTCTCTCCCCTCTTCCGAGCCAAATTTCTTCTACACAGAGAACTTCTGCAAAGTGTAATCTGATTCAAGACTGCAAAGTCCCATACAGATCATCATCCCTGGCCTGACTAATTATGGGGTTCAGAGGTTGGAAGAATTTGGGGAGATTCCAGGAGACACAGGCCCTAATCTGAAGCACTCACCAGAAGCTAAATGCTTGATGATGAATTTGTGGCAGCGGTTCCAGTGTCCAGCTTTAAATAAATAGAGGGCCTCCAGGTGCTTGTCAGATTCCATGTGTGCTCGCACTGCTTTGGCCTCATTAATCCACTCAGCAGGCACACAAAGCTTTTGGGTCAGGAAAGTCTCCTTAGCCCAAGACTCAGGGGTCTCTAATAGTTGGCAGTGCCGGGTAAGCAGCTCTCGAACCGCCTTCTCACGCATGCTGTAGGAAGAAAAACAATGCTGAATAAATCCTATCCTCACTGATGGAGAAGGGTGCCTCAGACAGGGCAGAATGACCCCTGAGATAGTCTCTCAAACTGTAGGCCTTAACATTTAGTGGACCACTTCAAAGTACACTTAAAAAAAAAAAAAAAAAGAAAAGAAAAGAAAAAAAGAAAAAGGCCAGATCAGCATTTATTTGTTTAATGAAATGGAAGTATCAAAGCACATTATATTTTCACAATGAAAAAATAGTGAGAACTAATACTCGAGGGAATGTTGTCCAGTGCTAAGAAAAGGCTTTCCCTTTCTTATCTTTATTTTCTTCCTGGTAACAGGAGATCAAGGACCAGGATAGCAGAATCCTATCTTCCACAGAGTAGTTAGTTCTTCATAGTTCACTTCCAACCTCCTCTCTTCCTTTTCTCCCATATGGTCAGTACAAGTAAATTAAGTACTTTTTAAAGGGAAGGGCTCTTCCAGGTCCCTATTTGCTTTTTTTCCCCTTCAAAACTGTCAGCTTTCATAATTCATCTTCTCTCTGCCTCTAGATTTAGGTTACCCTCAATCTTTTTGGTCTCAAGGCCCCCTTGAGGACCTTTTCTTTTCTTTTTAAGAAGATTTTATTAAGGGGCACCTGGGTGGCTCAGTCGTTAAGTGTCGGCCTTTGGCTCAGGTCATGATCCCAGGGTTCTGGGATAGAGCCCTGCATAGGGCTCCCTACTCAGCAGGAAGCCTGCTTCTCCCTCTCCCACTTCTCCCGCTTGTGTTTCCTTTCTCGCTCTGTCAAATAAATAAAACCTTAAAAAAAAAAAAAAGATTTTATTTATTTGACAAAGAGAGACACAGTGAGAGAGGGAACACATGCAGGAGAGAAGAGGGAGAAGGTTTCCCACTGAGCAGGGAGCCTGATGCGGGGCTTGATCTGAGGACCCCAGGATCATGACCTGAGCCAAAGGTGGACTCTTAAAGACTGGGCCACCCAGGAACCCCTCGAACGTTTCCTTTTCTATCTGGATCAACGGACCAGCCATTTATTTGTTTATTTTTTTCTTTTAAAAGATGTTATATATTTCAGACAGAGAGAGCGAAAGATAGCTGGGAGGGGAGGGAGGAGGGAATGGGCAGAGGGAGGGAGAGAGAATCTCAAGCAGTGTGGCGTGCAATACAGGGTTCAACCCCACTACCCTGAGATCATGACCTGAGCTGAAATCAAGAGTGAGATGCTCAGGAAACTTAGCCACCCAGGTGCCACAAAGAACCAGATTTATTTGTTTGTTTTAAAGATTTTATTTATTTATTTATTTGAGAGATCGAGAATGAGTGTGCTCGCAAGAGAACACAAGCAGGGAAATTAGCAAAGAGAGAGGTAGGAGCAGGGAGCCTGATACGGGGCTCCATCCCAGGACCTTGGGGATTGTGACCTGAGCTGAAGACATGTTTAACTGACTGAGCCACCTAGGCGCCCCCTACAAAGGTCCAGATTTAAATATCAAATCAAAGCTGGTCTCCTCATTTTAGAATCTTTTCTGAACACCTTTTCAAGGCTTTCATGGACACCCCCAATCTCAACTGCTTCATTTCTAAAATTCTTTAACGGGGGTGCCTGGCTGGGTCATTAAGAGCATGCGACTCTTCATCTCAGGGTCCTGAGTTCCAGCCCCATGCTGAAGTGTAGAGTTGACATAAATAAATAAACAAAATAAATTTAAAAATTCATTTAAAAAAATTCTTTATCAGGAAATAGGATTTGCTTTCCTAGAGCCTACTCTTAAATCACCAGTTATCTTATTTTACCATGTGAAATTCCCCATGAATTTGCTTAAATAAAGGAAAATATGAAGTAATTTTGCTTCCTCATTAAGGAGAAGAGGAGAAATTCCTTAAAGGGAAGGCTGTGCTAGATGCTTTATACTTTTACTCCCTTTAAAAAAAAAAAAAAAAAAGAGAGAGAGATTTTATTTATTTATTTATTTTAGAAAGAGAAATCTGAGAGAGGGGCCGGGGAGGGGAGGGAGAGGGAGAGAATCTCAAGCAGACTGTGCTGAGCACAGAGCCCCACATGGGCCTTGATCTTACAATCCTGCGATCATGACCTGAGCTGAAACCAAGAGTCAGATGTTTAACCCACCAAGACACCCATGAACCCCTTAAATTTTTTTTTTGTTAATTAATCTCAATGCCCAATGTGGGGCTTGAACTCACAACCCCAAAATCAAGTCACACACTCCACCAACTGAGCCAGCCAGGCACCCCTCCCTCCCCTCCTTTAATCCCATAACCACCTTTGACTAGGTAGGGATTAATATTATGATTTTAAAGATAAAAAGGGAGTATCTTTGGGGCGCCTGGGTGGCTCAGTCGTCAAGTGGCCGCCTTTGGCTCAGGTCATGATCCTAGGATCCTGGAATTGAGCCCTGCATCGGGCTCCCTGCTCAGCGGGGAGCCTGCTTCTCCCTCTCCCGCTCCCCCTGCTTGTGTTCCCTCTCTCGCTGTCAAATAAATAAAATCTTAAAAAGAAATAAAAAAAAAACACAGATCTTTAAAGAAAAAAAGGGAGAGAGAGAGAATCTTTAACTAAAAATCAAAAGTGAGTAAGCTTTACTCCAAGTCAAAGTGAGTACACGATGGATCTAGAATTGAGGGAGGTCTGTCTACAAAACTGAACTCCTTTTCACACTATGTAACATGACAGAGAGTGCAACATAATGATTAAGAGCACAGACTCTGAGGGTGTTGAGTTGGAAGACTCTGCCATTTACTCTGTGACCTTGAGCAAAATACCCTACTCAAGTCTCTCTGTGCCTTAGGTTGCACATCTATTAAACAGATATTTTAAGAGTGCTTATACATTCATTATGAGCATTAATTGAGTTGATTACTTACAACTGAGTTGTAAAGCATTTACAACAGAGTATAATATATATAGAAGTACTATATGACAAAGTACTATATAAATGCTTTTGTTATTAGTATAATACCATGCTACTACCATTAACAAAAAAAGAAAAAATCTCCAACTTTATCTCATTCACACCATGGAGAAAAGCCTCTTTTAAGATAAAGAACAAAAACATTAGATATCTAAGCAAGAATATACTGGTAAATACAATACTATCAAACTTCAGGGGCAGATGTGGGTGGATGGCAAGGGAAGGCTAGAGAGGGAGAAAGTCAGCAGACAGAAAAAGCAGGGGCCCTCCCTGCCAACTCATTACATCATTCCACAGAGCCGCTGAGGCAGCTCAGCAAACACTGTTTCTGCATAATTCCTAAACACACCACATTCAAGTGAATCTGTGTCTAAGTTAATGGGGTAGCTTCATGTGGACATATCCTTCCTTTTCCTGTTCATTTTTTCCTGTTCCTGGCTAGGGTTTTCCCTGATCGCCATAGTGCATGGAGATCTCTTCTCAGTTCTCAGACTACTGAGAGGTCTTATGATAGACAGCGTAATTTGTCACTTAACTCAAGGCAGTCTCACTTCCAACTTGTTCACGTGAATATAGAGATAGCTGTGGGCTGAACTCCTAAAGTTTATCACAGGGCTGGACCCAAAAAACATTGTAGATGCTTACTTACTGAATTAAACCCTAGGAGGCCGATACCGTTGGCACTGCCCTGTAGCACTAAATATATAGTGGGTTCAGAGCTTCTTACTCACCTTGAGTTCTCAATGTGCAGGAGGACAAAGATGGCCCACTCCCAGAGCCCCTCACTTTCCAGTTGGCCAGCATAACTCGTCTGTAGCACACCCTCACACTGTTCTGAGAGATGAGTATAGTTAAGAGCCCGCAGCACCTCCCACAAGTGCCAGCTTAGGCGATAGTCCAAAGGATCGGCTGTTATGCTTCGGGGCTCCAGCAGCTGGTTGAGATCATAATGTCTACAAAGGAAATACTGAGTTATCATATCAAGGCAGCAGACCATCTGTACTGGATAGGTCAACTGTTCTGGCTATGGTTTAGAAGATAACAAAAGCAGGCACCTGAGAACAGAAGCATTACGGACCACATGGTCTCCCTCTGAGACTGTGCTCTATCAGTCTACTTCTAGGTTCAGCCAGATGACAGAGCCTTCTAAAAATGAAGGCACCTCCTCTTCTGTGGTTGTGTGATCTGACAGGTATGCTGGTCAATTTGTCTGACTTAAATATTTACCATCCTGGTACATGGAGTCTTCACAACTCTTAGTCTTCATTCCTTCATTTAACATTTATTTTTTTTAATTTTTTTTAATTTGAGAGGGAGCATATGGAAGTGCATCAGTGGGGGAGGGGAGGGGAGGAAGAGATGGGGAGGGAGAAGTAGACCTCCCACTGAGCATGGCCTCAATTCCAGAATCCTGAGATTATGACCTGAGCTGAAGTTCAGATGGTTAACCGAATGAACCACCTAAACACCCTGATAAACCACTTAAAACATATAATTATATTAGGATCTTTCAGACTGTTCTATTATATGAAGTTGTTGGAGTGCTAATTATCCTGTTTATCTGAACAGCTAACTAGTCTTCATGACGGTTACTTCCTTCTACGGCTTATAATTTCTACCTCTGATTTTGTCTACATGGGCATTATACTTTATATAAGGAAATTCAGGTGCCCTGAGTTTTTAAAGAGTCCCTATACAGACTTCTCTTTCTTTTGCTGGGATCCCAAAGATTTTAATGGTCCTGGACCAGTTTATATGTAAAGTTCTAAGCGTGCAATTTCCACATCGTAAGATTAATATAAAGTAAGATCTCACACCTGTAAGTTTTATGGCTTAGATTACCATCCAATAACTTTACCTTTTGACCTAAGATCCCAGATACTTTATAACTTCCTAATACTTCCCCAAGTAAAGAACAGAAGTTTTCTTGACCAGTGTTGTCAAACTGAACTTTGTGGGATGATGGAAATGTTCTATAACCTGTTCTGACCAGTGACAGCCAACAGCCAGCCACATGCAGCTACTAGACATGTGAAATGGGGGCTACTGTGAATGAGTAACTAAATTAAAAGTTTACTTAAATTAAAATAGCCATATGTGAATAGGAGCTATTATGGTGGACAATGCAGTTGTAGACTATTTGTATAGGACAGACTGTGGATTTTTTTCAATTTTTAATTTTTTTATTAACATATAATGTATTATTAGCCCCAGAGGTACAGGTCTGTGAATTCCCAGGTTTACACTTCACGGCACTCACCATAGCAGAGTGTGGATTTTATATAAGGATTTAGTCATACCAATTCTACCTTTCATGAAAACAAGGTTTACTATCTCCTCTGGCTCCAGTTTCTCTATTACTGGCACCTTGAGATATTCCTTTCTTTTTCTTCTTTTTTTCACATTAAATAAGCTGCCATACAGTAAACAGGAGTGTACAGTTTTCATTAAGTTTTAATATATGTACACACCTGTGAAATTACCACCAAGGTCAAGACAACAAACAAACCTCCAAAAGCTTCCTTATGCCCCGCTATAATCCCTCTCTTCCTGCCCCTCTTTACACCCACCCTTCCCAGGCAAACAATGATCTGCTTTCTGTAATTAATCAGTTTGTATTTTCCAGAATTTTAGTTAGATTGGAATCATACAGTATAGTTTCTGGGTACTTTTTTTTTTTTTTAATCTCAGTCCTTTCAAACCCAGGTAAAATTATCTTGTGATTCACTATGTTATCATGTGTATCAACAGTCCATTCCCTTTTTTTACTGAGTAGTATTCCATTACATAGATATACCACAATTTGTTTATCCATTCACCTTTTGATAAAAATTTGGCTTGTTTCCAATTTTGGGCCATTACAAACAGAGGTGTTACAAACACCTGTATACGGATATATGTCTTCATTCTTTTGGGCAAACACCTAGGAGTGGCATGACTGGATCATATGCATGCAGTATGTCTAACTTGCTTTACTTTCTATTCTGTCAAACTGTTTACCAAAGTGCCAATACCATTTTATATTTTTCAACAGCAGTGTATGAGAATTCAAGTTGTTCCACATCTATGACACCACTTGGTACAAGACATTTTTCTTTTTTTTTTAAAGTATGTTCCATGCTGGGAAGAGCTTGCACTCATGACCCTCAGGTAAGACCTGAGCTGAGATCAAGAGTTGGAGGCTTAGCTGACTGAGTCACCCAGGGGCCCTAGGTCTTTTTAATTTCTAGCCCTTCTAATAGGTAGATAGTGGTATCTCATGATGGTTTCAATTTGCATTTCCCTGTTGTCTATTGATGCTGGACACTTTTTCTTTTATTTTTTTAATGTTTTTTTTTTTTTTTTAAGATTTTGTTTGGGGGAGAGAGAGAGAATGAGAGAGAGCACGAGAGGGGAGAGGTCAGCAGGAGAAGCAGACTCCCTGCCGAGTAGGGAGCCTGATGTGGGACTTGATCCCAGGACTCCAGGATCACGACACGAGCCAAAGGCAGTCGCTTAACCATCTGAGCCACCCAGATGCCTGACGCTGGACACTTTTTCATGTGCTTGACATCTAGGTCTTCTTTGGTAGAGTAAATGTTTAAATATTTTGCCCATTTCGAAATTTGGGTTGTTTTATTATTATTGAGTTTTAAGAGTTCTTTAAATGTTCTGGGCACACCTAGGTGGCTCAGTCAGTTAAGCAACCAACTCCTGATTTCATCTTAGGTCACGATCTCAGGGTTGAGAGATCAAGCCCCACATCAAGCTCCACACTAAGCTCCACACTTAGCACAGAGTCCGCTTGTTCCTCTCCCACCCACCCACCTGTACGCCCTTTCTCTTAATTAAAAAAAAATTTTTTTTTAAAGGAGTTCTTTATATGTTCTGGATACAAGATCTTTATCAGATGTATGAATTGCAATTATCTTCCCCCAGTCTGTGGCTTGTCTTTTCATTCTCCTAACAGTTTTTCAATTATTAACAATTTTTAATTTTTTTGAAGTCTAGTTCACCAATTTTTTCTTGTATAGATTATTTATTTGGTGTCAAAACATCTCTGCCTAACTCACGTTGCAAAGATCTTCTGGTTTGGTTTCTTCTGTTTTCTGGGTTAAGTTTGAAATTTAGGTTTCTGATCCATTTTGAACTAGACAAATAATAGAGATAAACAATAAAACCAAAAGCTAGCTGTAGGTAGACCAATCAAGAAAAAAAAAAAGACACATATTACCAGTATCAAGAAGGAGAGAGACATAGTTATAGATCATACAGACATTTAAAAAGGATAATAAGAAAAAAAAGGATAATAAGGAAAATGTTATGAATAACTTTATGCCAATAAATTTGGGGTAACTTAGGGAAACAAATTCCTTAGAAGAAGCAAATGATTGAAAGTGATTCAAGAATAGGGGCGCCTGGGTGGCTCAGTGGGTTAAAGCCTCTGCCTTCGGTTTAGGTCATGATCCTAGGATCCTGGGATGGAGCCCCGCATTGGGTTCTCTGCTTGGGGGGGAGCCTGCTTCCTCCTCTCTCTGCCTGCCTCTCTGCCTACTTGTGATCTCTAATAAATTAAAAAAAATTTTTAAAAAAAGGATTAAAAAAAAGATTCAAGAATAAATAGAAAAAATCTCAACAGACTAGTTAAGAAATTGATTTTATAGTTTAAAAACGTTAACTGAACTTAAAATGTAAAACCACTCATTTCCTTAGTAAAGAAAATTTAAAAAACAAGCCCCTACATTAGGATAACTGCAAAAACACATTAAATAAAGGACTAATATCCAGAATATATAAAGAAATATTTAACACAACAAGACAACTCTATTAAAAAATGGGCAAAAAAATGTGAACACTTTTGCAAAGGAGATATAGAGACAATGGTAAATAAGCACATGAAAAAATGCTCAATATCATTAGTCATTAGGGAAATGCAAATTAAAGCACTACTTTAGTTATTTATATTTTACCACAATATAAAACTATTATTATCTAGGGGCACCTGGATGGTTCACTCGATAGAAACTGAGGCCCATGTCCAGCTCTCTACTCAGCAGGGAATATGCTTGTCCCTTTTCCTCTGCCCCTCCACCCCACTTGTTCATGCTCTCTAATAAAAAAAATCTTAAAAACAAATAAAAACTGTATTATCCTCTACCACAGTTACATACTTAATACTTTAAAATATTTAAGGAACTGAAATGAGATAGGAGTGATTAGTTATGACTGGGAAAAAATTCCTTATTGTTTCTGATATGTCCAATAGTTCCAATAAGATAGTTTAAATTTACTGATTATAATAATAGCATGTGTTCATACACTGCTGTAGGATAAATAAACCACTGTTTATTTAGGATATTTAGGATAAATAAACCACAACACCACCACACACACACAATGAGATGTTATTATATGCCCACTAAAATGGCAAAATTTAAAAAGCTGACAATACCAAATTTTGAAGAGAATATGGAACACCTAGAGATCTAGGTGGGAATGCAAAATGATATAAGCACTTTTGGATATATTTATATCCAAAATATTCATGGCATTTTATTCATCACAGCCAAAATCAAGAAAAACTATCCATCAATAAATGAATAAATTATTCAATTAAAAAAAACCTTCTAATACACATACGCATAAGTCTCAAAAGCATTATGTGAATGAAAGCAGCCAGACACAAAATTTAACAGAATGATCCCAATTATGTAAAATTCTAGAAGAGCGAAATTAATCTATAGTAACAAAAAGTCAGTTAGTTACTTGTCTGGGGGTGGGGACTGATTGCAAAGGGGCTTGAGGGAACTTTTGGGGGGTAATGTAATGCTATGTTAATTATGAGTTACATTGTATTAAAATGCACACTTCAGTATTTGTAACTTATATCTTCTTAAAGTTAAGCACTTTTTAGATCTCTACCCCTAGTTCCAAAGTTCTCTGCATTCAACCACTATAAATTATAATTTGTTAATTTATACAAATTTATGGCAAGTTGGTTTCACATTTAAGGGAAAGAACTCAGTAAAGGACTCCCTAGGGCTAATTAAGCCCTACCATGCATGGCTCTGACTTACCTGTCACTGTAGAGTTTTAGAAGGTGAAAGCAGACATCTTGAAGTGGTCTCTGTGAGTTTTCTTCCTCCTTTACCACATAGCCCGAGCCCTCCAGGTATGCAGGAAGGGGGGAGCAGGCATACCTGTCAGCCTCAGAGGAATTCTGAAAGAAAGAATTTGATAAAACAGTCACCAGCTACAAGTGTGTTTCAATAGATGTGATCATGTATCATTAACAGACATATGTATTAAGAATGATGACATCCTAATGGAATGTGTCAAGGATCTTAAGCTTATTTTGCAGTGACACGGCCAACCTGTCTTCAAGGGACTATCAAAGGCTTTGGAGAGCTGTCATTAATCCTCATACTTTCTTGTCATAATTCTTTTTTTTGGGGGGGAGGTCACAGTTCTTATACTGAGTTTCTTTAGTGTTCTCTTTCTCCTGACAAATGGTATCAAAGATAATAACTATAGACAGTAGGAAAAGAGCTGAAGAAATGATGGCTTTTTTTGGACAGAGATCACAAATAGGCAGAGAGGCAGGCAGAGAGAGAGGGAGGGAAGCAGGCTCGCTGCCGAGAAGAGAACCCGATGTGGGGCTCCATCCCAGGACCCTGGGATCATGACCTGAGCCGAAGGCAGAGGCTTTAACCCACTGAGCCACCCAGGCGCCCCTGATGTAAATATCTTCAAAATACATTTGACCCTTGAACCACACAGATTTGAACTGCATCTGACTCTTGGTTACAGCTCAGGTCATGGTCTCAGGGCCATGAGATCCAGCCTCGGATGAGACTCTACACTTCTTCTCATTGATTGAGCTGAGACATCCATCTTCTCCTGCTTTTGTACATCAGAGCTCCTAGTTCTCAGGCTTTAAACTTGGACTAGGACTTACACCATCACCCCACCACCTGGCCAAGCCCCCTGGACTTGTTCTGAATCACCAGCTTTCCTGATTCTCTGCAGATGGCAGAGAGAGAGAGGAGGAAGCAGGCTCCCCGCTGAGCAGAGAGCCCGACGTGGGGCTCAATCCCAGGACCCTGGGCTCATGACCTGAGCCAAAGGCAGAGGCTTTAACCCACTGAGCCACCCAGCTGCCCTGAAATGATGGCTTTAAAAACATTAATAGTGGCTCTTGGGTTGCTCAGTTGATTAAGCACCAGAATCTTGGTTTTGGCTCAGGTTATGGTCTCAGGATTGTGGAACTGAGGTGTGGAATCTGCTTAGGATTCTCTCTCTCCCTCTGACCCTCCCCCTACTTCTTGTACTCTCTCTCAGGAAAAAAATAAATTAAAAACCCTACATTAATAATACTTTTTTAAAAAAGATCTTATTTGGGGCACCTGGATAGCTCAGTCAGTTAAGTGTATGCCTTTGGCTCAGGTCATGATCCACGGTACTAGGATCAAGCCCCACATCGAACTCTCTGCTCAGCAGGGAGCCTGCTTCTCCCTCTCCCTCTGCCTGCTGCTCTACCTGCTTGTGCTCTCTCCCTCTCTCTCTCTGTCAAATAAATAAATAAATAAATAAAATCTTAAAAAAATAAAAATAAAAAAGATTTTATTTATTTATTTATTAGAGAGGGAAAGAGGGAAAGAGAGGGAAAGCGTGGCAGGGGGGAGCAGAGGGACAGGGAGAGAGAATCTCAAGCAGACTTCTTGTTGAGTGTAGAGTCTGATCCGAGGCTGGATCTCACGGCCCTGAGACCATGACCTAAGCTGTAACCAAGAGTCAGATGCTCAACCAAGTGAGCCACGCAGGCACCCCCTCACATTAATAATTTTTTTTTTTTTTAAGATTTTATTTATTTACTTGACAGAGAGCACAAGTAGGCTGAGAGGCAGGCGGGGGGTAGGAAGCAGGTTCCCCACTGAGCAGAGAGCCCAATGTGGGGCTTGATCCCAGGACCCTGAGATCATGACCTGAGCCGAAGGCAGAGGCTTAACCCACTGAGCCACCCAGGCGCCCCACATTAATAATTCTTTAACCTCAACACAGTTAAGGCATATGATATTTAAAGGCAGATTTTTCAGGCCTGCTAATTTGGGGCTATACCAAACTTGAGGTTTGGCTGTATCTCAAGGAATTCCCAAAGGACTAAGACAGCGTTAGGAAAAAAGAAAAACCCTCTCATTTGGGGGCAGGAAAACTGCTTTAAGAAAGTCAACTGTGGAAACATCATATTAAATAAAATAGAAGGAACACTTGGAGAAGTTTAAGAGTAGCCCTGTCCAAAGGCAGGAGAAAAGTTTCCCATCCGATTTCCTGGGTCCATTTCAATTTTAGGTACCTTTTTTTTTTAAAGATTTTATTTATTTATTTGACAGAGAGAGATAACAAGCAGGCAGAGAGAGAGGAGGAAGCAGGCTCCCTGCTGAGCAGAGAGCCTGATGCAGGGCTCGATCCCAGGACTCTGAGATCATGACCTGAGCCGAAGGCAGCGGCTTAACCCACTGAGCCACCCAGGCGCCCCAATTTGATGGTACTTTTAAAGAAAGCAGTTAGGAAAAAGTATTATGAAGTATGACTTGGTGTTTTTTTCTCTGCAATACCTTTCTGGCAAATACAGAACTCCCCCCATGACTCTTGGTTGGCTCTACTGAACATAAATACCTGAAATGCTTCTTCATACATGCTGAGTGCCCTGGAAATGGAGGCTGTTGGTGGAAGCAAATACCACAGATGCACAGCCAGGGCACGTTTCCAATCCAAACATGAGCACACATTGATCTGCCTATGCTCTGTGAGCTGCCAAACCTGCAGGAGACAAAATCATCACCACAGCTATGTGTCATACATTATCTTGTTACTTCCCAGATCTGCAAGTTACTCACTTAGTCAAGTAACATTTTATTTCTTTTTTTAAAGTAGTCTATCCCTTCCATGGGGCTCAAACTCCCGACCTTCAAGGTCAAGAGCTGCATGCGCTACCAACTGAGCCAGCCAGGTGCCCCTATTTAAATAACATTTTAAATGAACTAGACTGGCAGTGTTAATGATCCAAATATAAAATACAGTTTCCTTGGTGGCAGGTGAGAGGGCAGATTTAGACTATTGGTGCTTTGAGAAGAGATAGGAACCGCAGAAAGTGAAGAAGAGGTCTTCTTACTGCCTGCAGTTGCCATCTTATAAAACTTTAAGTTGTGCATAAATTCTGACCAGCTACTTCACTGCTGGAAAGTGACAGCAATATGTCAATCAGACAGGCAGCAATGGCTTAAAATAATTATGCTTTATCACCCACAGAATGAACAGAAGTGGCTATTAAGAATGAGTGATGTCACATGACATGAAAAAACGTCCATATAGTTAATTTACAGAACTACTGTGTATAACTGATTTTATTGGAATATACACATGTGTAAATATGCACACATATATGTTGATACGGACTTACAATATGTCTGGAAAGAGACTATAAATTATTTACGTTATTTACCACTAGGATAAGAGATACGGTGAACTTCAATGTTTTAATTTCTATATGACCAGTTTTCTTTTACAAGGTATGTGATGTACCTTTGTAATTTGAAAATATTTACACAGAAATTTAAAAACAAGTTGCTTAGTTATATGTCATATTATATGTTATATGAGAAAACATATACAAGTTAATGAGAAAAGAGGAAAGTACCGGTTTTCCAGCCAACAAGGCAAAGATACGCAGTCTCTCATCTTGGATGAAACAGTTAGCTTGGAGCTGTTGCCAATCCACCAGCTGCATAGTAAGCAGCTCCCGGACTGACTGGCTACCCACCAGCTGGGATAAAAGAAGGGCAAGACGATGATCACCTACAAGAGAAACAGTTCTCTGGTGATTGCGAAGATTAACAGACTTGCGGAAAAACCTGGGGATGTTATCTTATTTCTTCTAGTCCTCAGGAGGGAGACCTTTACACTGTTACTGCTTTCTGCAGTAGTCCCAAAACACTGACCAAGAACTTACCATTCTTCTGCTTGGGTAGAAAAAATTCAAAGTAGTTTAACCTAAATTACATAAGACTACATAGTGTACAGAGTTCATTGTTAGATCTATTACTTCTGCAACCCTAGATAAAGTACTTCATCTGTAAAATGGAGCAAAGAATTATCTGATTCAAAGGTGTGTAGTGAAGACTTGAGATCACATAATTGAAAATATGCCCAATGAGAATGGCACTGAGAAATGGCAAAATGAAACCCAGACAAAATGTGTGTGTGAGAATCCCTGACTCTCTCACTCTCACAAGTCTAGTCATCTCTATTACTAAACATTTTTAAGTACAAAGGGCTGAGGCAATAAAAAGATATTCATTAACTAGAATGTGAGGGAATAGAAATTCCAGTTGATGAAAACTTCCAGCTAAGCTGTAAGTTAAGAGAAAAATGCTTTGTTCCAGCCTTTACTACAAACCTCCTCTAAGTCGATAGTCCTTCTCCTCTTGTTTTTGTATATCGGTCAGTGCTTAAATGTCTATATAAAATACCATCCTGCCAGAACTGAGGCTCTCATCTCAAAAGTTTCCTTCATAAATTAGAGAGGCCTAAAGGAAAAAAATCATGCACCAGGAACACATCAGGAAATGTGCAGGACACATGGTCTCTCTGTATACAGGTAATCAAAGCATGACTGGATTATGATTCATTCAGTAAGTGTTGTAGCTCACTTGACCATGAGCTGCTAGTTTTCTAGGTGAGTCATACCAAAAGGAAAAAAGAAAAGATTATTTCAGTGTATCTAGAGAACCCAAAAGAGAGGATTTATTGGCCAAGATGTATAATTACCCTTGTCACTAGAGATGGTGGAGTTCAGAGCTTGATACAATATATTCATTAAGATCCTCTTTGCGGGGCACCTGGGTGGCTCAGTGGGTTAAAGCCTCTCCCTTCAGCTCAGGTCATGATCCCAGGGTCCTGGGATCGAGCCCCGCATTAGGATCTCTGCTCAGCAGGGAGCCTGCTTCCTTCTCTCTCTCTGCCTGCCTCTCTACTTGTGATCTCTGTCAAATAAATAAATAAAATCTTCAAAAAAAAAAGGATCCTCTTTGCTTTGATTACAGTCAACACTCCAATTGGCTGTTGCCAATCCCTGACTTTTCAAGAAGACTGTTCTCATTGATGAGGATTCTAGGTTACTTCCTCAAGTTAATTTTAGTGTATGGCACAAGCTAAGAATATAAATTAATCTTCTGCATATGAATATTCAACTATCTCAGCATTATCTGTTGAAAAGACTATCCTTTCCATCTTTAAATTATCTTGGCATCTTTGTCAAAAATCAACTGACTATAAGTAGAAGGGTTTTATATTTGAAGTCTCATTTCTATCCTGTTCTATTTTTCTATGTTCATTCTTATGCCAGTACCACATTGTCTTGACTGCTGCAGCTTTACAGAAGTTCTGAAAACAGACAAGTGTTGAGTTTCCTGATTTTGTTCTTTTCCAAAACTGGTTAGGTTTCTTACATTTCCAAATAAGGATCAACTTATTAATTTCTGCAAAAATGTCTGTTGTGGGCATTCTGATAGAAAATGCACTGAATGTATAAATCAGTTAACAACACTGAGGTTCCCAATCTATTACTGGTTCTCAATCTGAGTGGTTTTGTTCCCCAAGGAACATTTGGCAATGTCCAGAGGTTTTTTTTGGTTGTCACAACTGAGGGTAAAGGACTCTTATGGGCAGAGGGCAGGGATGCTATGCTACTAAGTATCTTGCAATGCCCAGGACAGCCTCCACAACAAAAAATTACCAGCCAAGAATGATAATGGTGCTGAAGCGGAGATACATTCCATGAATGTGAAATGTGTTTCTTCATTTACGTAGATCTTCATTTCATTACTGTTTCATAGTTACAGTACAAGTCTCATTTTTGTTACATTTATTCCTTAATTTTATTCTTTCTAATGTTATTGTGAATGCCATTGTTTTTCTAATTTCATTTTTGGATTGCTTGTTGCTAATACGTAGAAACACAACTGAATTTTGTACACTAATCTTGAATCCTGAGATCTTGCTGAACTAGTTTACTTAGTCCCACTGCCTTTTCTGTTGATTCCTCAGGACTGTACTATCGACATACAGAATCATGCCATCTTTGAATAAAGACAGTTTTACCTCTTCCTTCTTAATCTGTATGGCTTTTGCTACTTTTCCTTTCTTGATTACACTGGCTACAACATCCACTACAATTCTGTATGGAAATGGTGTTCCCAGAGAGAAAAACGAAACAAGATGAAACCAGAGAGGGAGACAAACCATAAGAGACTCTTAATCTCAGGAAACAAACTGAGGGTTACTGGAGTGGAGAAAGGTGGGAGGGATGGGGTGGCTGTGTGATGGACACTAGGGAGGGTGTGTGCTATGGTGAGCACTGCAAATTGTGTAAGACTGATGAATCACAGACGTGTACCCCTGAAACAAATCATACATTCTATGTCAAAGAAACGAAAAACAAAACATTCCCCCATCCTGATCAAAAAAAAAAGAAAGAAAGAAATGGTGTTCCCAATCTTAGGGTGGAATCTTCAGTCTTTCAATATGATGTTAGCTGTAGGTTTCTGTGCATTTGCTTTGACATCAGGTTAATAATGTCATCATAGAACAAGATGGGAACTGCTCCCTCTATTTTCTGAAAGAGTTGTAGAGGATTGGTATTACTTCTTTAAAACAGTGCTGATGGGGCGCCTGGGTGACTCAGTGGGTTAAAGCCTCTGCCTTCAGCCCAGGTCACAATCCCAGTATCCTGGGATCGAGCCCCGCATCGGGTTCTCTGCTCAGTGGGGAGCTTGCTTCCTCCTCTCTCTCTGCCTGCTTGTGATCTCTGTCTGCCATATAAATAAATAAAATCTTTTAAAAATAAATAAATAAATAAATAAAACCGCGCTGGTTACCAGTGAAGACATCTGGACCTTGGCTTTTCTGAGTGAAGATTTTTAGTTACTAATTCAACCTCTTTACTTGTTATAGATCTATTTAGATTTTCTTTTTCTTGGGTCAATTTGGTAATTTGTATTTTCCTAGGAATTTGTCAATTTTATCAAAGTTACTGAATTTGATGACAGAATTTTTTATAGTAGTCCCTTTTCTGTAAGGTTAGTAGTGATGTTCTTTCATGCCTATTTTTTGGTAATTTGTGCCTTTCTTTTTTTTTTTTGCCGCTCCCCGCCATGCTCAGGGTAGTGAAAGTTTTGTAAGCTTTCTTACTCTTTTCAAAGAACGAATGTTCGGTGTTATTGATTACTGTTTTTTTACATTGTCATTTTCATTGATTTCTGTTCTAGTTTTTACTATTTCTTCTACCATTTGGTTTAGTTCTTATTTTGCTAGTTTAGAAGCTCAGGTTATTGAGAGTGCTGAATCCTAACCACTAGACCACCGGGGAGTGTCTAGAAGCTTAGGTTATTGACTCGAGGTCTTTCTTCCTGTTGAGTAGATATCAGGTAACACTGAGAGCTTTCAAGTATTTTATCGTCTTGAAAAATTTTTTTTTAAGATTTTTATTTATTTGTCAGAGAGAGAAAGAGAGCATAAGCAGGGAAAGCGGCAGGCAGAGCAGGCAGAGGGAGAAGCAGAGACCCTGCTGGGCAAGGAGCCTGCTGTGGAACTCGATTCCAGGACCCTGGGATCAAGACCTGTGCTGAGGGCAGACGCTTCAATAACTGAGCCACCCAGGTGTCCCAAGTATTTTACATTCTTGATATTGTTTAGTTGTTCTATCAATTATTAAAAATGGATACACTGAATCAACGGTTTTTAGTAAGCTGAAAGGTAATGCCTTGCCAAAAGTTTAACCTTAAAAAGGAAAAAAAGTGGGGGGTGGGGGAAGGAAAAAGCAGAGTTTGTGAACAAATAAATCTAAGGACTTGACTTCTGACACTCCTTGAGATCTTCCTCTGCTACACATATATGTGTTGGTGAGCAAAACTTTCTCTCTTTAATGATTCATAATCTTTTTAACTTTATAAAAGGCCAATGCTGAAGATAAGTTTCCACTATAGAAAAATATATGAAGATCACAAAAAGCTAAACATGTAGTGACAGTGGAATGCAATTGTCCGTGTAGAAAAGTTCTTGATTCTAGCTTTTCCTATGCTTGTTCCTTACAATCCAAACTGGCCAAGGCCTCCAAAAATAAATCCAGTTGATGGCTCTAATTATTTGGTTTCCGTAACAAGGTTTCAGTAACAAGATTTGATCAGGGATTTTATTATACACAGATTAAACTGAACTATGCCATCTTTTATTCTTACCTAGATTTATGTCTGGACAGTTATCAAATACTTGCTAAATGCCTCTCATTAGTGGAAGGGAAACTAATTTAAAAAAGCACAAATACAAAATGGGAAATCCTTGGGGAAAAAAAAAAAGTAGATATCTCAACCTGGAAATTAAATTTACACACTTACTTGAATGAAATAAGTGAATTAATACAAAATACCTGTGTTTAAAAGGTTCAGAGAATTGATTATAGGGGGAGGAAAAAAACACCTAAATGTCAAAAAAGGAATTTGCTAACATGGTACATTTGTAGATAAAAGAATACAGAGAAGCATTTGAATATAATATCTGTATTGGAGATCATGAAAAGAATACCATCTCTCTATATATGTAGCAGGGTACCATCTTTGAAAAGTTTACAGGTATACGTTGCTTTGTGTACAAAAATTTTAATATACCTTATATATTACAGAGTAAACAGTCCAAGTACAAGCTGTACATTGAAATGCATAAAGTAAATACTGAAGGATTTAGGTGAATTGGATTTATTGCTTTTTGCTTATCTCTATCTTCTAGTTTCATTATAAATGCATATGTAGAAGCAAACTTAATGCTTAAGGTTCTAAAAAGAAAACTAGAGAACACAGTCCCTATTCTGGAGGAACCAGCAATCTTCCTGAAAAGTTTATACTTAATTCAGGCTAGAAGACAAAGGCAAATCTACATTAAGGGGCAGGAACCACTAGTGAGTAGGATGTAGATAAGGATACAGAGAAGGACCATATGCCCTACCTGACTGCTGGGCCAGAGAGCAAGCCTCACTGATCCTCTTGCCTGTGAGGTAGCTGAAGACAGCCTCCACAGGCCTGTCTTTTCTGGTTAAGGAGACTTCCTCCTCAATCTGAGGTGCAGCAGTATGGGATAGCCAGCGAGAGAAAGTTCTTCTTCGCTCCAGAATCTGAATGTATTCACTAGGCTCATCCAGTTGGCTGTCAGGCTCCTTCAGGTGGCCCCATAAGGCTTCACATAATGTCCATGTTAGGCTCCAGTGCTTCACAACTAACAAGGACAGGAAAACAATGCTATGACATGAAGTCAAAGTACCTACACAGAGGACATCACTCTAAATGTGACATAAAAATACATAAATTAATACATACCCCGAATAACCACTTAAGCTGATTGCCCTTAATCTGTCTCCAGCTCACTCTGCTGTGTCTTACAAGTTCTAGAGGTGTGGAGTATAACTGCTTGTTCATTCCACGTTCCTCTGGTACTTATATAACAAATGTAACTCTATGCACCTTTAGATTCTTCTAGCTGCATTATGGCTAACATAATCTCAAATGACAGAGAAAAGTCCTCCAACTTGATTACATTCTGCTTACAAAATGCTTTAAGAAACATGAAGTGCTCTAAAAACTTGCAAGGGAGTCTTCTCTCCTGTTAGGAGAGAGCCTAACATTTAGTGAGCCTAAATGACACTGTTCAAAGCACTTAAGAGGAAAGCCATCTCTAAACTACACAATGTAAATATACAGTAGTTGCCATCTTCATTTTACAGATGAGGAAACTGAAGTACAGAGCATTAAGTAACTTTCAAAAGTTATAGGCAACATGTAGCAGAGCGAAGATTTGAACCCAAGTAATCTGAGTCCAACTCTACATTCTTAAGTACTATTCATATTGCTCCTCAGGAAGGAAAGTGAAACAGAAGCACTGTTTACCACTAAGCCAAATACAAGTATACATGGGAAGATGATGCACGTTTGAAAAGAAGATGAGACAACTGAAGCCAACACAAAGAAATGAATATACACAATTCTCAAAACGTGTGGTATGGAAGAGTTTAAAATAGTCACCATTCTTGAATAATGGTGAACTATTATGAAAGGTAACATTAAGATTTTTCTATGATTTTAAAATAGTAAGTTCCCAATTTTAAAAAGCCCTTTACCAAAGTACTGGTTTAGAGAACCATGGTCACAATAGTAATAGAAAGGTAATGGGAGAGGTTAGGAAGGGAAGTTAGGAACATTAAATTGTTGGGAGGACCAAGTGGTACTTAAGCTGGACATGGAAGAATGGGTAGGATTTAGAAAAGCAAGAAGGAATGGCTTTTTCTCCTTATATTCTCTGGGTGGCAGAAGGAATGCAATTTCAAATATCCAAAGAATTTGGCTATAGTTCCTATAAAAGAGGACTTGTATGTTAAAAGCCTTAAGAATAATTGTAAAACTGTTATCATTTCTCCTTCCTTGAGATTTTGCTCATTCCAACTCAACTATAGACAAGCATGAGCTCAGGCATCCGCTCACTACATTGGCCTAAGGAAATCTGTCCTCCTATGAACACATGCTTCTATGGCAGTTCCTGCAACATCAAAGGTTAGAACAGAAACAGTCCACACTCACTTTGAGCTTCCAGAAAGTCTCCTGATGCTTTCTTAACCCAATTTGCATAGTCATGAATGACAGCAACTCCTGGATTAGGGACAATGAGAGGACACAGCTCATCCACATGCACAGTGCTATGTTTTAATTTGAGCTCCAGAGGTATCTGGTATAACTGCAGGTCTTCATCTGGCTTCTTTTGTCTCAAACTGAGCTTTTCCAAATGAACTTTGAATGGAGACTCAGTAAGGCTATAAGACCAAATGACAAACAAGACCGAAAATAAAGACAGATGCTAGAATTTTCCTACATATCTTTGTTTCTTTTTATGATTACAAAGAGAATGTAAAACATTTCCCTCTGATTTTACAGAAATTGTATTTCTTTACGTCAAACTATAATGAACTTATTTGCTATATAATGAGTAGACAAATCATTTGGCCCATGTATTCAGCCAGGTTATAATAAGCATGGGAATCAATACAGTTCAGCTTGGAGAGTGGCTTCAACATGTATCTAGACACTATGAAATCCAAGGGCCAAAAGCTACTGTGGAATATTGATTTCTCAAATTACACTTAGTAAGGTCTCAAAAGTTGTGAGGCTAAACTCATAAACACTGTAGAACTGACTCTAAATTAAGATGAGTATATAATCAATCCAGCCTTGATCTGACTTTAAGATTGATATTAACAACTTTCAAAATATGACATCATGCATAACCTAGGTTTAGGATCAACATTACTAATGGTGAGGTTCAAGAGATATTGCTGTTTTGTATTTCTTCAGCGTCAACTTTAAAAACTGAGCATAATAGGTAATCAAGTCATTTAATCTGTAATAAAGACAGCACAACTTGTTACACAGAGTAAATAGGAAAACGTTATATATTTTGCACAAAACAACTGTATGCATACTGCCTAATAATTGCCAGAAACTATAGATATATCATCTGCATGAGATACATATACATACACATGCATACATGTATATATACATACACACTCATACGTATACACAAATTATACAGAACTGTAAACACATAAATAAATGTTAATAATGTGGATTATGTAGCAATATATAACATAATACAGTTATCAGATGTCATCATTTTTCTTTTTCTTTTTTTTAAATAAGGTTTACACCCAATGTGGGTCTTGAACTCACGAAGCTGAGATCCAGAGTCATATGCTCTACCAACTGAGCCAGGCAGGAGCCCCCTATCAGATGTCATATTTCCAAATACTTATGCATGGATTATACACAGTTTATACATTCACCTGACCAGGCCCAAGATAGAGGAAATGTGCTTATTTGAGAATTATACCTTATATATGAAAAAAACACAAATATCTAAGTGAGAAAAAAGGAAAAAAAAAAGTAATAAAAAGGATGGAAAAAAAAAAAAAGACAAAATAAGGAACGCTGCAGCATCAGCTTTGGGTCTGTTACATTTCCAAATAAAGTTTAACCATTAAATAAGTATTATATACTCTTCACATCTTGATGATACAAATGGGGTTATCTTACTAATCACTTTAGTTTTTAATTATACAAAGATATTCTGCTATCTAAAGTTGTACTAAGAACATTTCTAGAAAGATCACAAAGCAGGGACCTGATTTTGGGTCTCCTGACAATGAAAAGGTTTTTCTTACCTACCAGGTTGTCTTTCTCAAAAAGCATAAGGAAATTGTGACTCACGATTTAACAGCAACTGGATTAGGCAGGAATCCATATTCCATAGAATCGGCAATCTGATGATTTTCTAGTTCAGGAGAGCCACTCAGCTGTTCTCCACTATTAGCAAGAGTCCAGTTGGGGCCCCAACCAACTCGAAATGAGCGTCCCATAAATAGAGCCATGTCCATCAGGAGTTTCCCCTTGCCATAGGTGACAGACTTTTCAAGAGGGACTAGGCCTGGTTGTCTGCGTGTACCCACAGTTTTCAACTGAACTTCAGGGGCCGGGCTGGGCACTGTAAACACAGAGGTCAGGGGTGGAGGGACAGACCAAGGGGATGTGGATGGGATATTCATCAAAGATGCTGCTCTGGGAGTACGACATTCTTGTACAGAGGCACTTGGTGAAAGAAAAGTTCCACTAGTAAACTTTGATTGTAGTAGTAACCCACCAACTGAAATAGGGGGGAAAAAAAAAGACTATTAGAAAATACAGTCTCTCTTGCTTCTCAAACAGCAAAAATCAGTGAGGTTGAAATTACAGTTTTATCAAACCAATTAAATCAGACACACATGATAAGCAGCAAGTCAGTCTGTGGAATACTCTTTGAACCAGGAAATCAAGGCTAGAATTTTAGTGATGATGATGCCAACAACATTAACATTAATAACAAACACTACTACTACTATTTTAAAGAAATTATTAAGCTCTTATCTGTGATTCTGTATAAGCCATTCGTATACATGGTTTCATTTCACCTTTTAATAACTTCAGATGAACAACACTTTCATCCTCATTTCGTAGGTGGGAAAACTGGGCTCAGAAAAGTGTTTATTCCAAATACACAAAGCTATTAAGTGGCAGGATTGAGAGATTAAGCCCAGGGAAGTCTGACAACAATGCTCATGCCAAATGTTACCATTTCATAGTCCGTAGAAAAAACTTAGTAAGATCAAAAGTCAAATTGCCACCACTCTAATGCTCAATGCTAGACTCAATAAAACAAAACCTACTGAGGCATCTTGTGCCCTTCAGAAGGACAGTTCTTATTACTACTGCCTGTTCTCTAATACTTTTAAAACAAGAAGTCAGTTATCGAAGTATGAGATTTTCATGTAGTGCCCATTATGGAAAAGGTTATAGTTAATGTTTAATTGATGGTTTATTAGTTGAAATATTTTTAAAAAGGAAGTTAATAATAATAAATTTCAAGTCTTTCACTTGAAAGAATTGAAAACTAAACACCTAGTTTTTAAGGCAACATAAATCTTTTCCTGGTATTTCCTCTGGCTTTCAAAACGTTTTGAGATTCATTGACGTCAATACTCTATCCCTAATCCCACACAGTTATAAGCCCCCAAGAAGAAAAAAGGGAAAGCTTTAAAATCAAATATTACTTCCCTAAGAATTTGGGGAGGTTTAGGAAAAGGTAGAAATCTGACAGGTTTTGTGCATTTTTTTAAGAAGCAACATTTGCCCCTGGAAGGCTATAAAATAAGGATAGCATGAGGACTGCACGAAAAGAGTACAGTGCAGGACAACTTGCTCATTCCTCTAAGGTGCGATAAAAATTAGAAAATCTGAGTTTATAATCTAATCCACATTCATAAGCAAATAAAAATATAACCTGAACAAAACACAAATGCTTTGTTGTCCATATTTAACTTCTGCATCTGCATCAATAAAGCTGATTATGGTTTTTAAAAATTGGCTCACCTAACATATTTATAAGAGTACATCTCCTCCTGCCATTCTTATGCCATATGCCTTTAGGGGGATATTTGATAGAGAAGTTGACTCAGCTTAGAAGAAGACAGGTGAAAAGCAGGACTTTACAGCTTTCTCATAAAATAGCATTAGTTACAGTACCTAAAGAACGGGATTTTGATGAGTGGGATGCTGAAATGGGGAGTCTGGGAGAACAGATTTCTTGAGAAGTATCTGCTTTAGAAGGAAGGTGACTGAAGCGTTGATCCAGAACCATATCTACATCTTCTTCATCAGCAAGCAATGATGCTTTCATGATCTAAAAGGCAATACCTATAGAATGAATGTGCTCCCCCAAATTCAAAGGCCATAAAAGAAAAATGCAGTTTCCAATAACCAATAAATTGCTTTGCCTGAGGCTGTGTCCAGAGTTAGTATAATATTTGTGTGGCTGACTCTATTACACTGCATGTGCCTGGATGGTGGAAATTGCAGAATACTTCTCTGTTTCTAGAGTCTCGCCAAAGCCTGGCACACAGCAATTGCTCACTTGTTTGCTGAATGACTAACTTCAAATGTAAGACAAAGGCTCAACTTTTAAGACATCAAAGCCATAGACAGGGGGAAGCTGAGACAGAGTTTAAAGAAACCTGTGTCTTCTAGGCTATTAAAAAAACCTTTATGGAGCACTTTCTAGAGCCTCAAAACCACACTATGAAGGAAACGAAGTATATTTTGTATAGAAAAATTAGTGCTCAGAGATGTTAAATGACTTGCCTAAAGTCACTGAGTAATAGTTACAAAACCAGGGTTAGAATCCAGGTCTTCAGAATCTCAATACAGACTTCCCCTTCCCTCCCAGAATGGAAAAATAAAGCCCAAACCCAGGCCATATTCTTGTTTTTTCCTCACTCCAATGACCACTCAAAGCTCTTCAGTGAATAACCAAGGAAGGAGCCTGAGGTTATGAAAGGGAGATAAAAATTAGTTTGGCTTCCTGTTGTAGTAAGGGTAGGTTAGGACTTCACCTGTAAGACATGTGGATTAATTCCCAGTGAAGATGCAATGTGTGTTGAGGCAGACACAGGCTCCTGATCCTCAGGCACGCTCTCTTCTAACATGGAATCCAAAACTGGCTCCTGGGTGATATCTACCATGTCACTGTCCAGTTCCACAACCCTCCCTAACTGCTCCACCTCTGGACTCTGGCTCTGTAGACAGCAGAAAGATCAGGGAAGCAGCATTAAATTACACCAAACAGACATAGAGCTTTTAGACCATATCTAGTTTTCGGAGTATAATATAGCTATGACAATGTGAGGTAGCATATTTGCTAAAAAGGATTTCATAATAATTACCCCAAGCCCCCCATGTATGTACTTGGGGTCCACATACAGATTCATGAGATCATCCTTTGGTAGTATCTTAAGGTCTGGTGTCTGAAACCTAAGCCCTACACTGAACAAATGGTGGTTTTCAGAGAAAGATTATGCCTTACCTCATTTAGCTAGCAAATATAATTCTCTGATATACATAGGATTGACCCTGCCCCGTCACACTGTCTTGTAGCCAGAAGCCATTGGGAAAAAAGAATAAAAAGTACAAATACCAAAGTCTCCATTAATTTTGCATTTTTTAAAAAAACAATTAGAAAAAATTTCCAGTTAACAATTTAGGCCCTGGAATTTATCTTTTGGGTGACTGAATCCTAAAGGTTAGCTGGGCCCTACATGTGCAGTTACCATGTAAGATGTGAGGAATGTCTACTCTAATTACTCAAAAAGGAAAAATAAAGTAATACCAGAAACAAATTTTTTTTTTTTAAATATAAGCTCCACACCCAACATGGGGCTTGAACTTACGACCCTAAGATCAAGAGTTGCAGGCTTTACTGACTGAACCAACCAGGTGCTCCCTAGGAACAACTCTAATCTAGGAATCATTTTTTTATGTTCAAGTGCCAAGAGTTAGGATTTACATTTATTAAGCAGTTTTCAAGATATACCCATGAGTAACAGTTTATGATTTGAAAAGGTAGTAACTCCTCAACCTGAAGCACACTGTAAAATAACTGGTTCAGTACAAATCATTAAGTATGTCCTAAACTTGCATATTACCTGGTAAAATGCTAACTAACAAATGGCTAAACCGATTTCATGAAACATTCTCAAATTCAAGAAGTTTTACTAATTATTTTTCTTATCATGGTATCATCTGTAGATTATTAATCTTCCAAAGTTTGGGGTTTATCTTCCTAAGTGGCTTACTTCATGCTGACCCTTAGATGGATGCTATTATGTAACAGGTAGTTTCAAAAATAATTTCATGATTACTTTAGGCAAAGAAACATCCATTAGTGTAACTTTTTCAGCTTTATTTTTAGTGGTATATTAGCTATCATTCCCTTGCATTCCTTTATTTATTTATTTTTTTGAAGATTTTATTTATTTGATAGAGAGAGAGAGACAGCGAGAGAGGGAACACAAGCACAAGGAGTGTAAGAGGCAGACGCAGGCTTCCTGCTGAGCAGGGAGCCCGATGGGGGGTTCGATGGGGTCGGGGGTCTATCCCAGGACCCTGGGATCATGACCTGAGCCCAGGGCAGATGCTTAACAGCTGAACCACTCAGGTGTCCCACCCTTGCATTCCTATAACAAATATCCTTACAAAAAGACACCATTTAGCAAGGTATTAATAATCCTTCCATTTGTAACTGTAGAAAAATTGAGCTGTTGGATACATAATAGTCACTTAAGACATGAAGAATCCCCAAGGATTCTGCTCTAACAAAACTGAAGGCTAGATAATGGTGAAAGGCAAAAATGATAGTATTTTTTACCTACTGGAGAGGCTAACTTGATGTTAGTTCTGGAAAAAAAAAAAGTTAAGTAGCCATGATCACAATGCTCCCATTTTTTTTTTTTTAAAGACTTTATTTATTTGACAGAGAGAGATCACAAGTAGACAGAGAGGCAGGCAGAGAGAGAGAGAGAGAGAGAGAGAGAGAGAGAGAAGCAGGCTCCCTGCTGAGCAGAGAGCCCGATGCGGAACTCGATCCCAGGACCCTGAGATCATGACCTGAGCCGAAGGCAGCGGCTTAACCCACTGAGCCACCCAGGCGCCCCTACAATGCTCCCATTTTAATTATAAGAATTATGGGAACACTCTAACTCCAAAAGTTCTCTCGTAAGTTAGTTTTTAACCAATTCACTTTTAGTAAAAGTTATTAAACTGCTCCATATATCCTCTTTGTCAACCTATCAGTTAGGATACCCTCCCTCTGTTGGGGTCCTATAACACCCTGTCTAAACCTGTTTTTTATGATTCATCATGATATAATAGGATTTCTTGCATATGCAGTATGTACTTGTCCCACCACATTGTCAAAGCTTGAAAACAGAGATTATGGCCTACTATTCTCTGTAGCTATCACCAAACACATTGTTCAAGTCAACATTCATCAAACATTTTCTTCGTCAATTATACTGCTTAGTGTAGTGCCTGGCACACACTAGAGAAGGCAATTAATATGAAAGAACAAGGAGTGAGGATGTGTGAAAGGAAAGGAAAAAGGGGGAGGATGGTTTCAACTTACACTACTCAAACGAAGAAGTAACAGCAAGAGATGTTCACTTAGAACATTTTGATGAAATCCTCCCATTTTGCCTTAAACAACTCAAGCACAGACCTTATTTTTAAGAAGTGTGCTAGGGATCAAGGTTTTATTCACTCTACCCTCACGCACAGACTTTAAAGCCATGAGGTATCATGTAATAAGTGGATAAGGGGGAAGTGAATGACTATGAAACTATGAGGAGCTGGTTAAGCTCCTAAGACCCCCATCAGTGAATTTTAAGTACATCTAAGCAATTGCAGCAAACTCCCTCAAAAGATGACTGTGTACTTATTTTCAGAGAAATCTTGGGAGATCAGATGCTTCTTCAAAGCCAGTCCTGAAAAGAAAAATAGACTAATAATAATAATATTAACAGAAAGATGGCTCAGAAGGAATGGAGGAAGTTTAAAAAAAAAAAAAAAGCCCTTGGGAAATTTATGGAAAAATAAGGCAGATACTTGGAAAAACAGCCAAACAGAATATCCCTTTCATATTCTATAATCTCTTGAAAGTAGATCTTATTTATGTTTAAAACCAGCACAGTACATTACAAATCCTAAGTACACAGATAGTATCTGTAAAATGACTCTCTTTTTAGATATCTGGAGGGTGAGGTTTCATGAGTGAAACCTTCAATGATTTTAGAAACCTTCATTTTCCGTCTCACGAGAATCTTCCTCATACAAACAAAGCAACCAATACCCTAAAAATAAAGCATCCCTTAATCTAGTACATAAAATAATTCAAGCAGGTAAAGTAAATCATGACACCTTTTATTCAATAAAGGGTGAGCAACCAATCCACGGTCAAACAGGTATTTATAGTGTTCTTCCCCCCCAAATAATTTAATCCAGTGTAACTACTACTGCTGCCTACTTCCAAAATTATTTGCTTTCTAACTACAAAGAATGTTTTACATTCATTTGGCTAGAAAATTAACCCTGTCAACATTACCGTGTTTTCCGGAAAAAGTTCATCTCAGGGTTTCAAGGACTCACCAAGTAAGTGTGTATGTTTCTACACATACATTCAGGGATATTACAACAGGAAGTATAGGACATTGCAACATTAATATCTGAAGCAAGAAGATTTGTAGTAAACATTATATATATATGTAGTATATATTAATTACATAAAAATATAAAATATATATTTAACATATATAGAGAGAGACTTACTGGATAAATTTAGCTGCCGTTTTACTTTTAAAAGTATACACAAGATAAAATAGAATTTTTAAAAATCCTAATACTTTTTTCTTTTAAAAAAATTTCTAACTCATTTGAATGTACTGAGTGAACAACAGTAAGCTGTGAGCAAGTAAACTAGTCTGCCTCAATGATACTGAACCCAAGTTCAGTAAGAGGTGGAGGTAAAAAAGGCTATAGGTAAGGTCTCTCTGCCTGAATGCCATCTGAGGTCTTTCAACAAATGGTTCTGAACCCTGTCCTCGTATTTCAATCACCTGGGGGAAGGCATTTAAAATATAAATATGCCTGAGCCCCATGTTGTATTTATGAAATTAAAGGTCACCAAAGTAGTGTTATAGTCACCTGAAAACTGGATCTCAGATCAGCATTTTGGAAATAATGTTCTAACACCAAAATGTTTCTGCAATTCCCTGATTGACCTGTGTGATGAAGGCATTTCTGCCAACATTTTCTCTAACTTCAAAGGCATAGAAGAGATTACTATGTAAAGATTTAGTTACGTTAATGTTTCCTGGTTGCTTAGATTTACCTCTTAATCTTAAGAACAAACTACAAAGAGGGGAATGAGAGCATTACATAAAAGGCAATGGGATGAAGTGACCATTAAAAAAAAAATCAATCTTCCTAATACCTAAAAAACCCTCAATTCTCAACTCCCAAGAACCTGAGATTGTGCGTAGGAAAAAAAAATGCTGTATTGGACTGAAGAACACTGTCCTGAAATCAAGCTCCTCAGGAAGCCAAGTGACAGTGTGAAGATAATCATCTTGACACCAGAATAAAAAGACTGCGCCCTCTGTTCCCAGTTCATTCAGATGGCACAAGGATTTTCCTCATGCCAAGTAAAATGTAGGTCTTTGGTGCTAGTAACAAAAACTATGCAACCACTAGAATTTTCTACCTCACTCAGGTCACTGGGGCAATATGAAGGAAGAATCCTTCATTACTGTTCTAATACATTAGTCTAAGATCTAAACAACTTACCCATTTCTCCCATTTCTGCTTTCCCCAGCCAAAGACCACCTGCTTTTTAAATCAAAGCAGATATCTGAAAAAGATCCCACGCACTATGTTCTTTTTGCCCATTTTGATCCTTACCACATTTCTTCTTCCTATAACCAGGTTCTTCTGAAATTTTCTGGTGCTCTTCAAAATGTTTTTTAAAGAGTTCTCACTTATTGAAGTGTTATCATAGAAATGTATGGTTATCCCTTACTGTTTGTATTCTAGAAACGAAACAGCCTAAAAAAATCACTGATTGTCAAGATACATTATGTAAATTTGCTGTCTATCCACAGATGAAGTTGTTCTTTCACAGCTGCATCTTAAGGATCTAACAATTACTTTTATTAGCAGAAATGAAGGCTATCTGACTCTTATCCTAAGAAATACATATAATGTAAGATCAAAAACACTCTAGAAAGAAAGGGATTACACGAAGTATATGATAAAAAAAAAAAAAAAAGAACATGGAAAACCAAGTCCATTTATAGCATTTCTTTAGTTCAGAAGGTATTTCTTAGGGGTTTTATGCTATAAAGATTATGAACTTAGGAAGTCAATGTATATCCCATTTCCCACCTTTATCATGCCCTCCCTCACCTTGTACGCGCAAATATGAACATACATACACAACAATCTCCAGAAAATGCCTCCCAAGAAATTATTTAATAAATCATAAAAATTGCACATTTCAGCAGCCATAAGAATTGTAGCACAAAAATTCCAAAGGTCCTGCTTTTAGCAGCTGAGAGGTAGAGGATGCTTTACAAAGAAATTCTGTATTAAATTCTCTTCTTTGAGGGAGTATGGCAGCAAAGAAAAAAAATTTTTGTAACTTGATTGAATATAAACAACATCCAAAGGAAGTAAAACTCTTTATGAGTTGGAAAGGAAACTACCTGATATTTAAATTGCAAATCCCTCCCTACACAGACAAAAGTTTTATACTGGCTTTACAATACTGAAAGAGTATGACACAAGTAATTGCAATAAACAACACAGCCCCTCTCCCCCCACACCAAATAATTGATTTATATTCTAAAACCTGATCTATTTTCAGAAATATTATGTATTGTTAAAATACAAATATCAAGACGTTACCTGAAGTATAAGCAAACAACTTGAGAAAAATGGAGTTAAAAAACCCCTGCAGAAAGCTAAATGAACTTTTAAAAAACCAGGGAGGTAAAGAACAAGATTAAACTAAACTGCACATCAGGTAGTCAAGGAAAGTAAGATTTACTTTGTATCAACCCACACAAGCAAAATGCTATCTTAAGTTGATCACTGAGCAGAGAATTCAGCAAGTCCAAATGAAAAGAGAGGGAGGTGTTTAAGAACGACACTCTGTAGAAGGAATGATCCAAACAGCATGAGAATTCTTTAAATCTCTCAATTTAAAAAAAGATGCCAGGACCACCTCATGCCCTCCCTCGTACTTGTCTCAACGTGATTGCCAATACGTTTGTACTCTTCAAAGTTCCAGGGGTCATAAACAGCTTTGTACTAGCTGAATGACTTCAACTTCTGTATCATGGATTCCATTCAAATTCACTGTCCTGTCTCTACCTGGGGTGGAGGTGCTGGCTTGCCATTAAGAGCCATCTGGAATGGGGTGGCCTGGCCTGCAGGAGGCAAAGGAGCAGTCTTCAACTTCTTTGTACTAGTTTTAGATGGCCGTTCCTCCTCCTCTTCATCAGAATCCTGAAGGCCATACTTAGAAAAATGAGAGACCTAAGGAAAAGGAGAATCCAACAAAATCAACTTTTTAAAAAAAGACTTTATTTTTAAGTAATCTCTACACTGAATGTGGGCCTCAAATTTACAACCCTGAGATCAACAATTACATGCTCTACCACTGAGCCAGCCAGGCACCCCAGAATCCAACAAAATCAATTTTAACACTTATATTCCTAACAGCTTCTAAAATACTTGCCCTTGAAATTATGCAGACTTAGCTTTAAAAAGAAAGAGTTATCAAAATATTTAAGGCAGAATGAAGTGTCATCTATCACATGTAATTTATTGCTATCCCTAGATTTAGATGTTTAGTACATGTACTAGTTGCTTGTACATAACACCAACTTACTAATAAGGAAACCAAATCTGGAAGAGCCATTACTATTTTCACATCTATATACTGCTTAGCTGTTCACTATCGACTTATGTCAGGCCTTCAACAATTAAATAACGCAAGTGGCTTAGAAGAGAAAGAAACCATTAGGTTAAACTATCAAGGAAGGGAGGATGTTAATGTTTTCACCCCCTGAAATCTTTAAATGAATGACAACTGAGGAAGGGTTAATATCAAGAGATAAAAATTCTGTCTCATGCTTCTAATGATACCGCAGATTGAAAAAACACTCCTTACAAGTATATGTAAATGCTCATAGGATGAGGCAGAGGATGTGAATCATGAGCATAAAGTTTTTCATAGCTTCTTACTGTTCTGGGGTTTAACAAAGGTGTGTAATCTGGGGCAAATCATGCATCTCTATACCTGTTCCCTAATTTGTAAAAAAATAAAGAATTTAAGAGAGGACTTCTTCTAAGTGACCTTTCTAAGTGATTAGAGTGACATTTTGTCACTCTAATCACAGATTATAAGAACTAGGTTAAGTGACTATCATACCTTAAACACCCAAGAACCTGTTTCAGGACGATATTCTTTGAACTGAGCTCCCTGTTTCCTTGAAACTGCTTCCAATCTACCCTCATAGTTGATATCAGCAAGTCGATCTGGGCTCTTTATTAAACAACGAGATGTTTTATCTGTTGGCCAAACTCCATCCAGTGTAACTTCAGCCTTCCTGCAATGTACAACCACATAAAGTATAAATGTTCCATATTTAAGATCAGAA
This sequence comes from Lontra canadensis, assembly GCF_010015895.1. Classification (NCBI taxonomy): domain Eukaryota; kingdom Metazoa; phylum Chordata; class Mammalia; order Carnivora; family Mustelidae; genus Lontra; species Lontra canadensis. The sequence continues at coordinate 26,489,915 of NW_022631001.1, forward strand.
AGCCAAGTAATATCTATATAAACAGCAAATAAAGGTACCTGTGTTATTTTGGAATTACTCTGCAGATGTTTCATAAACTTGAGTCTTGCCTCCCAGGATAGATAAGCTCAAAAAGAAGGAATTACCCACACCATCAACTGCCTAGCTCAGTATCTGGTTCAAGGGTCAAACTTCATTCATTCTGAACTACCAGAGCACATCATCAATTATTTCCAATGAAATTTTAGTTAACACACTATACAGCCTTGACCACATTCAGTGCTAATGTCTGATAATAAGAACTAAGTCTTAGTGAAGGTCTTAAAGTGCTATTGTACTTAACAAAAACATTAGTAATAACAGCAACTGCCACTGATAAACAACAAGTGATTGCAGAATGAGATTAACAGGAACACCATAAGATTAACCATTAAGTAATGAATGTGAAGGCGTCTAGATAGGGATTACATTAAATTTGTAGATTGCTTTGGGTAGTATGGACATTTTAATAATTTAAAGTCTTCCAATCCATGAACATGGGAAAAATTTCCATTTATTTATCTTTCTTCACTTCTCCAGCTTTTGCCTATTTGGTTGAATTTATGCCTAAGTATTTTTTCTTTTTGATGCTATTGTAAATGGAATTTTTTTCTTAACTTCCCTTCAGACTGCTCATTGTTAGCATACAGAAATTCAACCAATTTTTGTGTATTGATTTTATATCCTGCTACCTTGCTGAATTTATAACTGTTTTTAGTGGAATCTTTGGGTTTTCTGCACAAGATCATTTCATTTCTGAAGAGAGATATCTTACTTATTCCTTTCTAATCTGGATGATGCCTTTTATTTCTTTTCCTTGCTTAACTGCTCTGACTAGGGCTTCTAGTATTATGTCGAATAAAACTGGCAAAGTGGGCATCCTTGTCTTGTTCCTGATCTTAGAGGAAAAGCTTTCATTCTTTCACCACTGAGTCTGACATTCTTTTGAAAATATGGCCCTATTAAGTTGAGGTAGTCTCCTTCTTTTTATTTTATTATTATTTTTTAAGTAATCTCTATACCCGTGTGGCTTAGAACTTAAAACCACAAGATCAAGAGTCTTGCGTTCCACTGACTGAGCCAGCCAGACCCCCTGAGGTAGTTTCCTTCTACCTCTAGAAAAGGTGTTGTATTTTGGCAAATGCTTTTTCTACATCTGTTGAGATGATCTGTGATTTTCTTCTTTAATTCTACTAATGTCATGTATTACACTGATCACTTTTTGTATGTTAAACCATCCTTGTGTTCCTGGAATAAATACTACTTGGTCATGGTGTATAATCCTTTCAATGTACTACTGAAGTCTATTTGGTAATACAGCTGGCCTCTGAACAACACAGGGGTTAGGGGAGCAACCACAGCGCGGTTGAAAATCTGTGTATCTTGGACTCCCACAAAACTTAACTACTAATAGCCTACTGTTGAATGGAAGCCTTACTCATCCCCTAAGTCAACTAACCCATATTATTGTGTTACATGTATTGTATATTGTATTTGCAATAAAGTAAGCTAGAAAAAAGGAAAATGTTGAGAAAAGTCTAAGGAAAATACACTTAAGGTATTGTACTATAAAGAAATCCATGTATATGGACCACACAATTCAAATCTGTGTGGTTCAAGGGTCAAATGTATTTTGAAGATATTTACATCAGGGCGCCTGGGTGGTTCACTGGGTTAAAGCCTCTGCCTTCGACTCAGGTCGTGATCTCAGGGTCCTGGGATTGAGCCCCACATTGGGCTCTTTGCTCAGCAGGGAGGCTACTTCCCCCTCCCTCTCTGCCTACTTGTGATCGCTGTCAAATAAATTAATTAATTAAAAAAAATAAAGATATTTACATCAGTATTCATCAAGGATATTGGTCTATACTTTTATTTTCTTGTAGTTTCTTTTTCTAGCTTTAGAATTAAGGTAATGCTTGCCTCATAGTTAGAAAGTATTCCTTCCTTTTCAGTTTTTTGAAAGAATTTGAGAACTGACATTAAATCTATAAATGTCTGGTAGAATTTACCACTGAAATCATCTGGTCAAAGGCTTTTGGTTGGGGGAGGACTTTTTTTTTTTTTTTAATTACTATTCAATTTCTTTACTCTAGGGCTATTTTGAATTTCTTCATGATTCTATGGCCCCCTCATCTATCCAAAGAGGTATCAGAAGCTAGTTTCCCAAATTAAAATATAGAGAAAGAATTAAAAATGGTTGCAGCAGACATAAGGAAAAAAACCTACTATCAAAATACATTTTTGGAGAATAAAAGTTGGACCTGATAGTATTAGAGAAAAGGAGTCAAAAAATCCTAGTATAGCATTTACCACTTATACTTTCAAATTAGAGAAACAATCACATACTGTAAAGTAAAAAAAAAAAAAAAAAAAAAAATTGCAGAAAAATGTATATAATGTGAAAAGAATTTTGTGAGTTAGTAGATTATTTTCTAAGTATGTAAATAAATCCATACCTATTTAGCCCTTCACCCACAGGTGGTTTTTGGTTATCATCTAAGTAGACAATCACTTCTTTCCTTCGAATATGCACGATATCATCCAAATTTAGATTTGTCAAATTCACATCTCCCTCAAAATAGATTGAACCATAACCTATACAAGTAAAAGCAAATAGTTAAAAAGTCATTCTGTACAGAGGGAAAATAACCTATTTTATACTTCCACTGACTAAATACTCAAAAGAAAACCAACTTAAAACACTAATCAATATTTCATTTTTAAATTTTTTTAAAGATTTCATTTTTTAGTGATCTCTACACATTGAACATGGGACTTTGAACTCACAATCCCAAAATCAAGAGTCATATGTTCCACCAACTGAGCCAGCCAGGCTACCCCAAACATTAATCAAATCACCTAGTAATACCATCAATGTGTTATTTCATTCATAGTATATATCAGAAGAGGACATCAAAACCAGTTATCTGGTTTAATATCTACATTTCTACTGCACTTATCCTCAAAACGGTTTTCTTAAATCTCTTCCCAGTACCTGTACTATTGCTACACAAACCCTCACTTAGTACCTAGCTTACAGAAGAAGTTAAAATGCCAGAGAGCCCTCTCTAAAATACAATATAGCAAGATAAGATTATCCCCCAAGAAAACTTTATCTGTATTAAATTATTAATACAAAGCTGAATCTAAATATTATTCATCTATTACTCAATTTTCTTACTTAGTATTTTCTTGCTGATTATAGTATTTTCTTTAATTGTAGAAAACTACAACGAGCCAAACAGTTACCAAAGAATGTTATATGGTTCTAGTCTTACTTTGTTAGTTGTCGATCAAAGTGTCTACTATGCAGGTCAAGGAAAAAAGGGAAAAAAAAAGCTATCAGGACCTTCCTTAATTATGCAGATCCTTGGCTTAAATATTACAAACTCCTAAGCTCACACTCACCTTTACGACCAATAGTGAAGTCAGAGACAATACACTCTCCCTTTTCATTGGTTATTTTAGCAAGGTCATCCATAGATGGAATAGTATAGTAACCAACCTTAGTGAGAACAATGCCTATGACAAAAGAAACAGAAAATATAGTATTAATTGTAATTGTCCTTATGTAGAGAAATTTTCAAAATATTTATTTTACTCTTTCCTTTTTAAAAAGAGTAATTATTTTTTTAAAGATTTTATTTATTTATTTATTTGACAAAGAGAGAGATAGCAAGAGAGGGAACCCAAGCAAGGGGATTGTGTGAGGGGAGAAGCAGGCTTCCTCCTGAGCAGGGAGCCTGATGTGGGGCTCAATCCCAGGACCCTGGGATCATGGTCTGAGCCAACAGCAGACACTTAATGGCTGAGCAACCCAGGAGCCCCTTAAAAAAAATAATTCTTAAAATAATCTGAAATAATCCATAACTAAATTATTAAATACAGAGAAAATATATAGGACTAAAGCATTTTTCCAAACTATTTCTTCTTAAGATTTTATTTATTTGAAGAGAGAGCACATGAGCAAGGTGGAAGGGGGAAGAGGGAGAGGGAGCAGATGACTCCCTCCTGAGCAGGGAGCCAGATGTGGGGCCTGATCCCAGGACCGTGAGATCATGACCCAAGCCAAAGGAAGACGCTTAACCAAATGAGCTGTCCAAGGGCCCACCAAACTGGTTTTCTGAGAAACACTATTCCTAGGAGAAACTGTGCTTTTTAGAAAAAGGTTCCTAGTCAAACTAAGTTTGGGAACCATGAACATGATAGTAAGTTACAGGCTCTGAGAATTTACAAAATAATTAAGTCTAACAAACAAGTCTTAATCTAGTGTTTTCCATACTTACTTAATCACAGAACCTTTTCATACGGTACCCATTAACATACTGCACTATGAAAGGCATTCCATAAAATGAGTTCTGAGAAAGGCTTACTTAATCCATTTTTCTTCTATTCTATAAAAAACCCAACATAGAAAAAACCTGCCTTGATTCAGTCGTAGAGGCAGAACTACAACTCTAAACTCAATACTTTTTTAAAAAGATTTGTTTATTTGAGAGAGCGAGCGAGCGCGTGCGCATACACATGTGCACATGTCTGCGAGGTGGGGCGGTGGGGGCAAAGGTGGAGACAAAATCCCAAGCAGGGGCGCCTGGGTGGCTCAGTTGGTTGGGCCCCTGCCTTCAGCTCAGGTCATGATCCCAGAGTCCTGGGATCGAGTCCCCACATCAGGCTCCTAGCTCCACGGGGTGGCTGCTTCTCCCTCTGACCTTCTCCCTTCTCATGCTCTCTCTCGCGCTCTCTCTCTCAGATGAATACATAAAATCTTTAAAAAAAAAAAAAATCCCAAGCAGACTCCCTGCTGAGTGCAGAGCCTGACACAGGGCTCTACCCCCATGACCCTGAGATCATGACCTGATTCAAAATCAGAAGTTGGACACTTAACCGAGTAAGTTATCCAGGTGCCCCAGGAAGGGAATTTTAAATTGGAAGGTGACAAAGTCAGCGAGAAAAATAAGAATAAAAAAATCTAGAGTGGGCATCTGAAAAACAGCTGTAGTATTAGAATAATTTCATGTAGGGCGCCTGGGTGGCTCAGTGGTTAAGGCCTCTGCCTTCGGCTCGGGTCGTGATCTCAGGGTCCTGGGATCAAGTCCCGCATCGGGCTCTCTGCTCAGCAGGGAGCCTGCCTCCTCCTCCTGTCTCTCTCTGCCTGCCTCTGCCTACTTGTGATCTGTCAAATAAAAAAAAAAAAAAAAAAAAAGAATAATTTCATGTAGATACACACAAATATATACTTGGATTCTTAATGTGAAAATATATACTTGTTTCCTCAGGGCACCAAGTGACCAGAAAATATATATGAAGGCAAGAATATAATCAGATACAGAAAGATTTCATAGACACTTAAAAGAGTAACTATAAAACAATCTGAATGTTCACTAACAGAGAATAGATAAACCAAGTGTGGCATATATATAATAACTGAGTATCACTCAGCAATAAAAAAGAATTAACTGTTGATATATCATGGATGAAATAAAAAATAAAGAGCTAAAAAGAGTACAGAGAGTATGATTCCAGAGGAGAAGCCTGCTTCTCCTCTCCCTGCTGCTCTGCCTACCTGTGCTCTCTCCCTCTTTTGCTGTCAAATAAATAAATAGTATCTTTAAAAAAAAAAAACCTAGTAAACAATCTATCTGAGTTTATAAAGCTAGGGAATGTATAAGGACAGTCTCTTTGGCTATAAAATTTGGGATCTCTAAACTATACCAGGATAATTAATGACATGCATTTTAACTACTCCAAAGGTAAAAGAAGTATGTGAATTAAGAACCAAACAAAACTAAGTGAAAGTGTTTAAATGTCAACATCTATAAAATGTAATAAAAACATTTAATTAAAAGTTCAGGTAGCTGACTTCCACTAAATTGAAAACCTGAGAGAAGTAAGAGGTCTCAAATGACTGGTAAAAGATTACCCATGCAGCAATCTGAATCTGACCTGCCGGATGCATATGGTAAGTATTATTTTCTATTTCTTCTCGGTCATCCTGCAGTGACTCCTCATGAAAAGAGGTCTCTTCACTGCTTCCTTCCAGCCCATTTCGCAAGGCAGCACGCATATTTAATGCAACAATGGTATCATCCACACTGCCACTACTGTTGTGTTTATTTCCAGCAGTCTCCGGCGTTTGAGGAATGGGTTTGGCAATAGGATTAGTATAAAAACGTGACACAAGAGAATCATCATCTCCATCCTGCTGATGGTTCTCATCAACAGGTTTGCTCAGGAAACTGAATCTGAAAAGAAGAAACAAATGATATCTAAAGGGCTACCTTTATAACAATGATAATAGCCAACCGTCACTGAAACTTTACTGAGTAATTCTACATATTAAAAAGTTATTTAGACTGACAGAGAAAAATAAAATAACTTGCCCAAACTCAAAAAACTCTGAGAGCTAGAATTGGGATTTTAACACAGGAAATATGGCTGCAAATTACATCATCTATTTTCATGATCAGATTACAACTGAGCTATTTTCATGAATGAATAAACCTGAGCATCCCAATTTTTTAAAATAGATTTTTATTTATTTGACAGACAGAGCTCACAAGTAGGCAGAGAGAGAGAGGAGGAAGCAGGCTCCCCGCTGAGCAGAGAACCCGATTCGGGGCTCGATCCCAGGACCCTGAGACCATGACCCGAGCTGAAGGCAGAGGCTTATTAACCCACTGAGCCACCCTGGTACCTCTGAGCATCCCAATTTTTAGTCAAAAAAAAAAAAAAAAAAAAAAAAAAAGAGAAAGAGTGGTGCCTCGGTGGCTCAGTCAGTTAAGCGTCTGCCCTTGGATCAGGTGACGATCCCAGGATCCTGGGATCAAGCCCCGCGTTGGGCTCCCTGCTCAGTGGGGAGTCTGCCTCTCCTTCTCTCTCTGCCTGCTGCTCTGCCTACTTGTGCTCTTTCTCTATCAAATAAATAAATAAAATCTTTAAAAAAAAGAAAAAAGAAAAAGGCACTCTTCTACATAAGGTCAAAGAAGAGCAGTGAATTTCAAACAAAAAACTAAAAAGTTTAGATTTTTAATCTAAGCAAGGTATTAGAAAATGCTTCATTAATGAAAAATCAAATGAGAATTTTATCCAAAGAAAAAGAAACAAACAAAAAAAAAAACCAGGAGTACAAGGATGTATATACAATTTTTCACTGAAGCATTGTTTTGAATACAAAGAATACCAAAATAATCTAAATTGTCCTCCAGTGGGGAACTAATTATCAAATATTCACAAAGATGGCTATCAGAGTCATTTAAAAAGTGGAGGCAGATACACTCATATTGATACAGAAAGACATTTATAATAAAATAAGTGGAAATAAGCAGGCTATAAAATATTATATCATTCATGCCTAGTCTCTACAATGTATCTACATAAATAAATTTCTAAACTGTAAGAATATATATCAAACTATTAAGGATTATTGTGTATATTTCTACTTCCTCCTTTATACACTTATATACTTATTTTTATTTTTTTGGTGTGGTTACAATGACTATGTGTCATTACTACAAATAAGACATCCCTTATTTTAAGGGGGGGGGTCAGGGGTGTCAAATGTATGAGAACCCTGTCCAAAATGACACGAGTATCAAAATAATTACATAAATTGAATCAGAAGATCTCCTATAATTTTAAGATCTAAAGTACCCAAAAAGCACAAATATGACTTAATTTCCAGGTGCTCATATGCTATAATAATATGCCACATTCACCAATCTTCATAAATTTTCCTAGAATGAATAAATTCCAAGCTCAGAATCTCTTCAAAATGAGAACAGGGTGCTCTACTAGAAATAACCCAAAACAAAATTCGGTTTACCTCTCCCCATTTTCTGGATAATCAGATGGTGAAGCTAGATCTTCCGAGTCACGATTAACAGGTGAGAAGAGATTGCTATTGTTAAGGTTTTTCAAAACCAACTTCTTAATGCTCTTCCTATAAAGAGACCAAAAGAAAAAAAAAAAAAAAAAAAAAAAAAAGAACTCAGGCACACATAATTACATAACTAACATTATCTTAAAAACTAGTCAAAAAGAGCATTCTTGTTCAGCTCTTACATATCTAAAAATGACCTAACAAGTTTAATTCACAATGTTTAATACATAACCAGAATATAAGATCTCAAATATATTACATTCTGGTGTTTGAAAGAGTAAGTGAAGCACTTAAAACAAAGTGGGAAATCTCCTTGAAAACAGTCCTCCTTCTCTGAATCCTCAGCATTCTACCCAGATACTTAGTTAACCCATCATACTGTATCTTATATTTCAATTACTTCTCTAAATATCTTCTCTTTAAACATTTTCTTCCTTTCTTGAAAGTCAGGATTCATGACTGTCTCCTCACAGAACTTGGAGTGCTGCCTTGAAGACAACAGGAAAGAGACATTTGCTGATTGAGTAAGATTCCTTTTTAAGGATGACAAGAAACAGGAGCAAAAAATCCCTGACATCCAGTGATGCAAATAGTCACAAATATCTTCAAACTTCACAGGTATGTATAGCAGGCTTACTTAAGGCAAGAACCTCTATCTTATATATGCTTCAAATAGAAGAACCGTAGAGGGGATCTTATCTTATTCAATCTCCACTTAAAAACTCCTTGGATTAATTAATGTGGTCTATTCCCTCTTTAAAAAAACAAACTACAGGGGCACCTGGGTGGCAAAGTCAGTTAAGGGTTTGCCTTCAGCTCAGGTCATGATCCCAGAGTCCTGGGATCCAGTCCTGCATCCAGTTTCTTGCTTAGCAGAGAGTCTGCTTCTCCCTGTCTCTCCGCCCCTTCCCCCAGCTCATGCTCTCTCTTTCTCTCTCCCTCTGTCAAAAAAAATAAAGAAAACCTAAAAAGAAAAAGAAATCTCTGGAAGTCAGTATTATCATCTTTGAGCTCTAATTATTGGCATAAACAATTTAAAAAATGTAATAAAATAAAATAATTTTTAAAAAGACACAAAAGGGGACAAGGTATTTCTTCAAAGAAGATAAATGGCCAATATGCAAATGGTAAGATATTCAACATTATTAGTCATAAAGGAAATGTAAATTATAAGCATGAAATACCACTTCACACCCACTAGGATGGCTATTATAAACAAAACAGAAAATACTAAGTGCTGACAAGAAAATGGAGAACATGGAAACATGCACTGCTCTTGGGAATGCAAAATAGTGGAACTGTTACAGAGAACAGTTGAGAACTCCCCCAAAGGTTAAATACAGAATTAACGTATGATCAAACAATTCCAATTCTAGATACATACTCAAAATAACTGAAAACAGGCAAACAGATACTTGTATACCAAGGTTCATAACAGCACTATTCACATAGCTAAAAGGTGAAAATAACCCAAATGTCCAACAACAGATGAATGGACAAACTCAATGTAGTTTTGGTTTGTCCAAACAATGGAATATTATTCTGTCTTAAAAAGAAATGAAGTTTTGGGGCACCTGGGTGGCTCAGTGGGTTAGGCCTCTGCCTTCGGCTCAGGTCATGAGCCCAGGGTCCTGGGATTGAGACCTGCATCAGGCTCTCTGCTCAGCAGGGAGCCTGCTTCCCCCTTCCCTCTCTGCCTGCTTCTGCCTACTTGTGATCTCTGTCAAATAAATAAAATCTTTAAAAAAGATAAAAATAAATAAGTTTAATAGCCCTATAACTTTTATATAAATTAATAATTAAGAAAAAATCAAAACCAAGAACAAGCCTTACTACAAATATGACTTCAGAACCACATATCTTTACTGGTACCCTACATTTATTGGAAAAAAAAAAAAACAAAACAAAACCCAAAAAAAACAAAAAAGGTCTATCTTACATGAATTCTTTCAGAAAATAGAGAAAATAATTCCCAATTTATTTATAAGGTCAGCATAAATTTTATACCAAAACCAGGTAAGAAAGGAACAGTCAGGTCAATCTAAGTGATGAACACAATGGCAAAAAATCCTGGACAAAAGTTTGCACAGTGAATCCTAACAAGCAAGTAAGTTACCAAACACTATCAGAGCCTGTGTGGAAAGAACTTAGGAGCAACTTAAAAGGGCCTCCACCAGCCAGAGATGGGAGGGACAACTTGGCAGTCATAAAAACAGTGGCTCCAATGGACGTAAGCACCGGAACAAGGGTTGGGGGTCAAATAAATAAATAAAACCTTTTTTTTTTAAGATTTTATTTATTTGACAGACAGAGATCACAAGTAGGCAGAGAGGCAGGCAGGGGGGAGGAAGCAGGCTCCCTGCTGAGCAGAGAGCCCAACGAGGGGCTCAATCCCAGGACCCCGGGATCATGACCTGAGCTGAAGGTAGAGGCTTTAACCCACTGCGCCACCCAGGTGCCCCAATAAATAAAATCTTTAAAAACAAAACAAAACAAAACAAAACAAAAACCACAGGCATATTTAAAACAAGAAACATAGTAAAATATTCCCTTTGCCTTACAGTCCTTCATTTATTTAAAGATTTTATTTATTTATTTGAGAGAGAGATAGAGAGTGAGCATGAGAGGGGAGTGGTCAGAGGGAGAAGCAGACTCCCTGCCGAGCAGGGAGCCCTATGTGGGACTGGATCCTGGGACTCCAGGATCATGACCTGACATGAAGGCAGTTATTTAACCAAATGACACCCAGGCACCCCTATTTATTTATTTTTAAAGTAGTCTCTGTGCTCAATTTTAGGGCTTGAACTCACAACCCAGAGATCCAAAGTCACATGCTTGACCGACTGAGCCAGCCAGGTGCCCCTCCCTCTTCAGTTTAAATAACACATCCTCAGAATAGCTTTTCTTCATCATTCTCCCTATTAGTCTCCCCTACAGTAGCAATCTCTACTACTCCTTTCTGTCACTTGTCTCACTTGTGATTACTGTCACCATCTCTCTCCTCTCACAGACTGTGAATTCAGCGATGGAGGAATGTGTCTCGTTCGTAGCTGCATTCCCAATGCCTACCACACTTGGCACTTAGTAGTTACTTGATAAATGTTTGTTGAATGAAGGAATGAACAGATGAATTAAAGAATATTTTCCAAATTTACCATTCAGAATAAGTAAAATTATTGGCTTGCTCTATAGTAACTTTGATTAGTATGAAAAGGTAAAAGATATGACAGCAATGAAGTTCTCACACTATCAATCTACCATATTCATCTTTCAGAGCAAACATAGTAATGTTCTAGAGGTGGCCATACTTATAAAGTCCTTCATGAATCCTTTACCCTCTGTGGTATTATATGGCAACTGTTTACAGAGTTACACAGTGATAGCCCAAGGCTTGGTTAGGAAGTGAACAGGGGCATATGCCATTTCCTTTAGATAGATAAATACAGTTAAGAGTAAATTTTAGATTCCAACAACTCAGTCATGGAAATGTGACAGCATAAACTGAAAAGACCTTTACAATCTCTATCTCCTCTTATCCCTTGGCTTAGATGATCCCCATCTCTTATAGGGAGGGAGGCCCTCACTCCTATAACTGGGATTCTATACTCTTATTTAGCTCCTTTTATGCCTCCTAAGATGCATTTTTTTTCTTTTTCTTTTTTTCCACAAGATTTTTAAGTAATCTCTGCACCCAATGTGGGGCAAACATACCTATGTATGTAGAGCTTAGGTTCATGAGGGAAAAACAGACCAAAAATACAAATATTAAAAAAAAAATTATATATGAGAAGGTATGAGAAAAAAAGAAAAGAAAGACAATTAGAATGTGAGGAATACTGACAAAAGAAAAGATGGATACAATTTTAAACAGACTGGTCAGAGTAGTCTTCGTTGAGAGGATATGTGAGCAAACAAATATATATGTAAACATATAGAGTTAACTATATGCATTTATGCGGAGAAGTGTTTCAAGGCAAAGAGAACAAGCATGACAAAGACTGAAAGGCAATAGCATGCCTTTCCTGTCCTAACAGTGGCAAAGAAGCACTAAAATTAGCGTGGATAAACAACAGAGAGAATAGTAGATGTCTTCAAAGAGGTAACGGAAGATCAGATCTTACAGCACCTTGCATTCCACTGTTAAGGAATTTGGCTTTTACTGAGTAAAATATGAACTACCACAGGGTTTTGGACAAAAGAGTGACACCATATGACTTATACTTCACAAACAGATCACTGTACTAGCTATATTTGGGAAAGAGTGCAAAAGGGTTAAGGGTAAAGCTGGAAAGATCAGGAGAATATTTTAATTCAGTAAAGAGATGATGAAGGCTTTGAGGTGCACCTGGCTAGCTCAACTGATGATGGAGCATGAAACTCTTGATCTCAAGGTTGTGAGTTCAATCTCTATGTTGGGTATAGAGATTAATTAAAAGTAAATCTTGGGGAAAAAAAGAAAAAGAAAAGAGATGATGATGGCTTGAATCAGGGTAGTTAGTAGCAGTGAAAGTGGTAAATTGGTCAGATACCAGGTAATTTTTGAAGGTTCAATAAAGAAGATTTGCTGATGGTTCAGATGTGGGATATATGAAAGAAGTCAAGGATGATTCCAAAGTTTTTGGCCTGAACAATGAGAATGACTGAAACACAGTTATCTGAGATAAGGAAGACTATGGATAGAACAGGTTTGAAGTAGAAGATGAGGAGTTCAGTGTTGGCCATGTTAATTTTGAAATAAATGCCTTTTAGACACCCAAGTGGAGATGCTGGGTAGGGCTGGATATAAAAATCTGGAGTATGGGAGAGAAGTCTTGGGTGGAGACGAAAGGTTAGAAATCATCAGACTATATATGACATATAAAGCTATGAAACTAAATTAAATCACTCTGGGAGACAATAAAGAAAATGTGATCAAAACTAAGCTCAGTGGGCGCCTGGGTGGCTCAGTGGGTTAAAGCCTCTGCCTTCAGCTCAGGTCATGATCCCAGGGTCCTGGGATCAAGCCCCACATCAGGCTCTCTGCTCAGAGGGGAGCCTGCTTCCCACTCTCTCTCTGTCTGCCTCTCTGCCTACTTGTGATCTCTCTCTCTCTGTCAAATAAATAAATAAAATCCTTAAAAAAGTTTAAAAAAACAAACAAACAACAACAAAAAAAACTAAGCTCAGGGTCAGGGTGCCTGGGTGGCTCAGTCAATGATCCCGGGGTCCTGGGACTGAGCCCTGCATCAGGTGGGCTCCCTGCTCGGCGGGAAGCCTGCTTCTCCCTCTCCAACTCCCACTGCTGTGTTCCCTTTCTCACTGTGTCTGTCAAATAAATAAATAAAATCTTAAAACAAAACAAAAAACCCCAAAAACTAAGCTCAGGGGCATTCCAATTTTAAAAGGCTGAGAAGAGGAACCAGGAGACAGAAGGAACCACCAATACAGTAGGAAGAAAACTAGAAAAGTATCGGGTTCCTGCAAGCCAATTAAAGAATCAAGGAAGGAGAGGTGAACGCTCTACAGTTCTGATCCATTAAGCAAAGACCGTTGAGAGGAAGAACAAAAGTGGAAGCCAGGAAGGGGCTACAAGTGGTATTATTAGCAAAATGCATACCTTCCCACCCTAATCCTTTCCGTGTCAAAGAAATTACTAAATACTGGGATATAAACATGAATAATACACTGTCCCTGTCTTCAAAATAATCCAATTATGTGCTAAGAAATGTATAAAATCAGACTTTTCCATTTTTTCAGAAGCAGCACCCACTAAATATAAATGTGTATGTACATACGTATATATAAATATATACATGTATGTGTATACATATATATACATGTATATGTGTGCATATACACACATATATGTATGCATGTATACATATACATACGTGTGTGTATGTGTGTGTGTATATATATATATGATTTTATTTTTTATTTAAAAGAGAGAGTGAGCATAAGTGGGAGGGATAGGAAAACAGGCTCTGCACAGAATGTGATGTAGAGCTCAATCCCATGACTACGCAATCATGACCTGAGCCAAAACCAAGAGTCAGCTGCTTAAATGACTGAGCCACCTAGGTGTCTCCCACTATGTTTTTAAGGAAATAACAGAGTCATAATTTTTAACTTCGTAACATCGATAAATAAGAGCAGCAAATGATGAATTCCCATTTTTTCTCCGCTGCTTACAAAAACAAAAACCGTACTTTTCTGATTAAAAAATACCTGCTGTTAAAAAGACTGTGTGTTTATATGTCTCGCTATGTATCTACAAAAATAACCCAGAAATGAAACTCTGATGCTCTGAAACTGCATCTCCAAATGTTAACCACTGTTAATAGTTTGGCACATATTTTTTTTTCATTTTTTTCCCCTGCATACATATCAACACTCTAGGAGATATTTGCTCTAATGCATAATTTAAATGTAATTTAAATATTTACCAGCAACTCTTCTACATACTTTATGTACTTTTTCCTGTGTAATAATTATTGGTTCAATATCTGTATGTATGGGAATATAAAAATATGTAGATATGGGGGAACCTGGGTGGCTCAGTGGGTTAAGCCTCTGCCTTTGACTCAGGTCATAATCTCAGAGTCCTGGGATCGAGCCCCACATAGGCTCTCTGCTCAGCAGGGCGCCTGCTTCCCCCCCCGCCACCTCTCTCTCTCTGCCTGCCTACTTGTGATCTCTCTCTCTCAGTCAAATAAATAAACAAAATCTTAAAAAATTTTTTAAAAATGTAGATATATTCCTTTTAATTGGTTTGGCCAATTTAAGTTTTAAGAAAAAAGTGTCTTCTGCTTAAAACAAAATTATGTGAAGACCAAAATCTCAAAATAAAACAAAAAACCTGCATACGTAAAACTAGAAGTATATTAATAAAAATATTTTTATGTTAACGATGGTCATCCCTGAGGATGATTATGCCACTTTTATTATTTGTGATATTCCCTATTTTTCAAATTAAAAATAGGGGCGCCCGGGTGGTTCAGCTGGTTAAATGTCTGACTCTTGATTTTGCCTCAGGTCATGACCTCATGGGTCATGGGACAGAGCCCCAGGTCAAGTCACCCCCCCCCACACCCCAGGGTTTGGGCTCTGTGCTAAGTGGAGCTTGCTTGAAGACTTTCTCCCCCTGCCCCTTCCCCTACTCGAACGTGCTCATGCTCTTTCTCTCTCTAACATAAACAGATAAATCTTTAAACAAAACCCTAAACTTTTAACATTTGTACTGCCTTCAGGAAAATAATTATATATCTTATACTTAGTTTAAATTAATATTTTCATTTATGTTGAAAATAAACTCACTTGGGCATGAATGCTCCATTAGCTAAGGATGGCTCATCGTCATCTAACCCATCAAAGAGATGTGACTTGGCTGTGCCTGTTGTTTGTAAAGCCTTTGGTCGAACTCTGGTGGCGGGGCGGGGTGTTAGTTTATAATGAGTAGGTGTAGTGAGAGCCTTCTGGGCTGCTGGATTTGTTGGTTTCAATCTCTGAAAAACAAAAGCAAGTAAAACTCCAGTTTAACTTAAATGTATTATTTGGCCTTAAAAATTCTTAGGAACAGAGTTCAAATATCTCTGCCATTGACCCAGCTAGATACCTCTGTTTATTTTTCAACTAAACCAAAAATCTTAAGCTTCAAAGTAAAATGACATGCACCCATGAATTAATATTCAATTTCTGTGCAATCCAAATCACTCTGGGGAAAAAAAAATAGTATTAGCTCACATTTATTCAAGCATTTAGTAAACGCTGATATTTGCCAGGAGTCAAACACTAAGTACTGGCAATAAAAATAATGAAATAATTTCCCCTGATTTCTGAAGAGACATATAACTAAAACAAAACTTCAGGTTGATTTTGAGGACACCTTTATTATGTTTTTACAACATCTGCAGGATGTTATATATTTGTTTTTCTTAACATTATACATGGGATTATATAACCACTTGAAACAACAATGTCTAACATAATAAAACCTTGTCACAGTTTATGTTTCTCTTTACAGTACAGACTGTTTACACTTCAGCAACAATGAATCTTCCTAGATCTTTTTTGTGATCTCTCACAATTGTGTGCCCCTGCTTGGTATGTCTTGACATACATCTACCAACTTCTCCATATAGACTCAAAAAAAGTTAAATGTTACCTCTTTTGCAAAGCCTTATCAAACTCACCCAAAAATCTACACTCTCCCTTAACATGATACTCACCACTATAACATATTCTATTGAGGGGAGTTTAGTATATCTACTAAGTTGTGCAAGAATCACCACTAAGTCCAGAATATTCCCCTCACTCCAACAAGAAATGCTGTGCCTCCCAATTCCACCCCTTACCCTAGGCAAACATGAATCCCCTTTGTCTCAATAAATTTGCCTAGTCTAGGCATTTTATATAAATGGAATCATGTGGCCTCTTGTGTCGGGTTTCTTTCACATAGCATAATGTTTTCAAGGTTCATCCATGTTTTTTTTTTTTTTAAAATATTTTATTTATTTATTTGACAGACAGAGATCACAAGTAGTCAGAGAGGCAGGCAGAGAGAGAGAGAGGAGGAAGCAGGCTCCCTGCCGAGCAGAGAGCCCGATGCGGGGCTCGATCCCAGGACCCTAGGATCGCGACCTGAGCCGAAAGCAGAGGCTTTAACCCACTGAGCCACCCAGGCACCCCAAGGTTCATCCATGTTATACGGAACATGTTATCAGTATTTCATTCCTTTTTATGACTGAAAGATATTTCATCTTGTGTGTATGTACATACATATATACATACATACACACACATACATACACACAAAAAACATTTTGTTTATCCATTCATCAGCTGACGGGCTATTTTACTACTGTATTTATTATACTGAGCTTGAGTAAATTTAAATTTTATTTATTTATTTATTCGACAGACAGAGATTACAAGTAGGCAGAGAGGCAGGCAGAGAGAGAGGAGAAAGAAGGCTCCCTGCTGAGCAGAGAGCCCTATGTGGGGCTCGATCCCAAGACCCTGGGATCATGACCTGAGCCGAAGGCAGAGGCTTAACCCACTGAGCCACCCAGGCACCCCTGAGCTTGAGTAAATTTAAACACATTAACAGATCCAATCTTTCTCATTAAGTAAATAGCAAGCTCTTAGAAGATGTTCTTGTTTTCGTTTTGTATCCTCAGCAGTAAACACAGTGACTAGCACATACTTAGGTCTATAATTATGCTGCACAAATAACAAATAATTTTTTCATTTCTTTTTAAAAGTAGGCTCCACGTCCAGCACAGAGCCCAGTGCAGGGCTTGAACTCATGATCCTAAGGGTGAGATCAAAAGTCAGACACTAAGGAGCCTGGGTGGCTAGTGGTTTAAGCCTCTGCCTTTGGCTCAGGTCATGATCCCAGGGTCCTGGGATCAAGCCCTGCATCCGTCTCTCTGCTCAGCAGGGAGCCTGCTTCCTCCTCTCTCTCTGCCTACCTGTGATCTCTGTCTGTCAAATAAATAAAATCTTAAAAAAAAAAAAAAAGTCAGACACTTAACTGACACCCCACAAATAATTTTTATCTAAGCAAAACTTACATTTATACAGCAGGGTTAAAAAGTACTTTAAATTCCTATCTTACTTCTCTTTATAACTAGTTATAAGGTAATTCAAGAACCAGTTAAGGAAGAAGTGAGATGACATAAATAACTGAATAATAGTATCTGTAGACTGACTAACTTATTATAAGCCAGGCATGCATTATCTCATTTAATGCTCAAGATTAGACAGTATTACTATTCTCATTTTACAAATGAAGAAACACATTTGGAGGCAAAAAGATACCCTCAAGGGGCGCCTGGGTGGCTCAGTGGGTTGAGGCCTCTGCCTTCAGCTCAGGTCATGATTCCGGGGTCCTGGGATCGAGCCCCACATTGGACTCTCTGCTCAGCAGGGAGCCTGCTTCCTCCTCTCTCTGCCTGCCTCTCTGCCTACTTGTGATC
This sequence comes from Lontra canadensis, assembly GCF_010015895.1. Lineage (NCBI taxonomy): Eukaryota > Metazoa > Chordata > Mammalia > Carnivora > Mustelidae > Lontra > Lontra canadensis. Next base: position 26,507,771 of record NW_022631001.1, read on the forward strand.
CCTATCTGTCAAATAAATAAATAAAATCTTTAAAAAAAAAATACCCTCAAGGCCTTGGATTGTACAAAGTAACACAAGGATTAAACAGACCAAAGCCTACTTTTAATCCACACCACAGCAAGAAGATCATCTCAGAGCATAAAAAATTAAGACAAAGTAAGTGTAGAAACCAGAAGAAAAGATTTTGCTATGGCACTTAAGAACATCTTGATTTTAGGAAAATCAGCCTCTCTGAGCCTTGGTTTGCTCAACTATAAAATGGGAATAATAATACATGCCTTGGGTGCCTGGGTGGCTCAGTAGTTTAAAGCCTCTGCCTTCAGCTCAGGTCATGATCCCAGAGTTCTGGGATCGAGCCCCACATTGGGCTCTCTGCTCAGCAGGGAGTCTGCTCCTTCCCCCGCCCCTGGCCTGCCTCTCTGCCTACTTGTGATCTCTGTCAAATAAATAAATAAAATCTTTTAAAAAATAATAATAATACATGCCTTATTTCAGGTATTGAAAAGTCTCAGCCCTCACCTCCAGTCCAGTGTTCATTTCACTGTTTTAGTCATGCTGCCTTCCAGATACAGCAAACATAATGTATCTCTTGACTTAGTGAAAAGCATAGATAATGTATCTTTAAAACGTACTTATACCTAGCTTTGTTTAGATTCTATATGTAAGAAATTATATTCTGCACATTTAGTTTCTCTTGATCTGAGAATAAACTTCACAAAAGCATCCTTAAATTTACCTCTTCTTTCTTCTTAGGGTCTGACATGGGATTCCGGAAGAGAGGAGAGTCTCCAAAAGGTGAGTATGTTAAACTATTGATGTGCTGTTGGAGAACAGCTTGCTGGGCAGCAGAAGCATTGGGATCGGTCAGAGCTTTTTGAAAAAAAAAGAAAAGAGAAGGCAAGATGTCAGTCTAGGGATCCAAAGCAGTTATAGCAAGAGAACACAGAATCATTTGGAGAGGTCTTCAAAACGTTCAGACTCACTCAATGGCATTATTGGTGGAGTGCAGAGGAGCAAACGGTGAAGAAAATTAACAGTCAAACTAATGGGTAAAAGAATCGAAGAGGCATTTCATATGAGACAACACACACTTAGATGTTCATTGTCACTAATAATCAATGAAATGAAATTTAAAACAACCTTGAAGAAATATTTTATATCTACCTCATTATCTATCAGTGCCACAGCTATATGAAAAGAATTACAGTCTTCCCTTCTAGAAACATCATAAATTGGTTTACTCTGTCTAAAAGAAACAAAAAGATCGTACACAAACAAATACTATTTTTGTATTTTTTTATCCTACTCATTTCAATCATGGAAATTTAACCCCAGGGTTTAATTAAACTAGAAACAAAGAAATGTTTGTAAATATTCAATAAATATTGTCTGTAATTGTTATGACTTGGAAACAACCTATATCCAACATTAACAGTTGTAAAAATCAAGCTACATCAACATGATGGGTTAAATAGTTATTCAAAATAATGACAATGTGTTTCACAGTGGAAATAAGGAATATCTTAGGCTTAATTTAGGAAGTAAAAATTCCAGAATAAAAAATATTAAGTACACTAAGACTATCAAGTAAGAAAGGGGCAAACAAAAAATGGAAATGGCTGTTAAGTTTATTATTTACATTTAATATGCATATTATATTCAAGTAAAAATTGAAAGAAAAAATATCACTAAAGAAAATCTAATTTTCTTTTAAAGTGTGAAAACACGTAATTATTCACAGAGAATTTAGGGAATAGACAAGGAATGATGATCTATAATCACACAGTAAAAAACAAACAAGAAAACCCCTGCAACTATTTGTGTTATACCCTGATTGAAGAAACTCCAAAATATTTCAAAAAATACTGACTAAAAAAAATTAAATCATACCTAAGTCACTTTAGAGATAAAAATGCTTTCTTCCTTTATAAGTGTTTAAAACATGGCTAATGCCAAAATACAGTAAGATAATTTACACTGAAGGAGTCCCACAAACAAAACATTTGGAAAAAAACACACAGTAGCAGCAAAAACAACAAACACTAGACAGCTAAAGCTAAATTAGTGAAAAAGGGGTAAATCCACCTTAGTCAAATTAAGCTTTCTTAAAATCAGCTGTATTAATTAAATACTAAAATACTATATGCTAATATGTAAGGAGAGAGTACAAGTTTGCTCAAGACTGTGAAACCTGGAGCACCTGGGTGGTTCAGTTGGTTAAGCAACTGCCTTTTGCTTAGGTCGGGATCCCAGACTCCAGGGATAGAGTCCTGCATCTGGCTCCCAGCTCCACGGGGAGTCTGCTTCTCCCTCTTATCTCCTCCTCTCTCATGCTTTCTCTCACTCTCTCCCTCTCTCAGATGGACAAATAAAATCTTAAAAAAAAAAAAAAAAAGACTATGTAACCCAGAGATGTCATTTTAAAGAGCATATAGCAAATCATCATGTATTCAGAAAGTTCTGAAATCCAATTTAAGTATCAGTGAGAAAAAAATATAAAAAAGTAGCTTTGGTACAAAGTGCCACACAGTAACAGCATAATGTTATTATATGGACTATTCAAGGAGACTCAAGAAACCCCTGCACGCTTTTATAAGAATTCTAATATTCACTAGTCAGTCTGTTACTTGACAGGCAATTATCCATCAAAAATAACACTGACCTGCACCACCTGATCCCACCATTAACAAGTGTAATAGGTCACCCTATCTGGGCTTACTCAAGAGAGTAAGAACTCCTTTTACAAATCCAAACGTAATTAGGAAAAGTGTGTGAACAGGATGTTCTTATTTTTCTATGTTTAAATATGAAATGTTCTCTAAGTTAACTGTATTACTTAAAATATAGATGAGAGCTGATATGTTAGCAAAAAGCATAAGCACTAGTTGTTTTATTTATGTTTTATGTTTGTGTTATATTCAATTCTGGTCACAATAATTTGAAAATATACTGAAAAGCCACATCATGACCAAATGATTAAAGGGGACGGGAAAAAGTATAAAAAATAAAGTCTGAGAATAGAAAAACCTGATGATATTTTATCTGGAAAAAGACAATACGGTTACTGCAAACAAACTCTAACAGACTGGTTTGCTTAGCTTAGGAGGTAAAAGTAGAATCACTGAATGGTAATTCTACGGAGTCATGTTTTGGTTTCTAAACAACCTAAATAAAACAATGGATGAGATTGACTTGGAAAACTGTAACTGAGGAACTCCCACATTAAGACAGAATTCACATTAGCTCTAAAGCACCTTCGAACAAACATTCTATGATGCAAAGATATACATTCTTTTTCTTTGGTTTCTACTATTAACAGAGAAAGATAATTATCATATGATCTCACTGATATGAGGAATTTGAGAAACAAAACAGAGGATCATAGAGGGAGGGAAAATGAAACAAGACGAAACCAGACGGAGACAAACCATAAGAGAATCTTAATCTCAGGAAACAAACTAAGGGTTGCTGGAGGGGTTAGAGGTGGGAGGGATGAGGGGGCTGGGTGATGGGACATTGGGGAGGGTGTATGTCAAGGTTGAGTACTGTGAACTGTGTAAGACTGATGAATCATAGACCTGTACCCCTGAAACAAATAATACATTATATTCTAAAAGGGAATACAGCTACTTTTAAATGTGTGGTAACAGTACCATATGGAACTGTAATATCAAATGCTCATATCAAGAACTTTTAATTGACTTTAGGAAAAGACGAATTATCAAAAATCATTCAGGGGGTGCCTGGCTGGCTCAGTCAGAAGATAATGCTACTCCTAATCTTGGGGCTGTAAGTTCAAGCCCCAAAGTTGGGTATAGAATTTACTTAAATAAATAAAACTTTAGAAAAAAATTTAAAAACCCAGTGGGGCATCTGGGTGGCTTAGTCAGTTAAACGTCTGCCTTCAGGTCAGGTCATGATCCCAGGGTCCTAGGACTGAGCCCCACATGGGGCTCCCTGCTCAGTGGGGAGCCTGCTTCTCTCCCTCTCACTCCTCCTGCTTGTGCTTTCTCTCTCTCTTTCTAATAAATAAATAAAATTTTGGGGCGCCTGGGTGGCTCAGTGGGTTGGGCCTCTGCCTTCAGCTCAGGTCATGATCCCAGGATCCTGGGATGGAGCCCTGCATTGGGCTCTCTGCTCAGCAGGGGACCTGCTTCCCCCTCCCTCTATGGCTGCCTCTCTGCCTACTTGTGCTCTCTCTCTCTGTCAAATAAATAAGTAAAATCTTAAAAATAAATAAATAAATAAAATCTTTAAAAAAGAAAAGAAAGAACGAACGAACACTGGGTGCCTGGGTGGCTCAGTCCGTTAAGTGTCTGCCTTTGGGGGCGCCTGGGTGGCTCAGTGGGTTGAAGCCTCTGCCTTCGACTCAGGTCATGGTCCCAGGGTTCTGGGATCAAGCCCCGCATCGGGCTCTCTGCTCAGTGGGGAGCCTGCTTCCCTCCCTCCCTCTCTGCCTGTCTCTCTGCCTACTTGTGTGATCTCTGTAAATAAATAAATAAAATCTTAAAAAAAAGAAAAAGTATCTGCCTTTGGCTCAGGTCACGATCCCAGGGTTCTGGGATGGAGTCCCAAATCGGGTTCCCTGCTCCATGGGGGAACCTGCTTCTTTCTCCCTCTGCCTCTCTCTCTCTCATGAGTAAATATATTTTTAAAAATCTTTTAAAAAAATTTAAAAACCCAAACTATTCAAAACACTACCATCTAAAAATGGCAGGTTACAATATTTATGGTACATCCTTCTATTGAAAACAACTAAAACTAAGGAATATAAAGGAAAGTGAAAATATCTTTTAACGATAAAGTTGATTCTAATGTTCACACAAATCAGTTAGACTTCTAATTCACCTCAACACCAAAGATCTAAGTAAAATCTGTTTTTTTTAAAGAAGATTTTATTTATTTGAGTGGTGGGGAGAAAGAGAGTACACGTGCATGCACAAACAGTAAGAAAGTACAGAGGGAGAGGGAGAAGCAGGCTCCCCACAGAGCAAGAAGCCTGATGCAGGGCTCAATCCCAGGACACCAGGATCATGACCTGAGCCATGGGCAGATGCTTATCCAACTGAGCTGCCCAGGTGCCCCTAAGTAAAATCTACGTTTAAAACAAAAAAATATATATATATCTATAACCCACAATGACAAAGAATGGGACATAACAAATGAACAGAAGAGAAAATGTAACAAATTTCTAGGGGAAAGAAGTGGACAAAGGAGTGACAAAGCAGGATAGAGCAAAGTATAGCTTAGAGTACATTCAAAGGGTGTAAGAGCCCAAGGTGGAGCATACCTGCCCTGTAGAATCTCAGAAAAATTAGGGATTCAATGACACCAAGTTCGATGAAGTGAGACTGAAAGCAGGAGAGATGAACCAATGCAAAGTACATACACAAAACACCCATACCTTCATCCTCTTAATCCCTGATCCTCAACAGATAAGCCAAACATCAGAGAGTGTGCCTCTGATGAAACCAAGTTAACACACAGAAAGAACAAGGGCAGCTAGTTTCAGTACTTGCATCATCCCAGAGCTAAGAATGTGGCATTCTAACAATCAGAGGACCCGTGGATAATAGTTGGTTCCTGAATTACTTACCTTAAAGTGAAACTTACTGGTAAACAAGCTCTACTCATATACATACAATGTCAGTAAGCTTTTTATTATTTTATTCTTGAATATGAATGGTAAAGATCACAGAACATTAAAGAGTAGGACCAAAGCAAAAATAATCCTGAAGATTTAAGGCACAGAAAAATCCTAAAAAAATTTTTTAATGCCAGTTAACAAAGTTTCAAGAAAAAATTGCATCTAAGAACTGGATGCTTGAGAAAGGGAACTTTCAGAAATAAGAAAGAATTCTTTTAAGTTGAGGGGCACCTGGGTGGCTCAGTGGGTTAAAGCCTCTGCCTTCGGCTCGGGTCGTGGTCCCAGGGTCCTGGGATCGAGCCCCGCGTGGGGCTCTCTGTTCAGCAGGGAGCCTCCTTTCCTTCCTCTCATTCTGCCTGCCTCTCTGCCTACTTGTGATCTCTGTCTGTCAAATAAATAAATAAAAATCTTAAAAAAAAAAAAATTCTTTTAAGTTGAAAAAAAGAATTCAAAAGGACGATTTACAAGACATTCAGAAACCTCCTGAAAAATACAAACAAAGTTTAAAAATCAAGCATTAAGACAGAAATGGTGCACATGAGTGGCTCAGCTGGTTAAGTGTCTGACTCTTGATCTTGGCTCAGGTCATGATCCCAAGGTTGTGAGATCAAGCCCCACATGGGGCTCTCTGCTCATCGGGGAGCCTGCTTCCCTCCCTCTCTCTGCCTGCCTCTCTGCCTACTTGTGATCTCTGTCAAATAAAGAAATAAAATCTTAAAAAAAAAAAAAAAAGAATCTCCCTGACATGGGGAGGGTATGTGATATGGTGACTGCGATGAAGTGTGTAAGCCTGACGATTCACAGACCTGTATATGTTAGTAAAAATAATAATTTAAAAAAATTTATTAAAAAAAAAAAGAATCTGACAAAGCATAAGAGACTCTTTTTAAATTAACATTTTCATGTATTATTAGCCCCAGGGGTACAGGTTTGTGAATCATCAGGCTTACACATTTCACAACACTCACCATAGCATATACGCTCCCCAATGTCCATAACTCCACCACCCTCTCCATACCCCCCTCCCCCACGGCAACCCTCAGTTTGTTTTATGAGATTAAGAGTCTCTTATGGTTTGTCTCCCTCCCGATCCGATCTTGTTTCATTTTTTTCCTTCCCTACCCTCCAGACCCCCCACTTTGCCTCTCAAATTCCTCATATCAGGGAGATCATATGATAACTGTCTTTCTCTGATTGACTTATTTCGCTCAGCATAATACCCTCTAGTTCTAGCCATGTCGTTACAAATGGCAAGATTTCATTTCTTTTGATGGCTGCACAGTATTCCATTGTGTATATATACCACCTCTTCTTTATCCATTCATCTGTTGATGGACATCTAGGATCTTTCCATGCTTTGGCTATTGTGGACACTGGTGCTATAAACATTTGGGTGCACGTGCCCCTTTGAATCACTACATTTGTATCTTTAGGGTAAATACCCAGTAGTACAATTGTTGGGTCGTAGGGTAGCTCTATTTTCAACTTTTTGAGGAACCTCCATGCTGTTTTCCAGAGTGGCTGTACCACTGTGGAATTCCCACTAACAGTGTAGGAGGGTTCCCCTTTCTCCGCATCCTCGCCAGCACCTGTCGTTTCCTGACTTGTTAATTTTAGCCATTCTGACTGGTGTGAGAGGTGGATCTCATTGTGGTTTTCATTTGTATTTCCCTGATGCCAAGTGATGTGGAGCAATTTTTCATGTGTCTGTTGGCCATAAGAGACTCTTAATCTCGGGAAACAAAACAGGGTTGCTGGAGTGGAGGGGTGTAGGAGGGATGGGGTGGCTGGGTGATGGACTCTCGGGAGGGTATGTGCTATGGTGAGTGCGAAGAATTGTGTAAGACTGATGAATCACAGACCTGTAGCCCTGAAACAAATAATGCATTGTATGTTAATAAAAAAAAAAAAAAAAAGAATCTCTCTCTCCCCTGTCCCTCCCCCCACACTAAAAACAAAAAAAAACTTAAAAAAAAAAAAAAAAGACAGGGTATAAGCAATTCAGTGAAATTTCAGGACAAAGGGAAAATCCTAAATGCTTGTGGGGGTAGAAGTTGAACAAGTCTCAAGAATCAGAAAGGCATCAGACTTCTCATCATATAATGGTTAATGCAAGCAATATAGTCCAAGTTCTGGGATAAATTTTCACACTAGAATTCCCTAACATTAAAGCATGAGGAACAAAAAAAGGTATTTTCAGACCTATAAGTGATCAAAGTTTACCGTTCATATACACTTTACTTAAAAACACATTCCAGACAATTCAGGAAATAAATAAAAGGGAAAAACCTACACCTAGGACAGAGCAGTTCCCACTAAGTATACTTGAAGGGAATAATGGAAGCGATGATGAAGGCCTACGGAATAATCAAGAGTTCACACTGCTGCAGGGGGCAATGACTTATCCAAAGTAAAAGAATTCTGATACCACTCTTAAGAATTTGAACCAATTTAGGAAGGTAATAAGAGCAGGTAATCCAAGGGGGAAAAAGAATTACAAATTCCAGGAGAACGAAAAAGCTGTATAAAAAAAGTGTTTATGTGGCTGGGCGGCAATACTTTCACAGTTGTGATAATATGCTGTGTTCACATTTACGACTTTTAAACTATTCTTTTATCAGAGAAAAGATGAAGGTAATAATTATAGGACAGAATACATTATCATTGTTATCAATATGAAAATATAAAGATGGCAAAAGAAGAAATGAGGAAAAAAAAAGAAGGGTAAGAAAGGGCACTAATACCCTTACTTATCAAGGGGACTCAAGAAATACTCTCTCAGTTGACAGAATAAGTAGAAGTATGTAGGGACATGGCTTAAATTTGCAAAAGGCTTATTCAAATGTGGTACACAGATCATGACAATATGGGAGAAATTCATCGTACATCTTTCTCTTGCTCTCTCTCATTCACTCTATTTATGCCAGGTGATAATGGTTTTTGTTTTTTTTAATCTCCAAAGAACAAATTTCTTTTAAAAAGACATTTAAGCTAAAAAGTTAATTTTAAGTTAAAAACAATAACAACAGAGGTAGGAGGCAGGAGGGCAAAAACTAGAAAAGGGTATTCAAATGAATGAAGTATAAAAGACACTCCAGGGGCGCCTGAGTGGCTCAGTGGGTTAAGCCTCTGCCTTCGGCTCGGGTCATGATCTCAGGGTCCTGGGATCGAGCCCCGCATCGGGCTTTCTGCTGGGTGGGGAGCCTGCTTCCGCCTCTCTCTCTCTCTCTCTGCCTGCCTCTCTGCCTACTTCTGATCTCTCTCTGTCAAATAAATAAAAAATAAATCTTTAAAAAAATAAATAAAAATAAATAAATAAATAAAAGACACTCCAGTAGAGAAAACTAAACTAAGGTATTTAGTAACATAGCTCTATTAGGAGAAGTGAATAAAGAACACAGGTAGGTGGTAAGTGAGCTCTATTTCTCATCTATCATTAACAAGTTAAATTTACTTAAGACTTAATAAATAAAGCACAACACAGCAATATAAGCAAATCATTTAGAGATATGAACTTAACTATAAACCAGGAAACAAAGTGGCAGTAACAAAGCAGTCTCTTTAGGGGACCAGGCCTGGGAGTGGGGAAGCAGAAAAGGCCAGGATCCATTGCAAGCCCTTCTGCACCACATGACTATTAAGTGATGTGTGTCTGTGTACCGCTTTGGTAGGGGTGGGATGGACTGGGAGGAAAATCAGGTCACCAAGTCAAGTTTTAGCAAGAAATAAATGGAGTAAAGCCTTCTAAAGTGACTGACACTTACCTACTGGGGCCTGGGGGGCTCCAAAGCCCAAAGTGGCTGTCGTAGTATTAAATCCAGGGGCCCCAAAGGCTCCTGTACCAAGAGGCCCTCCGATCTTAGGTTGGTTGTTCCCAAACAAAGATGCCTGTCCAGCACCAAGAGCTATGGAGACAAGAGGAAAGAAAAAGTGCCACAGGAGATCCTTTGAATGTTATGCCAGAGGTCAGTTATTAAAAATATAATACATTTGGAAACTTCATAATGACCACTCATTTCAACAAGAGGTAATACAGTAAATGCTAATTATTGCCAGGCACTGTGCTGAGTACATTATATACATCAGAGGCAAAATATTTAACCTCTCTGTGCTTCAGTTTCCTCAACTATAACATGAGATAGTAATACATAGGTATTTATCCTAAGGCTAAAATGAATAAACACATATTAAGCATTTAAAAGAGGACTGGTAGATACTAATACTCATTAAATATTAGCTAGTATTTCAATTAATCTTCATAAGCCCGAAGTAGGTAATATCCACATTTAACAGATGAGAAAAGTGAGGATTTAGTAATCAACTCAATGTCATAAATGTAATAAATGGTGAAAACAAGGTTCAAACCTTGGTGCATCTGCCAATACAATTAGGGTTCTTAATTGCTACACTACAGTAATACAGAGTTTGAAAGAATTTAAAAAAATATTCAAGTCTCCTTAAATTCCAGTATTTGCAAATCAAAAAATGAAGCTGAACCAATCACAATGTCATCTTTTTAACTAACATACAGGCTAAACTATAGAAAACCAAACCCGATACATCTTCTTTGAACAGTGAGCAAGAAAAGTAATACTTTCAAATATGCCATCTCATGAAAACTACTTTATACCAAGATAAACGTCTTGTTTTCTAAAAAGCTAAACAGGGGCACCTGGTTGGCTTAGTTGGAAGAGCATACACTTCTTGATCTTGGGGTTGTGAGTTAAAGCCTCACTTGGAATACAGAGATTAAGTAAGTAAGAAAAAAAAGAAAGAAAGAAAACTAAACGCCTTGTGATGTGCTTACCAAGCAGACTCAAGTTTCATCATGAATCAGACCAGATGGAATAAAAACTTATTTTCACTAAGGGGAAACCCACTGCAGAAACTTATGTTTTAAATCTTAATGAATTTTGCTTATGGATCTTGTTGTTGGCAGTGAAAATGGGGTAAATTTGCTTAGAATAAATTATTGGCATACATTTTTTTTTTAAATTTCCATCCCCTCCTGCTGAAAAAGTTACCGGCAATTTAGAAGATCTAAAGTTCCTTTTAAAGCAATAATGAAGTGAGATAAAAATCACTTCAAAGATAAAATACTTAAGAGGTCAAAAATATTGAGGGAAACCAGGGTGGCTCAGTCAGTTAAGCTTCTGACTTTTTTTTTTTTTTTAAGACTTTATTTATTTATTTGACAGATAGAGGTCACAAGTAGGCAGAGAGGCAGGCAGAGAGAGAGGAGGAAGCACGAGCAGGGAGCCCGATATGGGGCTCGATCCCAGGATCCCGGGATCATGACCCGAGCCGAAGGCAGAGGCTTTAACCCACTGAGCCACCCAGGCACCCCAGCTTCTGACTCTTGATTTCAGCTCAGGTCACGGTCTCAGGGTGTGAAATCAAGCCCTCCATTGGGCTCTGTGCTTGCTCAGTGTGCAGCCTGCTTGAGATTCTCTCTCCCTCTCCACTTGCTTGTACTTTAAGTAAAATCTTAAAAAAAAACAAAAAAAACAACAAACTGCTCAGAGATTATGATTTAAAAAAAAAAAAAAAGGAAAGACAGGAACTCTATACTCAGAGATTCCATACAATATAAATTAGTGAGGGTAACTACTGAATGGACAAAACATTACTTAACTGTATAACCTCATTATTAACAAGAAGACAACAATGAAGCAAAGGGATTATTTCTCCCAAATCCCAGCTTTGGAACAGGAAATGAGACTCCTTTTAACGTTCCAAACCATTAGAAATTGCTGAAAATTCCAAGAAAAACTGAAATTACTTCCTTGAAGGAGAGAGTTTACAGCACAAATTTCAGAATTCTTTATTTTTCCAGGGAACAAATAGCTCTTTACCCCCTGAATAAAAATTTAAAAGAAACCCCAATATATAAATTAGACAGGGACACCGGGGTGGCTCAGTCAGCTAAAGCATCTGTGTTTGGCTCAGGTCATGATCCCAGGGTCCTGGGATCAAGCCCCGCATTGCGCTCTCTGCTCAGCAGGGAGCCTGCTTCCTCCTCTCTCTCTGCCTGCCTCTCTGACTACTTGTGACCTCTCTCTGTCAAATAAATAAAAAATATCTTAAAAAAAAAGGGGGGGGGCACCTGGGTGACTCAGTGGGTTAAGCTGCTGCCTTCGGCCTGGGTCATGATCTCAGGGTCTGGGATCGAGCCCTGCATTGGGCTCTCTGCTCAGGGGGAAGCCTGCTTCCCCACCTCTCTCTCTGCCTGTCTCTCTGCCTACTTGTGATTCTCTGTCAAATAAATAAAATCTTAAAAAACAAACAAAAAAAGAACAAAAAAGGCACTGAGAGGTTCAGGTGACCTGGAAAAAGAGTGTCATAAAGTGACCTGCCTGCATATTGTTCCAATTTATTAATGGAAAAATATGCATTTTATCCAGATCTATCTCCTATTATGCAACTGGATTTTTATGCTTAATGAAAGGGACTTACTAATAGTCCACAAGTTAAGGGACATTCTGATGGAAGATAATGTCAATTTATGAAATGTGGTATATTTATAATTAGTTGTAGGAATCATAAAGCAGAAATATGGAGGGCACCATAGTACTAGCAGCCCTAGAAACTCCAAAGATGTTCAAGAGAAAAGCAAAAATGGTTATATTCCCTTTGAGATCTTCTAATAGACTTTAAAATTTAATTTTATTTATGGTATCTTTTACTTTGGGTAATCTTTCTGTGTATACCTTAGTATAACAATGAACTTTACTAGATGTACCTTTAAATTTATTATTTCATGGAAAATTAAGAACTAAAATTTTTTTTTTAAAGATTTTATTTATTTATTTAACAGAGATCACAAGTAGGCAGAGAGGCAAGCAGTGAGAGAGAGAGAGGAGGAAGCAGGCTCCCCGCCATGCAGAGAGCCCGATGCAGGACTCGATTCCAGGACTGTGAGATCATGATGAGAGCCGAAGGCTGAAGCTTTAACCCACTGAGCCACCGAGGAGCCCCAAGAACTAGAATTTCTTAATATTACCAGGTAATTACCAAGAAAATGCCGTACTATTGATAGTGCCAATGAGAGTTAATATCACTGTCAAATCAGAAACTTATACTCCCATGATTTAATGACTGTTCCTTAGTCTGAGCACATCAGGTGGGAAAATATCACACACCAAAGAATAACATAAAATGTTTTACAGGAAAATTTGTTATTAGGAAATTTTACTGAAGTAGGAGTCTGAATCTCCATCACTCAAAACAAAAGGAGTATGAATCTCTATCACTCAAGATGAAAGGTGCACAGGAACACCCACTTAGCTAATGCTCCAAAAAGACATCACCCAAAGCTACAGTGCTCTTCTGCTTGTGTTGTCAGGAAATGTACAGGCCATGAACGTGGGTATTTACATACAACTCTCTCCAGACACACTGCTCTCAAAGCCTGAAGTCTGCTTTAGCAGAGGTGATCATCAAAGAATTCTAACAGTATAGGCAAAGTGGTTCACAGAACTCTCATTTCCCTACATGATCTACCTGCTGCAAAGGTTAGAGGTGTAAAATTCTTTACTGATTATATTCAGGTTTTAGTTTAGACAAACAAAGCATGAATGAGGGATATATAATAATAGTAAAAATGTTATCTCTTGTCTCTGAGGTAGAATCATTTAAGGAAAACTGAATATACTCAAATAAATGAAAAGGTTGAGATATTACATTCTTGTGGAAGAGAAGATAACAGCAATAGAAAAAAGTTATAAGACATTATATAATTTGGACCATAAGGGAAGGCACTGCTAATAAACTGCAAGACCTAGAAGCCAAAAGGAAAGAACGACAACTTTAACCACATAAAAATGAAACCTGTACCCGACGATACCATAAAATTAAATGATAAACTTAAAGGATTGGTGGATATATCTCTAACAGACATTACAGTAGCATCTTACCTGAGTTTTAGGTTTAAGGTTCACAAACTGTCTAGGGTCAATACTACCCTTGAAAAAGCTTGTAACTTGCCTATGCGAAAGCTAATTTTCCCTCCAGGATTAGAAGAGGACACTGATGTCAAATGATACATTTTGCTTAAGTTCAGGGTTCATGCTACACAAAAAACTAGAGCTTTTTATAATTTTTATTTCTTGTAAAATATATGTAATAGAATTTGGGTAAGTTAAAAAGTTCAAATAAAACTCTACCGTACAACCCAAAAGAGTTAACATCCACAACACATAAAGAACTCTCAAAAACAGATTAAGAAACAATGATTAAATATTATGAACAGGGAATTAAAATATTCAAATGGCCAGTAAACATACATAAGGGTATCCTTCACCAGTGATCAGTGAAGTGCAAATTAGAATACATCAATTTCCACTATCATACATGTAAAGATGAAGAAGTCCAATGATATGGAAAGGCATGGGAAAAATGAGCGCTTTTATACAACGAGAGCAAAAATTCATACTGGCATTCTTTTTGGAAGGCAAATCCATAAGACTGACTAATATGTGTGTATCTTCTGACCCAATTCCAACTAATAATTCCACAGTAATAATAACACACACAAAATTATGTAACAAAGATCTTCATTATTGCATTGCTAATAATATCAAATAACTCCAATGTCTACTAAAAGGAAAAGTGAATTATGGTATATGTATGCATTTACGTATCACATGTACAGATGCACATATACACACAGTGGAATACTAAACAGCTATTGTTAAAGAATAAAGAATAAGTTAGATCTATACATACCGACCAAAGAAAAAAATATATGCCCAAAATGTCATGGGAAATGAAAAAATGAAATACAGAATACCATGTAAGGCAGTTGCTTTCAGTTTGAAACATTTTTGACTGTAGCACACAATATGAAATACAGAGACCCATAACACACATAACTGAAACAAAAATTAAATGATATTTAACCTTACTTTGTACGATGATTTTTGCATTCTAATATTTTTATCCTTAAATGCTATCTGTATAGCACTGTTTAAATATCACATCCAACTAATGTATTTCAGCCTTTGGTTTAAAAAAACCACTCATGTAGGATATGGTTTCTATTTAAGAATATAATAAAAAGGGGCCTCGGTGGCTCAGTCAGTTAAGCATCTGTCTTCGGATAGGGTCATGGTCCCAGGGTCCTGGGATCAGGTCCCACATCAGGCTCCCTACTAATTGGGGAGCCTGCTTCTCCCTCTTCCTCTGTTCCTTCTCCCTGCTCGTGCCCTCTCTCTCAAAAATAAAATAAAAAAATACATAAAACACACACCAAATACAACTGCGTATGTGTGTGCACATTTGAAAAATTTATAAAATGAAAAAACTGTACAAAATGTGCATAAAGGAGTCTGACAAGAACATGCCAAACTTTCAATAGCTGTTACTTCACAACTGAAATATGTTAACTTATCGTGATACTTCCGTAATGTTGAAATTTTTTTAAAGCACTTATATCTTTTATCTGAAAAAGAAAATGGGGAGGCGCCTGGGTGGCTCAGCGCATTGAGCCTCTGCCTTCAGGGCAGGTCATGATCACAGGGTCCTGTGATTGAGCCCTGCATTGGGCTCTCTGCTCAGCAGGGAGCCTGCTTCCCCCTTTGTCTTTGCCTGACTCTCTGCCTACTTGTAATCTCTCTGTCAAATAAATAAATAAAATCTTAAAAATAAAAAAAGAAAAGAAAATGGAAGGAAGTAGTTCATAGTGAGGTTCTATTAGAAAAGAAAGGACAAGGGTGCCTGGCTGCCTGAATTGGTGGAGCATGCAGACTCTTGATCTTAGGATGGTAGGTTCAAGCCCCACATTGGGTATAGAGACTGCTGAAGAGCAAAAATCTTAAAAAAAAAAAAAAAAAAAAAAAAAAAGAGGGGTTTGGCGCCTGGGTGGCTCAGTTGACTAAGCAACTGCCTTCAGCTCTGGTCATGATCCTAGAGTTCCAGGATCGAGTCTGGCATGGGGCTCCCTGTTTCTTCCTCTGACCCCCCTCTTCTCATGCTCGCTCTCCCTCTCTCATTCTGTCTCCCAAATGAATAAATAAAATCTTAAAAAAAAAAAAGAGATGACAAATAAATGATCAGAGCACATAAGGAAAGACAACAGATAACTGGACAGTGGAAACAGAAACCATGGAAATAAGTGGTTTGCAACTAAATGACCACAAACCCATGGTCAGATGACTTGGGAAACAAACAAAATTACATGCTTTAAAAACCTCGTTGATTGGGGTGCCTGGGTGGCTCAGTGGGTTAAAGCCTCTGCCCTTGGCTCAGGTCATGATCCCAGGGTCCTGGGATCAAGCCCCACATCAGGCTCTCTGCTCAGCAGGGAGCCTACATCCTCCTCTCTCTGCCTGCTTCTCTGTCTACTTGTGATCTCTGTCAAATAAATAAATAAAATCTTAAAAAAAAAACCAACCTCGTTGAAACTGTACATGCTAAAGCACTTATTCATTTTTATGACCAATACTACTCTCATTATTGCTTAAAACAGTTTGGCAGGCAGAAGGGTCAATGTCTTCAAAGGCACTAAAAAATAACTGACAATAGTAGGAAGAGAGACAAAGGTGTCCTAGCCCTACATGAAGGTGGAAAGAACCGACAGGTATGCACAGACCTTATAAAACCTATTTGCTAATTACTTTAACTAATGCTCTTACTGCTCTCTTTTACTATTACGGTTATCGGCCTTACTTGATTAACAGTTCAAAGTCTCAAATGCGTACCTGTTACAAAGGCAGCAGGAGGAAAATGAAAGTTAATAATGCCATCATACTGCCAAGTCTCACATTAAATACTAAAAATTCCCAGATAGACTGGGACTATCAGAAGACAAACATCTGGGGCGCCTGGGTGGCTCAGTGGGTTAAGCCCCTGCCTTTAGCTCAGGTCATGATCTCAGGGTCCTGGGATCAAGCCCCAAATCAGGCTCTTTGGTCAGCAGGGAGCCTGCTTCCCCGCACCCCCTCTGCCTGCCTCTCTGCCTACTTGTGATCTCTGTCAAATTAAACAAACAAACAAACAAAAAAAAACAAACATTTTATAGAAAGGGAAGCATACAACTTTTAAGATAAAATGTCCAAATATTTTGAAACCTGGTAAAGCAAAACTGTTGGGAATGTTTTTTTAAGTCCAACTGTAAAAATGCGAATCTAGGCCTTTTATTCTCACGCATATGATCAAACAGAGGTCTTAAGTCCTAGCAATTAGAAAGCCAAGTTCTGTCACTTCCTATATCTCATGGTACAGTTCCTTACCTGTTCCAAATCCTGCACCAAGCCCAGTTCCCAGAGTTCCAGGTCCTGGTTTACTTCCAAAAATACTACTCCCACTGGTATTTGTGCCAAAACCTAAAAGGACAAAAGAATAAGTGGACTGTACTTTTAACATAACTCTCAATTTCCTATTCAAGGGAATTTTTAAAAAAGCAGTCTGACTCTAAGCTTTGCATCCTGTCAGTTATTAATATTTAGAACTCCTAAATGGTAAGCTAACTTAACCTTTTTAAAAGAATTTTAATTTTGATGCCTATGAACATACCCCAAAATCTTCCTACTTATGTTTCAGACATCCATTTAAGCAAAGTGATTGTGCTTGAGCATACACATTCCCTTTGTTCAGGGCTTCAAACCTATTTTTCATGCCTAATTAATGGAAGAAAAATACATCTCCTCAAACTTTCACTAAAAATAATACAGTCAGGGTGCCTAACTGGTTCAGTCAGTAGAGGATGTAGCTATTGACCTCAGGGTCATGAATTTAAGGCCCACAATGGGTAGAGATTACTTAAATAAATAAACCTTAAAAAATACATATATATACGTGTGTGTGTGTTGTGGGGGGGTGTGTGTTTGTGTATATGTGTATATATATATATATGTACATATATGTATATATATATAAAGTAAGACAATTCAAAGACACTTAACTAAAGCAGCTAAGGTTCTTGCTAATAGAAATTCACCTATAAAAATCTCTACAGTAGTTTTGGTTTTGAACAGATAAACAGATGAACCTTGTATCAGCAGTAATGTGTGGCTGGCTGATCACATAGGAGGAACTTAAATGGTGTCATACTCAATTAGCTCATAGGAGCACTCAAGGACTCAACTAGCTGGTATTAAAAGAAAATAATCTATTAATAACTTTTCTTGGGTTAAATTGTTTCATTATCAGATGATGGAGAGTTAGACAAATAATCCTCCTTCACTATGACTTCACATCTAAAGAAAATCCTATGATTCCCCCTTGAAAATCCACAGGTTTCACCAAAAGACACCTATACTACATTCTTGCTATTATTTCCCTTGTGTTCAAATATGTCCATGAAGTTTCTGCACTCCTTTTGGAGCTAAACAGCACATGAGCATATCATTAATTTTTTTTTAAATAAAGATTTTATCATTAAGTAATCTCTACACCCAACATGGGGCTCGAAATCAAGACCCTCAGATCAAGAGTTGCATACTCCAGGGGCACCTGGGTGGCTCAGTCAGCTGAGGTTTTGGCTCAGGTCATAATCTCACGGGTTGTGGGATCAGGCCTGCATTGGCTCCACACTTGGCGGGAATCCACTTGCGGATTCTCTCCTTCTGCTCCTTCCCCAATTCACTCGAGAGCACGTGTGTGAGCAAACACGTGCTCTCTCTCTCTCAAATAAATAGATAAATCTCTAAAACAGAAAAAGAGCTGCATGCTCTACTGAGCCAGATAGGTGTCCATCATTAATCTCTTTGATTAAGGGGGGAAATAAAAATCAATCACTGACCAGCAAACCTTGTTCATGGAACACTTGGAAGTCTTTTTTAAAAGGTACCATGGAGGGGGATTAAGTACTAAAAATAGCAGAGTAAAGAGAGTATTATGATAGGACACTATTGCCAACTAAGAATGTTGCACTTAGTCATGCCAATATTTGGATTAATTATCTCAATGAAATAAATTTAAAAACTTGAAATATTTAAGCAATTCAAAAAGATATTTCTAATGCCACTTAAAAATGCAAGGAATCTGACATCTGATACATTTAATAATTCATACATTCATTAAAAATTTTCTTCAACTGCACTAATTATTAGCCATGCCACAAAATGGGAATACTGCTACTCAAGCACAGTATTTTTTAAAGAAAAAAAAAAAATGGGAAAAATGTACTTGGAGATACTTTGTTCTTTTTGAGTTAAAATTTAACCAGAGAGGATCTTCCAGCCCCGTAAACAGCAGAAAATACGATACTTGTGAACTACCTCAAACCCACACAAGGGAAATAAGTCCCAACTTACACTGTTTATACCACACATTTCCTCCGATTCTTACTGACAAAAGTTGATCAACTCTGTTATTTCAAAACAATTTTTAAGTGAAAATTAGTGGTCAATTAATTTACAACAAAGGAGTCAAGAATATACAATAGGGAAGGACGATCTCTCCCATTAATGGTGCTGGGAAAACTGGACAGCAAAAGAATGAAACTGGACCACCATCTTACACCATAAACAAAAATTAAAGACTTGAAC
The DNA here is from genome assembly GCF_010015895.1 of Lontra canadensis. Lineage (NCBI taxonomy): Eukaryota > Metazoa > Chordata > Mammalia > Carnivora > Mustelidae > Lontra > Lontra canadensis. The sequence goes on from NW_022631001.1 coordinate 26,526,908, forward strand.
TGTAAGACCTGAAAGTATAAAGCCACCAAGAAGAAAACATGGGCGGTAAGCTCCTGAACACCTGTCTTGGAAATAATTTTTTGGATTTGACACCAAAAGCAAAGGCGACAAAAGCAGAAATAAACAACTGGGAATACATCAAACCAAAAAACTTCTGTACAGCAAAGGAAACCATCAACAAATGAAAAGGTAACCTACTGAATAGGGGGAAATATTTGCAAATCATACATCTCATAAGAGGTTAATATCCAAAATATATAAAGAACTCAATCCAACAGCAAAAACACAATTAAAATTGGGCAGAGGATCTGAGTAGACCTCTTTACAAAGACACGCAGATGGGCAAAAGACATATGCAAAGATGCTCAACATCATTAATCATCAGGAAAATGTTAATCAAAACCACAACAAGATATCCCCTCGTACCTTTCAGAATGGCTATTATCAAAAAGACAAAAAAATAACAAGTGTTGGTGAAAATGTGGAGAAAAGGGAACTCTTGGAACACTGTTGGTAAGCATGCAAACTGCTGTAGACACTCTGGGAAACAGTACACAAAGTCCTCAAAAATTAAAAAAATATAAATTCCATTATGATCTAGCCATCCCACTTCTGGCTATTTATCCAAAGAAAACAAAAAAAAACTAACCCAGGAAGATGTATGCACCCCCATATTCACTGCAGCATTATTTACAATAGCCAAAATACAGGAAATAACCTAAGTAGCCACTGATGGATAAACAGATAAAGATGTGCCACATACATACAATGGAATATTATTCCGCTAATCTTGCCATCTGTGACAACATGGATGGAATCTGAAAGCATTATCCTAAGTGAAATAAGCCATACAGAGAAAGACAAATATATTCTACATGATCTCACTTATATGTGTAATGTCATAAAACACACACACAAAAACAGCTTATAGATACAGACAATAGATTGGTGGTTGCCAGAAGAAGGTGATAGGGGATGGGTGAAATGGGTGAAAGGGGATCTAAAGGTACAAACTTCCAGTTATAAAGTAAGTAAGTCATGGAGGAGTGCCTGGGTGGCTCAGTGGGTTAAGCCTCTGTCTTTGGCTCAGATCATGATCTCAGGGTCCTGGGATCTAGCCCCAAATCCGGCTCTCTGCTAGGTGCGGAGCCTGCTTCCCCCGGTACCCCGCCCCCCTCTCTGCCTGCCTCTCTGCCTACTTGAGATCTCTGTCAAATAAATAAATAACATCTTAAAAAAAAAAAATAAGTCATGGAGATGTAATATATATGGCATGGTGACCATATTAAATACTGTCTTGCATATTTGAAAGTTGCTAAAATAGTAAATACTAAAAGTTCTTATCACACACACACACACAAAAGTATAACTATGTATGGTAACAGATGTTAACTAGTCCTATTATGGTGATCACAATACACAGAAAATTTATTGCCCAGCACCATCTTATCAATACCCAAAGAATCAACCTTATTAAACTGTTGCTCACAAGTGTTGACATAATTCCTCTCGAAACAATTCTACTCCTCCATTCATTCAGAAATTCAGACACTAACTGATAATCACTTTATCTTAAACTCATCCTTCCCAGGAATAATTATTTACTAAGAAAATGAGCTGATGACTCTAAAGAATGCCTTAAGGATCTCTCGACACCTGCTGAAGCAGCAGGTAAACCAATCTTTAACTCTGTGAATTAATCACCAGCCAAATGAAACAGAATCCCATAATGGAAGTGTGACTAACAATAATACAATGATGCTCTAAATCTTTGTATAATCTTACCCCATTTCCAGATTTGTTATGTGGCTTATTTTCAAATCAGAAGACTGTCCACAAACTCAAAACTGATAGCTTCCCAAGAAAACAAGAGTATCAAAGAAAGCCTTACTTAGATAGGATCCCTCAAGGATAGTAATGGGATGTTTAATTCACCCAGAGTAGAACACAACTTGCTACCATGGAACCCCCATCTGACTCAGAGGGAATCCTTATTCTTAGGGACCCATTTATCCACTCATTAATTCATTTTATCAAGTTTTGGTGAGCACCCATTATTCTATGCCAGGCACTAGGTCAACACTGGTGATTACGAAAGAAAAAAACAACTAGGACAATTAAGATTCATTACATAAGCTAGTCAGGCATATTAGATAAAAATGAAATCTTTCGGGGCGCTTGGGTGGCTCAGTGGGTTGAAGCCTCTGCCTTCGGCTCAGGTCATGATCCCAGGGTCCTGGGATCGAACCCCACATCAGGCTCTCTGCTCCGCAGGGAGCCTGCTTCCTCCTCTCTCTCTGCCTGCCTCTCTGCCTACTTGTGATCTCTGTCTGTCAAATAAAAAAATATATATATTTTAAAAAAATGAAATCTTTCACTTTTAAATCATTGAACGTGAGTATAAACAGATTTATGAAAAAAATCTCCTAACAAATCAGAAATTTGCAACGATGGAAGAACATCAAGTATATTTCAGAAACCCAGCCCTTTTTATCATTTTTGCCTATATAAGCACCCAGATTTAAAAAATGTTGTGGTTTTTTTCCTGAACATGAACCATGCTACAAAAAGCATGCATTTTCAAAGGAAGAGCAAATTGGTTCATGAGGGACTAAATGAATCATAGTTATACAATGGCTTATGGCCCTTCAAAGGGCCACAGTACATAAAAAGATAAACAGAACACATGTGGTATTAAAAATCTCACAGGATGAGAAGATGATTAAGAAAAAAATGCTCGGGGCACCTGGGTGGCTCAGTGGGTTAAGCCGTTGCCTTCGGCTCAGGTCATGATCCCAGGGTCTTGGGATCGAGTCCCGCATGGGGCTCTTTGCTCAGCAGGGAGCCTGCTTCCCTCTCTCTCTCTCTCTGCCTGCCTCTCTACTTGTGATCTCTCACTCTGTCAAATAAATAAATAAAATCTTAAAACAAAAACAAAAAAAAAGAAAAAAATGCTCTACAAAGCTTTTCAGAGAAAGACTAACAGTGATGAAAAAAGACTGAAAAACACTATTTACACTATTTTAACACTTAAGTATCTTTCCCATTTTAATTTTATAAAATAAGAAACAAGTACTCAAAATAGATACCCATGCTAACCAAGCCCACTACCTCAAAACCACTCTTTCACAATTAAAAAGCATTATAATTGAAATGATAATCACTACTAAGAGTGAGCGAGCAACACAACAAAAAGGGTTAAAGAGATCAAATTAAATGGGCACCTGGGTGTGCAGTCAGTTAAGCATCAACTCCTGCTTTTAGTTTAGGTCATGATCTCTGGGTTGCTCAGCAGAGTCAGCTTGGGACTCTCCCTCTCTCTCAAAAGCCCCCTCCCCATGCTTGTGCTCTCTAAAATAAACACATAAATCTTTTTAAAAAATCAAATTGGGGGCACCCAGTGGCTCAATCAGTTAAGCATCTGCCTCCTGCACAGGTCATGATCCTAGAGTGCTGAGATAGAGCCCTGTATCAGTGCTCAGTGGGGAGCCTCCTTCTCTCTCTGCTGCTGCTGTTCTCACTCAAATAAAATCTTTATTTAAAAAATCAATCAGGGCGCCTGGGTGGCTCAGTGGGTTAAGCCTCTGCCTTCAGCTCAGGTCATGATCTCAGGGTCCTGGGATCGAGTCCCGCATCGGGCTCTCTGCTCTGCGGAGAGCCTGCTTCCCCCCCTCTCTCTGCCTGCCTCTCTGACTACTTGTGATTTCTTTCTCTGTGTGTCAAATAAATAAATAAAATCTAAAAAAAAAAAAAAAATCAATCAAATTGGGGTGCCTGGGTGGCTCAGTGGATTAAAGCCTCTGCCTTCAGCTCAGGTCATGATCCCAGGGTCCTGGGATCAAGCCCCGCATTGGGCTCTCTGCTCAGCAGGGAGCCTGCTTCTTCCTCTCTCCTCTCTCTCTGCCTGCCTCTCTGCCTACTTGTGATCTTTGTCTGTCAAATAAATAAATAAAATCTTAAAAAAAAAAATCAGTCAAATTAAATACAAAAATGTAGGAACTGGTACCTATTTCCTTCACATATATATTTCTGTAAAAAAATACCACCTTCTAACAGATGCTTAATATAGTCTCTTTCTCCAGTACACTCTAAGACCATTCAAAAACACTGAAGAACTGTGTAAAACTATTTAACTGAGGCCAGCCAGGCACTCCAATAACCATGTATTTTCATTCACCTCACACTAAATACTCCCAGGACCTAATAATATACCTGGTACATAAAATCCTTAACAGGTACCAGTCATGAAATGAAGTTTCCTTATCTGATTTAACACAAATTATGTTAATAATTTGTTTAAAATTTGATTAAGAACTTAATTAAGCAGTTATAGAAGACATTTAAAATAATATAATGTTTCTATTAAACAAGTTTAATTCTTCCAGCATATCTCTGAATAGTAGTTTCCAGTTATTTTTTAATTATTACTCAATGTTATCTGTATTTTCCAAATTTTAAAAAAATGAACATGTAGGGCCCCTGGGTGGCTCAGAGGGTTAAAGCCTCTGCCTTCGGCTCAGGTCATGGTCCCAGGGTCCTGGGATTGAGCCCCACATCAGGCTCTCTCCTTGGCAGGGAGCCTGCTTCCTCCTCTCTCTCTCTCTGCCTGCCTCTCTGCCTACTTGTGATCTCTGTCTGTCGAAAAAATAAATAAAATAATAAAAAAAAAAAAGAACATGTAAGCAAAAATATACTTTGGTAAAAAAATAAAAAAAATATATATATATTTTGCAGCTTGAGGGAAAGATTCAAATTTCAGTAAGAATCATGCAATATCAAAAAAATTACAAAATCTCAAAAAAACAACAAAAAATCAAAACAAAAATGACAACAATAAACATTTAAAAAAAATCATCAAATCTCATTTGTACATTACTTCCCTGTCTGGAACCTGGCCTAAAACAATGTGTTACTTCAACCGTATATGTTTTATTTCGGTTTCTCAATTATTGGTGAGGTAATTCAAAGAAAATGTATTTCCTTATTTTGGGAAAAAATCCATCGCCATTAGAGAAGCAACTTTCTACAAGGTACCACTGAATGTGTTGAATGGCCCATTTTATCCAAAGCAGCAAGTTAAGAGACTAATAATGAGGTAAGGCAATTTATATCCCTTCGAACTATGTCAACCCAAGTCCATGATTTTAAACCTTTCCCTCTGGTACTTCACATCAAGCCACAGCTTACCTGAGAATTTTTAAATATTCCCAATCATACGAATCAGGAGAATGATGTGTGGTATAGTCAGTGTAACTTTAAGAGAGCCAAACCTGCTTTTTATATGTACCAAAATTGGAAGTGTTTGTATTGGTTCCTAAAGTCAGGGTTGGTTTGTTACCAAAGAGCCCGCCACTGGTTGTACCAAATGAAGGAGCACTGGTTGTGCTGGTTCCAAATGTAGTAAGCTTGTTATTCCCAAACAGGGTCTAAAAAGAACAAAATACAGGAAAATTTTAAGTAATATAAAGATACACTCCAAATAGCAAAAAGGCTACCTCAGATAAACCTGATTGTGAGGTAAACAAGAGAAGATGTCATAACTTTTATGAGAAAATAGGCATAATGTGAATAAAGACTATCAGAGAAGTATACTAATCTGAGCAAGATTAATTTTATAGAACATGCTCCTAGCCTGAGAAGTTAATGGCAACCATTCAGCACAGTATTACAGTGGGGCAAAGAAAACAACAAAGTAATCAAATATTTCTTTATCTGGTAACATAAAAGTATTATGTATACAATCTGCCAGCAGGAACAGTGATGATAAAAAATTTAAACATGTTAGAATATGGAGGAACCTTCAAAACATTATGCCAATATGCTAAGCAACAGGAATCAGTCACAAAAGATTATATGTGATTCCATTTATATAAAATGTCCAGAATAGATAAAAGGCCTGAGGTAATTGGGGGGGGGGGGATGAAAAGTGACTACTCATGAGTATGAGGTTTCCTTTTATTAAGGTGATGAGTATGTTCTAATACTGACTATGGTGACAGTTCTATAATCTGTTGGTATGCTAAAAACCACTGAATTATAAGCCCTGGAAGGGTTAATTGTATGGCATATAGATTATATTTCAATAAAGTGATTATTAAAAAGAACTTTTGGGGGGCGCCTGGGTGGCTCAGTGGGTTGAGCCTCTGCCTTCAGCTCGGGTCATGGTCTCAAGGATTGGGCCCCACATCGGGCTCTCTGCTCAGCAAGGAGCCTGCTTCTGCCTCTCTCTCTGACTGCCTCTGCCTACTTATGATCTCTCTGTGTCAAATAAATAAATAAAATCATTGGGGAAAAAACCAACTTTTTGAAGCATTCTATAATTTTCTCAATTTCTCATCTCAATTAACTGCCCAAAGAAAAATTAGGAAATAACAGATTTCAATTTTCATGAAAACCACATTTTGGAATTTTTCTTTTCTTTTTTTTAATTAGTCACAACGGCATGTTCAAAGCTTTTTAAAATTGGTACATAATACAGATTGGCTGTTTCATACTGATTCTCATATAATTAAGTGGCCATACAGATTTTACTATTATTTTTAGGTAAAGCACACTCCTAAATAGTTTTTTACTTAAATGACTTAACAAGGAACACAATTAAGTTAAGTCTCCAACTTCATGAAAACCATGAGACCATTAACAATTTTAGCACTTGGAAAATTGCATTCTTAAATTACCATACCGACTTACCACCTCAAAAAGAGTTAGATATAGGAATTAAAAATTACCCAATTTTAAGAATGAAAGCATGTCACCTTAGACTCAATTTAACTAACCGGAGTGATATTTTGTTATCAGAAGTAAACAGTACATAAGCATCGAGCCAAAGAAATTTTAAAAAGAACTTACTACTTAAAAATTAACCTACTGAAGTTACCTGGTTACTCTTTTTTGCACCAAATAGCTTTCAATTATATCAGTATCAAGTCATATAATGTATCCAGTAAAAATACTTGAAAAACAGTTAAATCATACTTAGAAATTCCTTTCACAAATGTATACGTATCTTCAAATTACAGTAAACTGTAAAAACCTACCGAACCAACAGCACCAAATCCAGTGTTGGGCTGCCCAAAGAGACCTGTTCCTGTTCCAAATGCTGTCCCAGTGCTGGTGTTTGTAGCTGTCCCAAAAAGACCTCCAGGCTGTGAAGCTTGAGTTACTCCAAATAAACCCTGCAAAAAGTAACCTACATTAGAAGATATCCCACAACAGTCTGTTTTAAGAGTCTTAGATTACTAACAGTTGCCATTTTAAAAAAGTTTATTTGATATACATATTATGCTAAATGCACAGAGTATATCTTTTCTTCCCAACAACTCTTATGAGGGCCATTTAAAATGAAACGAAAATCCCACCTTGAGGCAGTTAAAAACTTGCCCAAGATGTCATACCTCCTGAGTGACAGGACCAGAAATTCGTATCTACATCTAAGCCCGATGAGCTCCAAGGTCCTGGGCGGCTAATAAGACTTTATACTAACTCTTGTGCTCTACGAAACAGTGGGGTTGCAACACTGAAATCAAAACATTATGACAGAATGCTTCACTTTCAGAGAGTTATGCTGAAAGAACTAATCAATATTGAGCTGGGGAATGGATTTTGAATCAAGTAACTGAAAACAAGCAGCAGAAATAATCAATTTGGACAGAGGCAGGAGAGTAATGTTAAAGTCCTTTTTTTTTTTTAAAGATTTTATTTATTTATTTGTCAGAGAGAGAAAGAGTGAGCGCACAAGCAGGGGGAGCAGCAGGCAAAGGGAGAAGCAGGCTCCCCACTGAGCAAGGAGTCTGATGTGGGACTTGATGCCGGGGCCCTGGGATCATGACCTGAGCTGTAGGTAGATATTTAACCAACTAAGCCATCCAGGCATCTCAAGTCTTCTAAATTTGAGATGAGAAACTACACTCGTTTCAAGTAAGCAAAGTTCACAATCACCCAATGTTTAAGAAAGTATTTTATTTATGCATTAGTTAACTACAACAACAGCAACAAAATACTGCACTAATGGACTATTATTGCTGAACTGAGAATTCAAGTGTTGGGTTTTTCGGTTTGTTTTTTAAAGATTTATTTATTTGAGAGAGAGAGACAGACAGAGCAAAGGCCCATGTGGCGGGTAGGAAGGTGGGGACAAGAGGGAGAGACAATCTCAAGCAGACTGACTCCCCACTGAGCATAAAGTCTGATGTGGGGCTCAATCTGACGTACCTGAGATCGTGACCTGAGCCCAAACCAAGAGTCAGATGCTTAACCAGGTGTCCCAAACAGTGTTTTTTAAAACAGCTTTACTGAGACATAATTCATATACCATTAAATTTACCCACTTAAAGTTCATTATTCAGGTTTTTTTCCCTTCAGACTTAAGCAATTATCCCTACTCTCTAATCTAGAACATTTTTCTCACTCCAAAAAAAAAAAAAAAACCCAGGCCAGTTAAGAATCACACCCTATTCCTAGGCAATCAATCACTCATCTACTTTTTGTTTCCATGGATTTGTCCATTCTGAGTATATTGTTATGAATGGAATCCTATAAAATGTGGTCCTTTGTGAAAGGCTTAACTTGTTTAAAATTGCCATGTTTAAAAGATCCAACCACATTGTAGCATTTATCATTCCACTTATGGCTGAACAATATTCCACTGTATGAATATACATTTTTTTAATTCATTCATCACTAATGGACAATTGAGATGTTTCTACATTCTGGCTATGTTATAATCATTTGTGTACAAAGTTTTGTGTTTGTATTTCTGTTGGTGAAATACCAAGGTATACAATTACTCAGTCAAATGGTAACTCTGTGTAACATTTTGAGGAAACACCAAACCCAAAGTGGTTGCATTATTTCACATTCCTACCAGCAATGTATAAGGTTTCCAATTTCTACAGTTTTTGAAAATACTATGGTCTAGCATTTTTATGCCTTCTTTCTGGATAGGAAGCAGTGTCTTACTGTGGTTTTGACTTGCACATTCCTGGTAACTACCAGAGTTGAGTATTTCTTCATGTGCTCATTAGCCATTTGTTTTATCTTCTTTGAAGAAATACCTATTCAAGTCTTTGGCCCATTTTTAATGGGTCATTGTCTTACTGACTCATTAAAGTTATTTACATATTCTAAATCCAAGTCCTTCATAAAATATATAACTTACAAGTATTTTCTATCATCTGTGGGTGTTCTTTTCTCTTTCTTGATGGTATTCCTTTGACCCACAAGTTTTAATTTTGATAAAGTTCAGTCTATTTTTTTCTTTTGCTTTTGGTGTCACTTTTAAGAAACCATTATCTAATTCCTTTTCTTGTTAGAATTTTATAGTTTCATGGGTGCCTGGGTGGCTCCGTCATTAAGTGTCTGCCTTTGGCTCAGGTCATGATCGCAGGGTCCTGGGATCAAGCCCCAAGTTGGGCTCCCTGCTCTTCTGGAAGCCTATTTCTCCCTCTTCTACTCCCCCTGCTTGGGTTTCCTCTTTTGCTGTCTGTCAAGTAAGTAAACAGAATCTTAAAAAAAAAAAAAAAATTATAGTTTCAGCTATTTAAGTATTTGATCCATTTTGAGTTAATGTGTACAGCTGCTACAATGGTGGTGAGAAAGGGTTCAGCTGCTTTTTTTTTTCCAACTGAATTTTTGTGCATTGAAAAATCAATTGTCCCAGGGGCACTTGTGTGGCTCAGTCAGCTGAGTGTCCAAATCTTGATTTCAGCTCAGGATCAAGCCCCATGTTGGGCTCTGTGCTCAGCATGGAGTCTGCTTCTCCCCTTCCCTTTCCTCACCTCCCTCCCACTCACACATTCTCTTAAACAAATAAATAGTCCTAGCACCATCTGTTGAAAAAATTATTCTTTCCCCATCAAGAACTGTTTTGGTATTATTGTTGCAAATCAATTATCTATAAATTTGAGGGTTTATTTCTGGACTCTCAACTCTATTCCACTGATCTGTATGTCTAGCCTTCTGTTAGTACCACCATCTTGATTACTATTGCTTTATAGTAAACATTAAAATTGAGACATGAGTGTTCCAGCTTTCTTCTTTCTCAAGATTACTTTGGCTATTCTGGGTTCCTTTCTATTCTCTGTAGAATGTTTTTATCATGAAAGGGTGTCAAAACACTTTTTCTGTACCTACTGGTTTTTGTTTTTTTCTATTTCTTTTATCCGTTTTTTTTTTTTTAAGTGGGCTCCACATCCAGCCTTCCTCCCCCAGTGTGGGCTTGAACTCATTACCCTGAGATCAAGAACTAAGCTCAGATCAAGAGTCAGAACCTTAACCACCTGAGCCACCCAGGTATCCCTTTTTTATTTTTCTGGTTTATTAATTTTTCTATGCTGAACAAACATTCTGGGATGAATCCCTCATGGTCACGGTTATAATCCTTTTAATATGTTACTGAATTTTGTCTGCCAGTATTTTTAAGATTTTGGGGTCTGGCTGTAATTATTTTTTAATCAGGTAAAATATCTTTAACTGGCTTTAAAGTCCAGTTAAATTCCAAGAATTCAAATCAATAAATCACACCTCTAATTAATCTTAATTTTACTCTTTCCTAAAAGAGTCCTCAGAAATAAACTGGCAATGATTCTAAGTACTTCCTTCCTCTTGCTTTTTTGCACAGAAGTACCAATTATCCAATAATGGCTCTGAGTTTTAATGCTCTCTTATTTAATGAATTACACATCTTTGTGTGACCCCACACTTAACAAGGTAAAAGAATACTCTCAAAGACAGCCAGTGATTTATAAGTATTTTCTCCTCTTACTCTATAGAATGTGGACAGAACCAATGTCCTAAGGTGTAGCCTTCAGGATGGCCAATTCTAGCACATTAAGCAGTTCCTACTGAAATATCCTCAGAAAGAATAAGCAACTTGCTCAGAGTAGAGCTTGTACTAGAATACAGGTTTTAATTACTTACATTTTGCCCTTTTCTTTACCATCAACCCTTAAGAACTAAGAACTTGTAGTCTGACATGATTAGAAGTCTCATTACTTAGCTATGTAAATGTTAAGAGGTGGAGGTAACTAAGGGCCTGGTTCCTTACCATGGTGTTGGTGCTTGGCTGTCCTAGTGTGCTGGTATTACCAAAGGAAAAGCCAGTGTTCTGAGTGGTTGTGGCCTGGCCGAATGGTTTGCTGAAGAGGCTGGTGGTCTGCTGATTCTGTTGTCCAAAGAGACCACCGGGATTTGTTCCAAATCCAGTGGTACCTTTCAGAAAAAAAGAAAAAAAGGAAAGTAAAAATAAATGGAGGGAAAAAAACCCCCAAACCCTCAAACCTTACATTACTCAGTTACTGCAACAGCCTTATTATTCTTAAATACCTAAGTTACCCTACATTCATTCACTACCCAGAAGATAACCATTTCACTTCCCATCCTTTTTCACCTAAACTGGATTTGGTTCAGACTTTAATTCCCACAATAATATTCTGACCCCAACAACTCTTCTCCTCATGTGAGTCCAAAACTTTCTATTTCACAAGACACCACACTACACTCAAAATCTGTATGTGTATTTCAACCCTGCTAGCCCAAGTTTTTCTTGAGAACAGAGGCTTTCTCTCTATAATTCCCGCATAGGATACACTGTACTCAATCATGAATACATGGCTGAACTATATCACAAAACACAAGTACTGAAATGAATGTTAAATGCCACTTAAACATGTATTTATCTGTGTATTTGTGGGTGTGTATAAATCTCTCTAAAAGGTCATGAAAAAGTCTAACTTTAGCTTGTTTCTATGGATGAAAAATGGTAGCTAAGGGAGGGAAAGAAGATTAACTTTGGTTACAGACTTTTTCGTGTCTCATGAACTTTTTATCATATATACGTATTACCTATACAAGAGTAGTATTTGTATTAAAGTAATTTATTTTTTTTTTTTGTATTAAAGTAATTTAATCATCATCCTAGACGTCCCTCTTTCACATTTCACATCAAAGCAATCTATAGCAAACTCCATCAGTTCTACATACAAACTGGGCCGAAAATCTGACATTATTACCACCTCCATCTCCTTAACCAACCCACCATCATCTCCCATGTGAACAAAGCAACAGCTTTCCTAAATGATTTGTTTTCACCCTTGCCCCCTTACAATCTTTTTCTTTTTCTTGGAGTTTTTATAGTTTGATACACTATGTTACATTAGTTTCAGGTGTACAATGTAGTGATTCCACAAGTTTCTAGGTTATGCTATGCTCATAAATGTAGCTACCACAATCTACTCTTAACAGTCTTCAGATGATCCTTCGCTCATAATCACACGACTTCTTTATCTACAACCTCTAATGGCTTCCCAACTCAAATAAAAATTCAGATCTTGACACTGGCCCACAAAGTTCTATAAAATATAGTCCTTATATCCCTCAACACTTCCCCTTAGTCCTTATCTCTTTGGGAAAAAACTCAAGGTTTTCAGACTTATAGCTTCTCTGGCTGGAATGTTCTTCCCCAAAAACCTATATAGCTTTATTCTTTGCCTTCTTCAGAGGTCACTGTTCAAATGCTACCTTATCAAAGTGAGGCCCTTTTTAACTATCTTCATTTAAAACTCTATTTCTCTCCATCCCCACATACATATCAGATACGCTATTCCTCAAACATCCCTGAATTCTTTTTCACCACAGCATTTACCACAAAATGACAATTATGTTTTAGTTGTCTGTCCCTCCTCAATATGGCTCAATATGGTGCCAAGTGCTTACTAGTTCCAAAGGCTGTTTTGTTCTGACCATATGCAAAGCCTGAATTAGTGGTAGAGGAGCTGAAGAGTCCTGTCGCACTGGAGGTGGCTGGAGAAGACCCAAACAAGCCAGCTGTGGTACCTGCTCCCACTTGGTTCTGCGGGCCTTTCCGGTTAGCCTGATAATCCTCTAAACGAAGTTCCTAGAGGAAGCAAAAGCGTATTTCCTTTCTTAACATGCAGCCACAAAAATTATTTAGGAAACTAAATACTTAAATTTAGAATTCAATTTCCATGTTCACATAGGAACCATGACTAAAAAACAGAAAATTATAGAACATTAACATAATACCATTACAGAAAAACACTTTCAACAGTGTAGAGTGGACATTAAGATCCATACCATAATCACTAACACCACAGGCCAAAAGGACCAACCATATCTTAATTTTAATTTTCTTTTATAAAGAGCAGTATTTCCTTTTAGTAAAATGCTATGTAATAATTTTATCTACTCCCACCCCAAACGTAAAAATTAGCTGAAAAGACGAAGGAGGCTGGGATAGAGTGAGGGGTCTCAGAAAATTAGGGAAAGAAGGGATGAAGTTTAACATTAACAGTTTTGCCTCACAAGTCAGGGTGTTTCTGTACACTCCAATAAAGCAAGTATAATTTGGGATACAGAGGAAGCAACAGCTACAATCAGGGTTGATACTCAAAATATATAACACACAATCACACAGCAGTAAGAATGAACAAACTGTAACTTCATGCGACACCATGGATAATCCCACAAAGTGGAAAAACAGACTTAAAAGTATGTAATTTAAGATTTCATCTATATAAAGTTTGAAATGAGGAAAAAATGGGCAGTCATGATAGTAGGGAATCAGAGCATATGGGGACATCAGGAATGCTGGTAATGCACTATGACTTGATTTGGATCCTGGTTACATGGGTATATTCACTTGGTGAAAACTTACTGTATGGTACACTTATGACTTTCCATGAGTTTATTAAAAACATGTGTATCCATGTATACGCACACTGCCCAAGTAATATGAGCAACATAAAATCACAATAGACTATTTAGTAGAACTACGTCAGTATATTCAAGCTGCATATTGCCCTGCCTAAAACAAGATGTGTATAATTACTACATTAATTTAAAAAAATAATTGGGGGGCACCTGGGTGGCTCAGTTGGTTAGGCGTCTCCCTTTGGCTTGAGTCATGACCTCAGTGTCCTGGAACTGAGCCCCACATGTTTCCTGTTCATCCAGGAGTCTGCTTCTCCCTCTCCCCCTACCCCTCCCCTTTCCCTGCCCACTTGTGTTTGCATGCTTGCTCTCTCAAATACATAAATAAAATTTTTAAAAACATGTGACTTATTCACTGTCAGGTCATGAGTTAAAGCCCCACACAGGGCACAGAGCCTACTTAAAAAACGTATGTGTGGGGCGCCTGGGTGGCTCAGTGGGTTAAGCCTCTGCCTTCGGCTCAGGTCCCAGGGTCCTGGGATCGAACCCCGCCTGCTTCCCCCTCTCATTCTGCCTGCCTCTCTGCCTACTTGTGATCTCTCCTTGTTAAATAAATAAATAAAATCTTTAAAAAAAAAATGTGTGTGTTAAGTTTTTTACAGAAACCCAGTGTGAACTACTTGATCCTAAAAAAAATCAAAGCATTTTTAAAACCTACTTTCCAATAGAATCAAAAGGTTAGGCTGATATTCTGTACTGCCATTTTACTGACCTCTAGTGACTTGCTTTCGTATTCTTTCATAGCAGTAATACACTGGTGCTTGGTACTGATGTTAGTGCTAACTCCAGCTTTAACCATAGTATCTGTACCAGTTGGAGGCTGCAAAGGAAGATAAAGGCAAATTTGAAAGTCTGAAGCAAATATTTAAGTCCATACTCTAAATCCCTACTATCACAGACATAATTCTTCAATCACTAAACTCTATAGTAACTAGTCCTGTAGGTCTTCTGCTAAACGAGATAGTTTCAAGGGTGCTTAATATATTGCATTTCTGATCTCCCCCCTCCTTACGTCAAAGTTATCTAAATAAATCAATGTCAGTAATAGTTACCACAGATATTAAGCCCCTAACCAAGCCATCTCATTATCTACTAAAATACACTTAAGGGGAAGCTGGGTGGCGCAGTCAGTTAAGTGTCTGCCTTTGGCTCAGGTCATGATCTCAGGGTCCTGGGGCTGAATCCCATACTGGGCTGCCTACTCAGCGGGGTCTGCTTCTCCCTCTCCCTCTGCCTCTCCCCCAATTTGTACACACATGCTCGCTCTCAAATAAAATTGTTAAAATAAATAATGGGCACCTGGGTGGCTCAGTCAGTTGGGCATCTACCTTTGGCTCAGGTCATGATCCCAAGGTCCTAGGATAGAGCCCTGCATGGGCTCCCTGCTCAGCAGGAAGTCTGCTCTCCCTCTCCCTCTGCCCCTCCCCCCCTACTCATGCTTTCTCTAATAAATAAAATCTTAAAAAATATATATACACTTAAGATTACATGCATAAGAAAAACTATCCAATTTACCCAACATGTACATTTAAACTTGTATTTCTCAGTTCTATCTCCTACTCTGCTCTGAAATGTTTGCTTTATTTATTTAATTTTTTGAAGTGTCTTCTTTATAACTTGTTGCAATTAAGAAATACGGAAGACTGGCTTTCCCCCTTCAACTAACTAAAGATTTGTACACATATTTGTAGATGTATGTAACCAAAGATTTCCACATGTATTGTCAGTTTTCTCAATTATTATATTTTTTAAGAGAGAACACACAGTATTTTTCACTATCATTTATATTTAATTTTATATTAAATTTAGGGTTCTAAATTCAATATGTTTCTAAATTCTAAAGTTCAGTTTTGAGGCGGCTGGGTGGCTCAACTGGTTAAGCATCTGCCTTTGGCTCAAGTCATGATCTGTGAGTCCTGGGATCGAGCCCCACTTCGGGCTCCTGGCTCAGTGGGGAGTCTGCTTCTCGCTCTCTCTCTGCTCGTCCACCCTGCTTGTACTCTCTCTCTCTGTCCCTCTATCTCAAATAAATAAAATCTTAAAAATAAAGATAAAATAAAAATAAACTTCAGTTTCTAAATTATGACTTCGCCACCTTGCCTAAGAAATTCTTCATTTCCTAGAGTAAATTTTAACAAGAGGTTAAGCCAAGACCTATTTGTGCCAGATTTTCTTTGGGCTAATTGCCCTCTTGCCTATCCTAAGTATCTCTCAACCAATCACATCAAGTGGTATCTTATATCAAGTAGTATTCCATACATTTTCATTAACAAATCTTCCATTCTAACCCTCTATCACATTCTCTCATAATAGTCAAAGAAAACATCAAACTCTACTGCCCCATTCTGCCATTTCATCAACTAGTTTCATTTTTCATTGGCAAATGGAATACTGATGCGTTATTCCCTGTATCTCAAGAGGCCCTATTCTTTAAGACTATTGATTTTTTAAATTTAAATTCAATTAATTAACATTGTGTATTATTGGTTTCAGAGAAAGAGTTCAGTGATTCATCAGTCTTATATAATAACCCAGCTTATTACATCATGTGCCCTCCCTACTGATCATCATCCAGTTACCCCATCCTCCCACCCCAACCCCTCCAGCAACCCTGTTTGTTTCCTATGATTAAGAGTCTCTTACGGTTTGTATCCCTCTCTGATTTTGTCTTGAAAGAGGCCCTGTTTTCAATAATTTCTTTTAGTTTGCCCCCTCATTCCTTTATATATACAAGGAATGATGATCATTCAGAGCCAAGTTATGAATGCAGTAAATACAAGTTCAAGCTCATACTACCTATTGTAATCAACCTTGTGAATATGAATTTGATTGGGTTGAGCATGATTCAAATACACATATTCAAGATTAATGTTTCATGACTTTTCATACCTAGTATATAAATATTTAGAGATTTTGTTCTTAACACTTTCAGGAAGAGTGAGACTAAAAACTATGCTAAGTGGAAAATGGAGAAATTTTATTTCATCCTTCAAAGAAATATACAAATAGAAGAGTAATATATTCCACAAAGACTAGAAGAAAATACTTACATTAAACTTAATAGTTGTCCCAGTAGGAGCAGCTGTAAAACTACTTGGCCCAAAGAGGGAGCCAGATGTGCTACCAAAAGGATTAGAGGTTGTATTTGTAGTACCAAAGAGTCCCCCACTGCTAGTACTTGTTCCAAAATCTGTAAATTAGAAAGAAAAATGAGATGGCAACAGTTAAGAGTCTAAGAATCTGTAAGATATTTTGAAACTGGGCTGTGGTGCCACAACAGCATTACTTTCACATTCTCAAATTCTCTCTTTCAAATCTCCCTAGCAAGTACCTTCAAACATGTTTCATACAGACACATACATAATTCTAGGCTTCCAACTCTGAAGTGAAATAAAATCTGAATCCCTTTGTCAGCTAAGTGTCTATAAAGTTCTTGTTGGGTAAATTTGGAATGAAATGAAATGGTACAAATGAAAAGAAATGGTACTCTATTTCATCATAAATTTTATCTCATTTCTCCTTTTTTGATAAGACTACATGCGGAATGAACTTGTCTTTCTGAAAACATCACAACAGACCTCAACAGGGGTCACTGTATCTTTTATTTACATACATTAATACAAACACTTAAACAAAACCAAGAAGTTCAAAACACACAATGATCCTATTAGGGTAATCAAACAGATTATTATTAAATTTTGTGCAGTAAAATTATATGGAAAAATTAGTAGGCATGTTGATTATTTCTTAGAATAAATTCTCTGATTGCCTTACTTTTCCAAAAAGCTGAATTTCAAAAAATTACATAAAGTGAATTTAACTGTTATCTAAGGAATATATTTTTCAAAGAGAGATATTACTTCTCAAGAAGTTATACATAAGGTGCAGAAATGTCAGTAAGCAATAACGTTATCTGCTAGTATTTAATAGTAAATTATATCCTAATCACCAATTTAAGAAGTGTCTGATTTCATACTGGCAAACTGCTATTTCTTTTCTAAAAACATGTCCTAATGTATGGTTTCAAGTAAACAGTCACATCTCTTTTGAATTAGCAAGTCAGACTGCATTTTACATTGTCATGGTTAAATATTTCAATATCCCACAACTTTCCCTCTGTGAAACAGTGATAGCTGGCTAACATTCATTCTGCTATACTTTTGCACTGGGAATGCATCAACTCACAGGGAACACCTGTTCAACTAGTAGTGGTTACCTCAAAGTACTGTGTGAATTATCCCCAGGCCACATTTAGATTTGAAGCAATCAGTTAAAAACATCTGCTATCTGGGTAGCTCAGTCGGTTGTCTGACTCTTAACTTCAGCTCAGGTCTTGATCTCAGGGTCGTGAGTTCAAGCCCCATGCTGGGCTCCATGAGCCTACTTAAACAAAACATCTGCCATGGATGAGGAATGGAAGAGCAACCATGTCACATCTAGTATGTTATTCCTGCTTTAGTCTCTTATACCCAATGTGAAACAGAGGCAAGAAGAAGGTGTCCCTGCAGTACAATATGGAGGAATATGTGCATTCCTCCTTGAATTTCTCCTGTCTTAACACCTATGACATTACTCTGGCCTGGCTTTTCATCCACTCTCTGGTCATTCTATGTCAGGAGACTCTTCCTCTGCATATCCCTTGAATACTAGTGCTTCTTAGATTTTCAATCTTGGAGCAATGTAGCCCCCTCCTTTCCAGCCTATTAAACTTTTCAATACATTCTGAGGTTTTCGTCTCCCCAATGTTTTTGCTACCTGGTGGAGAAAGGGGGTAAATGAACACAGGGAAAAGAAAAAGAGGGAGTACATTCAATAACCAAATCAAATTATTAGATGCAAAAGTCCAATGATGTCCTACTTACTTCCAAAGCCAGTTGGTTTATTTTGCGCAAAGGCATTGTTCTGGGATGAGAAGAGACTGGTCCCTGTACCTGCAGTTCCAAACAAGCTATTTGATGTTCCTGTTGATGTGCCAAACCCAAAGCCAGTGCTTGTGGAAGTAGCTGGCTGACTAAATGAATTAGTACCAAATAATCCTCCTGGCGAGATGGAGAGGAAAAAAACAGTTAAATACATGGACTGGAACCACTAAATGAAGTCCTATACCAGCTAAGAATAAACCAACCATATTCCAAGTAAAATCCCTACCTGGTTTGGTCTGTGAATTTCCAAAGAGGCCTCCAGTATTGTTGCTAGAACCAAATGCAGATGTTCCAAATGCTCCTCCACTAGTAGTGCCAAAGCCAGTGTCTGAAAAAGGAAAATCCAGAGTCAAAATAAAATCTAAATCAGGTGACCCACTGGAAAGGATCTTAGTATTTCTCAATATTCTGTGTTTGAACAGGATAACTGGTCTAATCTGAAAATTATTTTTTCAAAGTTCCATCAGACTACAAATTACAGTTAAAATTAAGCCAAACATTTTATTCATTGTTCCAGGAGGAAAAAACAAAGTGAAGAGGTGTGACTTTTCAATAAAGTTATAGATGTCAACGGGTTAAAAAAAAAAAGGAGTGCCAAGGTAACTAATGATCTCGAGCTACAGACAAAAGCAAAGTCATCAAACTTAAAGTGTTAAATTCTCTCTAGGCATTATATATTCCAGAGTCTCTGGGATGAATGATCCTTACTTAGGGGAGTGCATGAGAAAGACCTGGAAAGGTTTTTCAGAATACACATGTTCAAGTTCCAACCAAGATTCTAATTCCATAGTTCAATGACAGGAAATACATTCTTTGAAAACAACAAAACAAAACAAAACAAACAAGGGGACCCTGGGTGGCTCAGTCCCTTAAGCGTCTGGCTTCAGCTCAAGTCATGATCTCAGAGTCCTGGGATCGAGCCTCTTGTCGGACTCCCTGTTCAGTGGGGAGTCTGCTTTTCCCTCTCCCCTCTGCCCCTACCCCACCCCTTGTGCCTTCTAATAAAATCTTGAAAAGAAAAAAAAAAAAAGATTCTCTCTCTGCCCCTCCCCCAACACCCCCCAAGGCTCATGCACATGCTTTAAAAAATATATATATATATTTTATATATATATATATAAAATATATATATAAAACATATATATATCAAGTACCTTCTATGAATGATCAAAAAACCATGAAAACTCCAGTTATTTCTATTTCTTATAAAATTCTAACAAGATCTTATCCAGTTATTTATCAAAGAGAATTTGTTATAAGACCAAAGTATGAATAAAATTCCTATCTAAACTATCAGAATGATTTTTTTCTTTTTAAAAATTTATTCAAGTATAATTAAGTGTTACATTGTTTCAGAGTTTTATTAGTTTCAGAATCTGTATTTAAGAGTCTGTTTCTTCATATCTTTTTTCTTTGTTCATTTGTTTTCTTTCTGAATTCCACATATGAGTATAGGTCTTTCTCTCACTTATTTCACTTAGGATTAAACCCTCTAGATCCATCCACATTGATACAAATGTTAAGATCTCAGTCCTGGGGCACCTGGGTGGCTCAGTGGGTTAAGGCCTCTGCCTTCGGCTCAGGTCATGATCTCAGGGTCCTGGGATCTAGCCCTGCATCGGGCTCTCTGCTCAGCGGGGAGCCTGCTTCCTCCCCTCTCTCTCTCATTCTCTCTCTCTCTGCCTGCCTCTTTGCCTACTTGTGATCTGTCTGTCAAATAAATAAATAAAATCTTTAAAAAAAAAAGATCTCAGTCTTTATGATTAATATTCCACTGTATATATACCACATCTTTATTCATTCATCAGTCCATGGACACTTGGGTTGTTCCCATACCTTACCAATAAATACGGGGTGCACATTTCTTTTTGAATTAGTATTTTGGTTTTCTTTGGGTAAATACCCAGTAGCGGAATTACTAGATTGTATGCTGATTCTATTTTTAATTTTCTGAGGAACCTCCACACTATTTTCCACAGTGGCTGCACCAGTTTGCATTTCCACCAACAGTGGGCAAGGAAGGGTTCCTTTTGCTCCACACCCTCGCCAGCACTTATTTCCTGTGTTTTTTATTTCAGCCACCAGAATGTATTTGTTCTTAGTAAGAATAGCTTAAGTTTCTCCCCTTGTTTTGTAAAACTTACTCTGCCCAAATGTTGAAGTTGTGCCAAAGCCACCAGTGCCACCCCCAAAGGGTGTTCCAAATGATTTATTAAACATCTTCAAAATGAGTCTTTGCTTCAGCAAGCTGAAAGAAGAAAAAATTATCACCTTTTAAGGACCACAGAATACAAACTAATTCTTTCAGAAAACGTCACTGTACAAATTTAGTCCCATCCATACTACAGCATAACGTTCATTCTCATTCAATATCCTAAAACTCTATATAATAAAAGGCCTTCTAAAATTGAGCTGAATTACTGGTACCATAATTTAAGGTTAAACTTCAGATCTCACCAACAATCATCCCTTTAAAACAATGTTTTTGGTTTTTTTAACTTTTTTAAAGTTCCCTTCTAATGAAGATTTTGGGTCCACTATGCCAGACCTAGGAGGTTATCCACAATACTGATTAAAAATTATAATGATATTCCGCTATCACAACCATCTGAGAAGGTAAAATTGTTGTCAGGCTGTTTTTGCATTATAAAAAGTTATTCTGCCCTATTTGGGGGACGGGGTATATAAAATGCTGTAATGGTAAATATTCTTTAAACTATGTATGTCCCTCCCCCCATCTCCAAATCCGAGTGCCCTGACATTCTCTTTGAAATAACTTAAGACCATTCTTTATGGTCTCCTACTTACCTATCTTTGTCTGGGAACATTACAGAAAACCTTTGGTGAAAATCCCCCAACTCATACAAATGGCTCCTCTCCAGTATCAAAACTATGCACTTAATGAGTTGGACCAAAGTGTTCCAACAAATACAAAAGTTTGGTTTATGCCCCTCCCCAGATTTGCATAAAAGACAAGTTAGTCTATTCAAAAGTAAACACTGTCCACCTGTACCCTGAAACAAATCATACATTATATGTTAATTTAAAAAAAGTAAACACTGTCCCTGATAAATTTTCCTTAAACTTAAGGTTATCTACTACCTCTTATCAGCCAGCAGACAAGAAAATACTTAGTAAACTCTGTACTTTTAATATAAAAATCTCAGAAAATAGCCAATTATGCTTATCTGGATTTTGTAACAGGCAGGATGATTTTTCCATTATTTAAACATGATGGAACAGGTTTTTTTTTCCTAGTAAAATCATACCCCATTCATATAATAGAATTAAACACTTACAAGTGCTCCCCACAATATTCTAGTTACCCTTTAGTACTTTCAGTCATTCTAATAACCAAAACATGTTGTGCAACATTGGAAAAGATGAAGCTGTCCCTAAATACCTACGGTTTTACAAAAATCAACATTCTGCTCACTAAACTCCCCTAGGAAAAAACTCCCAATACTTAGTTCTTTATCTCAACATCTGGGAATTTACTAATTCCAATTAAACAAAGCTCACTGAAACCAGTAGTTCAAGAGAGCCACATCAGAATTAGTTCGCAAACTTTTCAAAATAACTGCCCCTCCCCCAGGCCCCATTCTAGAGATGAGGACCAAATTAATTAATGTCCAGGGTTGGGATGTAGACATTTGTATTTTGAAAGGCTCTTCAAGTGACTCTAATGCATTCTCTTGGAACCAGAGGCGATATTTCACGTAATCATCATTTCTCTTTTAGTAATGAGATCTGCTCAGAGTTTCCTGCCTTCTCAACTTAACAGGTGTCATGAAGTACAGAATGAGCCTATCCCCCCTATTAACTGGCAACTTTTCTTTCCAGGGAAAATATTCTTGGAAGTACTTAGCAGAAGTCTAGACCTCTATGATCTACCTATGTATTTGTTTTTCAACAGTTCATTTGGAATTGACAGCTGTGCTAGGGGTCAGATGTCTAGACAATTTCATTTTGACTGCAATCTCTCTCATACTGCTGTATTGAGCAACAGCCCTATCACATCCACTTCATTCTCCGTTGACTACATTTTTTGACCCATTATCAGCACAGCAGAAACTGTAAGGAGTAACAGTTATTACACTAAATTTGCCATCCATTTTCTTATTCATCCCCACAACGAGCAATCTGTTCATGTACATCTGACATCTATATAGCAGATGTGTCAGGATTCAGAAGCTAAGTAATAGTTTTTTCTCTGTGACATTCACCCTTCTATTAAAGATTTTAGTGTTAATATGGGAACTAGGTTCTACAGGCTAAATCCATAGCTCCCAACAATCAAAACTTGCTTTTTTTTTTTTAAAGATTTATTTATTTATTTATTTATTTGACAGAGAGAGAGAGAGAGAGAGAGATCACAAGTAGGCAGAGAGGCAGGCAGAGAGAATGGAAGGGAAGCAGGCTCCCTGCTGAGCAGAGAGCCCGATGCGGGGCTCAATCCCAGGACCCTGGGATCATGACCCAAGCCGAGGGCAGAGGCTTTAACCCACTGAGCCACCCAGGCCCCCCCAAAACTTGCTTTTTAAAATTCTTACCCTAACAGGGGCACTTGGGTGGCACAGTCAATTGAGCGTCCAACTCTTGATTTAGGCTCGGGTCATGATCTCATGAGTCATGAGACTGAACCCACGCTGGGCTCCCCAGTCAGCGGGGAGTCAGCCTGAGATTCTCTCTTTCCTTCTCCCTCTGCCCCTTCCACTGCTCCCTCTAGGGCACACACTAAGATACATAAATAAATCTTATTTAAAAAAAAAAAAAACTTATCCTGAAGCACCTGGGTGGCTCACTTGGTTAAGTGTCTGACTCTTGATTTCAGCTCAGGTTATGATCTCAGAATCATGAGGTCAAGCCCCTCTTTGGGCTCTGTGCTCACAGTCTGCTTATCCCTCTCCCTCTGCTCCTCCCCTGCTCATGCTCTCTTACTCACTCTCTCAAATTAAAAAAATCTTAAAAAACAGAAATTTAAAAATCTTATCATAACATAAAAACCTAACATCACATATATTTCATAAGGGATTTTAAAAAGTAATAAAATATCCTAGGAAACACCTAATGGTTTATAAGCTTTTATACATTATCTCAACAATCCTAAAATGATGTTATTATGCATCACTATCTGTATTTTAAGGATGAGAAAAGAGGATCAAGTGTTTACCTAGCCTCCCAAGGTCAAAGAAGTAGTAAGTGGTAGAGCCCCACTTTAATCTATCTTCTGACTTCCCATGGACACCCTCAAGCCTAGGAGGGAACATACTAAGCAACAAAGAACATGTTCAGTATGAAAGAAATTCATTGTATCTGTTCCAGACCTAAGCACAAGGGACAACGCAGGGACCAAATCCAATTTGGACTCTTAGGAAAAAAAGGTTCTCACTCAAGTTCAGCCTATCTTTTTGGGGTTCTGGCCATGATGGGCTTGGCTCAGTGTCAAGCCTGAGCATACTGGGATTTAAGTTTTTGTGTTTTTTTTTTAAATTATCACCATGGAAACAAACCAAGACTTTGGAAACAGCTTCACGATTTTTATCATAATTGCTAGAAATTGAAGAATGGCTAATGCAGTTAACCCTTTGCCCTTTAAACAAATCATCTTGACTATGCTATGAAATGTCAGTGACTCAATGAAAGATGTCCCATTCTCTACACTTTCCCCTTCTAAACCTACTAATTCATTCTTTAAAACTTAGCCCAGGGGATGCCTGGATGGCTCAGTTGGTTGAGCATCCATCTCTTGGCTTTGGTTCAGGTCCTAATCTCAAGCTCCACACTCAGAGCATAGTCAGCCTAAGATTCTCTCTCTCTCCCTCTGCTCCTTCCCCTCTCATGTGTGCACGTGTCCTTTCTCTCTCTCAAATAAAATCTTAAAAAACAAAAATCCTAGCTCAAGCTCAAATGTCATCCCTTCCATAAGCTTTCATAGCTCCTTCTAGCAATTAGTCAAGTCATTCCTCCAAGCTGACACAGCACATGATGATTTGTTTGTAAGTATTCATCCTGATTGACTCTTTATGGTGGACAGTGTGATAATACCAACTACACAGATCTCCCTGTAAGAGAGAAGGATCTGTAGTCCCAGCTGGTGCAAAGTACTACCAAAAAGATAACCCTCAGCTACTGATCCTTTTCAGAACTGCCTCCACTGAAAAGCTGCCTTACTCAGTGTCATATCCTCTTCCAAGGATAGCCCACATGCAAAATGAGGCCCCTTCACTCCCACTTAAGCGAATTTTTTTTTTTAAAGATTTTATTTATTTATTTGACAGACAGAGATCACAAGTAGGCAGAGAGAGAGGGGGAAGCAGGCTCCCCGCCAAGCAGAGAGACCGATGTGGGGCTCAATCCCAATGAAAAATTCTACCAAGAGTCTTCCTTTCATGGCATCCTTTTGTTCTGAGAATTCATCACACTTGATTTTAAGTAAGAAGTTACTTCTAAAATAACTTGATCAGAGGCACCTAGTGGCTCAGTGGGTTAAAGCCTCTGCCTTCTGCTCAGGTCATGATCCCAGGGTCCTGGGATTGAGCCCCGCATCAGGCTCTCTGCTCCGCAGGAAGCCTGCTTCCTCCTCTCTCT